>NC_134826.1:136230419-137430419 GCF_004210375.1 Tachypleus tridentatus
ATAAATTTCATTAAGAAACAAACAGCAAACATTCCACTTGTTTTGAAATATTATAGGAAAACAATTGAAATGTACATATAAATGTTCATTACCCGTTGATTTTCCAGAACTTTCAATAATTAAAGTCATACGGGCTGGTTCAATCACTTTAGAACAAAATTGACAAGTGAAATTATTCTCTATTCTGTTATGACAAGAAAATATGTGCTAATGTCATTTCCAAAATCGCTACTATACGCTCTTTAGAGGTGAACTCACATTCACAAAATTCAGATCTATATTTTCAACGCGTATTTATAACCCGAGAGAGTTATACCTCGATTTAGTATTTGGTAACGCTGCACAGACCAACTATTTATAGCAAATATTAGTTAAGCCGTTTAACTTGTACCCTTATTAAGCGCCACTTTTGTCATTTAAAGCAGTGAAATATACATTTTAGAAGTAAAATCAAGGTTTAGATGCAAAATGAAAACGATTTTCGCTAAATATTTACTTTTGACAACGTCTTTCTCCGCTAGTGACAGGCTGTTCAAGTAAACTGAACAGCCCATGAAAAGTTGGGAATGAGAGTCGTTGTTCATATTTTCTAAAATGTGTTTTATTATTTAATTTCTGTTTCTTAGGAACAAAACGAAAAAAAGACAACTATGTGAAAATTTATCTTTGTTCTAAATCCTAAAGGACCTACACGATCGATAGTCTTTGTATGAATGACGTGCGAGTAAACTACATTTACGCCATTGCAATAGAAAGGTAAAAGCTATATATAAGTATTTGTCGAAGGTATAAGTAGTATCGCTTCTCGGCCTTTTGCTAAGATCAAAGTGTAGTATCTGTTCTTATCAGCTTAATATCTGATACGGTTCCCATTGGGGACCATGATATTAAACTTATTTTTGTAAGGCGGCGGGTGCTTGAGCTTGCTCCACTCCCTGCCACGGGTTGGCCCATTGCAGTATTTCTGGATCGGCCCACTCTCTACATGATTCTAACAATAGTTTATTACGAAGTGGAAATGTACGACAAATTATTACGAGTCGCTTTCTTTTGTTCTCTTTACCAACTTGATTACCGTGACGATATATCGTAATGTTTTTAATCTTTCGCGTTTAACGTCAACGCTTTCTTTTCTCGCTTAAACGATGTGGTTGCGTCGAGAGTGTTCTGAAAACAATACGCCAAGAACAGGGTTGAATCATTTTAGGAAACGACAAAATTGAATGGAAATACAAGTAGTATGTTTGTATTGATTTTGTTGCTTTGACGAACAAACTGCTTCCGTAAATTCGTTATTACATATTTATTCCACAACTACAAGAAACTACAGGCTTGTTACAATGAGTAAGTTAACTTACAATTACAACAAAATAGAACACTGCATGCGCCAAAAGAAAAAAAACACAAAAAGTACCATCACATCTGATTTGAAGTTGCGCATCAGACTTCAAGCAACAAGTTGTCAGTCCCACAATATTACAAGAAATATACCTTACTTCTGAATGGTTGGTGGTATTATTTTGAAGGGTCAAATCTGTGTTTTATCTCATGTTGTGACTATATATTAAGTGGGTTCACCTTTGGTCACATCCTTATGTAGTGTTTTATGAGGTTTTGACGTGTCAGAAAATGTATCTGTGACTTGTTAGCGATAAATTTCATTAAGAAACAAACAGCAAACATTCCACTTGTTTTGAAATATTATAGGAAAACAATTGAAATGTACATATAAATGTTCATTACCCGTTGATTTTCCAGAACTTTCAATAATTAAAGTCATACGGGCTGGTTCAATCACTTTAGAACAAAATTGACAAGTGAAATTATTCTCTATTCTGTTATGACAAGAAAATATGTGCTAATGTCATTTCAAAATCGCTACTATACGCTCTTTAGAGGTGAACTCACATTCACAAAATTCAGATCTATATTTTCAACGCGTATTTATAACCCGAGAGAGTTATACCTCGATTTAGTATTTGGTAACGCTGCACAGACCAACTATTTATAGCAAATATTAGTTAAGCCGTTTAACTTGTACCCTTATTAAGCGCCACTTTTGTCATTTAAAGCAGTGAAATATACATTTTAGAAGTAAAATCAAGGTTTAGATGCAAAATGAAAACGATTTTCGCTAAATATTTACTTTTGACAACGTCTTTCTCCGCTAGGTGACAGGCTGTTCAAGTAAACTGAACAGCCCATGAAAAGTTGGGAATGAGAGTCGTTGTTCATATTTTCTAAAATGTGTTTTATTATTTAATTTCTGTTTCTTAGGAACAAAACGAAAAAAAAGACAACTATGTGAAAATTTATCTTTGTTCTAAATCCTAAAGGACCTACACGATCGATAGTCTTTGTATGAATGACGTGCGAGTAAACTACATTTACGCCATTGCAATAGAAAGGTAAAAGCTATATATAAGTATTTGTCGAAGGTATAAGTAGTATCGCTTCTCGGCCTTTTGGCTAAGATCAAAGTGTAGTATCTGTTCTTATCAGCTTAATATCTGATACGGTTCCCATTGGGTAACATGATATTAAACTTATTTTTGTAAGGCGGCGGGGTGCTTGAGCTTGCTCCACTCCTGCCACGGGTTGGCCCAGTATTGCAGTATTTCTGGATCGGCCCACTCTCTACATGATTCTAACAATAGTTTATTACGAAGTGGAAATGTACGACAAATTATTACGAGTCGCTTTCTTTTGTTCTTTTACCAACTTGATTACCGTGACGATATATCGTAATGTTTTAATCTTTCGCGTTTAACGTCAACGCTTTCTTTTCTCGCTTAAACGATGTGGTTGCGTCGAGAGTGTTCTGAAAACAATACGCCAAGAACAGGGTTGAATCATTTTAGGAAACGACAAAATTGAATGGAAATACAAGTAGTATGTTTGTATTGATTTTGTTGCTTTGACGAACAAACTGCTTCCGTAAATTCGTTATTACATATTTATTCCACAACTACAAGAAACTACAGGTTTGTTACAATGAGTAAGTTAACTTACAATTACAACAAAATAGAACACTGCATGCGCCAAAAGAAAAAAAAAAACAAAAAGTACCATCACATCTGATTTGAAGTTGCGCATCAGACTTCAAGCAACAAGTTGTCAGTCCCACAATATTACAAGAAATATACCTTACTTCTGAATGGTTGGTGGTATTATTTTGAAGGGTCAAATCTGTGTTTTATCTCATGTTGTGACTATATATTAAGTGGGTTCACCTTTGGTCACATCCTTATGTAGTGTTTTATGAGGTTTTGACGTGTCAGAAAATGTATCTGTGACTTGTTAGCGATAAATTTCATTAAGAAACAAACAGCAAACATTCCACTTGTTTTGAAATATTATAGGAAAACAATTGAAATGTACATATAAATGTTCATTACCCGTTGATTTTCCAGAACTTTCAATAATTAAAGTCATACGGGCTGGTTCAATCACTTTAGAACAAAATTGACAAGTGAAATTATTCTCTATTCTGTTATGACAAGAAAATATGTGCTAATGTCATTTCCAAAATCGCTACTATACGCTCTTTAGAGGTGAACTCACATTCACAAAATTCAGATCTATATTTTCAACGCGTATTTATAACCCGAGAGAGTTATACCTCGATTTAGTATTTGGTAACGCTGCACAGACCAACTATTTATAGCAAATATTAGTTAAGCCGTTTAACTTGTACCCTTATTAAGCGCCACTTTTGTCATTTAAAGCAGTGAAATATACATTTTAGAAGTAAAATCAAGGTTTAGATGCAAAATGAAAACGATTTTCGCTAAATATTTACTTTTGACAACGTCTTTCTCCGCTAGGACAGGCTGTTCAAGTAAACTGAACAGCCCATGAAAAGTTGGGAATGAGAGTCGTTGTTCATATTTTCTAAAATGTGTTTTATTATTTAATTTCTGTTTCTTAGGAACAAAACGAAAAAAAGACAACTATGTGAAAATTTATCTTTGTTCTAAATCCTAAAGGACCTACACGATCGATAGTCTTTGTATGAATGACGTGCGAGTAAACTACATTTACGCCATTGCAATAGAAAGGTAAAAGCTATATATAAGTATTTGTCGAAGGTATAAGTAGTATCGCTTCTCGGCCTTTTGGCTAAGATCAAAGTGTAGTATCTGTTCTTATCAGCTTAATATCTGATACGGTTCCCATTGGGTAACATGATATTAAACTTATTTTTGTAAGGCGGCGGGGTGCTTGGAGCTTGCTCCACTCCTGCCACGGGTTGGCCCAGTATTTCTGGGATCGGCCCACTCTCTACATGATTCTAACAATAGTTTATTACGAAGTGGAAATGTACGACAAATTATTACGAGTCGCTTTCTTTTGTTCTCTTTACCAACTTGATTACCGTGACGATATATCGTAATGTTTTTAATCTTTCGCGTTTAACGTCAACGCTTTCTTTTTCTCGCTTAAACGATGTGGTTGCGTCGAGAGTGTTCTGAAAAACAATACGCCAAGAACAGGGTTGAATCATTTTAGGAAACGACAAAAATTGAATGGAAATACAAGTAGTATGTTTGTATTGATTTTTGTTGCTTTGACGAACAAACTGCTTCCGTAAATTCGTTATTACATATTTATTCCACAACTACAAGAAACTACAGGTTTGTTACAATGAGTAAGTTAACTTACAATTACAACAAAATAGAACACTGCATGCGCCAAAAGAAAAAAAAACAAAAAGTACCATCACATCTGATTTGAAGTTGCGCATCAGACTTCAAGCAACAAGTTGTCAGTCCCACAATATTACAAGAAATATACCTTACTTCTGAATGGTTGGTGGTATTATTTTGAAGGGTCAAATCTGTGTTTTATCTCATGTTGTGACTATATATTAAGTGGGTTCACCTTTGGTCACATCCTTATGTAGTGTTTTATGAGGTTTTGACGTGTCAGAAAATGTATCTGTGACTTGTTAGCGATAAATTTCATTAAGAAACAAACAGCAAACATTCCACTTGTTTTGAAATATTATAGGAAAACAATTGAAATGTACATATAAATGTTCATTACCCGTTGATTTTCCAGAACTTTCAATAATTAAAGTCATACGGGCTGGTTCAATCACTTTAGAACAAAATTGACAAGTGAAATTATTCTCTATTCTGTTATGACAAGAAAATATGTGCTAATGTCATTTCCAAAATCGCTACTATACGCTCTTTAGAGGTGAACTCACATTCACAAAATTCAGATCTATATTTTCAACGCGTATTTATAACCCGAGAGAGTTATACCTCGATTTAGTATTTGGTAACGCTGCACAGACCAACTATTTATAGCAAATATTAGTTAAGCCGTTTAACTTGTACCCTTATTAAGCGCCACTTTTGTCATTTAAAGCAGTGAAATATACATTTTAGAAGTAAAATCAAGGTTTAGATGCAAAATGAAAACGATTTTCGCTAAATATTTACTTTGACAACGTCTTTCTCCGCTAGACAGGCTGTTCAAGTAAACTGAACAGCCCATGAAAAGTTGGGAATGAGAGTCGTTGTTCATATTTTCTAAAATGTGTTTTATTATTTAATTTCTGTTTCTTAGGAACAAAACGAAAAAAAAGACAACTATGTGAAAATTTATCTTTGTTCTAAATCCTAAAGGACCTACACGATCGATAGTCTTTGTATGAATGACGTGCGAGTAAACTACATTTACGCCATTGCAATAGAAAGGTAAAAGCTATATATAAGTATTTGTCGAAGGTATAAGTAGTATCGCTTCTCGGCCTTTGGCTAAGATCAAAGTGTAGTATCTGTTCTTATCAGCTTAATATCTGATACGGTTCCCATTGGGGACCATGATATTAAACTTATTTTGTAAGGCGGCGGGTGCTTGGAGCTTGCTCCACTCCTGCCACGGGTTGGCCCAGTATTGCAGTATTTCTGGGATCGGCCCACTCTCTACATGATTCTAACAATAGCTTATTACGAAGTGGAAATGTACGACAAATTATTACGAGTCGCTTTCTTTTGTTCTTTTACCAACTTGATTACCGTGACGATATATCGTAATGTTTTTAATCTTTCGCGTTTAACGTCAACGCTTTCTTTTCTCGCTTAAACGATGTGGTTGCGTCGAGAGTGTTCTGAAAACAATACGCCAAGAACAGGGTTGAATCATTTTAGGAAACGACAAAATTGAATGGAAATACAAGTAGTATGTTTGTATTGATTTTGTTGCTTTGACGAACAAACTGCTTCCGTAAATTCGTTATTACATATTTATTCCACAACTACAAGAAACTACAGGTTTGTTACAATGAGTAAGTTAACTTACAATTACAACAAAATAGAACACTGCATGCGCCAAAAGAAAAAAAAAAAAAAAGTACCATCACATCTGATTTGAAGTTGCGCATCAGACTTCAAGCAACAAGTTGTCAGTCCCACAATATTACAAGAAATATACCTTACTTCTGAATGGTTGGTGGTATTATTTTGAAGGGTCAAATCTGTGTTTTATCTCATGTTGTGACTATATATTAAGTGGGTTCACCTTTGGTCACATCCTTATGTAGTGTTTTATGAGGTTTTGACGTGTCAGAAAATGTATCTGTGACTTGTTAGCGATAAATTTCATTAAGAAACAAACAGCAAACATTCCACTTGTTTTGAAATATTATAGGAAAACAATTGAAATGTACATATAAATGTTCATTACCCGTTGATTTTCCAGAACTTTCAATAATTAAAGTCATACGGGCTGGTTCAATCACTTTAGAACAAAATTGACAAGTGAAATTATTCTCTATTCTGTTATGACAAGAAAATATGTGCTAATGTCATTTCCAAAATCGCTACTATACGCTCTTTAGAGGTGAACTCACATTCACAAAATTCAGATCTATATTTTCAACGCGTATTTATAACCCGAGAGAGTTATACCTCGATTTAGTATTTGGTAACGCTGCACAGACCAACTATTTATAGCAAATATTAGTTAAGCCGTTTAACTTGTACCCTTATTAAGCGCCACTTTTGTCATTTAAAGCAGTGAAATATACATTTTAGAAGTAAAATCAAGGTTTAGATGCAAAATGAAAAACGATATTCGCTAAATATTTACTTTGACAACGTCTTTCTCCGCTAGGTGACAGGCTGTTCAAGTAAACTGAACAGCCCATGAAAAGTTGGGAATGAGAGTCGTTGTTCATATTTTCTAAAATGTGTTTTATTATTTAATTTCTGTTTCTTAGGAACAAAACGAAAAAAAAGACAACTATGTGAAAATTTATCTTTGTTCTAAATCCTAAAGGACCTACACGATCGATAGTCTTTGTATGAATGACGTGCGAGTAAACTACATTTACGCCATTGCAATAGAAAGGTAAAAGCTATATATAAGTATTTGTCGAAGGTATAAGTAGTATCGCTTCTCGGCCTTTTGGCTAAGATCAAAGTGTAGTATCTGTTCTTATCAGCTTAATATCTGATACGGTTCCCATTGGGTAACATGATATTAAACTTATTTTTGTAAGGCGTCGGGGTGCTTGAGCTTGCTCCACTCCTGCCACGGGTTGGCCCAGTATTGCAGTATTTCTGGGATCGGCCCACTCTCTACATGATTCTAACAATAGTTTATTACGAAGTGGAAATGTACGACAAATTATTACGAGTCGCTTTCTTTTGTTCTTTTACCAACTTGATTACCGTGACGATATATCGTAATGTTTTAATCTTTCGCGTTTAACGTCAACGCTTTCTTTTCTCGCTTAAACGATGTGGTTGCGTCGAGAGTGTTCTGAAAACAATACGCCAAGAACAGGGTTGAATCATTTTAGGAAACGACAAAATTGAATGGAAATACAAGTAGTATGTTTGTATTGATTTTGTTGCTTTGACGAACAAACTGCTTCCGTAAATTCGTTATTACATATTTATTCCACAACTACAAGAAACTACAGGCTTGTTACAATGAGTAAGTTAACTTACAATTACAACAAAATAGAACACTGCATGCGCCAAAAGAAAAAAAAAACAAAAAGTACCATCACATCTGATTTGAAGTTGCGCATCAGACTTCAAGCAACAAGTTGTCAGTCCCACAATATTACAAGAAATATACCTTACTTCTGAATGGTTGGTGGTATTATTTTGAAGGGTCAAATCTGTGTTTTATCTCATGTTGTGACTATATATTAAGTGGGTTCACCTTTGGTCACATCCTTATGTAGTGTTTTATGAGGTTTTGACGTGTCAGAAAATGTATCTGTGACTTGTTAGCGATAAATTTCATTAAGAAACAAACAGCAAACATTCCACTTGTTTTGAAATATTATAGGAAAACAATTGAAATGTACATATAAATGTTCATTACCCGTTGATTTTCCAGAACTTTCAATAATTAAAGTCATACGGGCTGGTTCAATCACTTTAGAACAAAATTGACAAGTGAAATTATTCTCTATTCTGTTATGACAAGAAAATATGTGCTAATGTCATTTCCAAAATCGCTACTATACGCTCTTTAGAGGTGAACTCACATTCACAAAATTCAGATCTATATTTTCAACGCGTATTTATAACCCGAGAGAGTTATACCTCGATTTAGTATTTGGTAACGCTGCACAGACCAACTATTTATAGCAAATATTAGTTAAGCCGTTTAACTTGTACCCTTATTAAGCGCCACTTTGTCATTTAAAGCAGTGAAATATACATTTTAGAAGTAAAATCAAGGTTTAGATGCAAAATGAAAACGATTTTCGCTAAATATTTACTTTGACAACGTCTTTCTCCGCTAGGACAGGCTGTTCAAGTAAACTGAACAGCCCATGAAAAGTTGGGAATGAGAGTCGTTGTTCATATTTTCTAAAATGTGTTTTATTATTTAATTTCTGTTTCTTAGGAACAAAACGAAAAAAAAACAACTATGTGAAAATTTATCTTTGTTCTAAATCCTAAAGGACCTACACGATCGATAGTCTTTGTATGAATGACGTGCGAGTAAACTACATTTACGCCATTGCAATAGAAAGGTAAAAGCTATATATAAGTATTTGTCGAAGGTATAAGTAGTATCGCTTCTCGGCCTTTTGGCTAAGATCAAAGTGTAGTATCTGTTCTTATCAGCTTAATATCTGATACGGTTCCCATTGGGGACCATGATATTAAACTTATTTTTGTAAGGCGGCGGGGTGCTTGAGCTTGCTCCACTCCTGCCACGGGTTGGCCCAGTATTGCAGTATTTCTGGGATCGGCCCACTCTCTACATGATTCTAACAATAGTTTATTACGAAGTGGAAATGTACGACAAATTATTACGAGTCGCTTTCTTTTGTTCTCTTTACCAACTTGATTACCGTGACGATATATCGTAATGTTTTTAATCTTTCGCGTTTAACGTCAACGCTTTCTTTTCTCGCTTAAACGATGTGGTTGCGTCGAGGGTGTTCTGAAAACAATACGCCAAGAACAGGGTTGAATCATTTTAGGAAACGACAAAATTGAATGGAAATACAAGTAGTATGTTTGTATTGATTTTGTTGCTTTGACGAACAAACTGCTTCCGTAAATTCGTTATTACATATTTATTCCACAACTACAAGAAACTACAGGTTTGTTACAATGAGTAAGTTAACTTACAATTACAACAAAATAGAACACTGCATGCGCCAAAAGAAAAAAAAAAAAAGTACCATCACATCTGATTTGAAGTTGCGCATCAGACTTCAAGCAACAAGTTGTCAGTCCCACAATATTACAAGAAATATACCTTACTTCTGAATGGTTGGTGGTATTATTTTGAAGGGTCAAATCTGTGTTTTATCTCATGTTGTGACTATATATTAAGTGGGTTCACCTTTGGTCACATCCTTATGTAGTGTTTTATGAGGTTTTGACGTGTCAGAAAATGTATCTGTGACTTGTTAGCGATAAATTTCATTAAGAAACAAACAGCAAACATTCCACTTGTTTTGAAATATTATAGGAAAACAATTGAAATGTACATATAAATGTTCATTACCCGTTGATTTTCCAGAACTTTCAATAATTAAAGTCATACGGGCTGGTTCAATCACTTTAGAACAAAATTGACAAGTGAAATTATTCTCTATTCTGTTATGACAAGAAAATATGTGCTAATGTCATTTCCAAAATCGCTACTATACGCTCTTTAGAGGTGAACTCACATTCACAAAATTCAGATCTATATTTTCAACGCGTATTTATAACCCGAGAGAGTTATACCTCGATTTAGTATTTGGTAACGCTGCACAGACCAACTATTTATAGCAAATATTAGTTAAGCCGTTTAACTTGTACCCTTATTAAGCGCCACTTTTGTCATTTAAAGCAGTGAAATATACATTTTAGAAGTAAAATCAAGGTTTAGATGCAAAATGAAAACGATTTTCGCTAAATATTTACTTTTGACAACGTCTTTCTCCGCTAGGTGACAGGCTGTTCAAGTAAACTGAACAGCCCATGAAAAGTTGGGAATGAGAGTCGTTGTTCATATTTTCTAAAATGTGTTTTATTATTTAATTTCTGTTTCTTAGGAACAAAACGAAAAAAAAGACAACTATGTGAAAATTTATCTTTGTTCTAAATCCTAAAGGACCTACACGATCGATAGTCTTTGTATGAATGACGTGCGAGTAAACTACATTTACGCCATTGCAATAGAAAGGTAAAAGCTATATATAAGTATTTGTCGAAGGTATAAGTAGTATCGCTTCTCGGCCTTTGGCTAAGATCAAAGTGTAGTATCTGTTCTTATCAGCTTAATATCTGATACGGTTCCCATTGGGGACCATGATATTAAACTTATTTTTTGTAAGGCGGCGGGGTGCTTGAGCTTGCTCCACTCCTGCCACGGTTGGCCCAGTATTGCAGTATTTCTGGATCGGCCCACTCTCTACATGATTCTAACAATAGTTTATTACGAAGTGGAAATGTACGACAAATTATTACGAGTCGCTTTCTTTTGTTCTCTTTACCAACTTGATTACCGTGACGATATATCGTAATGTTTTAATCTTTCGCGTTTAACGTCAACGCTTTCTTTTCTCGCTTAAACGATGTGGTTGCGTCGAGAGTGTTCTGAAAACAATACGCCAAGAACAGGGTTGAATCATTTTAGGAAACGACAAAATTGAATGGAAATACAAGTAGTATGTTTGTATTGATTTTGTTGCTTTGACGAACAAACTGCTTCCGTAAATTCGTTATTACATATTTATTCCACAACTACAAGAAACTACAGGTTTGTTACAATGAGTAAGTTAACTTACAATTACAACAAAATAGAACACTGCATGCGCCAAAAAAAAAAAAAAAAAGTACCATCACATCTGATTTGAAGTTGCGCATCAGACTTCAAGCAACAAGTTGTCAGTCCCACAATATTACAAGAAATATACCTTACTTCTGAATGGTTGGTGGTATTATTTTGAAGGGTCAAATCTGTGTTTTATCTCATGTTGTGACTATATATTAAGTGGGTTCACCTTTGGTCACATCCTTATGTAGTGTTTTATGAGGTTTTGACGTGTCAGAAAATGTATCTGTGACTTGTTAGCGATAAATTTCATTAAGAAACAAACAGCAAACATTCCACTTGTTTTGAAATATTATAGGAAAACAATTGAAATGTACATATAAATGTTCATTACCCGTTGATTTTCCAGAACTTTCAATAATTAAAGTCATACGGGCTGGTTCAATCACTTTAGAACAAAATTGACAAGTGAAATTATTCTCTATTCTGTTATGACAAGAAAATATGTGCTAATGTCATTTCCAAAATCGCTACTATACGCTCTTTAGAGGTGAACTCACATTCACAAAATTCAGATCTATATTTTCAACGCGTATTTATAACCCGAGAGAGTTATACCTCGATTTAGTATTTGGTAACGCTGCACAGACCAACTATTTATAGCAAATATTAGTTAAGCCGTTTAACTTGTACCCTTATTAAGCGCCACTTTTGTCATTTAAAGCAGTGAAATATACATTTTAGAAGTAAAATCAAGGTTTAGATGCAAAATGAAAACGATTTTCGCTAAATATTTACTTTTGACAACGTCTTTCTCCGCTAGGTGACAGGCTGTTCAAGTAAACTGAACAGCCCATGAAAAGTTGGGAATGAGAGTCGTTGTTCATATTTTCTAAAATGTGTTTTATTATTTAATTTCTGTTTCTTAGGAACAAAACGAAAAAAAAGACAACTATGTGAAAATTTATCTTTGTTCTAAATCCTAAAGGACCTACACGATCGATAGTCTTTGTATGAATGACGTGCGAGTAAACTACATTTACGCCATTGCAATAGAAAGGTAAAAGCTATATATAAGTATTTGTCGAAGGTATAAGTAGTATCGCTTCTCGGCCTTTTGGCTAAGATCAAAGTGTAGTATCTGTTCTTATCAGCTTAATATCTGATACGGTTCCCATTGGGTAACATGATATTAAACTTATTTTTGTAAGGCGGCGGGGTGCTTGGAGCTTGCTCCACTCCTGCCACGGGTTGGCCCAGTATTGCAGTATTTCTGGGATCGGCCCACTCTCTACATGATTCTAACAATAGTTTATTACGAAGTGGAAATGTACGACAAATTATTACGAGTCGCTTTCTTTTGTTCTTTTTACCAACTTGATTACCGTGACGATATATCGTAATGTTTTTAATCTTTCGCGTTTAACGTCAACGCTTTCTTTTTCTCGCTTAAACGATGTGGTTGCGTCGAGAGTGTTCTGAAAAACAATACGCCAAGAACAGGGTTGAATCATTTTAGGAAACGACAAAATTGAATGGAAATACAAGTAGTATGTTTGTATTGATTTTGTTGCTTTGACGAACAAACTGCTTCCGTAAATTCGTTATTACATATTTATTCCACAACTACAAGAAACTACAGGTTTGTTACAATGAGTAAGTTAACTTACAATTACAACAAAATAGAACACTGCATGCGCCAAAAGAAAAAAAAACAAAAAAGTACCATCACATCTGATTTGAAGTTGCGCATCAGACTTCAAGCAACAAGTTGTCAGTCCCACAATATTACAAGAAATATACCTTACTTCTGAATGGTTGGTGGTATTATTTTGAAGGGTCAAATCTGTGTTTTATCTCATGTTGTGACTATATATTAAGTGGGTTCACCTTTGGTCACATCCTTATGTAGTGTTTTATGAGGTTTTGACGTGTCAGAAAATGTATCTGTGACTTGTTAGCGATAAATTTCATTAAGAAACAAACAGCAAACATTCCACTTGTTTTGAAATATTATAGGAAAACAATTGAAATGTACATATAAATGTTCATTACCCGTTGATTTTCCAGAACTTTCAATAATTAAAGTCATACGGGCTGGTTCAATCACTTTAGAACAAAATTGACAAGTGAAATTATTCTCTATTCTGTTATGACAAGAAAATATGTGCTAATGTCATTTCCAAAATCGCTACTATACGCTCTTTAGAGGTGAACTCACATTCACAAAATTCAGATCTATATTTTCAACGCGTATTTATAACCCGAGAGAGTTATACCTCGATTTAGTATTTGGTAACGCTGCACAGACCAACTATTTATAGCAAATATTAGTTAAGCCGTTTAACTTGTACCCTTATTAAGCGCCACTTTTGTCATTTAAAGCAGTGAAATATACATTTTAGAAGTAAAATCAAGGTTTAGATGCAAAATGAAAAAACGATTTTCGCTAAATATTTACTTTTGACAACGTCTTTCTCCGCTAGGTGACAGGCTGTTCAAGTAAACTGAACAGCCCATGAAAAGTTGGGAATGAGAGTCGTTGTTCATATTTTCTAAAATGTGTTTTATTATTTAATTTCTGTTTCTTAGGAACAAAACGAAAAAAAAGACAACTATGTGAAAATTTATCTTTGTTCTAAATCCTAAAGGACCTACACGATCGATAGTCTTTGTATGAATGACGTGCGAGTAAACTACATTTACGCCATTGCAATAGAAAGGTAAAAGCTATATATAAGTATTTGTCGAAGGTATAAGTAGTATCGCTTCTCGGCCTTTTGGCTAAGATCAAAGTGTAGTATCTGTTCTTATCAGCTTAATATCTGATACGGTTCCCATTGGGTAACATGATATTAAACTTATTTTTGTAAGGCGGCGGGGTGCTTGGAGCTTGCTCCACTCCTGCCACGGGTTGGCCCAGTATTGCAGTATTTCTGGGATCGGCCCACTCTCTACATGATTCTAACAATAGCTTATTACGAAGTGGAAATGTACGACAAATTATTACGAGTCGCTTTCTTTTGTTCTCTTTACCAACTTGATTACCGTGACGATATATCGTAATGTTTTAATCTTTCGCGTTTAACGTCAACGCTTTCTTTTCTCGCTTAAACGATGTGGTTGCGTCGAGAGTGTTCTGAAAACAATACGCCAAGAACAGGGTTGAATCATTTTAGGAAACGACAAAAATTGAATGGAAATACAAGTAGTATGTTTGTATTGATTTTTGTTGCTTTGACGAACAAACTGCTTCCGTAAATTCGTTATTACATATTTATTCCACAACTACAAGAAACTACAGGCTTGTTACAATGAGTAAGTTAACTTACAATTACAACAAAATAGAACACTGCATGCGCCAAAAGAAAAAAAAAAAAAGTACCATCACATCTGATTTGAAGTTGCGCATCAGACTTCAAGCAACAAGTTGTCAGTCCCACAATATTACAAGAAATATACCTTACTTCTGAATGGTTGGTGGTATTATTTTGAAGGGTCAAATCTGTGTTTTATCTCATGTTGTGACTATATATTAAGTGGGTTCACCTTTGGTCACATCCTTATGTAGTGTTTTATGAGGTTTTGACGTGTCAGAAAATGTATCTGTGACTTGTTAGCGATAAATTTCATTAAGAAACAAACAGCAAACATTCCACTTGTTTTGAAATATTATAGGAAAACAATTGAAATGTACATATAAATGTTCATTACCCGTTGATTTTCCAGAACTTTCAATAATTAAAGTCATACGGGCTGGTTCAATCACTTTAGAACAAAATTGACAAGTGAAATTATTCTCTATTCTGTTATGACAAGAAAATATGTGCTAATGTCATTTCCAAAATCGCTACTATACGCTCTTTAGAGGTGAACTCACATTCACAAAATTCAGATCTATATTTTCAACGCGTATTTATAACCCGAGAGAGTTATACCTCGATTTAGTATTTGGTAACGCTGCACAGACCAACTATTTATAGCAAATATTAGTTAAGCCGTTTAACTTGTACCCTTATTAAGCGCCACTTTTGTCATTTAAAGCAGTGAAATATACATTTTAGAAGTAAAATCAAGGTTTAGATGCAAAATGAAAACGATTTTCGCTAAATATTTACTTTTGACAACGTCTTTCTCCGCTAGGTGACAGGCTGTTCAAGTAAACTGAACAGCCCATGAAAAGTTGGGAATGAGAGTCGTTGTTCATATTTTCTAAAATGTGTTTTATTATTTAATTTCTGTTTCTTAGGAACAAAACGAAAAAAAAGACAACTATGTGAAAATTTATCTTTGTTCTAAATCCTAAAGGACCTACACGATCGATAGTCTTTGTATGAATGACGTGCGAGTAAACTACATTTACGCCATTGCAATAGAAAGGTAAAAGCTATATATAAGTATTTGTCGAAGGTATAAGTAGTATCGCTTCTCGGCCTTTTGGCTAAGATCAAAGTGTAGTATCTGTTCTTATCAGCTTAATATCTGATACGGTTCCCATTGGGGACCATGATATTAAACTTATTTTTGTAAGGCGGCGGGGTGCTTGGAGCTTGCTCCACTCCTGCCACGGGTTGGCCCAGTATTGCAGTATTTCTGGGATCGGCCCACTCTCTACATGATTCTAACAATAGTTTATTACGAAGTGGAAATGTACGACAAATTATTACGAGTCGCTTTCTTTTGTTCTCTTTACCAACTTGATTACCGTGACGATATATCGTAATGTTTTTAATCTTTCGCGTTTAACGTCAACGCTTTCTTTTCTCGCTTTAAACGATGTGGTTGCGTCGAGGGTGTTCTGAAAACAATACGCCAAGAACAGGGTTGAATCATTTTAGGAAACGACAAAAATTGAATGGAAATACAAGTAGTATGTTTGTATTGATTTTTGTTGCTTTGACGAACAAACTGCTTCCGTAAATTCGTTATTACATATTTATTCCACAACTACAAGAAACTACAGGCTTGTTACAATGAGTAAGTTAACTTACAATTACAACAAAATAGAACACTGCATGCGCCAAAAGAAAAAAAAACAAAAAGTACCATCACATCTGATTTGAAGTTGCGCATCAGACTTCAAGCAACAAGTTGTCAGTCCCACAATATTACAAGAAATATACCTTACTTCTGAATGGTTGGTGGTATTATTTTGAAGGGTCAAATCTGTGTTTTATCTCATGTTGTGACTATATATTAAGTGGGTTCACCTTTGGTCACATCCTTATGTAGTGTTTTATGAGGTTTTGACGTGTCAGAAAATGTATCTGTGACTTGTTAGCGATAAATTTCATTAAGAAACAAACAGCAAACATTCCACTTGTTTTGAAATATTATAGGAAAACAATTGAAATGTACATATAAATGTTCATTACCCGTTGATTTTCCAGAACTTTCAATAATTAAAGTCATACGGGCTGGTTCAATCACTTTAGAACAAAATTGACAAGTGAAATTATTCTCTATTCTGTTATGACAAGAAAATATGTGCTAATGTCATTTCCAAAATCGCTACTATACGCTCTTTAGAGGTGAACTCACATTCACAAAATTCAGATCTATATTTTCAACGCGTATTTATAACCCGAGAGAGTTATACCTCGATTTAGTATTTGGTAACGCTGCACAGACCAACTATTTATAGCAAATATTAGTTAAGCCGTTTAACTTGTACCCTTATTAAGCGCCACTTTTGTCATTTAAAGCAGTGAAATATACATTTTAGAAGTAAAATCAAGGTTTAGATGCAAAATGAAAAACGATTTTCGCTAAATATTTACTTTTGACAACGTCTTTCTCCGCTAGGTGACAGGCTGTTCAAGTAAACTGAACAGCCCATGAAAAGTTGGGAATGAGAGTCGTTGTTCATATTTTCTAAAATGTGTTTTATTATTTAATTTCTGTTTCTTAGGAACAAAACGAAAAAAAAGACAACTATGTGAAAATTTATCTTTGTTCTAAATCCTAAAGGACCTACACGATCGATAGTCTTTGTATGAATGACGTGCGAGTAAACTACATTTACGCCATTGCAATAGAAAGGTAAAAGCTATATATAAGTATTTGTCGAAGGTATAAGTAGTATCGCTTCTCGGCCTTTTGGCTAAGATCAAAGTGTAGTATCTGTTCTTATCAGCTTAATATCTGATACGGTTCCCATTGGGGACCATGATATTAAACTTATTTTTGTAAGGCGGCGGGGTGCTTGGAGCTTGCTCCATTCCTGCCACGGGTTGGCCCAGTATTGCAGTATTTCTGGGATCGGCCCACTCTCTACATGATTCTAACAATAGCTTATTACGAAGTGGAAATGTACGACAAATTATTACGAGTCGCTTTCTTTTGTTCTCTTTACCAACTTGATTACCGTGACGATATATCGTAATGTTTTTAATCTTTCGCGTTTAACGTCAACGCTTTCTTTTTCTCGCTTAAACGATGTGGTTGCGTCGAGAGTGTTCTGAAAAACAATACGCCAAGAACAGGGTTGAATCATTTTAGGAAACGACAAAATTGAATGGAAATACAAGTAGTATGTTTGTATTGATTTTGTTGCTTTGACGAACAAACTGCTTCCGTAAATTCGTTATTACATATTTATTCCACAACTACAAGAAACTACAGGCTTGTTACAATGAGTAAGTTAACTTACAATTACAACAAAATAGAACACTGCATGCGCCAAAAGAAAAAAAAACAAAAAGTACCATCACATCTGATTTGAAGTTGCGCATCAGACTTCAAGCAACAAGTTGTCAGTCCCACAATATTACAAGAAATATACCTTACTTCTGAATGGTTGGTGGTATTATTTTGAAGGGTCAAATCTGTGTTTTATCTCATGTTGTGACTATATATTAAGTGGGTTCACCTTTGGTCACATCCTTATGTAGTGTTTTATGAGGTTTTGACGTGTCAGAAAATGTATCTGTGACTTGTTAGCGATAAATTTCATTAAGAAACAAACAGCAAACATTCCACTTGTTTTGAAATATTATAGGAAAACAATTGAAATGTACATATAAATGTTCATTACCCGTTGATTTTCCAGAACTTTCAATAATTAAAGTCATACGGGCTGGTTCAATCACTTTAGAACAAAATTGACAAGTGAAATTATTCTCTATTCTGTTATGACAAGAAAATATGTGCTAATGTCATTTCCAAAATCGCTACTATACGCTCTTTAGAGGTGAACTCACATTCACAAAATTCAGATCTATATTTTCAACGCGTATTTATAACCCGAGAGAGTTATACCTCGATTTAGTATTTGGTAACGCTGCACAGACCAACTATTTATAGCAAATATTAGTTAAGCCGTTTAACTTGTACCCTTATTAAGCGCCACTTTTGTCATTTAAAGCAGTGAAATATACATTTTAGAAGTAAAATCAAGGTTTAGATGCAAAATGAAAAACGATTTTCGCTAAATATTTACTTTTGACAACGTCTTTCTCCGCTAGGTGACAGGCTGTTCAAGTAAACTGAACAGCCCATGAAAAGTTGGGAATGAGAGTCGTTGTTCATATTTTCTAAAATGTGTTTTATTATTTAATTTCTGTTTCTTAGGAACAAAACGAAAAAAAAGACAACTATGTGAAAATTTATCTTTGTTCTAAATCCTAAAGGACCTACACGATCGATAGTCTTTGTATGAATGACGTGCGAGTAAACTACATTTACGCCATTGCAATAGAAAGGTAAAAGCTATATATAAGTATTTGTCGAAGGTATAAGTAGTATCGCTTCTCGGCCTTTTGGCTAAGATCAAAGTGTAGTATCTGTTCTTATCAGCTTAATATCTGATACGGTTCCCATTGATATTAAACTTATTTTTGTAAGGCGGCGGGGTGCTTGGAGCTTGCTCCACTCCTGCCACGGGTTGGCCAAATATTGCAGTATTTCTGGGATCGGTCCACTCTCTACATGATTCTAACAATAGCTTATTACGAAGTGGAAATGTACGACAAATTATTACGAGTCGCTTTCTTTTGTTCTCTTTACCAACTTGATTACCGTGACGATATATCGTAATGTTTTTAATCTTTCGCGTTTAACGTCAACGCTTTCTTTTCTCGCTTTACGATGTGGTTGCGTCGAGAGTGTTCTGAAAAACAATACGCCAAGAACAGGGTTGAATCATTTTAGGAAACGACAAAAATTGAATGGAAATACAAGTAGTATGTTTGTATTGATTTTTGTTGCTTTGACGAACAAACTGCTTCCGTAAATTCGTTATTACATATTTATTCCACAACTACAAGAAACTACAGGCTTGTTACAATGAGTAAGTTAACTTACAATTACAACAAAATAGAACACTGCATGCGCCAAAAGAAAAAAAAACAAAAAGTACCATCACATCTGATTTGAAGTTGCGCATCAGACTTCAAGCAACAAGTTGTCAGTCCCACAATATTACAAGAAATATACCTTACTTCTGAATGGTTGGTGGTATTATTTTGAAGGGTAAAATCTGTGTTTTATCTCATGTTGTGACTATATATTAAGTGGGTTCACCTTTGGTCACATCCTTATGTAGTGTTTTATGAGGTTTTGACGTGTCAGAAATTGTATCTGTGACTTGTTAGCGATAAATTTCATTAAGAAACAAACAGCAAACATTCCACTTGTTTTGAAATATTATAGGAAAACAATTGAAATGTACATATAAATGTTCATTACCCGTTGATTTTCCAGAACTTTCAATAATTAAAGTCATACGGGCTGGTTCAATCACTTTAGAACAAAATTGACAAGTGAAATTATTCTCTATTCTGTTATGACAAGAAAATATGTGCTAATGTCATTTCCAAAATCGCTACTATACGCTCTTTAGAGGTGAACTCACATTCACAAAATTCAGATCTATATTTTCAACGCGTATTTATAACCCGAGAGAGTTATACCTCGATTTAGTATTTGGTAACGCTGCACAGACCAACTATTTATAGCAAATATTAGTTAAGCCGTTTAACTTGTACCCTTATTAAGCGCCACTTTTGTCATTTAAAGCAGTGAAATATACATTTTAGAAGTAAAATCAAGGTTTAGATGCAAAATGAAAACGATTTTCGCTAAATATTTACTTTTGACAACGTCTTTCTCCGCTAGGTGACAGGCTGTTCAAGTAAACTGAACAGCCCATGAAAAGTTGGGAATGAGAGTCGTTGTTCATATTTTCTAAAATGTGTTTTATTATTTAATTTCTGTTTCTTAGGAACAAAACGAAAAAAAAGACAACTATGTGAAAATTTATCTTTGTTCTAAATCCTAAAGGACCTACACGATCGATAGTCTTTGTATGAATGACGTGCGAGTAAACTACATTTACGCCATTGCAATAGAAAGGTAAAAGCTATATATAAGTATTTGTCGAAGGTATAAGTAGTATCGCTTCTCGGCCTTTTGGCTAAGATCAAAGTGTAGTATCTGTTCTTATCAGCTTAATATCTGATACGGTTCCCATTGGGGACCATGATATTAAACTTATTTTTGTAAGGCGGCGGGGTGCTTGGAGCTTGCTCCACTCCTGCCACGGGTTGGCCCAGTATTGCAGTATTTCTGGGATCGGCCCACTCTCTACATGATTCTAACAATAGTTTATTACGAAGTGGAAATGTACGACAAATTATTACGAGTCGCTTTCTTTTGTTCTCTTTACCAACTTGATTACCGTGACGATATATCGTAATGTTTTTAATCTTTCGCGTTTAACGTCAACGCTTTCTTTTCCTCGCTTTACGATGTGGTTGCGTCGAGGGTGTTCTGAAAAACAATACGCCAAGAACAGGGTTGAATCATTTTAGGAAACGACAAAAATTGAATGGAAATACAAGTAGTATGTTTGTATTGATTTTTGTTGCTTTGACGAACAAACTGCTTCCGTAAATTCGTTATTACATATTTATTCCACAACTACAAGAAACTACAGGCTTGTTACAATGAGTAAGTTAACTTACAATTACAACAAAATAGAACACTGCATGCGCCAAAAGAAAAAAAAAAAAAGTACCATCACATCTGATTTGAAGTTGCGCATCAGACTTCAAGCAACAAGTTGTCAGTCCCACAATATTACAAGAAATATACCTTACTTCTGAATGGTTGGTGGTATTATTTTGAAGGGTCAAATCTGTGTTTTATCTCATGTTGTGACTATATATTAAGTGGGTTCACCTTTGGTCACATCCTTATGTAGTGTTTTATGAGGTTTTGACGTGTCAGAAATTGTATCTGTGACTTGTTAGCGATAAATTTCATTAAGAAACAAACAGCAAACATTCCACTTGTTTTGAAATATTATAGGAAAACAATTGAAATGTACATATAAATGTTCATTACCCGTTGATTTTCCAGAACTTTCAATAATTAAAGTCATACGGGCTGGTTCAATCACTTTAGAACAAAATTGACAAGTGAAATTATTCTCTATTCTGTTATGACAAGAAAATATGTGCTAATGTCATTTCCAAAATCGCTACTATACGCTCTTTAGAGGTGAACTCACATTCACAAAATTCAGATCTATATTTTCAACGCGTATTTATAACCCGAGAGAGTTATACCTCGATTTAGTATTTGGTAACGCTGCACAGACCAACTATTTATAGCAAATATTAGTTAAGCCGTTTAACTTGTACCGTTATTAAGCGCCACTTTTGTCATTTAAAGCAGTGAAATATACATTTTAGAAGTAAAATCAAGGTTTAGATGCAAAATGAAAAACGATTTTCGCTAAATATTTACTTTTGACAACGTCTTTCTCCGCTAGGTGACAGGCTGTTCAAGTAAACTGAACAGCCCATGAAAAGTTGGGAATGAGAGTCGTTGTTCATATTTTCTAAAATGTGTTTTATTATTTAATTTCTGTTTTTTAGGAACAAAACGAAAAAAAAGACAAATATGTGAAAATTTATCTTTGTTCTAAATCCTAAAGGACCTACACGATCGATAGTCTTTGTATGAATGACGTGCGAGTAAACTACATTTACGCCATTGCAATAGAAAGGTAAAAGCTATATATAAGTATTTGTCGAAGATACAAGTAGTATCGCTTCTCGGCCTTATGGCTAAGATCAAAGTGTAGTATCTGTTCTTATCAGCTTAATATTTGATACGGTTCCCATTGGGGACCATGATATTAAACTTATTTTTGTAAGGCGGCGGGGTGCTTGGAGCTTGCTCCACTCCTGCCACGAATTGGTCCATTCTCTACATGATTCTAATAATACTTTATTACGAAGTGGAAATGTACGACAAATTATTACGAGTCGCTTTCTTTTGTTCTCTTTACCAACTTGATTACCGTGACGATATATCGTAATGTTTTTAATCTTTCGCGTTTAACGTCAACGCTTTCTTTTCCTCGCTTTACGATGTGGTTGCGTCGAGGGTGTTCTGAAAAACAATACGCCAAGAACAGGGTTGAATCATTTTAGGAAACGACAAAAAATTGAATGGAAATACAAGTAGTATGTTTGTATTGATTTTTGTTGCTTTGACGAACAAACTGCTTCCGTAAATTCGTTATTACATATTTATTCCACAACTACAAGAAACTACAGGCTTGTTACAATGAGTAAGTTAACTTACAATTACAACAAAATAGAACACTGCATGCGCCAAAAGAAAAAAAAACAAAAAGTACCATCACATCTGATTTGAAGTTGCGCATCAGACTTCAAGCAACAAGTTGTCAGTCCCACAATATTACAAGAAATAAACCTTACTTCTGAATGGTTGGTGGTATTATTTTGAAGGGTCAAATCTGTGTTTTATCTCATGTTGTGACTATATATTAAGTGGGTTCACCTTTGGTCACATCCTTATGTAGTGTTTAATGAGGTTTTGACGTGTCAGAAATTGTATCTGTGACTTGTTAGCGATAAATTTCATTAAGAAACAAACAGCAAACATTCCACTTGTTTTGAAATATTATAGGAAAACAATTGAAATGTACATATAAATGTTCATTACCCGTTGATTTTCCAGAACTTTCAATAATTAAAGTCATACGGGCTGGTTCAATCACTTTAGAACAAAATTGACAAGTGAAATTATTCTCTATTCTGTTATGACAAGAAAATATGTGCTAATGTCATTTCCAAAATCGCTACTATACGCTCTTTAGAGGTGAACTCACATTCACAAAATTCAGATCTATATTTTCAACGCGTATTTATAACCCGAGAGAGTTATACCTCGATTTAGTATTTGGTAACGCTGCACAGACCAACTATTTATAGCAAATATTAGTTAAGCCGTTTAACTTGTACCGTTATTAAGCGCCACTTTTGTCATTTAAAGCAGTGAAATATACATTTTAGAAGTAAAATCAAGGTTTAGATGCAAAATGAAAAACGATTTTCGCTAAATATTTACTTTTGACAACGTCTTTCTCCGCTAGGTGACAGGCTGTTCAAGTAAACTGAACAGCCCATGAAAAGTTGGGAATGAGAGTCGTTGTTCATATTTTCTAAAATGTGTTTTATTATTTAATTTCTGTTTCTTAGGAACAAAACGAAAAAAAGACAAATATGTGAAAATTTATCTTTGTTCTAAATCCTAAAGGACCTACACGATCGATAATCTTTGTATGAATGACGTGCGAGTAAACTACATTTACGCCATTGCAATAGAAAGGTAAAAGCTATATATAAGTATTTGTCGAAGATACAAGTAGTATCGCTTCTCGGCCTTATGGCTAAGATCAAAGTGTAGTATCTGTTCTTATCAGCTTAATATCTGAGACACGTGATCCACACATTAAAACAGAAATCAATAGAACAAATACAAAAATTAAACAAGAAATTAAAAAAGTCAGAGAAAACAATTGGCATAACTTCTGCAAGAACTTAGAAAACCAAAGAAAAATCCAAAAGAATTCTGGAAAAAATTCAAGAGTATTGCGTCAGACAAAAACACAAATCACATGTTACAACACATCACACACAACAATAAAATCGCAAGGACGGACGAAGAGAAAGCTGACTTATTAGCTGACTATTACAAATCCGCTTTTAGCGATTTAAACTCAGTAGATTTCGACACACAACACCAACACCATGTCAACAACTACATAAATGCAAACCAAGCTTCATTCTCACCAGGATTTCCCGGAGAGACACTAGAAGCATACTCAAATTCAATCAATAGAAAAATAACCATAACCGAACTAAAGATTAATATCAAAACTTGAAGAACACTTCCCCGGACATGACCAAATACCAAATATTATTCTCAAAAAAAGTTCCACTCTCCTACTACAACACCTCACAAACATCATGAACATTTCATTAGCGACAGGGTATTACCCTGACACATGGAAAAAAAGCCATCATAACAACGATCCCCAAGAAACAAACTAACAGAACAAATCCAGATAATTTCCGCCCCATCAGTCTGTTAAGCTGCCTTGGCAAACTGATGGAGAGAATTATCTCCAACCGTCTCCTCCATTTTTGCGAATCAAACAACATCCTTCCAGAATCTCAAAATGCCTCCAGAAAAAATAGACAAACAACAGATCACCTCACACGACTCACCGAATCAATATACAAAGCTTACAACAACAATCAAGTAACCATCGGGGTATTCCTAGATGTCAAAAAAAAGCATTCGACAGCGTTTGGCACAATGCCATCATATACAAACTAAACCACCTACAAATAAATCCTACGATAGTCAAATGGATTTCAAATTTCTTAACCAATAGAACAGCACAAGTAAAGTCAATAAAACCATATCCAAATTGTTTAATATAACGGCAGGAGTGCCCCAAGGATCAGTCCTCTCTCCACTTCTTTACATAATTTTCGTCAGTGACATACCTTTTCCAAATCTAACATACACACACAATTCACAATACGCAGATGACATCGCAATATGGAGCACCTCCAGAAACCCAGTAATGACCATGTCTCGCGTACAAGAATCACTAAACAACGTCTCAACATGGAGCAACAAGTGGAGGGTCGTGTTAAATCCGACAAAAAACACAAGCAATCACCTTCTATAGAAAACTAAAGAAGCAAAGAAAAATCTAGAAAAATAAATCTATCACTTGGAAACACAACCATCAATATGAGCAAAAACATCACATTCCTTGGCGTCACTTTCGACACAAAACTAACATGGAAAAACACATAAACAATATACACTCATCAATAAGAAAAGGATTTCATATCTAAAGACTATAACTGGAAAACAATCAAAATGCGCACCGAACACCATTATACAAATATACAAGGCTTACATCCGTCCACTAATAGAGTACGGATGTCAAGTAACATACAACATGTCAAACAACACACTCCAAAAAATCCAAGTGCAACAAAACAAAATATTAAAATCCGCATTCAGTTTACCATCTTTTACACCAACAAATTATCTACACCAAATTAGTAATTTACCAACTATAAGAGACAGAATAACAGAACTTTCTCTGAAATATTATCGAAAAGCAGAAAACAGAAACAAACTAACGGCATCATTACACAAATTATCAAGTGCACCAACAAAATACATATCACCATACAACATATTTCAAGAATCACAATCCACTCAACAAAGAGTTTAAATACATAAAACTATGTTATTAACATGAATTCCTTTTTTTTTTCAGGTACAGGGCACACGACAGGCAAAACTTTCGGCGCCTGTCGTGTGAAAGTGGGTTTTCTCAGGTACTCCGTTTCCCCACATCAAAATCTTCAGGCATTGGTTTCTAGATCCCAGCCCAGGCAACCTTTTTGCGAGACCCAGAATCGGGCCGTTTGATTTGATCTGAACTTGAATGAATTACATTCATGTTCACATCTACCCAACTTTTTCTTTTCGAGACAGGTCCCGACCTTTCCTTCTTTCCACTGCTACCTTTGCCTCCACCCAAAAGACCATTTAGTGAGACATTCCCCACCCAAAAAGTCAAGAATAATAACGATAATTAAATTATTAAAATAATAATAATAATAAAAAAACACCACTTAATCCTAATAACAATCCACGAAAGGGGACGAAGAGGAACTACAAAGTTCCTGAACACCCCAGTTGTAGAGAGAACTCTTCGGATTTCTCTCTCTCTAAACTAAACCCCTGCCACGTTAGTTTAGTTTAGTGCCCAAGTTTATTCCTCCATTTTTGCGAATCAAACAACATCCTTCCAGAATCTCAAAATGCCTCCAGAAAAAATAGACAAACAACAGATCACCTCACACGACTCACCGAATCAATATACAAAGCTTACAACAACAATCAAGTAACCATCGGGGTATTCCTAGATGTCAAAAAAGCATTCGACAGCGTTTGGCACAATGCCATCATATACAAACTAAACCACCTACAAATAAATCCTACGATAGTCAAATGGATTTCAAATTTTTTAACCAATAGAACAGCACAAGTAAAAGTCAATAAAACCATATCCAAATTATTTAATATAACGGCAGGAGTGCCCCAAGGATCAGTCCTCTCTCCACTACTTTACATAATTTTCGTCAGTGACATACCTTTTCCAAATCCAACATACACACACAATTCACAATACGCAGATGACATCGCAATCTGGAGCACCTCCAGAAACCCAGTAATGGCCATGTCTCGCGTACAAGAATCACTAAACAACGTCTCAACATGGAGCAACAAGTGGAGGGTCGTGTTAAATCCGACAAAAACACAAGCAATCACCTTCTATAGAAAACTAAAGAAGCAAAGAAAAAATCTAGAAAAATAAATCTATCACTTGGAAACACAACCATCAACATCAGCAAAACATCACATTCCTTGGCGTCACTTTCGACACAAAACTAACATGGAAAAACACATAAACAATATACACTCATCAATAAGAAAAAGGATTTCATATCTAAAGACTATAACTGGTAAACAATCAAAATGCGCACCGAACACCATTATACAAATATACAAGGCTTACATCCGTCCACTAATAGAGTACGGATGTCAAGTAACATACAACATGTCAAACAACACACTCCAAAAAATCCAAGTGCAACAAAACAAAATATTAAAATCCGCATTCAGTTTACCATCTTTTACACCAACAAATTATCTACATCAAATTAGTAATTTACCAACTATAAGAGATAGAATAACAGAACTTTCTCTGAAATATCGAAAAGCAGAAAACAGAAACAAACTAACGGCATCACTACACAAATTATCAAGTGCACCAACAAAATACATATCACCATACAACATATTTCAAGAATCACAATCCACTCAACAAAGAGTCTAAATACATAAAACTATGTTATTAACATGAATTCCTTTTTTTTTCAGGTACAGGGCACACGACAGGCAAAACTTTCGGCGCCTGTCGGGTGAAAGTGGGTTTTCTCGGGGTACTCCCGTTTCCCCCCACATCAAAATCTTCAGGCATTGGATTTCTAGATCCCAGCCCAGGCAACCTTTTTGCCAGACCCAGAATCGGGCCGTTTGATTTGATCTGAACTTGAATGAATTACATTCATGTTCACATCTACCCAACTTTTTCTTTTCGAGACAGGTCCCGACCTTTCCTTCTTTCCACTGCCACCTTTGCCTCCACCCAAAAGACCATTTAGTGAGACATTCCCCACCCAAAAAGTCAAGAATAATAACGATAATTAATTTATTAAAATAATAATAATAATAAAAAAACCACCACTTAATCCTAATAACAATTCACGAAAGGGGACGAAGAGGAACTACAAAGTTCCTGAACACCCCAGTTGGAGAGAGAACTCTTCGGATTTCTCTCTCTCTAAACTGAACCCATGCCACGTTAGTTTAGTTTAGTTTAGTATAAGTAGTATCGCTTCTCGGCCTTTTGGCTAAGATCAAAGTATAGTATCTGTTCTTATCAGCTTAATATCTGATACGGTTTCCATTGGGGACCATGATATTAAACTTATTTTTGTAAGGCGGCGGGGTGCTTGGAGCATGCTCCACTCCTTACACGGGTTGGCCCAGTATTTCTGGGATCGGCCCACTAGCTACATGATTCTAACAATAGTTTATTACGAAGTGGAAATGTACGACAAATTATTACGAGTCGCTTTCTTTTGTTCTCTTTACCAACTTGATTACCGTGACGATATATCGTAATGTTTTTAATCTTTCGCGTTTAACGTCAACGCTTTCTTTTCCTCGCTTTACGATGTGGTTGCGTCGAGAGTGTTCTGAAAAACAATACGCGAAGAACAGGGTTGAATCATTTTAGGAAACGACAAAAATTGAATGGAAATACAAGTAGTATGTTTGTATTGATTTTTGTTGCTTTGACGAACAAACTGCTTCCGTAAATTCGTTATTACATATTTATTCCACAACTACAAGAAACAACAGGCTTGTTACAATGAGTAAGTTAACTTACAATTACAACAAAATATAACACTGCATGCGCCAAAAGAAAAAAAAACCAAAAAGTACCATCACATCTGATTTGAAGTTGCGCATCAGACTTCAAGCAACAAGTTGTCAGTCCCACAATATTACAAGAAATATACCTTACTTCTGAATGGTTGGTGGTATTATTTTGAAGGGTCAAATCTATGTTTTATCTCATGTTGTGACTATATATTAAGTGGGTTCACCTTCGGTCACATCCTTATGTAGTGTTTTATGAGGTTTTGACGTGTCAGAAATTGTATCTGTGACTTGTTAGCGATAAATTTCATTAAGAAACAAACAGCAAACATTCCACTTGTTTTGAAATATTATAGGAAAACAATTGAAATGTACATATAAATGTTCATTACCCGTTGATTTTCCAGAACTTTCAATAATTAAAGTCATACGGGCTGGTTGAATCACTTTAGAACAAATTTGACAAGTGAAATTATTCTCTATTCTGTTATGACAAGAAAATATGTGCTAATGTCATTTCCAAAATCGCTACTATACGCTCTTTAGAGATGAACTCAGATTCACAAAATTAAGATCTATATTTTCAACGCGTATTTATAACCCGAGAGAGTTATACCTGGATTTAGTATTTGGTAACGCTGCACAGACCAACTATTTATAGCAAATATTAGTTAAGCCGTTTAACTTGTACCGTTATTAAGCGCCACTTTTGTCATTTAAAGCAGTGAAATATACATTTTAGAAGTAAAATCAAGGTTTAGATGCAAAATGAAAAACGATTTTCGCTAAATATTTACTTTTGACAACGTCTTTCTCCGCTAGGTGAAAGGCTGTTCAAATAAACTGAACAGCCCATGAAAAGTTGGGAATGAGAGTCGTTGTTCATATTTTCTAAAATGTGTTTTATTATTTAATTTCTGTTTTTTAGGAACAAAACGAAAAAAAGACAAATATGTGTAAATTTATCTTTGTTCTAAATCCTAAAGGACCTACACGATCGATAATCTTTGTATGAATGACGTGCGAGTAAACTACATTTACACCATTGCAATAGAAAGGTAAAAGCTATATATAAGTATTTGTCGAAGGTATAAGTAGTATCGCTTCTCGGCCTTATGGCTAAGATCAAAGTGTAGTATCGTGTTCTTATCAGCTTAATATCTGAGACACGTGATCCACACATTAAAACAAAAATCAATAGAACAAATACAAAAATTAAACAAGAAATTAAAAAAGTCAGAGAAAACAATTGGCATAACTTCTGCAAGAACTTAGAAAAAACCAAGAAAAATCCAAAAGAATTCTGGAAAAAATTCAAGAGTATTGCGTCAGACAAAAACACAAATCACATGTTACAACACATCACACACAACAATAAAATCGCAAGGACGGACGAAGAGAAAGCTGACTTATTAGCTGACTATTACAAATCCGCTTTTAGCGATTTAAACTCAGTAGATTTCGACACACAACACCAACACCATGTCAACAACTACATAAATGCAAACCAAGCTTCATTCTCACCAGGATTTCCCGGAGAGACACTAGAAGCATACTCAAATTCAATCAATAGAAAAATAACCATAACCGAACTAAAGATTAATATCAAAAACTTGAAGAACACTTCCCCCCGGACATGACCAAATACCAAATATTATTCTCAAAAAAAGTTCCACTCTCCTACTACAACACCTCACAAACATCATGAACATTTCATTAGCGACAGGGTATTACCCTGACACATGGAAAAAAGCCATCATAACAACGATCCCCAAGAAACAAACTAACAGAACAAATCCAGATAATTTCCGCCCCATCAGTCTCTTAAGCTGCCTTGGCAAACTGATGGAGAGAATTATCTCCAACCGTCTCCTCCATTTTGCGAATCAAACAACATCCTTCCAGAATCTCAAAATGCCTCCAGAAAAATAGACAAACAACAGATCACCTCACACGACTCACCGAATCAATATACAAAGCTTACAACAACAATCAAGTAACCATCGGGGTATTCCTAGATGTCAAAAAAAGCATTCGACAGCGTTTGGCACAATGCCATCATATACAAACTAAACCACCTACAAATAAATCCTACGATAGTCAAATGGATTTCAAATTTCTTAACCAATAGAACAGCACAAGTAAAAGTCAATAAAACCATATCCAAATTGTTTAATATAACGGCAGGAGTGCCCTAAGGATCAGTCCTCTCTCCACTTCTTTACATAATTTTCGTCAGTGACATACCTTTTCCAAATCTAACATACACACACAATTCACAATACGCAGATGACATCGCAATCTGGAGCACCTCCAGAAACCCAGTAATGGCCATGTCTCGCGTACAAGAATCACTAAACAACGTCTCAACATGGAGCAACAAGTGGAGGGTCGTGTTAAATCCGACAAAACACAAGCAATCACCTTCTATAGAAAACTAAAGAAGCAAAGAAAAATCTAGAAAAATAAATCTATCACTTGGAAACACAACCATCAATATGAGCAAAACATCACATTCCTTGGCGTCACTTTCGACACAAAACTAACATGGAAAAAACACATAAACAATATACACTCATCAATAAGAAAAAGGATTTCATATCTAAAGACTATAACTGGAAAATAATCAAAATGCGCACCGAACACCATTATACAAATATACAAGGCTTACATCCGTCCACTAATAGAGTACGGATGTCAAGTAACATACAACATGTCAAACAACACACTCCAAAAAAATCCAAGTGCAACAAAACAAAATATTAAAATCCGCATTCAGTTTACCATCTTTTACACCAACAAATTATCTACACCAAATTAGTAATTTACCAACTATAAGAGATAGAATAACAGAACTTTCAATGAAATATTATCGAAAAGCAGAAAACAGAAACAAACTAACGGCATCACTACACAAATTATCAAGTGCACCAACAAAATACATATCACCATACAACATATTTCAAGAATCACAATCCACTCAACAAAGAATCTAAATACATAAAAACTATGTTATTAACATGAATTCCTTTTTTTTTTCAGGTACAGGGCACACGACAGGCAAAACTTTCGGCGCCTGTCGTGTGAAAGTGGGTTTTCTCGGGGTACTCCCGTTTCCCCCCACATCAAAATCTTCGGGCATTGGATTTCTAGATCCCAGCCCAGGCAACCTTTTTGCCAGACCCAGAATCGGGCCGTTTGATTTGATCTGAACTTGAATGAATTACATTCATGTTCACATCTACCCAACTTTTTCTTTTCGAGACAGGTCCCGACCTTTCCTTCTTTCCACTGCTACCTTTGCCTCCACCCAAAAGACCATTTAGTGAGACATTCCCCACCCAAAAAAGTCAAGAATAATAACGATAATTAAATTATTATAATAATAATAATAAAAAAAAAAACCACCACTTAATCCTAATAACAATCCACGAAAGGGGACGAAGAGGAACTACAAAGTTCCTGAACACCCCAGTTGGAGAGAGAACTCTTCGGATTTCTCTCTCTCTAAACTGAACCCTTGCCACGTTAGTTTAGTTTTTAGTTAATATCTGAGACGGTTTCCATTGGGGACCATGATATTAAACTTATTTTTGTAAGGCGGCGGGGTGCTTGGAGCTTGCTCCACTCCTGCCACGGGTTGGCCCAGTATTGCAGTGTTTCTGGGATCGGCCCACTCTCTACATGATTCTAACAATAGCTTATTACGAAGTGGAAATGTACGACAAATTATTACGAGTCGCTTTCTTTTGTTCTCTTTACCAACTTGATTACCGTGACGATATATCGTAATGTTTTTAATCTTTCGCGTTTAACGTCAACGCTTTCTTTCCTCGCTTTACGATGTGGTTGCGTCGAGAGTGTTATGAAAAACAATACGCCAAGAACAGGGTTGAATCATTTTAGGAAACGACAAAAATTGAATGGAAATACAAGTAGTATGTTTGTATTGATTTTTGTTGCTTTGACGAACAAACTGCTTCCGTAAATTCGTTATTACATATTTATTCCACAACTACAAGAAACTACAGGCTTGTTACAATGAGTAAGTTAACTTACAATTACAACAAAATAGAACACTGCATGCGCCAAAAGAAAAAAAACAAAAAGTACCATCACATCTGATTTGAAGTTGCGCATCAGACTTCAAGCAACAAGTTGTCAGTCCCACAATATTACAAGAAATATACCTTACTTCTGAATGGTTGGTGGTATTATTTTGAAGGGTCAAATCTATGTTTTATCTCATGTTGTGACTATATATTAAGTGGGTTCACCTTTGGTCACATCCTTATGTAGTGTTTTATGAGGTTTTGACGTGTCAGAAATTGTATCTGTGACTTGTTAGCTATAAATTTCATTAAGAAACAAACAGCAAACATTCCACTTGTTTTGAAATATTATAGGAAAACAATTGAAATGTACATATAAATGTTCATTACCCGTTGATTTTCCAGAACTTTCAATAATTAAAGTCATACGGGCTGGTTCAATCACTTTAGAACAAAATTGACAAGTGAAATTATTCTCTATTCTGTTATGACAAGAAAATATGTGCTAATGTCATTTCCAAAATCGCTATTATACGCTCTTTAGAGGTGAACTCACATTCACAAAATTCAGATCTATATTTTCAACGCGTATTTATAACCCGAGAGAGTTATACCTCGATTTAGTATTTGGTAACGCTGCACAGACCAACTATTTATAGCAAATATTAGTTAAGCCGTTTAACTTGTACCGTTATTAAGCGCCACTTTTGTCATTTAAAGCAGTGAAATATACATTTTAGAAGTAAAATCAAGGTTTAGATGCAAAATGAAAAACGATTTTCGCTAAATATTTACTTTTGACAACGTCTTTTTTCCGCTAGGTGACAGGCTGTTCAAGTAAACTGAACAGCCCATGAAAAGTTGGGAATGAGAGTCGTTGTTCATAGTTTCTAAAATGTGTTTTATTATTTAATTTCTGTTTCTTAGGAACAAAACGAAAAAAAAGACAAATATGTGAAAATTTATCTTTGTTCTAAATCCTAAAGGACCTACACGATCGATAGTCTTTGTATGAATGACGTGCGAGTAAACTACATTTACGCCATTGCAATAGAAAGGTAAAAGCTATATATAAGTATTTGTCGAAGGTATAAGTAGTATCAGTGGGTGGTGGTGCATGGCCGTTCTTAGTTGGTGGAGCGATTTGCCCAGGGTATTATTCTCGTAAATTGCTCGAGGAAACCTTTTTTAAAGATCCCCCCGTTTATTTTACAGACCTTTGATGACGACCAAGATACTGACCTAGAATCTATCCTCAAATTAGGTTTTCCGCTTAAAATACCCCGTAGCCACCCAGGGTATATATCTCGAGATTTGCTCTGGAATACCTTCGTTAGAGTTTCCCCTGTTATTTAAGGCACGATTAGGGTAGACTATTCGGCGCCCTGACCGTGAAAGTGGGTTTTCTCGGGGCACTCCCGTTTCCCCCCACAGCAAAATTTTTGGGTATACCTATACCCAGGCCCTGAAAAGAGGTACGTCGTCCTATCCCGAACTTCTCCTGTATTTTTCTACACCCCTCCACTTTCTGTACCGCCCCTCCCTTTCTCCCATGACTTCGTTTGTCTCCTGAACTACCATATCGAACAGGCTTTAGAAATTACCCAATAATCCAGGTTCCTCATCGAGAGGTCTTGAACCCTCAATCATGCGTGGGGTTGAAGAGAAACAAAAGTTTCTGAGCGCCCCTGGTTTGCCTTAGGGCCTCCCTAAGGTCTTTAAAACCAAAACTACTGTCAAGTCTAAAATAAAAAAATAATGCCCAAGTTTATGATCATTCCCAGCCTTGACTCCGAGCTAGTCAGACGTGTTTTCTCTCCGGCTGCTAAACCAGAATGACTTTCTCATTGCCCGGTCCTGCTGTGCCGATCCCGCCTACGGTCTCACCGGTAATCGTCGACGGCCTGCCACCCAACCTCTCGCCCCTCCAAATCTCCACGTTCCTGGCGCAAGCTAAGCCCGGCGCCTCCCTTGACCCGTCCAAAACAAGAATTCTTCGCCGAGGGGGAATTCTCCTCCAACCATCGACGCCTGCTGATCTATCTTATTTCTGCGAGCCCTGGAATTCACAGTATAATATTAAATGTGCACCCACCAAGAGCCCTACGAACCTTTTCACCGTTTTCCTGAGTGGAGTTCACCAGTCAATCCTACCTAGTGAAATTAAACAAGCCATTGAGAGCCAAACACAATCTGTGATTCACGCCGTGCACCGAATATTCTCGAAAACCACCAAGCATCCGACCCGCTACATGAAAATTGTTACAACCACCAAACAGCATGCCGACTCCATCCTGCGTAACGGGTGCTATTACCATATTTTCCATTTCAGTGCTGAACGTCCCCATCGACGCTCATATAACCCGAGACTTCCCAAACAACCATTACCTGTTTTGCCCCCCATGGTTTCACCTAAACTACGCATACATCCCCCGCAACCCATTGTTAGCCCATTACCCGTACAACCGCCCTCCCACTCAACCCATATCCCCATCAATATGACCAACAACTTCACTCAGACAACTGATGACACCTCCGCCGGCCATGCATCGATCAAACCACAATATTGTAGCAAATTTACCCAGACTGCGCCTAGTCCAATCAATCTGAAAACAGTGCCTGAGTCTAAACCTCTTCAAGTCACCCTGGAGGATAAATCAACTTCTACTGACAAGAACTCCACCATCTCAAAGGCCAGCCAGGCCAAATTGTCCAGGAGGCATAAATCTTCCCAAACAATAGAGAAATTTCCTGAAAACCTATCTTTGAAAGTTCCAACTCATAGTTTACCGCAATCTAGCCCAACTCAGACCAATGATGACGACCATGATATTAACCTAGATTCTACCCCCAATTTAAGTTTTCCGCTTAAACTACCCCGTAGCCACCCAGGGTATTATTCTCGTAAATTGCTCGAGGAAACCTTCCTTAGAGATCCCCCCGTTTATTTTACAGACCTTTGATGACGACCAAGATACTGACCTAGAATCTATCCTCAAATTAGGTTTTCCGCTTAAAATACCCCGTAGCCACCCAGGGTATATATCTCGAGATTTGCTCTGGAATACCTTCGTTAGAGTTTCCCCTGTTATTTAAGGCACGATTAGGGTAGACTATTCGGCGCCCTGACCGTGAAAGTGGGTTTTCTCGGGGCACTCCCGTTTCCCCCCACAGCAAAATTTTTGGGTATACCTATACCCAGGCCCTGAAAAGAGGTACGTCGTCCTATCCCGAACTTCTCCTGTATTTTTCTACACCCCTCCACTTTCTGTACCGCCCCTCCCTTTCTCCCATGACTTCGTTTGTCTCCTGAACTACCATATCGAACAGGCTTTAGAAATTACCCAATAATCCAGGTTCCTCATCGAGAGGTCTTGAACCCTCAATCATGCGTGGGGTTGAAGAGAAACAAAAGTTTCTGAGCGCCCCTGGTTTGCCTTAGGGCCTCCCTAAGGTCTTTAAAACCAAAACTACTGTCAAGTCTAAAATAAATAAATAAAAATAAATAAGTAGTATCGCTTCTCGGCCTTATGGCTAAGATCAAAGTGTAGTATCTGTTCTTATCAGCTTAATATTTGATACGGTTCCCATTGGGGACCATGATATTAAACTTATTTTTGTAAGGCGGAGGGGTGCTTGGAGCTTGCTCCACTTCTGCCACGAATTGGCCCACTCTCTACATGATTCTAATAATACTTTATTACGAAGTGGAAATGTACGACAAGTTATTACGAGTCGCTTTCTTTTGTTCTCTTTACCAACTTGATTACCGTGACGATATATCGTAATGTTTTTAATCTTTCGCGTTTAACGTCAACGCTTTCTTTTCCTCGCTTTACGATGTGGTTGCGTCGAGGGTGTTCTGAAAAACAATACGCCAAGAACAGGGTTGAATCATTTTAGGAAACGACAAAAATTGAATGGAAATACAAGTAGTATGTTTGTATTGATTTTTGTTGCTTTAACGAACAAACTGCTTCCGTAAATTCGTTATTACATATTTATTCCACAACTACAAGAAACTACAGGCTTGTTACAATGAGTAAGTTAACTTACAATTACAACAAAATAGAACACTGCATGCGCCAAAAGAGAAAAAACAAAAAGTACCATCACATCTGATTTGAAGTTGCGCATTAGACTTCAAGCAACAAGTTGTCAGTCCCACAATATTACAAGAAATATACCTTACTTCTGAATGGTTGGTGGTATTATTTTGAAGGGTCAAATCTATGTTTTATCTCATGTTGTGACTATATATTAAGTGGGTTCACCTTTGGTCACATCCATATGTAGTGTTTTATGAGGTTTTGACGTGTCAGAAATTGTATCTGTGACTTGTTAGCGATAAATTTCATTAAGAAACAAACAGCAAACATTCCACTTGTTTTGAAATATTATAGGAAAACAATTGAAATGTACATATAAATGTTCATTACCCGTTGATTTTCCAGAACTTTCAATAATTAAAGTCATACGGGCTGGTTCAATCACTTTAGAACAAAATTGACAAGTGAAATTATTCTCTATTCTGTTATGACAAGAAAATATGTGCTAATGTCATTTCCAAAATCGCTATTATACGCTCTTTAGAGGTGAACTCACATTCACAAAATTCAGATCTATATTTTCAACGCGTATTTATAACCCGAGAGAGTTATACCTCGATTTAGTATTTGGTAACGCTGCACAGACCAACTATTTATAGCAAATATTAGTTAAGCCGTTTAACTTGTACCGTTATTAAGCGCCACTTTTGTCATTTAAAGCAGTGAAATATACATTTTAGAAGTAAAATCAAGGTTTAGATGCAAAATGAAAAACGATTTTCGCTAAATATTTACTTTTGACAACGTCTTTCTCCGCTAGGTGACAGGCTGTTCAAGTAAACTGAACAGCCCATGAAAAGTTGGGAATGAGAGTCGTTGTTCATATTTTCTAAAATGTGTTTTATTATTTAATTTCTGTTTCTTAGGAACAAAACGAAAAAAAGACAAATATGTGAAAATTTATCTTTGTTCTAAATCCTAAAGGACCTACACGATCGATAGTCTTTGTATGAATGACGTGCGAGTAAACTACATTTACGCCATTGCAATAGAGAGGTAACAGCTATATATAAGTATTTGTCGAAGGTATTAGTAGTATCGCTTTTCGGCCTTTTGGCTAAGATCAGAGTGTAGTATCTGTTCTTATCAGCATAATATCTGATATGGATCCCATTGGGGATCATGATATTACTTTTATATACAAACACACAGACAGATATATACATATATTATGTCTGAAACTAACAAATCGCAATGCAGTTTGACCGATTTATCATTTCAATTACAGTTTATATGCACGAGGTCATAAATCCAAAGTACAATAGTAGTTAAAAGCACTTTTTTCTTTCTTGTAACTTCCAAATAACATTCATAAAAATATTATTATCAACATTTCGTAACTTATCACACAAATAAAGTCTCAGCTTCCTCAAAAATGTCCATGTTAATTTTTATAAGATGTTAAACACGTTGTACAAAATAGCACCCATTCCTCTACTTATTACTTTTTCTTTCATTTTGTAGATTAACTAAGTCCTAGAATTTTAATGATGGAGAAAAGAGATCTCAGATTTGTTTGTAATTTGTCTAGTCAAGAGTTAAATACCTTTCTCAGAGCTGGGAAGACTGAAAGATGGGTAAAGTATCTTACTCAAGAAGACAGCAGCATGATATAGACCAGCTTAAAACTTGTGACCATCTGACTAAGAGTCCAAACCACAAGGTTACTGAGATACATAGTTCCATTTCTTATTAATGGGATTTATATTATACAAATGTCAAGATATAGTTACAGAGAAAGTCTACAGAAAAATTTAATTGGTAATTTTTAATATATCATCCAGTACCCTAACAAAGTTAACACTACAAAAAGAGGTGTGATCCATGGTGGTTTTGAGAATGCTATCTGTCCATAATGCCACAATGACTAAAATAAAATTAAACTTAAATATGCATTTCTAATCGTTTAAATTCTTTTTCTTTTGAATATATATAACACTAACCGTATTAATTTAAAAATTCAAACTATCAAATTAAATTTGTTTAAAATGTATAATTGTGAGTTGTATGACATTCCTGGAAAACATAAAATCTACTCCTTGACATTGCCAATGAAAATTATCCTATGAAGAAACTAAAAAAATATTCCAAATACAACTTCATAAGATATATGGAAATGCACTGTGCAAACAAAGCCCTTAGTTCACCAAAATGACACTAGAGATTTTTAGTTTTTATTTGTGACTGAATACAAGCTTCTTCATTCCAATAATTTGTTTTCTCTTTAAACCAAATTTCATCAAAACAATACTTCTATGTTTATAGTATATAAGCACTAGCAATAAAGGATAGTACAGAAAATTATTTTGGACAGCAGTAACTGAGCAAAAACAAGACAGAGGAAATTTGCCCAGAATTGGAGCTAAGGTCTGTATAGAGATGTTCAAAGTGAAAATGTTAATAGACACATTTTTGGAAAAAACAAATAGAAATTTTGTGTGTTTGTTTTTTAGCAAAGCCACAACGAGCTCTCTGCTGAGCCCACCGAGTGGAATCGAACCCCTTATTTTAGCGTTGTAAATCCGTAGACTTACCGCTGTACTAGCGGGGGGCTCAAAAGGAGCGAGCATGTTTAGCGCGACTGGGATGCGAACCTGTGACCCTTAGATTATAAGTCGCACGCCTAACGCGTTCGGCCATTAGATAGTTTTAAAAATTACGTTATATTATTATACATCTCCTCACACGTGTTATGGGGTAAGACAAAATATCAGAAGATTGTAATACAGAAACAAATTTTGTTGATTCTTCTTTTTATTACTAATTTCTTATTTTAGTTTCTATTGTTTTGATTTCTGACCTAACTTTTCATGACACGACATTTTGAATTAGGCAGAAAAGTCTGCACCAAAAAAGAAGCAATCACTGCTATGTAAACACACAGCCTGTGTTATCGTGCTGTTAATATATTAAACATAAATAACCCACAATTTTGAAGGTGAAACTTAATGTTCCCTTATGTAAACACTTATTTTTACAAGGTACTTATTCCAAACATCAAAATGAAATATAATTTGCAAACATTAATAATCTGTCATTCAAAATTGAAACAACTTGTATGAAAGCAATGGTAAATAAGATTTTGATCAAACAATAAGTGTAAACAATTCCACTGAAACATTAACTTTGATATTAACATACCATCTAGTATATAGAATTAGGACACCACAACAGCTGCTTCATTGTGCATAATATAAAAAAACAGTTCACTGGACTTTATTCATGATAATTAATGACATTATACTCTGAATATACATCAACCTACAACAGAGTGAGCTTATGAACTGAGAAGCATAACAACTGAAAACCAGAACAATTAATTTGCATCTCCAAACATACCTAAAATCCCCTGTTCGGGATGGATCAGTGGGGGTTGATGGGGACTTCGAGGAGCCCCTGGCTTCCCATGCTAGCGTTTCAGCAGCTAGGGGTTCTGAGGGACCCTCGACACTGGCTCAAGGGTTGGTGGATGTTCCAGCCCCTTCCCCCGTGATCGTGCTGGCGCCGACCGCGACACTGCCTTCACACAGCTCGTTTGCCAGTTTCCTGGACTTCTTCAGTCTTCCCTGTCTCTTTGAGCTGAGTGAGGAGCCCCGTTTTGTTACTGAACCTAGGTTTGATCGCTCCTGTTGCGCATTAGCGGTGGTCGGATGTCGGCGGCCGCTGCTACGAAGAGAGGGTGGAGTCGAGTAGCTTCAAGAAGCCGCACGACTCCTGCCTCTATCTTCTCTGTCAAAGCAGCAGCATCACTGATTTTTCCCCTCTGACTGGTTGATGGGTTTTTCTTGCATTGCTATAAACATCCAGGGGATGTGTAGCTTTGTGAAGCAATTCTACGCATTCTCCCTGTTCAACTGCTTTGCAGTTGACACCATCTTTTTATAGGAGACCCATTTTGCCTCTTGGAGGGACTATTTTTCTTTTTCTGTGCCTTCTGGTCGTTTGACACAACACGTTCGCGTGGGATGGGAATCCTCTTTCACCCGCACTTTCATGGGACCATCCTCGCATCACATAGTATGCTGAGGGGCGGATGGTGTACGTTGATGTTATCGCTTGGGTCGTAAAATTCGGCTTGTCAATGTCCATACACCTGCCCAGCCTGGGGAGTGGGAGGCCTTCTTCTCGGATTTGGGCAGGTTCATGGTTACACAGGCCGATATTGTTCTTAGTGGCGACTTCGACTGTGTATTGGATACTCACCTTGACAAGATTGGGGATGATCAGTATACGTGGTCTCCGCGTGCAGTTCTGTCGGATTTCGATTTTTCTGATGTCCGGCGTGCACTGCATGGGTCTGCTTTTGTGGCTACCTGGACCGGTCAGGGCGTTTCTTGTCGCCTTGACAGATTCCATGTGACACCTGGCCTTCGGCAGAGCCTCGGCGAGGCTGCTGTTCATCGGGTTGGGGATGTCTCGTTTTACGTGTCTGGCCATCGGCGTTTCTTGTCACATTCTGGGATCTCGTCCCTGTTTTTCGGGGCCCCGGTGTGTGGAGGCTCAACGTCTCCCTCTTTGCCGAGGATGGGGTTGGAGATGCTTTGCTTGCTCTTGTTCGGGAGCTCTGTTCTGTCGAGTCTGTCACTGAGTCTTGGTGGGTGAGTCTCAAGAAGGCCTGTGCCTCCTTGCTGAGGCAAGCAGGCATGCGGCTTTCGCGGGCCCGCCACCTGGCCTTGTGAGTCAAGCAGGATATCTTGGCTCGCCTTGCTTCGTGGCAGACCGAAGGATCGCTGGGTCCTCTCGAACATTGAGACACTCCATCGGGATATCAATTTGGATTATTCCAAGCTGTTCCGTGTGGCGAGCGTCTCTAGTGTGATCGAGTTGCTTGATCCCAGAACTGCTACCAGAGTTCCGCTGTGCAAGGCACGGGAGATGGTTAAGACCCGACACATCTCCATCTGGTGTTGGAGAATGGTCAATCTTCATCTGACATCTCCAACATTTTGGACGCGTGCCTCGGCTACTATCGCCATTTGTTTTCGGCCTCGCCCACGGCTGAGGGGTTGTGGGTTGACATTACTCAGTTTTTGCCCTCCCTCGACCCTTCCTTTCACGAACACCTGGTGAAACCAGTTTCTTTGGGTGAGTGTTGGTCAGCGATTTGGTCCATGCTGCTTTGTATGTGTCCTGGGACGGATGGGCTGCCAGTGGAATTTTAGAGCCACGTGTGGCATGTCGTCGGACCCTCCTTCGTCCGACTTTTTAACGACTGCCTGGTTGCGGGGTCTCCACCACCTCGAACGCTGGATGGGCTAATTACACTTATCTGTAAGGATCCCAGCCAGTCTGGTTATACTTCCTCTTGGCGACCCATTTCTCTCCTGAACGTAGATGCAAAGATTATTTCTAAGGTCCTGTGTGCCCATTTAGGTGCAGTTATGCCTTCCTTGGTTCACTGCACTCAGACATGCGGCGTATGGGGCAGAAGTATCCAACAAAATCTGTTGCTTCTCAGGGACATGTTCCGTTACATCACAGATCGGGATATCCCTGCTGTCTTTGTGTCTCTCGATCAGAGCAAAGATTTTGATCGAGTTCACCATGGTTTTCTGTGGTTCGTTCTGGGGTGGTGTGGCCTTCCTCCAGTTTTTGTCTGGTAGGTGCAAGCCTTGTATGCGACTGCTTCGAGCAGGTTCTTGGTTAAAGAGTACCTGACGTCCTCCTTTCCCATTTTGCAGGGGGTTTGTCAGGGTTGCCCATTGTCCCCATCGCTTTACGCGTTGATTATCGAGTGCATGTTCTCTCAACTGTACCACTCGGTCTAGGTGCGTGGCCTCCAGGTGCTGAGGGTTCGTGCGTGACGAACGTCGCGCATACAGACGATGTGAACCTGTTCCTTGAGAACTTCACATCATTAGGTTCAGCACTGACCATCGTCCATTGATACTCTCGGGCCAGTGCTGCCCAGCTGAATATCCCCAAGTCTCGTGCACAGGGATTTGGTAAATGGGCCTCGTCTGCCGACTCCCCGTTTAGTCTGGATTGGACCCCCTCCCCTATCACTTGATTCAGGGTTCGTTTCTACGCGGGCCCTGGAGCTGCGTGGGAGGGGTGGTTCTGCATGTTGGTTCGGCAGTGCACAATTACCGCTACTGCCCTGTTAACCTGTTTGACAGGGCAGAGGTGGTGCAGAGGAGGATTCTCCCTTTGGTCTGGTACCTGGGGCTGTCCTTCTTCTGGATGATTGCACTACACTAGCCATTGAACGCCATGCCTTCACCTTCCTGTGGGGTGGCAAGCCAGAGGCAGTGTCTAGGATTTCCTTGATGTGGCCGCATCGCATGGGAGGTCTGGGCATACCATGTGTCCAGACCCAGTGTCTTTCTCTTCTGGTGTACTCTACTTTTCGTTGTCTGTCTTTGGAGGGTCACCCCTGTTGCTATCTCGCCCTATTCTTGGTTGGCACATGGCTCTTTGATGTTCCTTTGATCCTGCAGACACCGATGTGTTTTGACCCTCCTTCTTGGTACGTCAACGCTGCTGCAGCGATCCGGCAGTGTTGTACCGTGTCTTCTGAAGTACCGACGGACTCTCGTTCCCTCTACTGCCTGCTGGTCCCCGAATGTACCCACAGGAGTGAGCGATTCCACCCTGCTCTGCCGTGGGACGTTATTTGGAGTCTCGTCGCACTGTGCCATGTTGGTAGCTACCTCCAGGCTTTCAACTGGCGCGTCGTGCACAACATTATTCTGGTGAGGGAGCGTGCATACCTTTGGTATTTTTGTGCAACTGAGTTGTGTCTAGTGTGTCACACTCAGGTGGAGTCTGTCTTGCACAGGTTGGTCCTCTCTCCAACGTCGGCGAAGATCTGGGAGAGGGTTGCTCGCCTTTTCTGGGTCCCACCGCTCTCGGCGGAGACCATCCTGTACCACGTACCGGTCCCTGTTCCTGGCCACTTGGCCTTTTCCTTTCAGTACTCCTTAGTTTAAGTACATCATCTGGCTTGCTCTAAACAAATTGGTTTTCGAGCAGGCGCCGGTGTCGTACTATTCGATGCTGGGATATAGGGTGTTACTCTGCCTTGAGGCAGACTATCATCACCTGCGTTCTGGGACGTTTTTCTATCTCTGGCCGCCGGACGTCTCGCCACTCTTGAATGTGCACTTTCTTTTACCAGCTTTGGATATTATGACGAGGATTAATTTCTAAAAGTAAAGAACGAAAATAATTCAGCATGTACCGTATGACTGATATAATAAATACTGTAATAAATAAAGCAATCACGAAGCATAAATATTTGCTCAAAGAAAGCTTTGCACATGCTGTCGCTTGCCGTTTGTGCAGCTGCCGTTATGCGCATACTCCCAATAGCAACCCACTGATGAATCATTATACTTCTGCAGGTACATATCAGCTGTCTGTGAATTTTGTCTGATGCAATACCTTTAAAAATTTGCATGCTACAGCACTATAGCTCCCTCTATCCATTAAAATGAAAACTTAAAAATTATTTTTTGTCAACACCAAGTTAGGACTCTATGCAGATTTCAATATTTTCCGTTTATCCTTTTTGGAGTTTATGCCTTTTCATCAAAAACCGGGACATTCCGAGACAATTCAGTGTCAACAAAGACAAATTAGTAAACCGGAGGGGACACCGGGACAGACAAGTCAAACAGGGACTTATAATAAGCCTAAGTATATATAGAATAATGATAGCTTTAAAGCATGTTTTAGGCTATGTATGTTAAACGTGGAGTGCGGCATGAAGAGAAATACAAATTGAAAATCTTCATTAAGTTACTTATTTTTTCACCAGTAAATAAACTACAATAGCCTACCTCAAAACATTCTTTGTGATTTTGTACTGGAAGTACAATTAAGGGACATTAATAAGTCCCTAACCAACACCATTCAACCAGAACCCTCTACTGGCATTATTATGGAATAAGTTAATAACAATATTTATTAAGAACTGAAGACAAGCTGTTTCCTATATCGGTGATTTCGTGAACTATAATTTCCACAGACAAAACAAACTAGAAAGATAATATAAATACTGCATAGATGTATCTTTTTTTTTGAAACTGAGGTTATGTCGACCCAAAATTAGCCAGAATTTTCTACGTGATACTGACAGTTCAAATAAGGAATGCGGATTTAACACTGTTTTCACGAAATTAAGTTTAATGTTACAACATCTCCCCGACATTAAACAAATGTAATTGAGAAACATCCTGGTTGTTTGGATATTATAAAAAGACTAGTCTTACTGGTGCCTGGATTACTGAAAGATGCATCAGTTTATAAGTTTGCAAAAAAAATGTTATTTTAATTGGACTTTAAATCTCTAAATTGGGTCACTTTTCACGGCATTTTTTTACCATCTGAAATTATATATTATTTATGTATTAATGCGTACACTTATCTCGATAGTCTAAGAACTATTTTTCTGATAAAAATACTCAATGATTTTTATTTTTCAAAGAAATTTATATCACACATTTTTACTATTATTCAGTGAAAATCTTGTATTCCAAATGAGCGTTAAAAATATAATATTTTCTTCTAAATTTTCTGCGGTCAATTACTGCCGTATCAAAATATTAACTCAAGACTGCATTTGAAAAATCATTTTTATACGTGAAAATAATATATTTTTTTTTATTTTGGAAAACTTTTTGTATCGTGGTTTACGGTTTCTTAATGTAAATTATTAATTATATACGGACTTTTCAAAAAAGAGAATTTTATTGTCAAATTTCGTAATTTTAATATATTTTTAAAATTTTTCCATTTTCAATTTCGCTTTACAGTTGCAGAGAAGCGCTGTTACGAATTTCCAATATTCCTTTTAACCATTTGTTTTAAATATTAAAGATTTGTATTTATTTCTCAGACTATTTTGTGTAATATATTTTTAAAAGAAAGATGTTCCGTTTTTCACTAAGTTTTAGGATATCTGAAGTTATTTATTATTTCTTTAGTAAAATAGACACGTATTTTGACAATTAAAATAAAATCCTCAACTCTTGTAAAAATACTCAAACCGTTGAATATTTGTAAAACAAAGTGTATCATTGAATTTGATGTTCTTCTATGTAATACTTGCATTCGCAGTGGGTTTTCATAAACAAATTTCTTTCTGTTAATGTCGTTATAATTAAGTGCATACCCATTAAAATATTCACTAAAGTCGACGGTTGGAAAATCGTTTATTTTCGTAAAACCACTTAAGTGCTTTTTATTTTGAAAAACACAAGCGTATATTTATGTTTCCTCAAGAGAAGTTGTGCATTTTATATAGACTTTTTAAAAAGAGAAGTGTATTGTTGTCAAATTCGCATTTTAAGCCTTAATTTTTACGAAAAGTTTATCCATACATTGATTTCATTTTATATATGCAAAGAAGAGAAACAAACACCTTTTGAAATCTACAATATTTATGTTTATCCAGTCTGTAAAATTATTTTATAATAAACTTCCTGAGTCTTATCTTACAAGAAAATGTGCAGATGGACAGGTCACTTGACTCGTAATCTGAGGGTTGTATGATTTCTCTTCAAGAAAATGAAGACCTCTGATGAAAATAATTTAATTTCAAAATACATAGGCGTTAAGCATTTTTACGAAAGCAAATGATTTTTTAATGCTGAATTTACTGGCTATTTTGATATATACAAATTAACCGTAGCGACTTCTGAAGATAACATTATAATTGCGGTTATGCACAACTCAGAAGCGTGTCAAATTATTAACTGAATATCAATATTGATTAGTAATGGAGTGCCCTTCGAGTTATAAAACTTTATTACTATATCTATTGGCGATGTTTTGAAGCATTATTTGCTATTTGATTTAATATTTTTGGAAAATTTTCGCTCAATGTTTACAATACATATTTCTACTCCAATTATAGTTACAATGTAGCAAATTATCGATATTTATTTTCTAGTAACATCCCTGATTTAAACTTATAAAGTCGATTATTCACAGTGCCACGATGACATTACGCAAAAAGTGTTCGAATTTTCGATGTCACAACTTATAAAAGTTTTACCCTAAAAACATTTACTCACTGCAATATCTCGCACTTTTGTTTGACGTTATTTACATTAATAACCTACAGAGATAACGCATTTTAATCTCTCGAAATATTTTCTATTATTAAGTAAAACGTATAAATGAGAAGAGGCTAATGAACTCTTTGTTTAAGACTAAACTTTTAAATATACTACGACTTCATTTAAACCAGTGTTTAAATAGATGATACCACTTAATTCACAGAAAATATCGGAACTGAAACGTTGAGTGAATCGCTAAAAAGGTTATTTATTACATATAAGAGTAGTGTAGTTAACTTTGTTGCCCCAGTAGATGCGGCGTTGTTATTTTCTCTATTAATTTGATAAGTAATAAATGTATGTGTGGATTATTCTTTATAAGTTCAAGTATGATTAGTAAAGCGTGTTTTTTATTCTTCTTCTGGTGTTACGGCTGATGTAAATATTGATGATGTCAGGAATTTTCCTGAAAGTAACGATAAATAAGAAGCTTTGAGTCTGTTGTTACCACTGCTCTCCTGATAACGCTAACCCTATTTATATCTGTCAAGAGTATTTCATGTGCAGTTCTAACCCTACTTTAGCCTATCAAGTTTCTGAAGGATGAAGTCAATAAATAAAGCTTTTCTAAAAAAAAGAGCGATGAAATCAAACCTGAAAATAAAGGGGTGAAGTTCCTGCAACTAAAAATAGTAGTTTAAGTTAATTTTCTGGATGTTCTGGGGTCTTTATCTACAGTGTATGGCTTCTACAATGGTTATTAAACTACCTGGTGTGGTGGGATCTTCAGATGTCTAATTTCTACGTTGTTTATTGAACTTATTGGTATGTTAGGGGTCTTCATCTGTAATGGTTGGCTACTACATTGAATATTGATCAAAGAAACAAATACAGGGTAAAATAACAATCAAATTAAGCAGCGATTATTAATGACCAAACTATTTTCTTTGCTACAAGAGAAGTTTGAGTTGTGACTGTCACAATGTTAAGCCTGAGTTGTATCTGATATAGTTTTAACTTTGAAATAAGTAAATTTCAAAATCGTTTCACTGCTTTATTTACCATTATATTAAATATTAAATTTATTCTTATATCAAATAGTGTTTATTTTGGAAACGAAAGAAATTATAATTAGGAGCTATGTGGCACAAACTAAAAAAAGAGGATCACATGATTTACTACGAGTTTTCATAAGCTCTGTAAACACGTGTAGTTTTTATATTTAAAGAAAGTTAACTAATGTTTTTCAGCAAAAAAAAAAGTTTCATATAATTTATCTCGGACTTACCTCTATTATTTTACGTATTACGATTTCGAATAGCCCAAAACCGAGTTAAATTGTACTTCTGTTTTATAGACATGTCAAATTTATGATGTTTGTCAAAAAAAGATTGATTTACACAGTTTTTTTCTTAATTGAAATGAATTTCAATGTACAAACAGTTATAACACAACTTTCAATAACGGTTACTACAAAGAAGGATGTATGTAAGTTTTATTTACGTTTTACAAACTTTCAACCAGTATTAAATCTTTTATCTGGTTTGGAACTAACATTTTATTGACGGTTCACGATAAGCGAATTAATTTCGAGTTGACAAGGGTACAGTTCCCACAATGAGCAGTTAGATAGCTCTTTGATCACACGTGAGATTTTTAATGCAGGACTTATCTGATATTGTCGTAAAAATACTAACGTACTGTGTATGGTTAATCCGCTGAAGGTAAACTGTTTGTAATGTTTAAAATCTATAAACGTTCCTGGTAAAAAAAACAAAAAAACTATATTTTCCCTACTGATAAGCGGTCATCACCGTTATAGCTCCCGAGGTTTATAGTATACCAACCGTAGCAAACCAACGACATATGCTGTTTCCTAACGTATTTCGATAGTTACCTTTTATTATCGTCAGGCAAATGTCTCGAAATTTCAGTCGGCTGACGATACACTAGCGCTTTCGTGAAACATATACTGTTAATTCTTGCAGTTGAGAATCTACTACAAATTCAGATTCTGTGAAAAGGCGGGAATTTCATAACACACATTTAACATTTCTAAATATATATTTAACAGCAACAAACATCAATATTAAAATAAATATACAATGGTTAATCCGTTACAATATATAATAATGCACGTGCTTAGGGACTTTTTAGTTAAAGTTTTAAAAATAAGAAAATTAATGCTCTATAATGGCTCAAATTAAAATTAGATTTCGATACCCGTGCTGAACACAGCACAGGTGGTTGCTTTAAAATTCTGTGGTTAACAACAAGTAAACCAGATTATGCAAGTTGAATCAATAAATAATCTATATTTAATATCGAGAATATATTTACAAACTCAACTATACGCCAACAGATGGCGAAACATAATCTCTCAAAAGAAAGAACTGCACAAGAGTAAACAAAAATGAAAAATCAAGCGCTTCGAAACAGTTGATAATTTTTCACGGATAGGTGTTTATCGATTGACAAAGGCATTGTGGTTAGCCAAAAATCATACAAATATAATGTCAGTAATGGTTGTTACACATTTGTTCACAATAAAATTTATCAGCACTAAGAGTGAACAATTTTTCTCAAGCATACGAAGTTCAGAACGACACTGACTTTCTTACAAGATTTAGGTCTTACCTATACCCTGACTGTAGTGACAAACATCCCCAAATTTGATTTTAAAAAAACAACAAAAACGGATAGGAGGTGAGATTTGTTTTGTAGAATTATGGTACGACTTGGCATAAAACAAAACATGCCATCATGATATTCCATTGTTGGAATTCTACATGAAAAGTTTCTCAAATAAATGTTGAGAAGTAACTACTTAAGTTCACAAATTGGGGCAATTATCGTTGCACTAATTGTGTTTCAAAAAACAAAGTTTACTACTTGTTATTATTCGCAGTACTGATAAATGCTTATGGAAAAGAACTAACCATTTATGTAGGTTTCTCTATAAAAGAAGACATTATAACACAACTTAGAGTTAGGTAAACACAATCTTATTGACATTCAAAGAAGTTACTAAACCAACACTTGTTTATGGACTTGGTTTTGGGTGAAATAATTTTTTTTTTTTTAAATCGCTATTTGTTTATATTTTTAGGCTCTTCTTGTGCGACGCTACTATAATGTGAAGATTTGTTTGTTTGTTTTTGAATTTCGCACGAAGCTGCTCGAGGGCTATCTGCGCTAGCCGTCCCTAATTTAGCAGTGTAAGACTAGAGGGAAGGCAGCTAGTCATCACCACCCACCGTCAACTCTTGGGCTACTCTTTTACCAACGAATAGTGGGATTGATTGTAACATTATAACGCCTCCACGGCTGAAAGGGCGAGCATGTTTGGCGCGACCGGGATGTGAACCCGCTACCCTCAGATTACGAGACGCACGTCTTAACACGCTTGGCCATGCCGGGCCCATAATGTGAAGATACGGCGATTTCATTGGGTTTTTTTTTTCAGGTTCTTGTATAGCCCTCTAGTGGCTCAGCAGCACGTCTAACGCTCAAAATTGAGTTTTGATGCCCAAGAAGAGCATTAAACAACAAAAAATATATTGTTATAGATCCACTATATTGTTGGGGAAAAGCTACTTCAATTTTGTTTCATATAGAAAGACTGCTGTAGCATTTGGAAGGTTTCATTGTCAGTGTTGTGGGTCAATAGTTTTAATTTTCAAACCGTGGAAGCCTGACATGGCCAGCATGATTGAAGCACTCGACCCGTAATCAGAAGGTCGCGTGTTTGAATCCCCGTCACACCAAACATGCTCGCTCTTTCAGCCATGGGGGCGTTATAAAGTGACGATGAATCCCACTGTTCGTTTGTAAAAGAGTAGTCCAAGACTTGGCGGTAGGTGATAATGACTAGCTGCCTTCCCTCTTGTCGTACACTGCTAAAGTAGAGACGGATCGAGTAGCTTTGTGCGAAATTCAAACAAATAAACCACCAAGTGACGAAATGTTCATTATGCTAGAAAAGAACGTAAGTTAAACAGACCAATTTAAGACAAAGATGTAATGCTGTACAACAGAAGTGCTTTCGAAAGGTTGACCTTTCTTCTTCAGGGCCAAATTGAGAAGGACTGTATAAAGCAAAATTGTGAGATGGTGTGAACTTTCGTGAAGTCATGCAGACCCCCATGGAAATTCGGAAGTGTTTCAGTATTTGTTATTGTATTGTTATAAGAAGTGTTTTAAATTTCTGGTGTGGTACTACAGGAAAAAAACTACATTATACAACTGAATGATCGCCTTAAACAAATACTTCTTGTAGTTCCCGTCGTCTTTTCCAGGAACAGCAGAACTCTCAACTACATCCTTGTTCACGCAAAAATAAATGGAAACCCGTCTCTCTAACTATTTAAGGTTTCTTTCTCTGATCAGTCTTCATATCTCACTTTTATTTTACTTCATTAACACTTGTAACTTGTCTTGACCATTTTTATTATTTAAAACAATACAGGTTCCCTAGTGGCATAGCGGTATGTCAGCGTACTCACCCAGCCAGAAACCAGATTTCGATACCCGTGGTGGGCAGAGCACAAATACTCCATTGTGTAGCTTTGCGCTTAATTCTAAACAAGCAAAACAATACTTTTCCAACTTGTCTGAACTTAATGTTCTTGTTTTCGCTAGTACTACACCGAAAACGAAAAACAGTTATAACAATACATTGAAAAATAATCAAACACTTCCGGATTTCTATAGCGGCCTAAATAACTTCACTACATCTGACTACGTTTTTCAATCAGATGTAGCAAAATGAAGTGGTTATCTCCTCTGATGCTTGAGAAGAAATGGAGGCCTTAGTTGTGCTGTTTCACTATGTATTTTCATCCTCGTGTGGCGAAACGCGGGTAACCACGTGCTTTAAGTGTCATACGCGAGAACCATTCAATACTCTGCAGATCTTTTCTTTCTTAAATGACTTCCGATGTAAATCACTCTTAGCCTTAAGAGGTTCCGAGAGATCCTTCTCAGATACGCCCAAGTAAACTGTAGTGAGGTTGCCGTGAGACAAAACTTGAAACTCGCAGCCTGGCGGGTTTCTTCACGTAGCTGCGAATTTGCCAGTTTCAGGTTAATAGATCGTCGTACTAACAGAAGAGTCTGCAGGCTACTAAACAGCATAAAACACAGTTTTACTGATTGGACATTACGGTAGTTCTGGACTCGCGGTATGACAAAAGCCAAGAGTGAAACGAAGTAGCCAGATTACAACAGTTTATTGGCATACAAAGATATCAAATGATAAGTAACAAAATAATCTAGTTCGAATATAAATGTGCTACTACGTTTCCAACTTTAGTTTAATATTAAAAAAAGACAAATTTACATCCTGTTTTTAAGGAAAATAGCGAAAGTACAAAGGAATGAACAACAATCAAATAGAGAGTCTCTAAATATTGGCCCTGACATGTATGTGATGCGGTAATAGTAACCCTGACACGTATGTGATGTGTTAATAGTAACCCTGACACGTATGTGGTGTGTTAATAGTAACCCTGACACGTATGTGATGTGTTAATAGTAACCCTGACACGTATGTGATGTGTTAATAGTAACCCTGACACGTATGTGGTGTGTTAATAGTAACCCTGACTTGTATGTTCTATGTAAACAGTGATCCAGACCTTTATGCAGTTAGAAAAGATTTATCCTAACGGGTATTTGTTGAGGCAAGACTAATTCCGACCCTGGAAATCAGTTATACAGTCCATTATTAAGGGGTTAGTGTTGGTGTAAAGATGTATTACTGAGAACTTTATATTACACAACAGAGTTAAAAGGTAGGTAAAGGTGTTTTATTAAAAACTTTATATTATAGAACACAGTTAAGGGGTAGGTAGAGGTGTTTTATTAAGAACTTTATATTATAAAACACAGTTAAGGGGTAGGTAGAGGTGTTTTATTAAGAACTTTATATTATTGAACACAGTTAAAGGGTAGGTAAAGGTGCTTTATTAAGAACTTTATATTATAAAACACAGTTAAGGGGTAGGTAGAGGTGTTTTATTAAGAACTTGATATTATAAAACACAGTTAAAGGGTAGGTAAAGGTGTTTTATTAAGAACTTTATATTATAGAACACAGTTAAGGGGTAGGTAAAGGTGTTTTATTAAAAACTTTATATTATAGAACACAGTTAAGGGGTAGGTAAAGGTGCTTTATTAAGAACTTTATATTATTGAACACAGTTAAGGGGTAGGTAAAGGTGATTTATTAAAAACTTTATATTATAAAACACAGTTAAGGGGTAGGTAAAGGTGCTTTATTAAGAACTTTATATTATAGAACGCAGTTAATGGGGTAGGTAAAGGTATTTTATTAAAAACTTTATATTATAGAACGCAGTTAATGGGGTAGGTAAAGGTGTTTAATTAAATTTCCTATTTTACAATGCACTCATAAGAGTTGTTGAATCTGTATAGGTGTTTTCCTTGCATATTAAGGTATTATGATTTATTTAAATGACGTTGGGTAAAATGTTTTCTTTGCCTTACTTAGTAACTTTGCTGTATAGTACATCTATAAAGGGGTCGGCCATGTTTCTTTATTTTTTCATTCTTAATGGGTCGTGGAATAGCTAGGTGGTTAAGGCACTCGGTTCGTAATCTGAGGGTCGCGGGTTGAAATTCCGTCACACCAAACATACTCGCCCTTTCAACCGTGGGGGCGTTATAATGTGACGGTCAATCCCACTATTCGTTGGTAAAAGAATAGCCAAAGAGTTGGCGGTGTGTAGTGATGACTAGCTGCCTTCCTTCTAGTCTTACACTGCTAAATTAGGGACGGCTAGCGCAGATAGCCCTCGAGTAGTTTTGCGCAAAATTCAAAACAAACCAAACAAACATTCTTTATGACTAATGAAGTAAGAAGTGAGAGGTATCCATCTGGTACGTGGTATAAAATAAACTAAAGGGTGCAGCATCTGGTATGCGGTAGAGATTAAAATGAGAGATGCGTCTTTTGGTAAGCGGTATAAACTGAAGGTTACAGCATCTGATAAGTAGTATGGATTAAACTGAGAAATAAGACATATAGTAAGCGGTGTAAGTTAAACTGAACGATACAAAAGTGTGTGTGTGTGTTTTCTTATAGCAAAGCCACATTGTGGCATCAAGACACATTGTAGTGTGTCTTGCGGCCAAAAAAAGAAAGAATGGACTGTTACTTCACATCCCAAATTTCAAGGCCATTCATTATTAAATACCTGAGATATAACGTCTTACATTCTGACTGAACTTCCTCTTGTGTTCGTATCAAAAGCACGGAAACCTTATTTGGCTGAAAAACATACGTCACTTTTATGGATTTTTATGGATTCTTTTTCAAATTTAATAGATCGTTATATCCTACAATTAGGAGATTTAATTGGTTTAAATATAAGACTCATGTGCAGAGTTATTTACCAAAAACCCGCTTAAATTTAACGTAAATTTTTTGCACATGCCTACGCAATGAGTCACGTGAGCTCTCGGTCTAAAATGTTTACTACAGCTTCACCTGATAGTTAAAAAATGAACTGTTTTTTTGTTATTCGGATTAAAGACGGCTGATTTGGAGCAGCAAAACTGTATAGTAAAAGAGCGTAAAGATACATAAGTATTGGTTAGGCCAATCAAACTAGATTAGCAGTTTCTAGCTCAAGTTTACAGAATAATCATATGAGTGAACGATTATTATGGATTATTCATTGCGGACTTTTAAGCACATATTTACTAGATTTTATAAAATTATTCTAATTAAATAGCTACTACCGTCACGTGATATTAGCTTAACAACTAACATAAATAATGGTACTTGATACGGTTGTATCGGTTTCATGAGGACGATGACAAGAAACTGTTAATTTAAATTCCATGGCGTTAGTATAAAGAAAATTATTAACACTTTCATTTTACAACCAGCAATCCGTCTCTGCCTTTTTACTCATTCACATTGTGTATCATCTCTCCTATCAAGACCAAACTTGGCAAAGTTTAAATAAATCTTTAGTATCAACAGAGCCTTAAATAACACGACATTAACAGTTTGTAAGTGTCCAGTCAGGTAAAGAAAAATGAAGTCAATCTTTCAGTTTGCTTTGTTAGCACTATAGAACATGATATAAACTTTTGATAAGTGCCGAGCTGGATAAAAAAGAATGAAGTTAATATTTGAATTTGATCTCTAAAACCCTCTGGAACATGGTATTAACACTTGGTAAGTGTCTAGTTACGTAAATAGAATAAAGCTGATCCTTCATTAAGTTTGTTAGAACCCGTAGAACATGATATTAATAATTGGAAAGTGTTCAGTTGGGTAGAGAAGAACCAAGATGATCCTTCAGTTAAGTTTTTTAGAACCCTTCGGAAGACGAAATGGAACATTTGGTGAGTGTCCAGTTAAATATAAAAGCTGATATTTCAGTTTGATTTGTTAAAATCTCCTAAATGATGATTTTAAGGTTTTTGTAGAAGCGATCCAGAATGCCGTATTAATTTAACAATCTCAGATACAACGTCGCTGAATACAAACAAACAACATTTATAGAATACATTATCTGTTGGGTCCTAAGAAACAAAAAGAGATCTTGAAATGTAACAATTCGAATAAAGTAGTTTCGGTTTCTCCTGTCACGTTATTATAACGGCTGTCTCCTCTCGTGAAATCCGAAGCGAGGATAGCAGTGTCACCTTAACGATAGGCTTGTCTGTCACCGCCACTTAAATCCGTGATGTGTTTTCTGTAAAGGCTTTTAACTCTGGAAGGATTGTGTAGTTTAGTGGTAAGCTGTTTTGTTCTTCCCTCACTTCCCCCCGAAAAATATCTGTCAACATCTTGACTTTAGTTTACAGCTTGTCAAACACTCGGCTCTCGGTCCTTAAAGACGTTCTTTAGAAAACCTTTGGTTAATAAGACATGCCGGTCACGTTGTCCAACTTTTGTTGCACATTCTAAACCCCAGAATGAAAACTTCACTTTAACTTCAGCAATTAAAGGGTAATATGTGTACGACATATCTGAATACGCTTCGAGATATTCCGCCAGCTGAGCTGAATATATTTGGGAGGAAAGAACGGAGGTTGTGTAAAACAAAACCAAAACTTAAACCTAGCACTTCAAAGTCTATTTCGTTCGGCCTTCAATCCCAATGAAAAACTGCTGTCTTTGCTTTTTAAGATTAAGTAACCGTGGTTGTGATTGGTTGGAAAAAATGTTGAAACTGACAGTAAACTTGTAGAAAGCGTCACTTGAGCCACGTCATATCAAACTTTAAGAGGGGGTAGAGGTCTACAGCATTCATAGTTAAGGTCTTTGAAAACATATAAAATATCTTATTATATTTTCTCCGGTTTTACCGGCCAATGTTCGAACTGCAACGGAAACAAGAGTTTAACAGTTCAAGAATTTACTGATTAAATAATTTCTAAAAAATCACACGAAAAATAAATCATCGCAATACATTGATAAAATACATGAACCGGTTTAGACAGTATTTTTTTAAAACACACATATATGTACTTATTAACATGTGGTGAAAAATTTAATGCAAAAGATAATAAAAAAAAACTTCAAGTCGATTTCTAAACACGAGGAAACTCGAGTTCTTTCGAAATGTTAACAGGTTTTCTTCTGGAATAAAATTATCATAGTTTTTGTTCATAAAAGAGAATAGTCAACTATACGAAAGCTGTCAGTGAGGATAAACATATCTGATGTTTATCTGTGGGAATATTAGTTAGGGATTCTTTGTTAGTGACTTGATGAAATGTATTTGTATATACATAATCATATGTATGGTTGAAAAATAAAATAATTTTAAAAGTCTACTACGAATTTTGGTTTCTATTAAATAAGAGAAATCCGTGTACTAAGTAGCTTATAGTGCATTTATTTCTCCATCGATTATAGATATGAAGCTCAAATACCACACTCTGTATTTAAATATAATTTAATAAGCTTACGGAAAATTTCTTATGTCGTCAACTTAAGTACGACACAAACAGGCTACAAACTGTTGGGTTTAACGGGTTTATTTGTTGTTTTTTTCTATCTATTCTTATGAGAAAAGACGAGATATTTTTTATCAAATCAGGAAGTACTTTGGCTTTCAAAGAATTAAACGGATCAACAAAATGAATAAAACGGAAATTTACGTAATTCATTTTTGGATACTTTATTAATGGAGCAAACACTCTTTTTTTTTTTTTCGAAAACATAAATTACACATAGAAATTTATTATGAATTAACTTTTAACCGCCAGATGGCAGCAAGTCTTGAGTACCATTTACTAAAAATCGATTGAAGTTTATTGATAGAATCAGACTTGTTCTGAATCACAGTGAGACGTAATTACATTTAGGGATTTATTTGTATTGAAGAAAAATGTCTCTTTATTTCAATCTAAAGCATCTGAAGAAACTTTCTTAATGTACAAACTATACATATAGTAAAACTCTTCAAGTTACTCCTCAATTGTGTAATTGACCACTGCCTTCTCACAGTGGAATATGTGTACCGTCACTTCTCTACCGAGAACAAATCTTTCTCGTCTTCAATGTTTGCATTTAGTTATTTTATTCTGTATGCGTCTGTATGTTAAGCCTAAAAAACAACAGTAGTATATTACATTTCTAAAGATTCGTCATATCTAGCAATAAGTCAGTAAAATGTAAGGTATTGAGAATGCTCGTAACAGTAAAAAAAAAGACAAACAAAATAAGCTGTGATGTACAAATCATTGTTTGGTTGGAGTTCCCGTGGTGGTAAATTGTTTGTTTGTTTTGGAGTTTCTCGCAAAGCTACTCGAGGGCTATCTGTGCTAGCCGTCCCTAATTTAGCAGTGTAAGACTAGAGGGAAGGCAGCTAGTCATCACCACCCACCGCCAACTCATGGGCTACTTTTTTTAACAACGAATAGTGGCATTGACCGTCACATTATAACGCCCCCACGGCTGGGAGGGCGAGCATGTTTGGCGCGACCGGGATGCGAACCCGCGACCCTCAGATTACCAGTCGCACGCCTTAACACGCTTTGCCATGCCGGGCCCCCGTGGTGGTAAAAATAATGAACAAAGTGAAAGGTAAAGAGCAAAGTCTTGTTGTGATTAGAATATTTGTAAAGGTTAAAACAAGTTAAATAAAACGAAACGTAAGATACAAAGTTTTGACATGATCCACATTACACCAAATACGCTCACTTTCTGAGCCGTGAGGGCGTTATAATGTTACGGTCAATCCCACTATTCGTTGGTAAAAGAGTAGCCCAACAGTTGGTGGTGGGTGGTGATGACTAGCTGTCTTCTCTCTAGTTTTAAACTGCTAAATTAGGGACGGCTCCTGCAAATAGTCCTGATGTAGCTTTCCGCGAAATTCTAAGCAAATAATTGGCATGATCAGCTTCTATTACGGTAAAATACTAAACAAACTGAAACGTATTACTACTTAGGTTTTCATTCGAGTGAAAATTCTGTTTTTCTTGCGTGTACTTCTGTTTCACAATATCTTATTGACTTCGTTGCTATAAGGAATTATCCTTCGTAATACAATACGCTGACGACAAGAAAATGTTGTCATCTTATAAAGAGTGGAAAATGGTTAACTCTATATTCTGATCTTGAAACATTGTTGAAGTGTTCACGTTATCAACAACTAATTTCTTATGGATCCATCTTTTAGTTAGAGTGTTTGCTACAAGTAGAACTAACAAATACATCGAAAGAGGGTTCTTGTCTTCTAGCAAGAACCATTGTTCTTCGTCTTTGAACAACTAGAAAACTTTGTCCTCACGTAGGAACCATTGTTTCTTGTTCTTTGAAATATCAGATCTTATCCTCAAGTAGGAATCATTGTTCTTCGTCCTTGTATGAATATAAGACCTTATCCTCAAGTAGGAATCATTGTTCTCCGTCCTTGTATGAATATAAGACCTTATCCTCAAGTAGGAATCATTGTTCTTCGTCCTATGAATATAAGACCTTATCCTCAAGTAGGAATCATTGTTCTTCGTCCTTGTATGAATATTAGACCTTATCCTCAAGTAGGAATCACTGTTCTTCGTCCTATGAATATAAGACCTTATCCTCAAGTAGGAATCATTGTTCTTCGTCCTATGAATAGAAGACCTTATCCTCAAGTAGGAATCATTGTTCTTCGTCCTATGAATATAAGATCTTATCCTTAAGTAGAAACTATTGTTCTTTCGTCTTTGAAATATCAGATCTTATTCTCAAGTAGGAATCACTGTTCTTCGTCCTATGAATATAAGACCTTATCCTCAAGTAGGAATCATTGTTCTTCGTCCTTGTATGAATATAAGACCTTATCCTCAAGTAGGAATCATTGTTCTTCGTCCTATGAATAGAAGACCTTATCCTCAAGTAGGAATCGTTGTTCTTCGTCCTATGAATATAAGACCTTATCTTCAAGTAGGAATCATTGTTCTTCGTCTTTGTATAAATAGAAGATCTTATCCTCAAGTAGGAACCTTTGTTCTTTGTTTTTCATTTACAATTGTGAAAGGTAACTATTAGATAAAGGTTTGTATTAATTACTATCATACCAGCTAACATCGTGTTCACATATTTTTTAATGACTTGTCTACAAATCTACTTGTTCCCCAGTATATAGACCTCAGGTCAGCCTTTGACTTAATGTCCGTTTATTATTTTGCTTGTAGATCCACTTACTGTGCTTTACTCACCACAATAAATGCTAAAAGAAGTCCGTCATACTTTAGCCTAACTCGTCGTAAAGATACAATTCATAACCAATAAACAATTATTTTCACGTATCTTTATGTCTAAGATGCAAAAGAAAACTAGCGTAGTAACTAGGAAACATTATTACATGGTTTCACTTCCTAGATCTATATTTTAACAATATAATTATCTGGCACGTTTTTACAATTTTCCTCTTTTTTTGTGAACCCCTCCGGTGGGTCAGCGGTAAGTAAGAAGGCTTATAACACCAAAATCCAGGTTTCAATACTCGTGCTGAGCACAGTAACAAATCCCATTGTGCTTAACTATAAATAAGCTAACTTTTATTGCACCTATAGCTTTCATCTTTAATTAAATGGATACACTACATTTTCATATGTTTGTTCTCTCTACATCTTATATTCGAAGTGAAAATTGCTGAAATGAAAACAAATATTTGACAGGTAAGCAATTTATATATTTAGATTAGTAAACATCAATTAGTAAATATTAAATAGAAACACCTATTATAGGCCCGGCATGGCCAAGCGTGTTAACGCGTTCGACTCGTAATCCGAGGGTCGCGGGTTCGAATCCCGGTCGCACCAACCATACTCGCCCTTTCAGCCGTGAGGGCGTTATAATGTGACGGTAAGTCCCAATATTCGTTAGTAAAATAGTAGCCCAAGAGTTGGTGATGGGTGGTGATGACTAGCTGCCTTCCCTTTAGTCTTACACTGCTAAATTAAGGACGGCTAGCGCAGATAGCCCTCAGTAGCTTTGCGCGAAATTCAAAACAACTATTATATATTATCTCAGGCCTGTAGACCCTCAACATTTCGATCGCCTTAAATTTATTTTCATTGTTATAAAACAACAACATCATTTTGTATGGAAGGAAAGAGTTCCAGCTCAGAGAAACATCATCAAGAACCCTAAACCTATTATTGGTCCTTTGGAAACCAATGAAACCCGCGTTGTTATTATAAATTTCTAAATGATTCACCAAGATTTCTCTAAATGTACCTTTCTTCTGTTGACTTCATTTTTGAAACCCTCGAGAATTCACAGTACGTTGGCGCTAACTGACCTCCAGAGGATTCACAACTGATAATGGTCGTCTTAGTTCCAGAGTATGATGGCTTTTTAATGCGGTACCCGCTGCTGTTACTTCAACATTTTCTAACAGCATTTTAAGTACCTGCACCCTACCGGCACGATCTGGAGATAAGAACGTAGCTTTCTCTTCTCGAAAACGTGAGAATCATTGTTTGAACATCTGCGGTGAAGACTGGGCCATCCAAATTGGTAGAAAAGAACCATCGCACAGATGTTGACCTTCTGTTGACCTAATGGAAGACGAGCATCTACGACCTCTAAAAAAATCCAGTTTCCAAAATCTCGTACTGAGATATTAATTCACAAATCACTTAACAGCTACGTCGTTTAACAGTTATTAATAATTAATTATCACAGAATAATCGCACGTTTTAGAATAACTAAGGTTATTCATGATTGGCACAGGACTTTGTATTTAACACTACAATTATTATCAAGTAACTTTTTGATGTCTTTCATTGATGATTGTGTTTTTGGTTAGTTCAGAGAAAGCTCTTTATAACAAGATGTAGCAAAAGCAACAACAGTTTATTGTTACATCGTCGACGAAGAGCAGATAAGATAACTGTATTGTTACACAACTGGCAAAAGTATAACACAGGTACAGCTCCTATACTGTTACACTATATACTAAAATATAACACAGATAGACTTATTGTATTGTTACACAATCGACTAAACACAGGTAAGAATACCGCATTGTTACATTTTAGACCAAAATATGGCACAAGTAATGTTACTGTATTGTTAAAATTTACCCCAAAAACTATTGACACAGCAGGAATAGGTGAGAATACTGTACTGTTATATTATAGGTGAAGATATAACGCAAATGCAGTGTTGTAACATTATATACCAAGCTAAGGATAATGCATTGTTACATTATAGGTAAAAAATTAAACCTTAGACCAAGGTATAACGCAGTTTTGGATGCTGTTTTGGTATTCTATAAATCAAAGTATAGCACAAGTAAAGCATTGTATTATTAAAACAATGCTAGAAATCTTTTCTTAAAGAACGAAGTGTTATAGACCAAGGTGTCAATTTGTGGTTTATTAAATACAGTGATATAGACCAAGGTGTCAGTTTGTGGTTACATGAAATACAGTGATATAGACCAAGGTATCAGTTTGCGGATTTATTAAATACAGTGATATAGACCAAGGTGTCAGTTTGTGGTTACATGAAATACAGTGATATAGACCAAGGTATCAGTTTGCGGATTTATTAAATACAGTGATATAGACCAAGATGTCAATTTGTGGTTTTATTAAATACAGTGATATAGACCAAGGTGTCAGTTTGTGGTTACATTAAATACAGTGATATAGACCAAGGTGTCTTTTTGTGGTTTTATTAAATACAGTGATATAGACCAAGATGTCAATTTGTGGTTTTATTAAATACAGTGATATAGACCAAGGTGTCAGTTTGTGGTTACATTAAATACAGTGATATAAACCAAGGTATCAGTTTGTGGATTTATTAAATACAGTGATATAGACCAGGGTGTCAGTTTGTGGATTTATTAAATACAGTGATATAGACCAAGGTGTCAGTTTGTGGTTTTATTAAATACAGTGATATAGACCAAGGTGTCAGTTTGTGGTTACATTAAATACAGTGATATAGACCAAGGTATCAGTTTGTGGATTTATTAAACACAGTGATATAGACCAAGGTGTCAGTTTGTGGATTTATTAAATACAGTGATATAGACCAAGGTGTCAGTTTGTGGTTTTATTAAATACAGTGATATAGACCAAGCATCAGCTTGCAGTTTCATGAAATACAATGATAGAGACCAAAGTGTCAGTTTGTGGTTTTATTAACTAAAATGATATAGACCACGGGGGCCCGGCATGGCCAAGCGTGTTAAGGCGTTCGACTCGTAATCCGAGGGTCGCGGGTTCGAATCCCAGTCGCACCAAACATGCTCGCCCTTTCAGCCGTGGGGGCGTTATAATCAATCCCACTATTCATTGGTAAAAAGAGTAGTCCAAGAGTTGGCGGTGGGTGGTGATGACTAGCTGCCTTCCTTCTAGTCTTATACTGCTAAATTAAGGACGGCTAGCGTAGATAGCCCTCGAGTAGCTTTGCACGAAATTCAAAACAAACAATTTCAGTTGCAAGTTGATGAGATGCACTTTGTAGCTCTGCAGGAAAGACAGTTTCACAGGTTTGAAACCTTGAATACTCAGATCATTCGTCAGCTTTTTCATCACTTTAGTTTTTCATTGGTTTTAGCCTTGGTTGTATTGCCTGTGCAATTTCGCAAAGCACTGGTATAGTTTAACATTAAAAATCTATCTGAAGATATATATAGAATACAAAGTTTTCACATGATCCAGAAATGACCACAGTTAGTACATAACCACTAGAGGGTTAAACCATTATTTATAACATTTATTGGGAATGTGATTTGAAACAGATTGGAGAAAAACAAAACCGAACAACAAGGACTATAATTTTCAAAACTCTGATGTTTCTGGAGCACTGCTTATCATATGAGCGTGATACCAAACTAGAGGAGCAATGGAAAAATATGAGCGGGATATGGTTATCTCGCTTGAACAGATAACCTGAGAAAGGTGTAAGTAACTTGGAAATTGTAGTGAAGCTTAACTTGAATAAAAGTTTAGTATTAAGCAATCTAGTCAGTTTTGTTTAAAATTGTCTCAAAGTTTGGTATTACACAGTTTGGTAAGTGTTTATTTAACCTGTCTCAAAGTTTGGTATTACACAGTTTGGTAAGTGTTTGTTTAACCTGTCTCAAAGTTTGGTATTACACAGTTTGGTAAGTGTTTGTTTAACCTGTCTCAAAGTTTGGTATTACACAGTTTGGTAAGTGTTTGTTTAAAATTGTCTCAAAGTTTGGTATTACACAGTTTGGTAAGTGTTTATTTAACCTGTCTCAAAGTTTGGTATTACACAGTTTGGTAAGTGTTTATTTAACCTGTCTCAAAGTTTGGTATTACACAGTTTGGTAAGTGTTTGTTTAACCTGTCTCAAAGTGTCGTATTACACAATTTGGTAAGTGCTTGTTTAATCTGTCTCAAAGTGTGGTATTACACAGTTTTGTAAGTGTTTTCTAACTTTACTCAAATTGTTCTATTACACAAGCTGGTCAGTTTTTGTTTCCTTCCTTTCGACTCCAACAGTTAAGAGTTTCCCCTGCTAATTCCTAATCTGCAAGCGCTTTAAGCGTGCACCAACACAACATTTTTATTTTCATCAAGTGTAATAATGTTTATCGTTTTACATTGTTTAAACATCACCACAATATCGTTTTACATTGTTTAAACGTCACCACAATATCGTTTTACATTGTTTAAACATCACCACAATATTATTTTTATTATCCGCTTTTCATCGATATTCCTGCAAAATATTTCCAGCCGACCTGGATATAGTATTTAACATATGTGGATGGTGATTCCGAGGATTTAAGTTCGTGCCCCGTTGTTGCAGCACTTATTGTCTGTGAGTGCGTAATAAAAGTGACGGTTAAGTCTTACTGTTCAATAAATAAAGAATGGTTCGTATGACGGAGGGTGTTGCTGATGGCTAAATGTATATTTTTTGGGCAAGAGAAAAAGGTATGTGTGGATATAACGCAAAGAGTAAAATATCTATTTTTTTCAGTTTTACTGTTACATGAAAAAACTATATTTAATTTGTTATACTGTTTCCTCTAGACAGCACGTTATGTTGAAATTATAATTTATACGTCGTCGTGTAAAGTATGTGTCATAAATATACCATCTTAGAAACCACGTGCCATCAATGTACCACTCTAGGGATTATCTACATTAATGTACCACTGTAGAAACTTATATCATTAATATATCACCATAGGAACTATCCATAATTAATGTATTACTGTGGAAACTGTCATTAACGTGCTATTTTAGAAACTGTTATTAATATACTACCATAGAAACTGTCAGTAATTAATGTAACACTGTAGAAGCTGTGTATCGTTAATGTACTTCCGCAGAAGCTGTATATCACTAACGTAACATCATAGAAACTGTGTACCGTTAATATTGGTTTGTTTTGAATTTCGCGCAAAACTACTCAAGGGCTATCTGCGCTAGCCGTCCGTAATTTAGCAATGTAAGATTAGAAAAAAGGCAGCTAGTCATCATCGCCCACCGCCAACTCTTGAGCTACTCTTTTACCAACGAATAGTGAGATTGACCGTCACTTTATAACGCCGCCACGGCTGAAAGGGCGAGCATGTTTGGTGTGACGTATATTCGAACCTGCGACCTTCGTATTACGAGTTGAGTGCCTTAACCACCTGACTATACCGGGCCTGTACCATTAATGTACCACTATAAAAAATGTGTACCGTTAATGATTAACGCACAACTTTAGAAAATACCCAAACACTGTTGTAGATCGGTTCAAATTAATGACCCGCAATAGAAACGGTGATATTGAAATATTATATTAACTGTATCATATTCACCAGGTTATCTTCGATCACGACAGTAGATTTGATTTGAATAATTTTATTCACCACTGCGCAAATAACACGTAGGTATGTGCCAAATAAACACAACGGATTTATTAGACGATGTAGTAGGAATGTTAATGTCATTTTACCATACAGCTCAACAATAACAGAATACGTCATCGCAGAATGGCACTCATTTATCACGTGACTCCTCCTTCCAGGTGGAGGGTACAAAAACGAAATTGATTCTGTTATGGATGTGGGCGCGAAGATTTGGCACGGGCAAAACAACTTTCCGCCTTTGTTCTTATTTGCTGTGAAGGCATCTGTATAAGCTAACAATTTTGATGACAAATGACAGTGTAAGTCATTAATGTTTGTAGGGGGGGAGACATTATATGGCCAAGTGGGTTTAGGGCGTGAGTTATGGACCGAGGGAGCATTGGAAGCAGGGAATTTGTCTCTTGTTTTGTGGCTTAGCGTCTACGGTTCAGATGGTTTGAACCTCATTTACAGATTTTGTTATTGTTTGTCTGCTCCATTTATTTCCTGCTTTTCAATGAAATGATTTATCTAGAATCTAGATCTGGCTACTCTTGGCTAACCTCAGGCTATAGTTTCGGAAGTAAGAGAGAGAATATTACAGAAGCTACGCTGCGTGAAATATTTAACTTTATAATGATTTAAAATATAAAACGTATTTATATCGTCATAGGTAAATAGTTGAATAAAGAAACATACAGAATAACAAATAGACAGTCACTTAGATAGAGAGGAAGCTAGAAAGAAAAACACAACGTTAAATAGATAGAGAGTTAGATGAGCAGAAATTTAAAGAGATAGTTAGAAAGATATATATATATAATTATATTTAGCAAAATATAGATACATATAATTTAGGTAAAAAAATAGAAAGTTATATATATATAAACACATACTTAAATAGTTTGTTTGTTTTGGAATTTCGCAGAAAGCTACACGAGGGCTGTCTTCGCTATTCTAATTTAGCAGGATAAGATTAGAAGAAAGGCAGCTAGTCATCACTACCCACCGCCGACTCTTGAGCTATTATTTTACCAATGAATAGTGTGATTGACCGTCACATTATAACGCCCCCTCCACGGCTGAAAGGGTGACTATGTTTGGTGCGATGGAGATTCGAACCCACGACCCTCGGAGTTGGAGTTGAACGCCTTAACCCACGTGGCTATGCCGGGCCATTATACTTAAATAGATATAAAATTATGTATATATATATATACACAGATAGCTAAAAACACAGGTATATACTTATACATAGAAATTATATATACACTTAAAAAGCAGATAGAAAGTTATATATGTGTGTGTTTAGATAGTTAGATATTTCTCAATGTTCATAAAATAGGTGAGAAACAAATTATTTGTCGTTGAAACTTGTGTTCAGATAAGCCTGACATTCGTGTAGTTAAGTTTCTAATGGTTCATCCTGAATACGTGTGAACGTAAAGTGAAACCTGTTCAATTTTTATTCATTGAAAAGAAATTAAATAGAAACATAAACCGATAGGTGCGTAAATTACTTTTAAAATACGTTTTGCTTCCGAAATAATGCAACATTTCATATCAGTAAACAGTTCTATAATAATTTAGCTTCTCGTGTTTTTTTGATGTTTCATATTTAATACAATTTTCTTTGAAACACGATCAGATGCGCCCTAACGGTTATCGTGTTGGGCTGTTGGCAGATAAGGTTTAAGGTTGGGCCCCGCGGTAAACCTATAAAACACTAAATGTCTTTTTAAAGTGTTCATTATAAGTTTCTCATAACTTGTAAATTGTGGATATAATCAGTAGGTTTCAATCCTCTGCTCAGTTCTAAGTCATAGACATGATAACATTAGAAGCGAAACGATTTGAGTCACGGGTTCAGCTCCAGGTTATGTACATGATAACAATTAAAGCGAAACGGTTTCAATTCTTGGATCAGTTCAAGGTAATGAACATGACAACATTGGAAATGTAACAGTCTCAGTTCTGATCTAAGTTTCAAGTAGTGAGACATGATAACAATGGAAATGTAACAGTCTCAGTTCTGATCTAAGCTTCAAGGTAATGAACATGACAACATTGGAAATGTAACAGTCTCAGTTCTGATCTAAGCTTCAAGTAATGAGACGTGATAACAATGAAAATGTAACAGTCTCAGTTCTGATCTAAGCTTCAAGTAGTGAGACATGACAACATTGGAAATGTAACAGTCTCAGTTCTGATCTAAGCTTCAAGTAATGAGACGTGATAACAATGAAAATGTAACGGTCTCAGTTCTGGCCTCAAATTTACGTCGTAGACATAAAATAGCACGTAAATCTACCACGTGTTCTCTTCTCCTTTAGTTACTGAGTAACTTTTATTTATTTGATTTTAATTTCTACATTTTATTTTCGTTTTACCTCAGATTATCAGTCGAGACACCCAATTTTTCTAGCTTTAGTTATATGGCACTACTTAGCCGTTCATCATTGAAATAAAGTACCTTATCGTGAAAATATTGTAGATGACGACAGTGGTCTTTTCTCGTAATAAACATACTGATGTCCTAAAGGTTTGACAAACCATAGTCAACTTAAGGGGCGGGGTAGGAATGTAGATAGTGCGTGCACGTAGAGAAAGCACTGTATTATATATTTACATATTACTTTGTCATTATATGTATATAGCGAGTTTTAGATAAATTCCTTAGCTTTTTAAATCTTGTTACACAGTTTGGTTACAGTATCCAGTAGACCCATGTTTGTGATACAGTATCCAGCACTTCCCTGTTCGTGATACAATATCCAGTACCTTCCATGTTTGTGGTACACTATCAGTAGATCCCTGTTTGTGATACAGTATTCAACAGGCCCCCTGTTAGTGTTACAGTATCTTTGAATCCCTGTTTGTGATACAGTATCCAGCACCCCCTGTTAGTGTTACAGTATCTTTGCATCCCTGTTTGTGATACAGTATCCAGCACCCCTGTTTGTGATACACTATCAGTTACACTCCATGTTTGTAATACAGTATCCAGTAGACTCGTCTTTTTGATATAATATCCTGTAGACCACCTGTTTGTGATACAGTATTCAGTAGACCCCTGTTTATGATATGTGGCATACCGCTTGTTTGGGATACAGTATCCGGTAGACCTCCTGTTTATGCATATCCCACTGTTTAATGTGTGATGTAAAGTACTACAACATGATCAGTCTTCTAATCCTGGTCTGAGTTGCAAGACTTAAACAGGACAGTTTAGAGTTTCAATATTAGCCTTTTTTGCGGGAATAGTTTAACAACACTGACTGAAAGTGGTTATTTAACAACACCTACTGAAAGGGGTTATTTATCAGCACCTACTGAAAGAGGTTATTTAATAATATACGTACTGAAAGTGGATATTTATTAACACTTAACTGAAAAAAAGATTATTTAACAACACCTACTTAAAGGGGCTAGTTATCAACACCTACTGAAAGGCGTTATTTAACAACACCTAGTGAAAGTGGTTATTTATCAGCACCTACTAAAGGCTTATTTAACAACACCGAGACTGAAAGAGATTATTTATCAACACCTACTGAAAGGGGTTATTTATCAACACCTACTGAAAGGCGTTATTTAACAACACCTAGTGAAAGTGGTTATTTATCAGCACCTACTAAAGGCTTATTTAACAACACCGAGACTGAAAGAGATTATTTATCAACACCTACTGAAAGGGGTTATTTATCAACACCTACTAAAAGGGGTTATTTATTTTTTCTTATTTTCTGTTTGTAGGTAATAGTGGGATTCAAGCACGAAACAGTAGTGTGGTTTCCAGAAATTGACGCAATAAAACGTTTTCCAAATGTGTTCTTTAATCCATTGTTAAGACATTACAAAAACAGAAACATTTCATCTGTAATCCCAACTTTGGGATACTTACCGGTGAGCAGTGGCCAGCGAGCTGCGACGACATAGATGGCACGGAACATATCAGTCATACGGACATACGTTGTCACTTAACAACCTGTTCGTGGCAACCTTTACGAGTTTAGCTTATCTCGGCCGCGTGGTTCATTAGGACTGAATTGGAACCTAATTTTTTTATTTGTCTTCTTCACGGGCTTGACTGGACAGTTACGCGAACAAATGAGTATTTCTAACGATTCGAGCATTGTTTGCTCGAAATTTCCATAACAGGAAGAAGAGCAGAGAACATATAAGGCCTAGTTTTAAGGATGAAAGATCTGAATCGAATCAAAATCTTGGATAATAGCACGTATTTCTAACCTTTTTATGTATAAAATAAATTACTGTACTCATTATATTTACTGCTTAGTTCCATAAAATAAAAACACTTTTCACGAGGATTACCTAGTGCATTTTATAAATTATTATCGTATAAAGGCTCTCAGTGGCTCAGTGGTAAGTTTCCATACCAGTGGTAGATAGAGCACATATAGCCTATTATGTATGTTTGTGCTTAATAACAATTATTATAAACTAAAGTAATTCACATTTCATTAGTTATTTAACTTTAGGTTGGCCAGTTAAGATGGGGTAATACAGCTCTGAACACCTTTTATCTCAGAAGTCAGATCCAAACTAGGTTCACTCGTCTTATAATCGTAATTTATTTTACACTAGCAAAGAAAACCGAGAATGCTAGGCTTCAAAGCTTAATGCAATAATGATCAAAGTGATAGGAGGACTATTCTGTTGTACATATTAATTTGTTTCTGTGATAAGCTTAAGACTTGTATTATCTGTTGTTTTTTTTAAGTGGGACATTATTAGCCCTAATCACAAACCTAATTAGGCCTAATTACATAACAACACTGTTAACCCTAATCTCAAACCAACATTATTAAGACTAATCCACAAACAACAACATCAAGCCTAAAGATAAATAAACAGTATCAAGCTTAATCACAAATTTACATCGTTAAGTTTCGGATATTCACACAACCAAGCGACAAAAAAGAAAATGAAAGCCGTGTTAATGAATCGGGTGAACCTTCGAAAATTTCATATACTTTACATGAAATCTCGGAAAAAAACAAAGATGCATTCTTACACTTACATTCATTGATGATAATGAAAAAATAACCATTTAACATAAAATGGTTTATTTACCATTCTAACAAAAAAAAAGTGCATTTATTTATTGAAACTAAAACTGTAGCATCAGAAAGGCCAAAGGGAGCAAAGTAGTCCTGAATTAATTGTTAACAAGAAAAATTATAATCTTAGGTAGTGACGTAAGAGAAATCGCAAACGTGGCTGATTTTATCTCAAATACAAATAATTATTTTTAAACTTTTAAAGTTAACTTTGTCATCAAATATTTTCTATTTTTCTTTAACTTGTAGTGTACATGTTTGAAAGGTTCAGCATGGAACTGGATTGCTGCGTGGCGAAATGAAAACGAGGCACGATGAATTTTATTATTTGTGTGTGCGTGTTCGATATTAAAAAACTAAGCCTAGTCAAATAATGTCTCTTCATGTCTGGTCACTCGCTTAGACTAATGACTATAATTGTATGGTGTCACTTAGGAATGTCAGAAATAGACAAGTTGTCACAAATGACCTCCAATTTCCTTGATGTATTGTACTAGCATGTCCGACAGAATGGATAACAAAAGCTCAAACCGAGGAAGGGGCGTTTGGCTTTTTGTGGCCATTATTCATAGTATTAAAAAATACATGTCAGTGCAGCTAAATGTGGAACAGCCTGGTCAAGCAAACCTATAATTTGATTTGTTCTTTAACAAATCCCGCGAGGTCTGGCCTCTTGCACTCTACTGACCACCCTACCCTCAGTAGTCAGAGCCAAGCGGTTGAATAGCCATCAAGAAGCGTTCCGAGCACGTTCAATTTGATTAGTGGCTTTGGTGGATGTTGTAATATTTCAAAGTCGTCTTTCTTCGTTGTATTAATTGATCTAAGCTCACTGAAAACAGTGGTAAAGTGGAAATCTACCAATGTAAGCACAAATAATACATCAGGAAGAACAACAAATGTATTGACTCGTACTTAAAAAAGTAGTAAACACAACTGGACTAACTTGCATCATAGTTATATGATGTTGTATGAAAACATTGATGATAATGAATGTATACTATACAAACGTACGTATAGTATGTTTTACGCTTGTTTTAAAATAACTGGTCCGGCATGGCCAGGTGGGTTTAGGCGTTCGACTCGTATTCCGAGGGTCGCGGGTTCGAATCCTCGTCGCACCAAACATGCTCGCCCTTTCAGCCGTGGGGACGTTATAATGTGGCGGTCACTATTCGTTGATAAAAGAGTAGCCCAAGAGTTTGCGGTGGGTGGTGATGACTAGCTGCCTTCCTTCTAGGCTTACGCTGCTAAATTAAGGACGGCTAACGCACACAGCCCTCGTGTAGCTTTGCGCGAAATTCAGAAACAAATAAATAGCTCGTTTTAAAGTATTTACACAAAACGTATCGTACACGTTTTCTATAATTGTTTACAGGTTTGTTAAACGTCTTGTAAAAAAACCAATTTTAAACAATCAGACACTTAATCTTATCCAATTCTAAATGTTTAAAATCGTATCAAATGAACAATAAAGTTTTAATTAACTTAAAGCCTATATTCGTGGTTTTTCTTAATTTCGTGCAAAGCTACTCGAGGGCTATCTGCGCTAGCCGTCCTTAATTTAGTAGTGTAAGACTAGAGGGAAGGCAGCTAGTCATCATCACCCACCGCCAACTCTTGGACTACTCTTTTTACCAACGAATAGTGGGATTGATCGTCACATTATAACACCCCCACTGCAGAAAAGGCGAGCATGTTTGGTGAGGCGGGGATGCGAACCTGCGACCCTCAGATGTTCGTTTATATTCAGAACCTAAAATTGTGCAAATGTATTTATTCTTCCACGTATATAAAAATTCGGTCATCACGCTCAAGAATAATTATTTAATTTCCCATTTACTATTCATATTTATAGAAAGGTTCCTGTTTATATTCATATTTATAGAAAGGTTCCTGTTTATATTCATATTTATAGAAAGGTTTCTGTTTATATTCATATTTATAGAAAGGATCCTGTTTATATTCATATTTATAGAAAGGTTCCTGTTTATATTCATATTTATAGAAAGGTTCCTGTTTATAAATGCAACTTTAAGCAAATAAGGAATGTTTTCATAATAAAACATTAAGTGTTTAATTTCCTGGTTAATGGACTGTTTATAGAATATTTGTTGTGTATAAGCTAAACTAGGAAAAATATCTTGAAAGGAACGTTTCGTTAATATTGCTAAATTTGCACAACTTTATTGTACTGTGTGATACACGTCTTCAAACTATTAGTGTCATTTTTAAATTTACACACCTTCATTGTAACACGTGATAAGCTTCTTCAAACTCTTAGTGTCATTTTTAAACACTCGTAAATTTCTCTGTGAATTGTGTGTTCTAAACTTAAATATAAGCTTCTCGGTTTTATTCGTCTAACAAACCAGAGCTGGGAGCTATGCTGTTGAAATAACAAATATCCATTCACTTTAACGTTAATACTGAGCTGATTACTTCGTATGTCTTCTCAAATGTACCAACTGCACATGGGAGTGAGATCATCACGTGCCTTGCGTCACGAGCACTAAGGCAGTGTTTTTAAAACACAGTAATATCACAGTGAAAACAAGAACAAAAATGGAAACGGATTGAAAAAGCTTTCGTCTTAAACTTTAATGGATTGTAATCGGTACTTAGGCAAAACGGCAGCGGGAAAGCTTTTAACAAGACGAACGAGTACACAATGCATTGTACTCGGCGCTGGATGCTTAGAGCTTTGGCTGAGAAAAGTATTAATGGGTCGCGTGGGGACTTTAATTTAACAGTAACGTGTTCTGAAACAAAAATAATCCTAGTGGTGTGGAAGAAAATTCCTTATTTTCTTATAAAACAAAGATGATTTAACAGATCTCCAGAAGGGTTGACGAGAGATTTTTAAAATAAGCGTTGAACTTCGGTTTGGAAAGTCAAATGCGTATTAAAAAGAAACACCGAAGAATTAAAGGAACATCGTTACTTATTGGAATTCTGAAAATAGTGTCCAATAATTTCGCGCTTCCGGGATATGTCTGAATCACAAAGTTGCATTAGTGGTTAGATAAAGTATATGGAATAAAGATAATTTGTAAATTATAGATACTCCGCCAAAAGGTGGCGCATGTGTCGTTCTAGATAAGTGTCGCATGCAGTTTTCATTCAATGGAATTTTTTTCAATAGTAACAACGAAGTGAAATGGTTTGTTTTAATTGTTCTTATTTCATCTTGTTTGTTCCAAACGTAAAACTACACAAAAGATTAACCGAGCTATGCTCACCGCAGGTATCGAGCCCAGATTTTTAGCGTTATAAGCTCTCTGGCTTACCGCTGAGCCGCCAGGACGAGAGTCGTCAACATCACACGTAACTTACTGCTGTAGAAATTTATTTAACTCGCACACTTCCCTCTATATTGAATTACTTTGATAAATTGTTAGATTGAGAAATCAAAGATAATACAAACTACATCACATACCACACATATGTTTTAGTGAAAACACATATATTACAAAATACTTTGCATATCATTCGTGATGACGAGAAGCCCACTTGAAGTTAAAATGTATCTCAGGATATGGGTATTAACACTTTTACCAATAAAGCAGAAAACAATGTTTCGATCTTCTTAACGTGAAGATTATCTGAAGTGTTGATACCGTACCAGCCGTCCTAAGATAAACAGATACACTTTGCGTGTCAGTTACGTATTTCAGTAAAAACATTAGGTTTGTTTAGCGTAACAGTTTAAGTATACTACACGTTATTTCAGAATGAATCAGCAAAATGACTACCTTAATACGTGTTTGTTTATTTGGAATTAAGCACAAAGCTACATAATGGGTTATGTGTGCCCTGCCCATAGCGGGTATTGAACTCCCGTTTCTAGTGATAGGAGTCCCCAGATAAACCGATGTGGCATTGGGGTCCGCGTTAAGAGTGAATAATAAATGAAATGTGCTTGAGTGCATCGGTAACTGAAAGACATTTAGTGGCACTGACAGAAGAAACTGATGTAGAGCTGGTTCATCATTCTTTCCTTCTCGTAAGGAATAAGAAGACATTTAAATTATGAAGGGCACTGAACCTTTTGTGCATTTTCCGGAGATACGAAAAACAAAACTGAAACTTTAAATCTATGATCATGACATCTCACGGATCTTGTACGTCTCATCTTCAGTCTGATGTCTGTTTTTTGTTCTCCTCGTAAAAGTTCTTTTTATCTTGTCGTTTATGAACTATGATAACGCACTCGGGAAACCCACTCTTTCACTCGTAATGTGAGCTCTGTACCGTTTTTACGATGGATACGAAATAGCACATTTTGCATTCACACCTAAGCCTAATACATCCTTTTGCGCAATCTACACATGAGCCCTCATTTCTTGTAACAGTAGCAGTGTTTCTGGGACCAATACCGCCTGCGGTATTACAGATTAAGGACTTGATCCATTTTAGAACGGCCATTTGTTCTAGGTAACTACTGTAGGGAAGAGCAGTTTTAAAGGCATGAGGGTTAAGGGATCCGAAAAACATTAATCTCACTCGATGTTTACGAGATTTTGAGCAAGGAACCTAATCCTCAATTGTTAGACGACTTTTCTTAAGTCTCCGGCTTGAAAAGCCATCACTATATAAGTAGTACATCTTCAAATCTCATTACCAAATAGCTACACCTGGTGGTACGTAAACAAAACAGAAACCTATTCTAAAATTGTCGTGCTACAACATTTCTTACCAGTAAGAAAAACTACAAAATTACTAGAAATTCATTTCGCTAAATTAATTACCTCTCGTCTTAAGTCTTGTCTCTTAATGGCCGAGTACGTATCTTTATCTAAAAATCAATAAATGTGGGAATAATGTTTGTCGATCAACCACATTGTATATTTCTTTCCAGATATCAGTAAGTGACAGAACATATACACTGTTGACTAAATTCTTGAGGCCAATGAACATAGAGAAAAAATACGCATTTTGCGTTGTTAGACTCAATCAATTATTTGAGTAGACCTTCGAAAGATGAAAATAAAAAAGGGAAAATAATAAAAAACCTTTTTTAGCATTTAATAGGGAAAACGCTGCAATCCACAATGCCCACAGGATAAAGGACTTTATCATGGCAAATAACGTGATTCTTTTGGACCATCTAGCGTGTTCGCCCGAACTGAACCCCATTGAAAATATTTGTGGGTGGATGGCAAGGGAAGTCTATAGAAATGGACTTCAATTCCAAACAGTGCATGATCTTCGTGAAGCCATCTTTACCACTTCGAATAACATTCCAGCCAGCCTTCTGCAAACGCTTATATCGACCATGCCAAAGGGAATGTTTGCAGTTATTCGCAATGACGGCCGTGCAACTCACTACTGAGACCTCTTGTTGGGCATTTCCTACCCTGTTTAGGACTTCTTTTTGGTATGGTCTTAAAGTTTTGACCAGCTAGTATTTAGGCTAATTTCATAGTGTTCACATTTTCCCTATTAAATGCTGAAAAAGTTTTTTATTTTTATTTTTCTCATTTTAATCTTTCGAAGCTCTACTCAAATAAGTGGTTGAATCTAACAACGAAAATGCATATTTTTTTCTTTATGTTCATGGGCCTTAAGACTTTGCCCAGCAGTATATATCAATCAATAACGGAACGTACACTTACATGACAAATGTCAGTCAATGACGGAATACAAAAACATGAAATATTTCAACGAAAATGGTCCAACTTCACTTGAATAAAGCTCAAACATCTTTGTAAATAACAGAAAATATATCTTACCTCCTACTGTTAATGGCCAGGCGGGTTGAGGAGTTCAACTCGTAATATAAGGGTCGCGGCTCTCAAATCCGCGTCGCACCAAACATGATCCCCTTTCAGTCGTTGAAACAACACGAATTCTATAAGCCAATGATGAAATATTATACACTTATTCTCTTATAAAAGTACCTAAGTGCGAAGAACCTAAATACGCATCGCAGAATAAAGTATATGCGAGTGTTATTATTATATTTATTTATGCCTCTCGATTCCTTGAAGGAACATAGGGCCGCAATCGCTTGCGGATTCATTAACAGGCTGGTTTTTAAGTGAGTAGATTGTTAGCCCACTGCACAACCCCCAACCAGGAGGATAAACCTTAGCCGTCACTAATTTTGCAGTGTAAGACTAGAGTGAAGGCAGCTAGTCATCACCACCCACCGCCAACTGTTGGGCTACTCTTTTACCAGCGAATAGTGGGATTGACCGTCACGTTATACGCCTTCACGACTAAAAGGGCGAGCATGTTTAGCGCGACTGAGATGCGAACCCGCGACCCTCGGATTACGAGTCACAAGCCTTAGCACGCTCGGCCATGCCGGGCCTATATGCGAGTGTACTAAGCATAAAGTTGCAAATAGGTCGAATATCAGTCGCACTTAGATACTCTAACGCTGTACAAAGTTAAGTGTTAGAAGAAAAAGTTAAAAACTTGGTGTTTACTGAAATGTATCTTAAAACGTTACTGCTTTCCCTGTTTAGCAAGTTCAAATTTATTACATTTAGAGATTCTAATAGAAATAAAATAAAAATTAGATTTCAACTCGTTTCAGCGACAGTTAAGACTAAACCTAAATCTTCATTCTCGATTACGATTGTGTGTGCAACTGGTTTTTAGTTCGTATCTAAAGTTTTAGAGCAAAGAGTAATCTTATCCATTAGATTAACCTAACCAATATCAACTCAGAAGCTAGAACACGAGAAATCACTGAAATCCACAAAATAAAACAAATAAAATATGGGGTTATATTTTGATGTAAAAACAAGCAACGATGATGGATAAGTATATTTTTACTTATGTGTACCAGTAGATGGCAGTGCGGAAGCTTTTATAACACAGTGCAGCTCAATATGTTGTAACATTGTCATAATGTATAAAGCTGAGTATGCTGTAACATTGTCCTAATTGATACAGCTCAATATGTTGTAACATTGTCGTAATGTATAAAGCTGAGTATGCTGTAACATTGTCCTAATTGATACAGCTCAATATGTCGTAACATTGTCGTAATGTATAAAGCTGTGTATGCTGTAACATTGTCCTAATTGATACAGCTCGATATGTTGTAACATTGTCGTAATGTATACAACTCAGCATGGTGTAACATTGTTGTAATGTATACAGCTCAATATATTTTAACATTGTCCAAAATGCATACAGTTCAGTAAGGTGTAATATTGTCCTAATGGATACATCTAAATATGTTGACTAGGTAATAAATTTAAATTTTTAGTTTAAGTGTTTTAAAACACGTTACCGAACAAAGTGGTAAAGAAATAGATGCTAACAAAGTCCCAGTGTGTTGATATTTGGACACTTTAATAGGTAAGTAATCTAACTGAGATACTGCAGAGGGTGAGCCAACTGTATAAAGAACTTTAAGCCCCTTCATCAGAGTCACTTGTCATCCACAATTGTTTATAATTTATCTTTCTGGTTGTTTCCCAGCAAGAACAGAAAAGATGAGTCATGCGTTTGTGTCTGCTTTGTCTTTGGGGCACTACGGAGTATTATAAACCCGACACGTGAAACTGACTTATTAACCAATCAATCAATTTGAAGTATGTAATTCCAATCACGACCAACATGTCGACGTGACAAGAAATGGTGCAGGTGTTTTGTTGTTTTTTTTTCTTAAAATTCCAGTGACCACAAGTGATATTTTTTGATATGCTGGTGGAGTGGTGATGGTGGTAGCTTTATCTGAAGGGCGGTCGGTACCAATACTCATCGGCACGTCAGTGTGGTGGCGTTTAGAGAGAACAAACGAATTACATAAGTTATAAATCATATATCTCACGAACGCTGCCTAAAAACAGTATAGTGTGAAAGTCTGTTGCGGGTAGGTAAACTTGAGTAAGTATAGAAATGGACCACGCGTATAGGAATACTGAGTTATTTTATCTATCGAATTTCTGCTTTTATACAAGTCTAGAATCACTCCCCTCTCTCAAATTCCCAAAATATACACCTTTAACCTGGTGCGAACTTCGACGCTACTAATATACTTATTTGGTGTTTCTCTGTAACTTTGTAATTACGTATTGATACACATGGTGGCCCTAAGTCCCTACCCATCCATATATCTTATGTATCCAGTGTAACTATGTGCTGTCCCTCATTCTCGCTGCATAATATTACGCGACTCCTTATTCTGTGGGACATTTACCTCAACATAGCAGGGGTTATTGTTCCAAATGCCGCAATAACAGCTGCCTTCAACTCATCATTAGTATTATTGAATATAACATAATAACATATGGATGGGTAGAGACTTACGAGCCACTCTTGTATTTATGTAGCGACAGTGAATTTCCAAGGAAAATCTTCTCAAACTTCTGTTAAGGTAAGAAATGAACATTTATTTATTTAAACATTTAGCGTTATTTAAAGCATTACTGTAACTGTTAAGCCTTTAAAAGTGAAAGCTTTCTTTTATATCTTTAAAAACAATTTACTGCTGTTTCAGGAACAACTTTAACCATTGCTGCCTCAGTAAAGAAACTTTACTTTTATAAAATATGTTTGCAAAAAGCCTCTCAGAAGAAATACAGCTTCTTATTCGGTTAGACTAAAAGAATAAAACAAAAACAACAAATCAAACATACAAAACATTGGAGACGTTTCGTGAAACATATTGGGGATTTTCCTACAATTCCAAAGAACGGATAAAATGCTTTGTTAAATGTAACCATATTAGTATCTTTTATTTTCACTGCAATATACTATTGTTTCAAGTTCCTTTTTTTTTTCTCGAAAATAAAACTCGTTATTAGGAAGCGACTTCATTTTTGTTAAGCTCAGTGTAAAATTTGGAAATGAAACAGAAGTTTTAGGGTTGCTATAGAATTACTGTTAAAGTACAGGTCTAAAGCCTAATTTTTTCCCCCTCAATAGGATTAGCTATAAAAGGTCAATGTTAGTATAATGTATTTGTATTAGGCCTAGTTTCGTCTTTGGTGGCCGGGACTAATCGTCTCCCTCCCGTGAGAATAGAAAGGTAATCTGGAGATTAAAGTTCGAACCGTTTACCTCTATTTCATAAATTTTAATCCGCTCTGTAAATAAAAAATGTTTGTAAAAAAAACACGACATCAAAACATTGAACTTAGAAGAAGATCACTACTTACAGTTGACCTGTACTGCGTAAAGAAGCTTAGATCGTCAGAACTTTTGTCCACTGGGAACTTAAAGAAGTTGTATACCTTTTGTGTTCAGTTCTGCACTGAACAGTTTTACAAAGGATACCAGTGTAACAGTTAAGAAAGAAAGATCAACATGGCAGCTAAGAAAAAGCTGGGAGCAGCTGGAAATGGCTATCCCTTTCCAGGTGGAAATCCTAGTGAACAGAACCAACCAGGAGACGAAGAAAAGTTAAAACTACAAAATCGACATGATGTTAGGCCACCTGGCAAAGACGTTGAATTATGGGTGTTCTTTTTAACGCGTTAAAAACTGGTAATTCTTACCCACGGAAGTACCTAGCATTAACACTTGACGATAATGATTCAAGAATAACCTGCTTATCAAAGATAATACAACAAAAGTCAGTTGAATCGTATCTTATAAAAAGAACTACCTCATTATAAGTTATGTACTGACTAAGAATGTTTTGATGGCCTGGAAGTAAAATTTTTACAAGTTAGATGATAAACGTTGTTTTCTGTTCACATACAGGACGAAATCGACTTATCTAGCATCGTAGTTTTCACAAAAGATGCAGTTACTAGAATAAGTAACGTGTGTATGCACTAACTTCACGATGTTCGACGTTACCTGTACGTATCATTCATGGATTCGTAAATCAATAAATAGTTAATGTGTATTCAATAAAATATGTACGTTCAGTGCTAAAATGAGTTATTCATAGAGTCATACACTGACACATTAATTTATATGAACGCAAATAAAAAAATGTATTTATAGCAGCATGTAAGCATATAAAGACACACACACACATATATACATAAATACACACATCTATAATGACAAAATAGTGTGTTTTTTGTCTCTATGTGTGAACGCTAATCTCAGAAAGGAAAGAACCCAGCAGTCTGAAATTCTACATAATACTTAGTGGAATCTGAGGGTTTGCGCCCATGTATAATTACGATTTATTTACATGTTCGTTCACATCTTTTTGTGAGGTAAGCAACAAAAAAACACATAAAAGAGCACAGAACTTAGAAATTTAAAATGTTGCATCCGTACTAAGTGGCCCTGAGGACGTGCATCCGGGTATTATTATGTGTGTTGTTTTTTTTTCAAGTGCGCGCGCGCGCATGTGCATCTTTTTAATGAAGCAAGATCGTAAAAAAAACCACACAGAAAAGAAGTAGTTCCTTATATAACAACTTCTAACATAAAGAATAGTCAGTCATTGTATTCCAACAATGGCTTTTATTTCATGTTACATAGCAACAAAGGTATGTAAACTATACAGTAAAACCTGTCTAAGCCAGAAACTGCATACAGGGCGGAAACCTGTACAAGCCGAATATATCAAAATTTTGCAGCATTATCTTAAGATTTCTCTTATAAAATGCCCTCTATGTGGCGAAACCTGCGTAATGCGGACGGAAAACTATCTTTCATCTACCTCATCTATCAACAAGTAGGATTACAATCTGAGTATGGTGGAAAAAAATGTTTTTGATTTAATATTAATTTCTTATTTAATTAATAATTTGTTTAAATATTAATAAATTTTCTATCATTTTGTTACAGTAAGAATTGGTTAAATATATTCTGTTCTTTTTTTCTGCCGTGATTATTCCGGACGGTTAACTGTACTATTGGTCTCATTTGCTGATGGAAAACTAGAGAAACCATGGGTAATAGGTAAAAGTGAAAATCTGCACTGTTTCAAAAATTTAAGGAAGAATCAACTTCCTGTGTAATGGAAAGCGAATAATAAAGCGTGGATGACAAGTACTATATTTGAGTAATTTTTGAACAAATTAAACAAAAGAATGGAACAAGAAAATAGGAATATTCTACTTTTCTTAGATATGCAACTTGTCACCGAACAGTTCAACTTTCAAGTGTTCGTTTAGTCTTTCTACCTCCATGTAAAACATCAGTTCAACAGCCACTAGATAATGGAATTATACAGTGTATAAGTTGAAATACAGGAAATCGATACTTCAGCATATTATTTCAAACATGGACCACTGTAAGAGAGCATCTGAAATGACCATGAAAATTGATGTGTTAGATGCAATTGTATACAAGTCATTCAATCAAATGGGGGAAACATGAATGTGTAATAAAGTGCTTTAGAAACTGTGGATTTATTCTTGATAATGGCAGAAATTATGGGGAAGTTGTTTGTTATGACAATTCTAGTGAAATCGAAACTGAGAAGATTCATGCAGATGATTCTGTGAATGTGGAAAGTTTTGTGATTATTGACAAGAAAGTTTTAACAGAAACTGATGAAATCGATTTAATAGAATTTCAAGATGATAAGAGTGTGAGAGAATCAGAATATGAACAAAATGGGAAAGATAGTGAGGAAATAGAAATTTCTATTTAATCGCAAATTAAGTTTTATATTAACACTATCAAATTGTATGCAAAAATGAAGAGGGAAAATGAACTTCATGAAAAGGTAGTAGAATTAGCGTTCTCTTTTTAACCGCATGAGAAAGCCCATTAAAAAAATGAAAGAGTTGAAATTGGACTCTGTCTTCAAATAAATTTGATTAAGATTTTGTTTACTTTTGTATGCTTTGAATGTCTATTTTTGTTTCTATTCTAATAAATATAAAATAAACAGTATAATAACTTTATTCACAGACGTCTTACTTCCCTTGAGTCAAGCAAGTATAACGTTCCGCTCAAAAATTATATATAATTAAGGAAATGCATATTCGCTGTCTAAGTCAAAAAACCTGCTTAACCCAGAAATTTTACTCGATCCGGTTTTCCACAGGTTTTACTTGTACTTTAATGCTAAAACGGGTTAAAAATACCGGTTTTAGACAGGTTTTACTTGTACTTTAATGCTAAAACGGGTTAAAAATACCGGTTTTAGACAGGTTTTACTTGTACTTTAATGCTAAAACGGGTTAAAAATACCGGTTTTAGACAGGTTTTACTTGTACTTTAATGCTAAAACGGGTTAAAAATACACACATTGATATAGTCATCTAGAATATATCAACCTGAAAAGCCGAGCGAAGCGGTATACTATCGCTAATGTTTACAATAAAGGGAACATTTAGACCCAGAGAAAGTTCTGAGACTGAGAATGAAACACAATACAATTATGACCATTGTTTCAGTGTTTATTTATGTATTTATATAAATATATATATTTATATATTTGTTTATATATTTGTGACAAATGTTTCCGTGTTTTTTGTTGCGACACCTGCTTGCTACACATCTAAGGAAATATGTACGTTTGATGTGTTTGTTCGCGTGTAATTATCTATATGTTTGTCCTTTTGTCTATTTGTCTCTCTTTCACTCTATCTATCTATCCTATTGAGTAGAAAATTAGTTTTACTGCTTAACCTGTTTCGATCTGCGTCGATATGTAAGGTTCGATTAACATCGGAAAATGGAAAGAAAAAACAACAAGATATTTCTCATATCCTGCCAAATCACTATTAAAACCCACAGTTGAGGGTAATTAATTAATTCAACTAACACTAGCCGAGCTTTGAAGTTACCGTATTAAGGTTATAACAACAGAAATACTGTACATCTATTAGTACCCAATGGAGGAAGCAACAGAAAGCTTTCGTCCGTAAAAGAAAACAGAATACAATAAAAAATAATTTATTTAACAACGTTCAACAAGCAGTGCTAAATACGGTTTTAAACACAGTCTTAACAATTTGAACTTATATCTATATAAATATAATAGTAGTGTCCGTTGTATGCCCATGTAACTAATTCGCAGGGTGTGGATGGATCTTCCCGAAAATCCGTATGGAGGTTCATTAGGTGCATGCAGGGCTACATAGAAAATTCTAATATCAAATTTTGCATTTTGCAGTTTTAACTACTACTTTATTCCCTATTGTCGGATCTTTAACAGATTTGGCAAATTTGCAGTTTTTATGGACGTTTTTTCAGCGTTTTTTTTTTTAAATTGCATAAAAGGGAAGCAACAATTCCTAAGATAAATTTTCATTAATCATGAACTTACGTAATTCACGTCCAGAGGACGCGCACTGCAGCTAGTTTCCAATAATATTGAAAGTGAGCATCATAAAGCGACATCTAGAGCCGTATTGCCACATTACGTTGGTTTTATCTTTTATATGTGCTGGAACAATCGCTGTAAACGTGTTTATTTATATATATCTTCTCAGCGGTAAGTGTGTCGGCTCACACTGCTAAACCGCAGGTTTCGATACCCGTGCTAGGTACAGCAGAGATAACTCATTGTGTAACTTTGTGCTTTGAACTGAGCAAACATACGTTTCTAAAAACCAAACAAACTTGGTTTGCTGTTCTATCTTGTAAGGAAACCGTAATGTTTGTCCTTACATTTTACAATACCTTGAAATAAGTAGATCGCAGAATTTCTGAAAATGTTAACGTAAAGAAACACAAACTGTCTAAGGAACAGATAAATCCAGCAAACTAGATTAAACTAATTACAACGTCTTATGAGAAAGTCATCCATTCAACCTTGTTTCCTCACAGGAATATCAAATTTGAAATAACATTAAGCTCACTACATCGTTTTATAAGAAAGTCGTTCCTTCAAACTTGTTACTTCATAGGAATATCAAATTTGAAATAACAGTTAACTCACTACATTGTCTTATAAGCATGGGTGTAGATCCTTGGGGGATGAGGGATACACCCCCCTTCATTTTAGGTGGGGTATGGTGCACACAATCATCCTCCCCTACAGTTTGGTCTCTTGAATTGTTTTATTGCATCACAGACCTACAAATTGTGTGTTTGTTCTTGTTATTCTCGTGTTCTTACCAATCGAATTACATAATTAGGCCTAGATGTAGGCTTTTTCAGTGGCCGAAATGTACATCTTTAATATAGGCGTGCTTCTAAGCTTTTCGATCTAAGCGATAGTTCGTAAGTATCAATCAGTAGGCCTAAGTATACATGCAAGTATCGTGGTAACAAGATTACTCTGTGACTGCATGTTTACAGCTTTCAGGGTCATGTAATCAGTGATTACCAACTTGCAAATTGAACAGTCCACATAAGTGGTTGCAAAAATCATCCCCCCATCGGGTGTAAAAAATTTACACCCTTGCTTATAAGAGAGTCATTTCTTCAACCTTGTTACTTCATAGGGATATGAAATTTCAAATAACATTAAACTCCCTACATCGTCTTATAAGAGTCATTCCCACTATTCAACTTTATGATATTTATTGAAACCTCAGTATAATATTAACAGAATAATTTGGCCTCCCGTTCTTTTTGTACCGACCCAAGAAAAAACCCTGTGTCATTTTATTCAATGGAAGGAGTTCAACTGTTATGTATTTGTAAACTGTAGAGATTCTCAGACCATAAACTTGATTGTTTTTTTTTTTTTTTTTTAAATTTCGCACAAAGCTACTCGAAGGCTATCTGTGCTAGCCGTCCCTAATTTAACAGTGTAAGATTAGAGGAAAGGCAGTTGGTCATCACCACCCACCGCCAACTCTTGGGCTACTCTTTTACCAACGAATAATGGGACTGATCGTCACATTATTACGCCCCCACGGCTGAAAGGGCAAGCATGTTTGGTGCGACCGAGATTCAAGCCCGCGACCCTCGGATTACGAGTCGAACGCCTTAACCCACCTGACCATGCCGGGCCCTGTAAGTTTGAACAATATTAGCTTTGTGTTGGCCTCTAATATGTTTTAGTAAGCAAATAAAATCGTTAATTTTCATGAAAATATTAATTTACTCGAATCTGCTCTGAATGATCTGGACATAATTATTATGCCATTACTGATTCAAAATCCCTTCTGATATGAGTCAAAATTATACCCATTTAAAGCAAACTTGTGATATTAGTCACTTTTAAGTTACTTACAAGAGATAAAAAATATTCCTTCATTCCACCATACTTGGCCTTTCTGTGTCTGAGTAGTATACATAAGGGCTTATAATGCTAACAATCAGGGTTCGATCCCAACAATTAGCTAATCACAGATTATCTATTGTGCAGCCTTGAGCTTGAGACGAAAACAAATCGTAGAACGCATTTATTTTATCATTCAAATAATTATATATTTTTTTAAATTGTGTTCTTGACGCCACATGTTCAGTAAAATCTCCACCAGGTGTCTTAATAAGAATTATGGATTATTGGTTCCTTTAAATATTTAACTACTTAAAATATAAATTTCCTCACTTTTTCATTACTTGCAAACATGTATGGTAAGAAAAATATAACGGATTCCTTCATTTCAGTTTTGGAGGTCCGTAAACTGTTAGACATCTGATGGTCATTGCTAATTAAGCCTACGTAATATATAATAGTCTCAAACAGTCCTGTCTCACTTTTTTTTTTTTTTATAAAATCTCTGGATGTCTCTTAATCATGTGGATAGCTACTGGGTGAATAAAAACCAACCCATAACAGCTACAAGAGCTAGAAAAAAAACGAAAAAAAAAAAACGTTGTTGTGATGGGTGCTTCAGGATAACTGTCTTTCCTCTGACCAGTAGTTTAAAATTAGAGATGGTTGTACGTATTTATATATATATATATCAAAGAAGTGTTTGCTATAACAGTAAAGACCACGTGCGCGTAATGAGCCGTTCAGGTTGACAAATTCCATTTCCAGAAAGTGTCCGACTCTGAGAGTGACTGGTTTCGGTAAATACTTTAAAATGTGAATTTTTTTAAAGGTTAAAATTGTCAGATAAAAGGGGACAACTGAGAAATGTAGCTTGCGAAATTCTTCTTTCATTGGCAGAACACGTTTTATATATACAATAGAATACATATGTATAAAGGAAAAAAATAAATAGACAGAATAATAAATAAACGGAAGAATGAAATCACTTCTAGTAACAACTATCAAGAGAAAACAACTATTTTGGAATAAACTGATAACTAAAGAAATCAAACAGAACTTAAAGCTAACAATTAGATATGTGAAGTTGCAGTTAGAAAGGAATTATATTGTAAGATTGATGTTACAGTGACACGAAGAGAGAGCGGGTTGGAATAGAAAAATGCTTGTTATGTAAAAATAGCCTAACTTAATGTATTAAATCTTTTTTTTTTTCTTTTACGTATAAAACCAATACAACTACTCTGAGAACAATGACCGACCGAGAGTATGTATCCCTACCGCTGATCTCCCGCCATCTGTGGCCAACCACGTGCTCAATGATGGATTGTTGCACGTGGCCACGTGATGATGTTTAATATCTCAAAGCGTGTAATTACCATAACATTATCATTGCTGCCCTCTACTGGCTTTTGAATGTAACCAAGCTGTTAATTTTTATGCGGCCTAAACTTCGAGAGAGGGAAACACGCAACACACATCTGGAGGCCTCATGGTAAGTGCGTGGAACGTGCACAGCCGATATATTTTTCCGCTCCCTGATTGTTTCACATAACCATATTGTCGTACCTTGAAATGGAGAAAGGCCATGTAAGAGAGAGCCTTAATTAGGTGATATATGAGGCGACGCGAAAAAACACTAGGTTGGACAGCATGTTTAGCAAAATTGATTATCGTAGTTGGATATATATATCATTTGAATACTGCTAGGTGTTCTTCTTTTAATAATGTGTTATTAATATTTATCAAAGCTGTTGTAGCAAGCAATGATTAATTTATACAGAAGAGTTAACAATGATTAATTTATGTTAAGAAGTGTTAACATGGTAATTACTACAAAGCTAAACAAAAATTAATTCGGTATTAGAACATAAGGCTGGTTCACTGTGAAAATTTCCAAGGACAAAACTTTTGACTTCAACAACTAGCAATGATCATGTAGCGTTTAAATAGTGGAAGATTTGAAAAAAAAAAAAATCAAGTCTTTGCTTGTTTTGTTTTTTGAATTTCGCGCAAAGCACACGAGGACTATCTGCGCTAGCCGGCCCTAATTTAGTAGTGTAAAACTAAAGGGAAGGCAGCTAGTCATCACTACACTCCGTCAACTCTTGGGCTACTCTTTTACCAACGAATAGTGGGATTGACTGTAACATTATAACGTCCCCACGGCTGTAAAGGAGAGCATGTTTGGTGCGACGGGGATTCGAACCCGCGACATTCAGAGTACGAGTCGAATGCTTTAACCCACTGGCCATACCGGGCCCTTTACCAACTGAATAAAGGAGAAATGTTTGTTTACAGCGATCTCTGCTCAACCGTCAGAGATACTGTTTTTATTTTCTGTTGTTGTTATTATGGACAATACCATTATATTTAAAACAAAAATACTATTTTTTTTTTAAACTAAGACATTAAGAAATACGCAGTTTATAAAAAGCGTAGTTAAAAATCCTGTATAAGATACGAGTTTTGAAACATATTACATGTTTTTGTTTCAGATACACGTGACATTCGGAGACAGATTTAAACCCAGTACAGTATAATTAAGTATCACCATAATTTTCTTGACAGTACTACTTTCTCTGTATGGTGAAACACATAGGTTTATATGATATATATATATATTAACAAACTTGCATTTATATAGTCATATCGAACTAACCACTCTGTGTTTTGTATACGCAAATACTGTTTTATAGAACTAAACTAAACACTGTTTCTTGTATACGTATATAGTGTTATATATAACTAACTACTCTCTCTTATGTACGTGTATAGTGTTATATATAACTAACCAGTGTCTCTGATATACGTATATAGTGTTATATATAACTAACTAGTGTTTCTGATATACGTGTATAGTGTTATATATAACTAACTACTCTCTCTAATGTACGTGTATAGTGTTATATAGAACTAACCAGTGTTTCTGATATACGTATATAGTGTTATATAGAACTAACCATTATGTTTCCGGGTATACAGACTGCCTTGCACAATAAGGCAGTATCTTGTCTATCTGTTCCCTTTATTTCACTGCCTGTAGGAAAGCTCGCCTCAGGCCATTAATCAGTATGTAAGGGAGAATTAGTAAGGTGACAAATATCTCTGGTAGCCAGGGTGGATCAGTGACTGCCTAACAAAGCATAGATTCAGATTAATGCTCTGAGTGCTGTCTAACCTGGTAGTGTAATGCACTTTCGACAGAAGAGTACAATAAGTGTGCCTCATAAAATCCACACCTGAGCGCAGGGACGTAAGGCTTGCCGTAACTACAGACACACAAGCTAGATAAATGTTTTATAAATCCCTCCTACTATATACACGTCTCGTCTTCGCACCGGCAGAAAGATTTAAAACGTTCACGAATATTGACAGTCGTTTTCGCATCTTATTGACTCTTTTGTTCGATATTTCGCGCCACGTATCTTAAACGTCACGTTATTTAGAAGTGTAACGCGAAAAAAGAACAATAAAAATAAAAAAAACACCAAGTTGGACAGGATAAATTAGGTTAGGCGTTGTATAAGACGTGGCTTTGTTTACTTTAACGTGTAAGTATAGAACTAAAACAAACCTAATAATTATACAAATCCATCAGTTTACCGTACGTACGAGTGCGGCCCAGCATGACCAGGTAGTTAAGGCACTCGACACGTAATCTAAGGGTCCCGGGTCCCGTAACACCAACATGCTCGCCCTTTCAGCCGTATGAGCGTTATAATGTGATGGTCAATCCCACTATTCGTTGGTAAAAGAGTAGCCCAAGAGTTGGCGGTGGGTGGTGACGACTAGCCGCTTTCCCTCTAGTCTTACACTGCTAAATTAGGGACGTCTAGTGCAGATAGCCCTCATGTAGCTTTGCGGGAAATTCAAAAACAAACGTACGAGTGCAGCACAAACAAGGTTACTAAGCTTTATACACAAACTACAAAAAAATACAAAATTCAATCATAACTTCATCCTATAAAGTACCACGCAGTACTTCATCCACATTCATGTACAAGTATGCAAACATAGAAACAATATCTGATAGACTCTTACATAATGCATTAAATTATTAGAATGAAAATTGGCATAAAATGATTTATTGTGTGATCTCAACAGACACTATGTACATGATGAACATAATCCTAAGTACCTCTCTCTTATGAATATATATTTAAAAAATATAAAACAAGCTGGTCACCATGCACGAGACGGTTAAAACTAATATAATATTCACAGCTTTATTTTCCTTTTTCTTTCTTTCTCTTTTTCAGTTAAATATATATATAAATAGATTTAAAAAATAAATAAATAACAGTAATAATAGAAAAATAAATATATACATAAACTAAGAAAGTAAAAAATAAGAAACATATATAAACAAAAAAGGGGCAACTCAAGACATTATATGGACATTGTCCCGAAAAGGGCCGGATTACTGTGGGTTACTCTGGCCCAGAAGCACTACAACTACAACATTGTAGTAGCCGACCTGAAAGTTAGGGCATAGTAGTAGCCGACACTGAAAGTTAGGGCTGGAAAGTTACTTTGGGTTACTCTGGCCCAGAATCACTACAACTACAACATAGTAGTAGCCGATCTGAAAGTTAGGGCTGGATTACTGTGGATTACTCTGGCCCAGAAGCACTACAACTACAACATAGTAGTAGCCGACCTGAAAGTTAGGGCTGGATTACTGTGGGTTACTCTGGCCCAGAAGTACTACAACTACAACGTAGTAGTATCCGACCTGAAAGTTAGGGCCGGATTACTGTGGGTTACTCTGGCCCAGAAGCACTACAGCTACAACATAGTAGTAGCCGACCTGAAAGTTAGGGCTGGAGTACTTTGGGTTCCTCTGGCCCAGAAGCACTACAACTACAACATAGTAGTAGCCGACCTGAAAGTTAGGGCTGGAGGACTGTGGGTAACTCTGGCCCAGAAACACTACAACTACAACATAGTAGTAGCCGACCTGAAAGTTAGGGCTGGAGTACTATGGGCTACTCTGGCCCAGAAGCACTACAACTACAGCATAGTAGTAGCTGACATGAAAGTTAGGGATGGAGGTCTCGTGCACCTGACCCTCCTGGGTATCTAAAATTCAACACACCCAAATACCCAAAAAGAAGAAGCGAAAAAATAAGGTTTTTAATCATTTTCTTTATTCATAATCTAGTTCACTTCTGACTCTTAACGTCAAAGCGTGTTTCGTTCTCTGTTATTAACTTGTGTGGAAATTTTTCCGCGTATATTTCATAGAGGGCCTGGCATGGCCTAGCGCGTTAAGGCGTGTGCTTCGTAATCCGAGGGTCGCGAGTTCGCGCTGGAGTCGCGCCAAACATGCTCGCCCTCCCAGCCGTGGGGGCGTTATAATGTGACGGTCAATCCCAGTTTTTGTTGGTAAAAGAGTAGCCCAAGAGTTGGCGGTGGGTGGTGATGACTAGCTGTCTTCCCTCTAGTCTTACACTACTAAATTAGGGACGGCTCGGTGCAGTGGGTTAACAACCTACTCACTTAAATACCTGTTCATGAAACCGCAAGTGATTGCGGCCCTATGTTCCTTGATGGAATCGAGTGGTAGATGATGATTATGATGATATTTCACAGAACTGCTTGGGTCAACCGTTGGGGTGTAATAATTTATAACTTTCGCCTGTGAGTTAGGCCAGCGTAACATAAATAAGTATTAATATTGGGAATTAATACTCTCTGTAATAGTCAACTGAAACACAACAACGGTTTGAAAGCACAGTGAAAATTATTTTACAGATGGGACATAATACTTGTTCCAGTAGAGTTTGTGCGTGTTTTTCTTATCGCAAAGCCACATCGGGCTATCTGCTCAGCCCACCGAGGGGAATCGAACCCCTGATTTTAGCGTTGTAAATCCGGAGACATACCGCTGAACTAGCGGGGGGCGTTTCCAGTAGAAGACTGAGCAATATTAATGTGTAGTATATTAACTACAAAAAACACAAGACAACCTCGTGAGCACGACTTTATTAGTCCTGTGTACAATTGGAGCGATATTCGATTACACTTCGTCTGATGCTTTCACTGACACCAATTATCCATTGATGCAATCTTCTATTATATGGCCAGAGTTAAAAGGTCAATCACAAACCAAATATCTTAACAAGAATATCCCCAAATTTGGACATCGGCTTCCAAGACCATCTTTTAATACCCAGAAAGTCCATTAGAGATGCATTGAGGAACGTAGCAAGTGGTCAAACTGGATTGACTAGATTCAGGTTCCGTTGGTCATCTTTCTAATTAGATCAGTTGTTGGGTTCGAAGTGTGGCAACTTTTTTGTAATTAAGCACAAAGATCCACAATGAGCTATCTGTGTGCTGCCCACTATGGGTATCGAAACCCAGTTTATAGCGGTGTGAGTTCGCAGACATACCGTTTTGCCACTGAATGTGGGAGGGGACTTCTAAGAACTATTAACCTGTAATTTGTAAGTTGTGGTCAGCTTCAAATCTTTTTTATTTCATTTCATCATATCGTTCATACTGCTAAAATAAATGTCCTTCTACATCGTTTTTTTCTTGGGAAAGAGCCATAAGATATTGTCAGTTGTAACCACATTATTTATTTTGCGAATGACTGGGGAGTTGCTCCGTTTTAGGGTGGGGAGTTGCTTAAATTCTCATAACTATATAAAATATTCAATTTAGTGAGTTTTTCATTTCGCTAGAAAATACTGATCTCCCGCCCTCTCTTTGACATGTTGTATCTTAATCCGAAGATGACCTGGAAAGGTCTACACGTTGTTCTCTCTTTATCAATAAAAGTTTTAATACCTATATCAACAGCTCTGAGATACACTAATGTTGGAATGTTATATAAACAAGCTGGTCTTTATAACTCTTAAAATATGCTTATTTAAAAACCGATCCTAAGAGTAAACACGTTATCCTCGGCAGAGTTAATCCTGTTTAAATGTTCATAGTTTTTTTCAAACTTTGCTGACCCGGTATGGCCAGATGGTTAAGACACTTGACTCGCACTCTGAGGGTTGCGGGCTCGAATCCCCGTCACACCAGACATGCTCGCCCTTTCAGCCGTTGGGGCATTATAATGTTACGGCCAATCCCATTATTCCTCGGTAAAAGGGTAGCCCAAGAGTTGGCGGTGGGTGGTAAAGACTAGCTGCTTTCCCTCTAATTTTTCGCTGTTAAATTAGGGATGGATAGCGCAGACAGCCCTCGTGTAGCTTTGCGCGAAATTCAAAAACAACTTTGCTACTATAATATTCAGGGTTTATAATTAAGTAACGTTAACCAACCTTTGTTTCAGTAACTCGTTATGGTTGAATATAACGTAACATATTACAAGTCTGTTCATCCATTCTTCCTAGTTATGATTATTAGAAAGTTTTTAATGTTCAGTAGAAATACTTAATTGATTGATTATCAACGTACTTCTCTGTCATGTTTTAATTTCAACGGTTAATTAATCTTCTGTAACGCTCCCTCTGGCTTGAACACGAACAACCACAAGAACACATTTGTTTTTCTTAGATAATTACCCTTCGCAATTTAGGAGAATGAGCACTCATAACTGACTAATTAATGTTTTTGTTGGCATTTTTATATACGGATATACCCTGGATATCTAGCTTTTCAATTGATTTACGAAAACTGTATAATTTCTAATATTATAGAAAAACAGGCTCTACCCATGATCGCGTAAAGCATTTTTAGTTTCTAACGAAAAGAGCCTCATTTTAGGTTAAACGTTGTTTGTTTTTTCTCTAGTTCTGTCTCTCCCTATTTTGGACACATGATTGATATACTTTGTAATTATATAAATTTATTTTATTAAGTTTGACATTGTAAAGTTTTAATTAATTAATGCTATATTAAATTTTGATTTTCCTCTGAGTTTTCGATGTTGCTTTATTAAGTAAGATGACGTTATTTGTCGGTTGGCTTTTCTCATTGCTAGAGCTATCAACAACGCGGCTAATGTTAAATGAGACACTACTTTTCGACCGACTTAGATGCTGACCGAAAATATTAACAATAGTGTAATTTGAATTTCGCAAATCCCCAAGGTGCATATTCATCTTGCGATGCGATAAATTTCACTATTCGCAAAAATTTCTTCGAAATGTAGATAATGAAAATAACGCTTGATTTAATGGTTTACCGCTTTATTTAGTAATACCGAATTTAGCGACATCTTAAAGGTTTAACACTACCTTGTAAGTTGCCTCTAAAACCAAAAGACAACATGGTTATATGATAACTAAGTATCGACATAATTAAACTATAACTAATTATTGCCGGAATCTCTATAATAGATGAATTTTTATTCAGTTATAATTGTTTGCTTAACAGTATAATTATGTATATATATATATATATACACATCACATTACAATTGTTCCACCGTAACACCAGAATACATATATTGTTTCACTACGAACGTAATTCGTGTTTGTGTTTTCTTACAGCAAAGCTACATCGAGCTATTTGTTGAGCCCGCCGAAGGGAATCGAACCTCTGATATTAGCGTTGTAAATTCGTAGACTTACCGCTGTACTAGCGGAAGGATTTCGTTCGTATTGAAATGAAATTGAGAGTTTAGCAATTTACGTATATTAGCACAGCCCAGTCGCACCAAACATGCTCGCCCTCCCAGCCGTGGGGTGTTATAATGTGACGGTCAATCCCACTATTCGTTGGTAAAAGAGTAGACCAAGAGTTGGCAGTGGGTGGTGATGACCAGCTGCCTTCCTCTAGTCTTACACTGCTAAATTAGGGACGGCTAGCACAGATAGCCCTCGAGTAGCTTTGCGCGAAATTCAGAAAACAAACAAACAATATTAGTGGAATATTATATCACTTTTTGTAAAGAATAGCAGTACACCCACAGTTGTACTACAAGTGCAACTTTTCTTAATTACAATTTTCAACTCTACTCATGATTCTGTTACTTTATAAACTCCGGTTATTTCAACAAAACTGGTTTAGAAAAGGTTCTTCTTCTCCCTTTGCTGAACCATTCACTCTTTTTTTTCTTTTTTACTCACTAGTTTTAAAACGTTTCGTGTGCATAGTATGAAAACAAACAAATACATACAATGAAATTCAGTTGGTTATTTTATTTTATTTTATCACTATGTGGTAAGTTTTCTTCTTTGCCTGAAAAAAAGAGAAAGTATGTATTTTAAATGCCTTTCGGTTGAATGTCGTATGTCGTACTAAGTATCATTCAAACGTACTTCCATTCTACGAGTTCTTACGATGTCATGCTGTACTCTCAGTTTCTATGCCTGTAGGTTATACAGAAGATTAAGAAGGAGAGATTTGCGGGCTAGATCTTACTATCAATAGGTAAACATGTATTCGTTTAACGTCAATTATTACTACCCTGAAAGAGAGACCTAACCATCTGACCCGACCGTGTGAAAACAAAATTCTCTGAGCTGAGCTTTGTGCGTTCCGGAATACTGGCTTTCTACGCTTGAGTAACAAGTATCTCACCTGATGGGTTGGGCTTTGTTTATCCGCCTCAAATAAGCTAAACACTTACCAAACTAGAACATTTACCACCTTTTGGAACCACTGACCGTTAAATACGAGTGATATAAAAGCTTTTATTTGGTCATTAGACCTCATTCAACTGATAATAGAGGAGGCAGACTCGCCCTTGTAAGGCCCAGTGTGAGGACGACTCGATTCAACTGTTCTTGCATATGTCTTCAGTGAATACCAAGAGAATACAACTGTTAAAATCTGGTCACTTACAGGATAATTGAATTTTTCTCACCGTTTACCTGAACATTTAACGAAATTTTACTGAAATAAACAGATTAATAATGTTTATGATGTATATAAATGAGATCTTAGTGTTTAACAATGTAAGCAAATAATTTTCGGTTTAAAATTATATTTTAAACAATTTGACAAAAAGGAAATCTATTCAATTAAGTTATTTTTGTTTTTGTGACGTGTGTACACAAACAATAAATACCAAATTGACATAGTGTGATTGTGCAGGCATAATTTGTATGGTTCTAGAAGTAAAAAAAAAAAGTTATGCTGTATGTTATACTTACACATTGTTGTTTCTGTAAGTAAGATTTGTGCTGCATGTTACACTTACATGGTTGTTGGTTCTAAACGTGGGAAGTCATTCTGCTGGATGTTACACTTATACATTGTTGTTTCTGTAAGTAAGGTTTGTGTTGCATGTTACACTTACATGGTTGTTGGTTCTAAACGTGGGAAGTCATTCTGCTGGATGTTACACTTACACATTGTTGATTCTGTAAGTAAGATTTGTGTTGCATGTTACACTTACATGGTTGTTGGTTCTAAACGTGGGAAGTCATTCTGCTGGATGTTACACTTACACATTGTTGTTTCTGTAAGTAAGATTTGTGTTGCATGTTACACTTACGTGGTTGTTGGTTCTAAGCGTGAGAAGTCATTCTGCTGGATGTTACACTTACACATTGTTGTTTCTGTAAGTAAGATTTGTGTTGCATGTTACACTTACATGGTTGTTGGTTCTAAACGTGGGAAGTCATTCTGCTGGATGTTACACTTACACATTGTTGATTCTGTAAGTAAGATTTGTGTTGCATGTTACACTTACATGGTTGTTGGTTCTAAACGTGGGAAGTCATTCTGCTGGATGTTACACTTACATGGTTGTTGGTTCTAAACGTGGGAAGTCATTCTGCTGGATGTTACACTTACACATTGTTGTTTCTGTAAGTAAGATTTGTGTTGCATGTTACACTTACATGGTTGTTGGTTCTAAGCGTGAGAAGTCATTCTGCTGGATGTTACACTTACACATTGTTGTTTCTGTAAGTAAGATTTGTGTTGCATGTTACACTTACATGGTTGTTGGTTCTAAACGTGGGAAGTCATTCTGCTGGATGTTACACTTACACATTGTTGATTCTGTAAGTAAGATTTGTGTTGCATGTTACACTTACATGGTTGTTGGTTCTAAACGTGGGAAGTCATTCTGCTGGATGTTACACTTACATGGTTGTTGGTTCTAAACGTGGGAAGTCATTCTGCTGGATGTTACACTTACATGGTTGTTGGTTCTAAACGTGGGAAGTCATTCTTCTGGATGTTACACTTACATGGTTGTTTGTTCTAAACGTGGGAAGTCATTCTGCTGGATGTTACACTTACACATTGTTGATTCTGCAAGTAAACGTCATTATATGCTATAAAATGATTAGTTGCTGTTTTACATCGTACATTTAACAATACAAAATAAAGAATTACAACTGTGTGTTCTGGCTTAAATAATATAAAAACAGTTATTGTTAAGTATTGTACCTTTAAGAATATAAAAAGAGTTACAGTTGTAAGGTGTAGATGAAACGCTAAATACAATTGTATGTCATAATTGAAACATCAGCTAAAATTGAATACAGTACCCTGAAAAATACAAAATTAACACAAGAATAGGTTATATCTCACACAATACAGAATAAACATTTGTATATTGTACCTAAAGACACAAATAAGAAGCTTCACTTCGTTAATTTAAAATAAAAACTTCACTTCATTAAGCACCTAATTCTTGGATAGTGTAAAGAATCTTACCTCTACTTAGTTTATGTAAAACATCCTTTAGCTGATTATCTCTTGAAACAGTTTTCTATTATGGATAAACACTCTTCCATCGAAAGTGATTATCTCTGCTTCTCAACCTAATCCAATATTGTTCACCCCTATACGTTTTTCACAACAGCTCACTCACTCCAGTTCGAAAAAAGACAATCATTGTTCTGTGAGACACTGTAGTAGATTGTTATGAAAACCGAATGTACTAATTTGTTTTAAAAATAGATGTACTAAATTGTTCTACGAAAGAGTTACTATATTGTTGAATAAGACGCTGTAGTATATTGTTATGAAAAGCAAATGTAGTAAGTTGTAAAAATAGATGTACTTGATTGTTGTACGAAACAGTCACTATATTGTTGAATAAGACGCTGTAGTATATTGTTATGAAAAGCAAATGTAGTAAGTTGTAAAAATAGAATGTACTTGATTGTTGTACGAAACAGTCACTATATTGTTGTGTACGTCACTGCAGTAGATTGTTATGGAAAACACATGTAGTAATTTGTTGTAAAAATAAATGTTCTAGAACGCTGTACAAAACAGTTACTTTATTGTTGTGTAACACACTGCAGTAGATTGTTATGGAAAACACATGTAGTAATTTGTTGTAAAAATAAATGTTCTTGAATGCTATACAAAACAGTTACTTTATTGTTGTGTAACACACTGCAGTAGATTGTTATGGAAAACACATGTAGTAATTTGTTGTAAAAATAAATGTTCTTGAATGCTATACAAAACAGTTACTTTATTGTTGTGTAACACACTGCAGTAGACTGTTATGAAAACCAAATGTGGTAAGCTGTGGTACAAATCGATGAATTAGTTTGTTGAGCGAAACAAACTTACTATATTGTTGTGTAAGAGTCTGTAGTAGATTGTTATGGGAAACAAACGTTGTAAGGTGTTGTGAAAAAAATGTACTAAACTGTTGTGTGAAACAGTTACTTTATTGTTGTGTAAGACAGTGTAGTAGATTGTTAGGAAAAGAAATGTAGTAAGTTGTTGTAAAAATGGATGAACTAAATTTTGTAAAAAAACAGTTATTATATTGTTGTGTAAGATATTGTAGTAGATTGTTATGAAAAACAAATGTAGTGAGTTGTTGTAAAAGTACATGTACTACATTGTTGTACAAAACAGTTCTTTATTGTCGTGTAAGACACTGTAGTAGATTATTATGAAAACCAAATGCAGTATGTTGTTGTAAAAATAGATGAACTAGATTGCTGTAAGAAACAGTTTCTATGCTGTTGTATAAGACTGTTGTAGAATGTCATGAAAAACAAATGTAATAAGTTGCTGTAAAAATAGATGTAATAGTTTTTTGTTACGAAACAGTTACTATATTGTTGTGTAAGGCGCTGTAGTAGATTGTTATGATAAACAAATATAGTAAGTTATTGTCAAAAATAAGATGAACTAGATTATTGTGCGAAACAGCTACTATATTGTATATTGTTGTGTAAGGCGCTGTAGTAGATTGTTATAAAAAACAATAGTAAGTTGTTGTAAAAATAGATGAACCACATTGTTATACGATACAGTTACTATATTGATGTGTAAGACACTATCATGGATTAATGTGACAATGAAACAAAATAATTCTCGTTATTTTGTACGTAATCCTTCTCGTTAGGTTTACTTTTTCAAAGGTTCATTTAGCTTGCAGATTACGAACACATTTACCTTGTTGAAAGACTGATTACGTTCTATACACGAGGTATTATAATTAATGAACTGGTAATATACACAGATTTAACTTCATTTTTAAATGGCCGAATAACACGTAAATAGCAAATAAATGAAGTAAATCTCTACCCGCATCTCTTTCGACTATTTGTATTAATGTTAAAAGTTGGTGTTTAATATAGGAATCTTTTCAAATCCTTGGTTAGAGAAACGTCTCGTCTTTTCGTTTTATTTTGTAAATTAAAACTTTCGAAATACAGCGGAAAATAATAACTTGTTTCTTCTTTGTGAGAGGGTCAAATATTTTATTTTTAAATCGATTTATTAGTTATATTTCAAGGCAATGGTAAATAAAGCTTATAAGCGTGAAAAAATTCTCTGTAAAGTCATGTGTTAAAAACTGCGCTCCAACACTGCAGAGCTTCGCTGTCATTTGCCGAAGTTATTTATGTGTCAGAAGGTTGAGGTGGTGATGTGGTAGCTGCCGTCATCAGTGACATTATTCAGGCTAAGAATGTGTGTTTAATTAAGTTTCTTCCTACTATGTGGTCGGTAAACCTGAGAACATCAGTCAACCATAGGAGAATTCACCGAACACTCGGTGAAAGCGTAACTATCTGTGAGATGAACTAGAATAACAAGTTGATGTCGAAACTATGCCCTAAATGTAGTTATTCAATCGTTTTTTGTTGTTGTTGTTGGTTTTTTTTATTCAGGCTGTAGCGTTTTGCTTGTAAAACCTAGCGACAAGTTGAGTTTATCCTTCGGACTTTAGTATTTAAATTTCTCGAAGATTGTAGTCCCTTAGAAACAATTTTGTGTGACAAAAAGGCACAAGCTAGAGATTGTAACTTAAATATAGGCTAAAAATGTGTTCGAATTAATTAATAAAAAACAAAGTTTCAACTTTACAATATGAAGAAAAAACGCTGTTTAAATTGAACAATGTTTCTGTATCTCAAAAGGTTAATTAAAACAATTTTAGGTGTTTATCAAAAATATATCTAAGACTAACACTGGTTTAAAGAGTGTATTTGTTTGAACCTCGAATGTTATCAGTGGGGTCTAAAAACGACGTTCAGTTCTCTTCGTAAAATAGTTCCGGTATGAAATAAGAGTAGAATACTGACTAATAAAATCGACATACTTTTACTAATAGAATAATAGGTAAAACGATAGTATGTTGAAACTACTCGTTTCTTCTGTTCTGTTCTTACTCCTTAATGTATGCTTCCGGATCACAACAGTGACTATTTGTATATAGGTTTCTGTGACAAAGTTACTAAGGCTGTCTGTTGCCATTCATAATTCTGAAACTGACCAGAAGAAAGAAAGCCAGGCAGCAGGATCCTACCACTTACCATTCACGCTAAAGGATTTACTGCTACTCTTATAACGAATATACAGTTTAAATTGCGGGAAATCTTTTTTGTGTTATTGCGCAGATTTGACCCGACCACCAGCTAGAAAATTCAAATCTATTCTGTAAATGATTTGAAAGATTACAATAAAACTTAAATTTAATACAGTTTTTTGCAGTACAGATTAATTTTATTAGGGACGTGTGGGCTAAGTGTCTTTCTCGAGTATAAATGTGTCAGAGACGCATACTTTGATTCATAACGTGACGATCAATCCCACTATTCGTTGGTAAAAGAGTAGCCCAAGAGTTGGCGGTGGGTAGTGATGACTAGCTGCCTTCCCTCTAGTCTTACACTACTAAATTAGGGACGGCTCGGTGCACTGGGCTAACAACCTGCTCACTTAAATACCTGTTGAAGAATCCGCAAGCGATTGCGGCCCTATATTCTTTGATGGAATCTAATGGTGATAACTAACTAAGTAACTCTTCCAGACAAGCGTACTATAGAATAAATGACGAACTTTACCGCTGTAGTTTTTTCACAGTGACCAACTGTAGTCACAGAGATTTCTTTCGTGTACTGAGGATACATACATACATATACATATATATTAAAAGATGATACACTACTTTGGGCATATAATTAGATTTAAAGATAGGTTGCAAGAGATTCTGATAAGTAATAAAATATCATAATTTTTACACGCGCCCTACTTTGGTATTGCTTGAGCATAAAAATATAGCTAACAGAAAAGAAACAAATAAATATAATACAAATTTAAAAATTTTATAAAGACAGACAAATATTGGTATGTATACCTAGCCTAGTTAGCTATAGTAATATAGAATGTTTTGATGCTAGAAAACGTATTGAAACAGGAAAGTCAAAACTAAAATATTGAGTAACATCAAATTGAGAAAAAAACATTATCCGTACTTTGGTTGAAACTAACATAATTACAGTAACATACTTCCCAAAGCAGAGATAAAACAACTAAACTTCGTTTTCGTAGCTTTAAATTTCCTGTTTTCATACTTTTTGTAGCACTAAAACTTTCTGCATTACTGTAGCTAGCTGAGTTACGTATACATCGATCCATACTTCTCTTTATGAGAATTAACACATTTTATTCAACCTGTTGTACTTAACTGTTACAATGGTTACTAAATAATTTTATATCAGACCAGTTCATTATTCTTACCTTTTAGAACGGTTACTATATAATCTTATCACTCCCTTGTTTGAAGTTAACCATGAAGCAACACACTGGACTATTTGTGTTCTGTCCACCACGGGTATCGAAACTCTGTTTCAAGCGTTGTAAGCTTACCGACATACCGCTGTGCCACTCTGGGGCATATAGTCATCTATCAGACCAGTTCATTATATTTATCGTTTAGAATCATTATTATATATTGCTCCATCAGACCAACTTTTCAGGTTTTCAGAGGGCCAGATTCTAGAATAAGTGTCTGTGACATGTTGGCGATACATTTCAACACTAAATGGACAGCACACAATCCACTTGTTTTAAAATAATATATTTAAAACAAGTCAAAAGTATGTACAAAACCTCATCACAATATTGGCTATCACAGTTGTATCCAAAGCTTTAAATAATTGTTTTTTTTTTGTCAAAACCCACACAGGCGAGTCTGATTACTATAGAAAGCCCTTTCATAGCATAAACTATTCTTTTCTACTCTGTAACGACAATACAATCTGTGATAAGTTTGTTTATGTTACCTTGTGGTTACCACAGTTGTATGCAGTTTTTTAAATAATTATCTTTTTATCAAGAAAACACACAGGTTAGTTCAGTTACTTTAGAACCCAATTGAAAAGACAAATTACTCTCTTATTACAATATAATTTGAGATTATTACACTTAAACAGTTGCTACTATACACTTTATGCCTAAACTCATGACCACCCAGTCTAATTTCACTTTTTCCATTTTTATTTTATTAACTTACTTATACTAACTTACATGGTCACCTATATGTATATATTATCCGACTTAAATCGAGAAATTTCTAAAAATTACGAGACATTATGATGTAATAATACTCACTTAAAGTAACGAGAGCAAATAGAAGGTTAAAATAACATGACATCAATTCACATCAATGAATTATGCAATAAATAATTCGTAAACATTTACTTAAACAAACCTATGATAAATCACTGTTTCCAGAAATACAAAATTTAGCACTCACACTTTATATCTATCAAAATAATAGCTCTCATATTACATTTAAATGGTGTTTGTTTGTCTTTTAATTTCTTGCAAAGCCACGCGAGGACTATCTGCACTAGCAGTCCCTAATTTAGCAGTGTAAGACTAGAGGAAAGGCAGCTAGTCATCACCACCCACCGCCAAATCTTGGGCTACTCTTTTACCAACGAATAGTGGGACTGACCGTCACCTTATAACGCCCCCACGGCTGAAAGGGCTGGCATGTTTGGTGTGACGGGGATTCGAAAATTTAAATGGAACAGTCATATATAGTAATAAGTACTTTTGAAGAAAAAAACATAATATTTTTTACACTATATACTGAGACCATTTTCAGTTTGTACACAAAGTGTCCTTATATAGTTCACAATAAAAACTTATACTTTCCTTGTTGGTCTCTTATTAAATAGAGCATCTAATAGGGTTTCACCTTGACTGGATCTCTGGTCGTAGTCGTGATTTTGTGTTGCACAAGGTTTGTCTTGTCTGGGCATCTGTGAAGACGCCCATATACTGGCAAAGTCACTCATATAGGTATTTATTCTGCTTGCCAGTCTGTTCTTCATTTATGTTGACGTTCTTTTGTGTCTCATCTTCACCAACAGTCTTAAAACTTATAGGTCTTCATGTTCTATGACAAAATCAACTTCTGGTTCTGCATCTATGATAACCATATCTAAAATGCCCATCTATGGCTTAACAGCTGAACGTGTCAGGTATTCTTTTCTCTCGAAGTGCCTCTTCAACAGATTAGAATGGTAGGTCTTGGCCTTTCCGTTCTCACTCATCTTATAATCAATTCTGTTGACCACTTCCTGCACATCAAAAGTCCTTTTTAATGTAGGGTGAATTTGTTGCTGTCTATAAGAATCAAAACTAGTGCCTTTCCTCTGATCTGTAAAGGTCAATCCTTGACCTTGATTACCTTGAGCTGCAACTAGTCAGTTTTCGAGGTATAACACGTTCTGATAAGGGTGATTGATAACGGTTACTTCTGGCTCTTGTCCTCTTGTCCCTAGTTCTTGCATTAGATCTCGTACTGTTGTTTTATTTTTCGTACAGTAACTCAAAGGGTGAAAATTATGTACTCGCTTCTGAAACTTCTTGTTAAGCAAGTAATATTTCCTGCAGATACCTATTCCAGACACGTGGCATATCTTCTTCAGCATGTTCTTTAAGACTTCGTTGGCTCTCTCATAATGTCCATTATATCTAGAGTTTTATGGAGTAGTAAAACGCAGCCTAGTGCTTATGATTGTGCACAGCTCTTGCATCAGTTATGAGATGAACTGGGTTTCGCAGTCACTCTAGACTTCTTTTTGGAAAGTCTGTTCTGCCTAACGTTTCCAAGAGGGCTTTTGCTACTCTCCACATCTTTATTTTCGAAAGTTCTTTGACTTATGGATAATGTGTCATATAGTCGATTGCTCTTTGTTTGTTGTTGAGCACGAAGCTTCACAATGGGCTATCTGTGCTCTGCTCACGACGAGTATCGAAACCCGGTTTCTAACGTTGTAAGTCCGCAGACATACCACTGTGCCCCTGGGAGCTGATTATTGTCAACACATACCAGTTGCCCTTGTCAACTATAAGTTCTAGTGGCCCAATCAAGTCCACAGCTAGTTCTATGAGAATCATCTCATTCAGTGGCACCTTCCCTCTAGGTGTTGTTTTTTAGCAGGTGTCACATAGCCTGCATAATCTAGCCACATCTATGATGACCTCTGGCTAATGAAAGTGGCTGGTGGATGCATCTATCATCTTCTTTGCTCCTTACACAATCGTCTTTCAGCCAGCTTCATCACTCGCGTCTAGTATCCCATCGGTACTGTGAACTGTTTAACTTCCCCAGTATAGCTATATTAATATATATATTTATATATAATTCCCAACTAAAGCCTAGAATTTTCTAGAATCAATGAGACGTTATGATACAACAATACTCACTTAAAGCAACGACGTTAGAGTAGCATGACGTCACTTCACAACAATTGAACTATCAAACAATAACTGTAAACAGTTACATAATAAAACCTGCGTTAAATCTCTGCTTTTGAAAGTACTGAATTCAACACTTGCTTTTTTCATAACTACGTGGCCTGGCATGGCCAAGCGCGTAAGGCGTGCGACTCGTAATCCGAGGATCGCGGGTTCGCGCCCGCGTCGCGCTAAACATGCTCGCCCTCCCAGCCGTGGGGGCGTTAGAATGTTACGGTCAATCCCACTATTCGTTGGTAAGAGAGTAGCCCAAGAGTTGGCGGTGGGTGGTGATGACTAGCTGCCTTCCCTCTACTCTTACACTGCTAAATTAGGGACGGCTAGCACAGATAGCCCTCGAGTAGCTTTGTGCGAAATTCCAAAACAAACAAACATAACTATGCAAATCATAACTCTCATACGAAGTTTAAATGAAACAGTCGTGTATATCTAACACTGCATTATACTTACCTCTTAGATTACTGCTATACATTTTATGTTCGCTTCTACAGGTTTTGTAAAGCTCGTGGCTGTCCTTTGTGGTAAGATATAATCTCCCTAAAACGAGCTTACTGGCAAACATTAAATATCTCCAATTCAGTCATTCTTGCGATATTCTATTAAAGAAACAACTAGAAAAGCATATTTAGCAGACACATGTACGGCGAGAAGAAACAGTGAGTTAGTTTTTCACGAGAAAAGACACTTTGAAAGAATCTGTCATCGTTTTTAGATAACACTTTACTTCCATTCTTCACGCTCTACGGTTTCTCCCTCTAGAAACACTTTCCTTGTAACTTTATTCATCCTTATAAAAAAAAATAAAAAACCATCTGCATATGGATGCATTCTTATTTGCGCCTCTGCACATTAAGCTATCTTAAGAATTGCTTGATTTCTCGGCTGTGTGAGTCAGGCCTGCGTGCAAAAACGAAGTAGTTGGTAAAGACACAGTCCTGCTGACCCGTTAGAAGCAGGATTTTTATTTCAACACCAACACACGGCTCATTGAGCTGACACTGATGGAATTTCAATGGAGTATTAGGTGGCAAGGGCTTACATTTGCTCAAGCTATATTGCACAACACATGCCGCTTCCATGACATTAATCCCAGTGCCAAGCTATACATACAAAATGATGGAAGGATAGATCTCTGAGGCCGAGGGAGTGACGTACGAAGGAAACAAATCATTAGAGAGAGATGACTTCTTTCACCACGTTCTTTGTTGTGCGCGTGCTTTAAGCTTGTATCTTATAAATTATAAACTTTCTTTGTTTCAATGAGTTTTGTTTTTTAAATAAGGATTTAAGTGTTCATTCTCGCTTTTGATCTAATTCATCCTCACCACGGCTTTCACCCATTTAACAACAAGTAGTTGGATATTTTTTAGCGTAATAAAAATTGATTGTTTTTATTAAGAACACTTCAGTTAGGATGTAAAATTAAAAGAAAAAAAATCGATTAGTTAAATAATGGAAAGCCTAAAAGTCGTCTGGATGTCAACACTGCGCATGTCGGACAGACCACAGAAAATTTTTGTATTCAAAAACGATAGCGATTCTCGAGAAACTCTCGTCATTGTCGTTAAATCGTAGTTTTAGCTTCAGGGCAAATGAGAAATCTCAGAATCGAAGAGGGTAAGCAGTACCAGGTCGAGATTAGATATGAAATACCAGATTCCAGGAAATATGAGTATCAAGTATGGACGTGAGAAACAAAATCCGAGAATTGAGTTGAGATGTGATATCTTAGAATCCAGCAGATGTAAGAGATCCATAAACCTATCAAACGATAGTCCTTAATATCTCATAACATGATTAAATCTATTTGACGTGGTAATATTACCTTTACCTGTTGAAGGTAAGAAATGTTTCTAATAGTTCATTCATACTATATTTAAAACAGTGAGAGAATTGTTAATAATCCATTGATACATCTGTTTGTTTAAAATTGTGAACGTTATGTTAATAATCCATTTATTTACATCTCTCTGTTTAAAGTTATGGATGTTTGTTAATAATCCACCCATACACACGACTATATTTGAAACTATTGGAGAGTTATTAATAATTTATCGGTACACAATATTCTGTTTAAGCTATGAATTAATAATTCATTCATACATACATACATCCATAAATATATTATACCAAGTTGAATGCATGGTATTTAGTGCTGATAACGTATTGAGAGCTGTGCAAGACGTTGATCATTCATTCATACGTACACGTTATTTTTTAAAAGTTATGAGTGGTTTCATGTATTTCACGTTTTTAACTCAACCTTTTCGTACAGTTCAATTCACTTCAAGCTGGAAGAAGTTCGTTTTTTCTTATATGAATGTATAATCTGTATTAATATAGTAATATATATTGTAGTATATGTAATAATGTATTTTTTCATGTAATTAAAACTGCGTGTAACCTTACTTTTGATCCTTGATATGGAGTTATCACACATTTCAAAGTGTGTAAAGTGATGTTTCATATCTCCGCGACCTTGTATTGATTTAGACTGCTACAGATCTTGCTAATCTACATTAGTCAATCACACTGAATCTGTTAGTTCCACTACTGAAGAGGCCTTTCGTTTAATACCATGGCTCGTCCAACCGGTTGGGATACAATAAATATATTAGTGTTTAAAACTCTATTTACATTAACAAGTTACGTGAAGAATAACTGTTATACGTGTAGAGCAGATAATTTAGAAAAAATAAATTTTTATCAGTTTTATATAAATCAGGATTATAGTATAGATTAACAACACGATAATATTACATATATATATCTGTACTCGTATAATTTTTATTCAGTTCCAGGTTATGAACGGACGTAAGTAAAACTGTACTGGTATTCATAGTACGTTTCACAAAATAAGGGTTTGGTTAAGTTTCTTAATGATTAAGTAACAATCGTTTATTTAACATTACATGCTTAGAGAATATTGTTATGTTTCTTGATGATTAAGTAACAATCGTTTATTTAACACTACATGCTTAGAGGATATTGTTATGTTTATTAATGATCAAGTAACAATCGTTTATTTAACACTACATGCTTAGAGAATATTGTTATGTTTCTTAATGATTAAGTAACAATCGTTTATTTAACACTACATGCTTAGAGGATATTGTTATGTTTCTTAATGATTAAGTAACAATCGTTTATTTAATACTACATGCTTAGAGAATATTGTTATGTTTCTTAATGATTAAGTAACAATCGTTTATTTAATACTACATGCTTAGAGGATATTGTTATGTTTCTTAATGATTAAGTAACAATCGTTTATTTAATACTACATGCTTAGAGGATATTGTTATGTTTCTTAATGATTAAGTAACAATCGTTTATTTAACACTACATGCTTAGAGGATATTGTTATGTTTCTTAATGATTAAGTAACAATCGTTTATTTAATACTACATGCTTAGAGGATATTGTTATGTTTCTTAATGATTAAGTAACAATCGTTTATTTAACACTACATGCTTAGAGGATATTGCTATGTTTCTTAATGATTAAGTAACAATCGTTTATTTAACACTACATGCTTAGAGGATATTGCTATGTTTCTTAATGATTAAGTAACAATCGTTTATTTAACACTACATGCTTAGAGGATATTGTTATGTTTCTTAATGATTAAGTAACAATCGTTTATTTAACACTACATGCTTAGAGGATATTGTTATGTTTCTTAATGATTAAGTAACAATCGTTTATTTAATACTACATGCTTAGAGGATATTGTTATGTTTCTTGATTCTTACAAGTTACGGTTAAAATTATTGTCACAGCGAAAGTACCCTACTAGTAAAACAATGTATTCGGATTACTGTTAATACGACACTTGAATAAGTTTTAAATAACATAAATATTAACCAACCTTTACTAATACACTATAGTTATATAAGGATGTATGTTGTCTCAAGGTTTCAAGTGTAGGGTAAATATATTGTATTTTAACAGTCACAATAAATTAATTGTTAAATACTTATTTTGTACCATTTCACGTTAGTTTCTTATTTAAATATCTTTGTTTGTAAATGCATTTTAATATCTGTAAATAACGTGTGTTTGTTTGGAACTAAGCACAAAGCTACACAATGGGCTAGCTCTTAAAAACCGGTTTCTCTATGAGTGACTTCGCACACGCACCGCTGTGTCACTGGGGGATTTATACGTAGGTAAATATTTTTTTGTATTTGATTAGAAACGGTCATTCACAGCACTGTATTGAATTTAGTTTCCCTCAAGAGCGTATTTGTATTTAATATTAACTATAATATTGTTATTTAGTCCTTATAAATTATTAGTGTACTGTATATTGAAGAAGGAGGGGTTCTATATATTTGATGAAAAATGAGTCACTAAACTACGTGTACAATACTGATGTGTTTCCTAATGAATACAGTACTTTGGTTTCTCATACATTCTTATAGAGTTGTTAAGATAAATTATAAGTGTACAATACTGATGTGTTTCCTAATGAATACAGTACTTTGGTTTCTCATACATTCTTATAGAGTTGTTAAGATAAATTATAAGTGTACAATACTGATGTGTTTCCTAATGAATACAGTACTTTGGTTTCTCATACGTTCTTATAGAGTTGTTAAGATAAATTATAAGTGTACAATACTGATGTGTTTCCTAATGAATACAGTACTTTGGTTTCTCATACGTTCTTATAGAGTTGTTAAGATAAATTATAAGTGTACAATACTGATGTGTTTCCTAATGAATACAGTACTTTGGTTTCTCATACGTTCTTATAGAGTTGTTAAGATAAATTATAAGTGTACAATACTGATGTGTTTCCTAATGAATACAGTACTTTGGTTTCTCATACGTTCTTATAGAGTTGTTAAGATAAATTATAAGTGTACAATACTGATGTGTTTCCTAATGAATACAGTACTTTGGTTTCTCATACGTTCTTATAGAGTTGTTAAGATAAATTATAAGTGTACAATACTGATGTGTTTCCTAATGAATACAGTACTTTGGTTTCTCATACGTTCTTATAGAGTTGTTAAGATAAATTATAAGTGTACAATACTGATGTGTTTCCTAATGAATACAGTACTTTGGTTTCTCATACGTTCTTATAGAGTTGTTAAGATAAATTATAAGTGTACAATACTGATGTGTTTCCTAATGAATACAGTACTTTGGTTTCTCATACGTTCTTATAGAGTTGTTAAGATAAATTATAAGTGTACAATACTGATGTGTTTCCTAATGAATACAGTACTTTGGTTTCTCATACGTTCTTATAGAGTTGTTAAGATAAATTATAAGTGTACAATACTGATGTGTTTCCTAATGAATACAGTACTTTGGTTTCTCATACGTTCTTATAGAGTTGTTAAGATAAATTATAAGTGTACAATACTGATGTGTTTCCTAATGAATACAGTACTTTGGTTTCTCATACGTTCTTATAGAGTTGTTAAGATAAATTATAAGTGTACAATACTGATGTGTTTCCTAATGAATACAGTACTTTGGTTTCTCATACGTTCTTATAGAGTTGTTAAGATAAATTATAAGTGTACAATACTGATGTGTTTCCTAATGAATACAGTACTTTGGTTTCTCATACGTTCTTATAGAGTTGTTAAGATAAATTATAAGTGTACAATACTGATGTGTTTCCTAATGAATACAGTACTTTGGTTTCTCATACGTTCTTATAGAGTTGTTAAGATAAATTATAAGTGTACAATACTGATGTGTTTCCTAATGAATACAGTACTTTGGTTTCTCATACGTTCTTATAGAGTTGTTAAGATAAATTATAAGTGTACAATACTGATGTGTTTCCTAATGAATACAGTACTTTGGTTTCTCATACGTTCTTATAGAGTTGTTAAGATAAATTATAAGTGTACAATACTGATGTGTTTCCTAATGAATACAGTACTTTGGTTTCTCATACGTTCTTATAGAGTTGTTAAGATAAATTATAAGTGTACAATACTGATGTGTTTCCTAATGAATACAGTACTTTGGTTTCTCATACGTTCTTATAGAGTTGTTAAGATAAATTATAAGTGTACAATACTGATGTGTTTCCTAATGAATACAGTACTTTGGTTTCTCATACGTTCTTATAGAGTTGTTAAGATAAATTATAAGTGTACAATACTGATGTGTTTCCTAATGAATACAGTACTTTGGTTTCTCATACGTTCTTATAGAGTTGTTAAGATAAATTATAAGTGTACAATACTGATGTGTTTCCTAATGAATACAGTACTTTGGTTTCTCATACGTTCTTATAGAGTTGTTAAGATAAATTATAAGTGTACAATACTGATGTGTTTCCTAATGAATACAGTACTTTGGTTTCTCATACGTTCTTATAGAGTTGTTAAGATAAATTATAAGTGTACAATACTGATGTGTTTCCTAATGAATACAGTACTTTGGTTTCTCATACGTTCTTATAGAGTTGTTAAGATAAATTATAAGTGTACAATACTGATGTGTTTCCTAATGAATACAGTACTTTGGTTTCTCATACATTCTTATAGAGTTGTTAAGATAAATTATAAGTGTACAATACTGATGTGTTTCCTAATGAATACAGTACTTTGGTTTCTCATACGTTCTTATAGAGTTGTTAAGATAAATTATAAGTGTACAATACTGATGTGTTTCCTAATGAATACAGTACTTTGGTTTCTCATACGTTCTTATAGAGTTGTTAAGATAAATTATAAGTGTACAATACTGATGTGTTTCCTAATGAATACAGTACTTTGGTTTCTCATACATTCTTATAGAGTTGTTAAGATAAATTATAAGTGTACAATACTGATGTGTTTCCTAATGAATACAGTACTTTGGTTTCTCATACATTCTTATAGAGTTGTTAAGATAAATTATAAGTGTACAATACTGATGTGTTTCCTAATGAATACAGTACTTTGGTTTCTCATACGTTCTTATAGAGTTGTTAAGATAAATTATAAGTGTACAATACTGATGTGTTTCCTAATGAATACAGTACTTTGGTTTCTCATACATTCTTATAGAGTTGTTAAGATAAATTATAAGTGTACAATACTGATGTGTTTCCTAATGAATACAGTACTTTGGTTTCTCATACTTTCTTATAGAGTTGTTAAGATAAATTATAAGTGTACAATACTGATGTGTTTCCTAATGAATACAGTACTTTGGTTTCTCATACATTCTTATAGAGTTGTTAAGATAAATTATAAGTGTACAATACTGATGTGTTTCCTAATGAATACAGTACTTTGGTTTCTCATACGTTCTTATAGAGTTGTTAAGATAAATTATAAGTGTACAATACTGATGTGTTTCCTAATGAATACAGTACTTTGGTTTCGCATACTTTCTTATAGAGTTGTTAAGATAAATTATAAGTGTACAATACTGATGTGTTTCCTAATGAATACAGTACTTTGGTTTCGCATACTTTCTTATAGAGTTGTTAAGATAAATTATAAGTGTACAATACTGATGTGTTTCCTAATGAATACAGTACTTTGGTTTCTCATACGTTCTTATAGAGTTGTTAAGATAAATTATAAGTGTACAATACTGATGTGTTTCCTAATGAATACAGTACTTTGGTTTCTCATACGTTCTTATAGAGTTGTTAAGATAAATTATAAGTGTACAATACTGATGTGTTTCCTAATGAATACAGTACTTTGGTTTCTCATACTTTCTTATAGAGTTGTTAAGATAAATTATAAGTGTACAATACTGATGTGTTTCCTAATGAATACAGTACTTTGGTTTCTCATACATTCTTATAGAGTTGTTAAGATAAATTATAAGTGTACAATACTGATGTGTTTCCTAATGAATACAGTACTTTGGTTTCTCATACGTTCTTATAGAGTTGTTAAGATAAATTATAAGTGTACAATACTGATGTGTTTCCTAATGAATACAGTACTTTGGTTTCTCATACATTCTTATAGAGTTGTTAAGATAAATTATAAGTGTACAATACTGATGTGTTTCCTAATGAATACAGTACTTTGGTTTCTCATACGTTCTTATAGAGTTGTTAAGATAAATTATAAGTGTACAATACTGATGTGTTTCCTAATGAATACAGTACTTTGGTTTCTCATACGTTCTTATAGAGTTGTTAAGATAAATTATAAGTGTACAATACTGATGTGTTTCCTAATGAATACAGTACTTTGGTTTCTCATACGTTCTTATAGAGTTGTTAAGATAAATTATAAGTGTACAATACTGATGTGTTTCCTAATGAATACAGTACTTTGGTTTCTCATACGTTCTTATAGAGTTGTTAAGATAAATTATAAGTGTACAATACTGATGTGTTTCCTAATGAATACAGTACTTTGGTTTCTCATACGTTCTTATAGAGTTGTTAAGATAAATTATAAGTGTACAATACTGATGTGTTTCCTAATGAATACAGTACTTTGGTTTCTCATACGTTCTTATAGAGTTGTTAAGATAAATTATAAGTGTACAATACTGATGTGTTTCCTAATGAATACAGTACTTTGGTTTCTCATACGTTCTTATAGAGTTGTTAAGATAAATTATAAGTGTACAATACTGATGTGTTTCCTAATGAATACAGTACTTTGGTTTCTCATACGTTCTTATAGAGTTGTTAAGATAAATTATAAGTGTACAATACTGATGTGTTTCCTAATGAATACAGTACTTTGGTTTCTCATACGTTCTTATAGAGTTGTTAAGATAAATTATAAGTGTACAATACTGATGTGTTTCCTAATGAATACAGTACTTTGGTTTCTCATACGTTCTTATAGAGTTGTTAAGATAAATTATAAGTGTACAATACTGATGTGTTTCCTAATGAATACAGTACTTTGGTTTCTCATACGTTCTTATAGAGTTGTTAAGATAAATTATAAGTGTACAATACTGATGTGTTTCCTAATGAATACAGTACTTTGGTTTCTCATACGTTCTTATAGAGTTGTTAAGATAAATTATAAGTGTACAATACTGATGTGTTTCCTAATGAATACAGTACTTTGGTTTCTCATACATTCTTATAGAGTTGTTAAGATAAATTATAAGTGTACAATACTGATGTGTTTCCTAATGAATACAGTACTTTGGTTTCTCATACGTTCTTATAGAGTTGTTAAGATAAATTATAAGTGTACAATACTGATGTGTTTCCTAATGAATACAGTACTTTGGTTTCTCATACATTCTTATAGAGTTGTTAAGATAAATTATAAGTGTACAATACTGATGTGTTTCCTAATGAATACAGTACTTTGGTTTCTCATACATTCTTATAGAGTTGTTAAGATAAATTATAAGTGTACAATACTGATGTGTTTCCTAATGAATACAGTACTTTGGTTTCTCATACATTCTTATAGAGTTGTTAAGATAAATTATAAGTGTACAATACTGATGTGTTTCCTAATGAATACAGTACTTTGGTTTCTCATACATTCTTATAGAGTTGTTAAGATAAATTATAAGTGTACAATACTGATGTGTTTCCTAATGAATACAGTACTTTGGTTTCTCATACATTCTTATAGAGTTGTTAAGATAAATTATAAGTGTACAATACTGATGTGTTTCCTAATGAATACAGTACTTTGGTTTCTCATACATTCTTATAGAGTTGTTAAGATAAATTATAAGTGTACAATACTGATGTGTTTCCTAATGAATACAGTACTTTGGTTTCTCATACATTCTTATAGAGTTGTTAAGATAAATTATAAGTGTACAATACTGATGTGTTTCCTAATGAATACAGTACTTTGGTTTCTCATACATTCTTATAGAGTTGTTAAGATAAATTATAAGTGTACAATACTGATGTGTTTCCTAATGAATACAGTACTTTGGTTTCTCATACATTCTTATAGAGTTGTTAAGATAAATTATAAGTGTACAATACTGATGTGTTTCCTAATGAATACAGTACTTTGGTTTCTCATACATTCTTATAGAGTTGTTAAGATAAATTATAAGTGTACAATACTGATGTGTTTCCTAATGAATACAGTACTTTGGTTTCTCATACGTTCTTATAGAGTTGTTAAGATAAATTATAAGTGTACAATACTGATGTGTTTCCTAATGAATACAGTACTTTGGTTTCTCATACGTTCTTATAGAGTTGTTAAGATAAATTATAAGTGTACAATACTGATGTGTTTCCTAATGAATACAGTACTTTGGTTTCTCATACATTCTTATAGAGTTGTTAAGATAAATTATAAGTGTACAATACTGATGTGTTTCCTAATGAATACAGTACTTTGGTTTCTCATACGTTCTTATAGAGTTGTTAAGATAAATTATAAGTGTACAATACTGATGTGTTTCCTAATGAATACAGTACTTTGGTTTCTCATACGTTCTTATAGAGTTGTTAAGATAAATTATAAGTGTACAATACTGATGTGTTTCCTAATGAATACAGTACTTTGGTTTCTCATACGTTCTTATAGAGTTGTTAAGATAAATTATAAGTGTACAATACTGATGTGTTTCCTAATGAATACAGTACTTTGGTTTCTCATACGTTCTTATAGAGTTGTTAAGATAAATTATAAGTGTACAATACTGATGTGTTTCCTAATGAATACAGTACTTTGGTTTCTCATACGTTCTTATAGAGTTGTTAAGATAAATTATAAGTGTACAATACTGATGTGTTTCCTAATGAATACAGTACTTTGGTTTCTCATACGTTCTTATAGAGTTGTTAAGATAAATTATAAGTGTACAATACTGATGTGTTTCCTAATGAATACAGTACTTTGGTTTCTCATACGTTCTTATAGAGTTGTTAAGATAAATTATAAGTGTACAATACTGATGTGTTTCCTAATGAATACAGTACTTTGGTTTCTCATACGTTCTTATAGAGTTGTTAAGATAAATTATAAGTGTACAATACTGATGTGTTTCCTAATGAATACAGTACTTTGGTTTCTCATACGTTCTTATAGAGTTGTTAAGATAAATTATAAGTGTACAATACTGATGTGTTTCCTAATGAATACAGTACTTTGGTTTCTCATACGTTCTTATAGAGTTGTTAAGATAAATTATAAGTGTACAATACTGATGTGTTTCCTAATGAATACAGTACTTTGGTTTCTCATACGTTCTTATAGAGTTGTTAAGATAAATTATAAGTGTACAATACTGATGTGTTTCCTAATGAATACAGTACTTTGGTTTCTCATACGTTCTTATAGAGTTGTTAAGATAAATTATAAGTGTACAATACTGATGTGTTTCCTAATGAATACAGTACTTTGGTTTCTCATACGTTCTTATAGAGTTGTTAAGATAAATTATAAGTGTACAATACTGATGTGTTTCCTAATGAATACAGTACTTTGGTTTCTCATACGTTCTTATAGAGTTGTTAAGATAAATTATAAGTGTACAATACTGATGTGTTTCCTAATGAATACAGTACTTTGGTTTCTCATACATTCTTATAGAGTTGTTAAGATAAATTATAAGTGTACAATACTGATGTGTTTCCTAATGAATACAGTACTTTGGTTTCTCATACGTTCTTATAGAGTTGTTAAGATAAATTATAAGTGTACAATACTGATGTGTTTCCTAATGAATACAGTACTTTGGTTTCTCATACATTCTTATAGAGTTGTTAAGATAAATTATAAGTGTACAATACTGATGTGTTTCCTAATGAATACAGTACTTTGGTTTCTCATACATTCTTATAGAGTTGTTAAGATAAATTATAAGTGTACAATACTGATGTGTTTCCTAATGAATACAGTACTTTGGTTTCTCATACGTTCTTATAGAGTTGTTAAGATAAATTATAAGTGTACAATACTGATGTGTTTCCTAATGAATACAGTACTTTGGTTTCTCATACAATACTGATGTGTTTCCTAATGAATACACTTTGGTTTCTCATACATTCTTATAGAGTTGTTAAGATAAATTATAAGTGTACAATACTGATGTGTTTCCTAATGAATACAGTACTTTGGTTTCTCATACGTTCTTATAGAGTTGTTAAGATAAATTATAAGTGTACAATACTGATGTGTTTCCTAATGAATACAGTACTTTGGTTTCTCATACATTCTTATAGAGTTGTTAAGATAAATTATAAGTGTACAATACTGATGTGTTTCCTAATGAATACAGTACTTTGGTTTCTCATACATTCTTATAGAGTTGTTAAGATAAATTATAAGTGTACAATACTGATGTGTTTCCTAATGAATACAGTACTTTGGTTTCTCATACATTCTTATAGAGTTGTTAAGATAAATTATAAGTGTACAATACTGATGTGTTTCCTAATGAATACAGTACTTTGGTTTCTCATACTTTCTTATAGAGTTGTTAAGATAAATTATAAGTGTACAATACTGATGTGTTTCCTAATGAATACAGTACTTTGGTTTCTCATACGTTCTTATAGAGTTGTTAAGATAAATTATAAGTGTACAATACTGATGTGTTTCCTAATGAATACAGTACTTTGGTTTCTCATACGTTCTTATAGAGTTGTTAAGATAAATTATAAGTGTACAATACTGATGTGTTTCCTAATGAATACAGTACTTTGGTTTCTCATACGTTCTTATAGAGTTGTTAAGATAAATTATAAGTGTACAATACTGATGTGTTTCCTAATGAATACAGTACTTTGGTTTCTCATACGTTCTTATAGAGTTGTTAAGATAAATTATAAGTGTACAATACTGATGTGTTTCCTAATGAATACAGTACTTTGGTTTCTCATACGTTCTTATAGAGTTGTTAAGATAAATTATAAGTGTACAATACTGATGTGTTTCCTAATGAATACAGTACTTTGGTTTCTCATACGTTCTTATAGAGTTGTTAAGATAAATTATAAGTGTACAATACTGATGTGTTTCCTAATGAATACAGTACTTTGGTTTCTCATACATTCTTATAGAGTTGTTAAGATAAATTATAAGTGTACAATACTGATGTGTTTCCTAATGAATACAGTACTTTGGTTTCTCATACATTCTTATAGAGTTGTTAAGATAAATTATAAGTGTACAATACTGATGTGTTTCCTAATGAATACAGTACTTTGGTTTCTCATACGTTCTTATAGAGTTGTTAAGATAAATTATAAGTGTACAATACTGATGTGTTTCCTAATGAATACAGTACTTTGGTTTCTCATACGTTCTTATAGAGTTGTTAAGATAAATTATAAGTGTACAATACTGATGTGTTTCCTAATGAATACAGTACTTTGGTTTCTCATACATTCTTATAGAGTTGTTAAGATAAATTATAAGTGTACAATACTGATGTGTTTCCTAATGAATACAGTACTTTGGTTTCTCATACGTTCTTATAGAGTTGTTAAGATAAATTATAAGTGTACAATACTGATGTGTTTCCTAATGAATACAGTACTTTGGTTTCTCATACGTTCTTATAGAGTTGTTAAGATAAATTATAAGTGTACAATACTGATGTGTTTCCTAATGAATACAGTACTTTGGTTTCTCATACGTTCTTATAGAGTTGTTAAGATAAATTATAAGTGTACAATACTGATGTGTTTCCTAATGAATACAGTACTTTGGTTTCTCATACGTTCTTATAGAGTTGTTAAGATAAATTATAAGTGTACAATACTGATGTGTTTCCTAATGAATACAGTACTTTGGTTTCTCATACGTTCTTATAGAGTTGTTAAGATAAATTATAAGTGTACAATACTGATGTGTTTCCTAATGAATACAGTACTTTGGTTTCTCATACGTTCTTATAGAGTTGTTAAGATAAATTATAAGTGTACAATACTGATGTGTTTCCTAATGAATACAGTACTTTGGTTTCTCATACATTCTTATAGAGTTGTTAAGATAAATTATAAGTGTACAATACTGATGTGTTTCCTAATGAATACAGTACTTTGGTTTCTCATACATTCTTATAGAGTTGTTAAGATAAATTATAAGTGTACAATACTGATGTGTTTCCTAATGAATACAGTACTTTGGTTTCTCATACATTCTTATAGAGTTGTTAAGATAAATTATAAGTGTACAATACTGATGTGTTTCCTAATGAATACAGTACTTTGGTTTCTCATACGTTCTTATAGAGTTGTTAAGATAAATTATAAGTGTACAATACTGATGTGTTTCCTAATGAATACAGTACTTTGGTTTCTCATACATTCTTATAGAGTTGTTAAGATAAATTATAAGTGTACAATACTGATGTGTTTCCTAATGAATACAGTACTTTGGTTTCTCATACGTTCTTATAGAGTTGTTAAGATAAATTATAAGTGTACAATACTGATGTGTTTCCTAATGAATACAGTACTTTGGTTTCTCATACATTCTTAGAGTTGTTAAGATAAATTATAAGTGTACAATACTGATGTGTTTCCTAATGAATACAGTACTTTGGTTTCTCATACATTCTTATAAAGTTGTTAAGATAAATTATAAGTGTACAATACTGATGTGTTTCCTAATGAATACAGTACTTTGGTTTCTCATACATTCTTATAGAGTTGTTAAGATAAATTATAAGTGTACAATACTGATGTGTTTCCTAATGAATACAGTACTTTGGTTTCTCATACATTCTTATAAAGTTGTTAAGATAAATTATAAGTGTACAATACCGATGTGTTTCCTAATGAATACAGTACTTTGGTTTCTCATACGTTCTTAGAGTTGTTAAGATAAATTATAAGTGTACAATACTGATGTGTTTCCTAATGAATACAGTACTTTGGTTTCTCATACATTCTTATAAAGTTGTTAAGATAAATTATAAGTGTACAATACTGATGTGTTTCCTAATGAATACAGTACTTTGGTTTCTCATACATTCTTATAAAGTTGTTAAGATAAATTATAAGTGTACAATACTGATGTGTTTCCTAATGAATACAGTACTTTGGTTTCTCATACATTCTTATAAAGTTGTTAAGATAAATTATAAGTGTACAATACTGATGTGTTTCCTAATGAATACAGTACTTTGGTTTCTCATACATTCTTATAGAGTTGTTAAGATAAATTATAAGTGTACAATACTGATGTGTTTCCTAATGAATACAGTACTTTGGTTTCTCATACATTCTTATAAAGTTGTTAAGATAAATTATAAGTGTACAATACCGATGTGTTTCCTAATGAATACAGTACTTTGGTTTCTCATACGTTCTTAGAGTTGTTAAGATAAATTATAAGTGTACAATACTGATGTGTTTCCTAATGAATACAGTACTTTGGTTTCTCATACATTCTTATAAAGTTGTTAAGATAAATTATAAGTGTACAATACTGATGTGTTTCCTAATGAATACAGTACTTTGGTTTCTCATACGTTCTTATAGAGTTGTTAAGATAAATTATAAGTGTACAATACTGATGTGTTTCCTAATGAATACAGTACTTTGGTTTCTCATACGTTCTTATAGAGTTGTTAAGATAAATTATAAGTGTACAATACTGATGTGTTTCCTAATGAATACAGTACTTTGGTTTCTCATACATTCTTATAGAGTTGTTAAGATAAATTATAAGTGTACAATACTGATGTGTTTCCTAATGAATACAGTACTTTGGTTTCTCATACGTTCTTAGAGTTGTTAAGATAAATTATAAGTGTACAATACTGATGTGTTTCCTAATGAATACAGTACTTTGGTTTCTCATACGTTCGTATAGAGTTGTTAAGATAAATTATAAGTGTACAATACTGATGTGTTTCCTAATGAATACAGTACTTTGGTTTCTCATACGTTCTTATAGAGTTGTTAATATAAATTATAAGAGCATTTACTTGTCTTTTTCTATGTACGTGATGGGTTTAAGGGCTTTTAATGCAAAAGTTCAGGGTCCAGTTCTAGACGGTGGATAAAACACTAATAATCTTGGTGTAGTTTTGCGCTTAACTACAAACTTATCCAGTCAACTTTTCAAGCTAACAGTATTCTTAAAATACATCTGGTGTCAAAATAGTGATGTTGTTGTAAGCCTGAGTAAAAAAGCTCTTACAGGAATTATAGTGATGTTTTGCAAAAATGGTGATATGGTGAGTAAAAAATGAAGGATATGCAGTGATTTTTGTAAAAATAGTGATATTGTTGTAAGCCTGAGTAATGGCGTTGTCAGAGGATTTCTGGTAATGTTTTGTAAAAATAGTAATATTTTTGTAATCCTGAGTAATGAAGTTCTTACAGGATTTGTAGTGATGTTTTGTACAAAATAGTGATATCTTTGTAATCCTGAGTAATGAAGTTCTTACAGGATTTGTAGTGATGTTTTGTACAAAATATTATATTGTTGTAATCCTGAGTAATGAAGTTCTTACAGGATTTGTAGTGATGTTTTGTACAAAATAGTGATATTTTTGTAATCCTGAGTAATGAAGTTCTTACAGGATTTGTAGTGATGTTTTGTACAAAATAGTGATATTTTTGTAATCCTGAGTAATGAAGTTCCCACAGGATTTGTAGTGATGTTTTGTACAAAATAGTAATATTGTTGTAATCCTGAGTAATGAAGTTCTTACAGGATTTGTAGTGATGTTTTGTACAAAATAGTGATATTTTTGTAATCCTGAGTAATGAAGTTCTTACAGGATTTGTAGTAATGTTTTGTACAAAATAGTGATATTTTTGTAATCCTGAGTAATGAAGTTCCCACAGGATTTGTAGTGATGTTTTGTACAAAATAGTAATATTGTTGTTATCCTGAGTAATAAAGCTCTTACAGGATTTAAAGCGATTTTTGTAAAAATAGTGACATTGTTGTAATCATATCTAATGAAGTTCTTCAATGATTTGTAGTAATGTTTTGTAAAAGTAGTGATATTTTTGTAATCCTGAGTAATGAAGTTCTTACAGGATTTGTAGTGATGTTTTGTACAATATAGTGATATTTTTGTAATCCTGAGTAATGAAGTTCTTACAGGATTTGTAGTGATGTTTTGTACAAAATAGTGATATTTTTGTAATCCTGAGTAATGAAGTTCCCACAGGATTTGTAGTGATGTTTTGTACAAAATAGTAATATTGTTGTTATCCTGAGTAATGAAGCTCTTACAGGATTTAAAGCGATTTTTGTAAAAATAGTGACATTGTTGTAATCATATCTAATGAAGTTCTTCAATGATTTGTAGTAATGTTTTGTAAAAGTAGGGATATTTTTGTAATCCTGAGTAATGAAGTTCTTACAGGATTTGTAGTGATGTTTTGTACAAAATAGTGATATTTTTGTAATCCTGAGTAATGAAATTCTAACATGATTTGTATTAATGTTTTCTAAAAATGGTGATATTGTTGTAAGCCTGAGCAGTTCTTACAGGATTTGTAGTGATGTTTTGTAAAAATAGTGATATTGTTGTATGTCTGAGTAATAAATCTCTGACAGGATATGTAGTGATGTTTTGTAAAAACAGTAATATTGTAGTAAGCTTGAGCAATGAATTTTTTACAGGATTTGTAGTCATGGTTTGTAAAAATAGTGATATTGTTTTAAACCTGAGTAATGAAGCTCTTACAGGATTTGTAGTGATGCTTTGTAAAAATAGTGATATTGTTGACAGCCTGAGTAATGAATCTCTCACAGGATTTATAGTGATGCTTTGTAAAAATAATGATATTGTTGTAAGTCTAAGTAACGAAGCTCTTACAGGATTTGTACTAATGTTTTGTAAAAATGGTGATATTGTTGTAAACCTGAGCAGTGAAGGTTTTTTAGGATTTACAGTGATGTTTTGTAAAAATAATGATATTGTTCTAAGTCTAAGTAATGACGCTCTTACAGGATTTACAGTGATGTTTTGTAAAAATAATGATATTGTTCTAAGTCTAAGTAATGACTCTCTTACAGGATTTATAGTGATGCTTTGTAAAAATATTGATATTTTTGTAATCGTGACTTTTGAAGTTCTTGTAGAATTTATAGTGATCTTTTGTAAAAATAGTGTTATTGTTGTAAGCCAGAGTAATGAAACTCTTACAGGATTCGTAGTGAGGTTTTGTAATAATGCTGATATTGTAGTAATCCTGGCTAATGAAGTTCTTGCAGGATTTGTAATGATTTGTTGTAAAAATAGTGATATTGTTCTAATAATATTTTTCATATTTCCTCATCTAACAAGAATACCTTTAATCCAACTTATTTTGTTGCTTAATCAAAACAGACTGTTATAAAATCAGAGTTGTGTAATGGAAGAAATGGTTGAAAATCTTAAAATATAGAATTATTCTACACTTTGTAGTCGTACTACAATGGCTCGTTACAGTAATTAAGAACAAAATTGTCCGTCACGTAACGTAACTTATATTAAGGTATTCATTATTTCCGGCCTGGGATGGCCGAGCGCGTAAGGCGTGCGACTCGTAATCTGAGGGTCGCGGGTTCGCGCCCACGTCGCGCTAAACATGCTCGCCCTCCCAGCCGTGGGGGCGTATAACGTGACGGTCAATCCCACTATTCGTTGGTAAAAGAGTAGCCCAAGAGTTGGCGGTGGGTGGTGATGACTATCTGCCTTCCCTCTAGTCTTACACTGCTAAATTAGGGACGGCTAGTACAGATAGCCCTCGAGTCGCTTTGTGCGAAATTCCAAAAAAACAAACAAACAATCATTATTTCTACACCCACCCGCGTGTGTATGTACGTAGTATACAGCACACCCATCCATAAAGAACAATAAAACCATAAAAACTTTGTATTCCAAGCACTTTCGATAGGTGAACCTTTCTTTTTCAGAGGTAAACATATGCATAAATATATTTATATAGGTTCCTACTCATCAGCATAGATTTGATAATTACATATGTGTGAGACATTGTGACTTAATGTTCTATTAATGTTGGTGTTACTGAAAGAGTTGTATGCGTTCCCCGAATAAACAATAATCTATATCAAACGTATGACAACTAACCTAGAACTTTCATATTTATAAAGTACGACGTTACCGCTTACTTATGAAACTTAGAACTGAGATAAACTTGTATGTTTATCAAATTAATGTTACAATACAACTGCCACCATGTTAATGTTACAATACAACTACCACCATGTTAATGTTACAATACAACTATCACCATGTTAATGTTACGATACAACTATTACCATGTTAATGTTTCAATACAACTATCACCATGTTAATGTTACAATACAACTAACACTTTCGAGATAATTAATTTTATTTCAGTAAAATGTGGATTAATTTTCATCGGAGTTATCCATCAAGTTACCTGTCTATATATCCATAATATCCACATATTTTAAACATAATACTTTTTCGTCAATGGCATATATAATCCATTATTTGACAAAGTCTCTAAGTTTGCATATAACTGGGTAACCGCTTGACCGATTGTCACATGCCTCGCGTGTGGTTCTAGGGCTTCATCGGGTATGGATACAGGAAGAACATCTGATCCACATGTCATCCTTGGGGCACTATTTCTTTCGTCCCCTAGTGGCTCAGCGATATGTCTGCGGACTTACAACGCTAAAACCGGATTTCGATACCCATGGTGGGCAGAGCACAAATAGCCCATTGTGTAACTTTGTGCTTAATTCAAAACAACAACAACTATTTCTTTCCGGCGCTTTTAATGAACACTTCGAATACTATTTAAATAATTCCTCAAAACAAAGCTAAACAAACACCTGAATTCCGATATCTCCTTGTGGTTTATTCATTAATCCGTTTTTATGGCTTATGAAGCTGAGCTGATAGTTCTAGTAGCAATAACCTAAAACGTTATTTTGGAAGTTTAGGCTCTTCGTAGTAACTTAAAACTGCTTAACACTGAAATCCCATTATTTTCTGTCACAGTTTAAGTATTTCGAACCTCTGACCTAACTGAAGTCATTAAACCGTACGAAACCACTAACCTAATTAAAACTACTAATGGATCTGAAACCACCTAATTTACGAAAACCTTATGTATCTAAAACTGCTTAATTGCCTGAAACAACTTATCTGTCTGAAACCACTAAACAATCTGAAACCGCTAAATAATCTGAAACCACTTAGCTATCTAAAACGAGTTAATTATCTGTTACCAGTTTACCCTATTAAACCGCTTAAGTAGTTAAAACCAACGAACTGCATAGTTAACCTGTACAGTTTAACCACCTGAAACCACTTTGTTATACGGAAACTGTTATACTTAACTACCTGATGTTCTTAAAATGTATTTTGTTGATACAAAAATTGGCATGAAATGTGAGGTCACAAACCAATGAATTTTGTTTCGTGGGCGAACCAAGTAAATGTGCCTTTCATGAGCAAGTCCGGCCAATGTAGATTTCATGGTCGAACTCAACTAACGTAGGTTTTTCATGGGCAAACACAGCTGAGGTAGGTTTCAAAGGTGAGCTCAAATAATGCAGGTTTTCTCGCGTAAAATATGCCAACGTGGATTTCATTCACAAATCCAGCTAATGTAGGTTTTACAAGCGAACTCATGTCAATGTAAGTTTCAAGAGCAAAATAAAACTGTTCCATTTTATAAGCTAAATTTAATACTGATCTGTATTTTTGCGATGTGAAACTGGCACATTTCATTGGTCATAATGATATATTTGAAAAAAACTTATTGCCACACAATTATATCGCAACTTAACGGATTAAAATGAATAATAAAAAACTTCTCATCGTCAATAGATGGCGCTAGTGTTGTATGGGTACAAGTCCAAAAATGTGTTAAATGCTCACAAATACCTAAACACAAAATTAAAAAAAAATTGTAATAACACTCTAACCACCTTATTAGTACAAGGTAATTGAACAACATTACAGGATAAGGTGAGATTAATCTTTATATGAAATATTCTTCATAATTAACACTTTTCATCCCAAACTGTTAAAATACGATTTTTAGTCTTCACTTAAATTCTTCCTGTGAGCCTTTGTGATAACTTTAGAATGCGTTACTTTACGTTCAGTGAAAAATAAGTTGCGCATTTCTTGTAAATTACTTCAAACTAAGTATCAGAGATTAAATCGATAGTTCCTAGTACTTGTGAGCGTTCACCGAAAACGAAACCATCAAAACATAAAGGTAAACTCTTCCCCACTTGCTCTCTGGCATTACTAAAAGCGAAACGACCACGAAATACAGGTTAGCGCATTTTTACCCTCTCTCCTTCTGGGGACCGAAAACAAAACCACTACTTATCTTAATTTCATCTAGTCACTCGGGTATTCTATACAAGCTCAGGCCCATCATGGCCATGGGGTTTAGGGCGCTCGACTCGTAATCCGAGGGCCCCGGGTTCGAAACTCAATCACACAACACATGTTTGCCCTTTCAGCCGTGGGGGCATTATAATGTGACGGTCAATCCCATTATTCGTTGGTAAAAGAGTATCCCAAGAGTTGACGGTGAGTGGCGATGACTAGCTGCCTCCCATCTAGATTTACACTGCTAAATTAGGGACGGCTATGGTAGATAGCCCTCGTGTAGCTTTGAGCGAAATTTAAATAAAACAACAAAATACCCTGGAGGCTGTACCTGACAACAACCATAAAGGGCGAGTATGTGCGGAGACGGGGATTCAAAAACGCGACCCTTAGATTGCGAGTATGGCACCCTAATCATAAGACCACGACTTTTCTTACCCTTTCTTTCATTACTGAATATAAAACGACCACGAAACCCAGGTTAACGCTCATGTGCCCTTTCATATAAACAAGCTTATCAGTCAAGCTAGTTTTACTGCGAATTATACCAATGTCACACAACACTGGTTACTTGGGTAAGATGCTTATCCCTAACGTGGATGTTATGACCTGCTCTCCCGTTCCAGAACAAAACGTCGTAACTTATTACATCTGCGTCACTTTTCCTGACATTCATTTTTATTTAAATATATATCTACAATGTGTCTTTGGGCGACATTATCTTCTTTTTTATGTCTTATGGTACTACAAACAATCAGGGATTATTCTGAACTGTCTGTTCTACTCTATACATATATTAACGAACTTTCAGGCTTTTATGATCCTCGCGGCATTGTTTCGATCGTTCCTCTACCACGTAGAAAGGGTTAATGCTTTCTAAACTGTAAACTATTTCAGAAGAAAGGGCTGTTTATGAGCTACAAAAAGCCTTGTTTTGGAGAAGCGCCCCCTTTCCTCCCCCCGACACACCCTCCCACCTCACAGGCGTTAACAGCAGGCGGTCAGACGATATTCATGTTAACTACGTTACTCACTACAGTAATAAATTGAGCTCGTGACAGACCAATTGCTAGCCATAACCACCAGGTGTTATGGGCCGCCAATCATTGCTCTCGTTGAGGAAAGACTGATGTCTCGTTACGTCAGCTTACAGTGCGCGCGCTGACTTCGCACGAGAGTTGGCGCGTGTGACTAGGATAAGTTGTGTTCAATATCTTCGGTATTTGCATCTCGAGTTAGTAATCGGAAGTAAAGCTTTTAGAGTAAAGTGTACGGAAAGTCTATACAACTTTTCTGTTGTACTCGATTCGAGAACTCAGAAGGCAGTGAGAGTGGACCGTCCTGAGAAGAGAGAGCGTGTTGAAAGCTGCGACACACAGTGGAAGACGGGCGAATCATCGACGCGTGTGGGGTCAATTATCCCCAACAAGGCGGCAAATCCAGGCTTTAGATGGACAACCATGGCGAACCCTTAACCCCAATGGTTGAAACGCAATATAACTTAAGTCAGGTATATTTCTATTTCTATTCATTCCTGTGTATCTCAGTTATGTAGTGTCGTCCAAAAGTAAATTAACTTAACCCGAAATTGCTGTAATTATGAAATACTGTTTAAAGATTATGATTTATTTTATCTCAACACAGCTCACCTTGAAAGCATTGTCTATTGAAATTGTCCCACAGTGGCTCAGTGGTAGATATGAAAGCTTCGATCACTTACAACTGGGTTTCGATACCCGTCGTAGGTACAGGACAGACAGCCCAATATGTAACTTTGTGCTTGACAACAAACAAACAAAAATGTTTAAATCGTGAGGTTCGTTTTTGATATTTTATACTGGCAGCAAATAAACAACAACAGTGTGGTGTCTGCCAACAGTGTTATTAGAAAACATTGTAATGTCACGTTGTGCATCCTGTTGTTAGAAAACAAAGTAATGTCACGTTGTGCATCCTGTTGTTAGAAAACAAAGTAATGTCACGTTGTGCATCCTGTTGTTAGAAAACATTGTATTGTCACTTTGTATACCCACTTGTTAGCAAACTTTGTAATGTCACGTTGTATACCCACTTGTTAGCAAACTTTGTAATGTCACGTTATACATCCTGTTGTTAGAAAACATTGTAATGTCACGTTGTACATCCTGTTGTTAGAAAACATTGTACTGTCACTTTGTATACCCACTTGATAGCAAACTTTGTAATGTCACGTTGTACATCCTGTTGTTAGAAAACATTGTAATGTCACGTTGTGCATCCTGTTGTTAGAAAACATTGTACTGTCACTTTGTATACCCACTTGTTAGCAAACTTTGTAATGTCACGTTGTGCATCCTGTTGTTAGAAAACATTGTAATATACCGATGTACATGTGTTCTTAGAAAATATTGTACTGACGTGTTGTAGTTACAAAAAATTGTACTGACGCGTCCGTGGTGTTAGAATAGATCATACTGACACGACATGTACGTCCATGGTGTTAGAAAACATTGTATTATTATGAAATGTATATCCGTAATATTGTCCACATATTATTTCATAACAACTCGTATTTCTTAGTGTTGTGAATCGGTGAACGTAATAAGATAACATTAGTGACTCACTTTACCTACTGATGAACAATAAACCTGAAGACGCAATCAGAGATATCAAACTGATAGCAAGAAGCTAATAAAGCCATTATTTCTATCAGTATTAAAAACTGACAGTAACAAACGCTAACTCTGATGGGTTTTGTTGTATTCTGTTATATTCCTGTGAGGGTACAGTTTGTTGTTTCAGAAAGTACAACTGTGTTATTACTGTACAGTTTGTTGTGTAATAGATAGCAGTATTCATTACTGTACAGTTTGTTGTTTAATAGATTAGCACTGTTTTTGTTACTGTACAATTTGTTGTGTAATAGATAGCAGTATTTATTACTGTACAGTTTGTTGTTTAATCGATTAGCACTGTTTTTGTTACTGTACAGTTTGTTGTGTAATAGATTAGCACTGTGTTTTTACTGTACAGTTTGTTGTGTAATAGATTAGCAGAGTTTATTACTCTATAGTTTGTTGTGTAATAGATTAGCGGTGTTTGTTACTGTACAGTTTATTGGGTAATAGATTAGCGGTGTTTGTTACTGTACAGTTTGTTGTGTAATAGATTAGCACTGTGTTTGTTACTGTACAGTTTGTTGTTTAATAGATTAGCACTGTGTTTATTACTGTACAGTTTATTGGGTAATAGATTAGCGGTGTTTGTTACTGTACGGTTTTTTGTGTAATAGATTAGCAGTGTTTATTACTGTACAGCTTATTATATAATAGATTAGCAGTGAGTTTTTACTGTACAGTTTGTTGTGTAATAGATTAGCAGAGTTTATTACTCTACAGTTTGTTGTGTAATAGATTAGCGGTGTTTGTTACTGTACAGTTTTTTGTGTAATAGATTAGCACTGAGTTTGTTACTGTACAGTTTGTTGTTTAATAGATAGCAGTATTTATTACTGTAAAGTTTGTTGTTTAATAGATTAGGGGTGTTTGTTACTGTACAGTTTGTTGTGTAGTAGATTAGCACTGAGTTTGTTACTGTACAGTTTGTTGTTTAATAGATAGCAGTATTTATTACTGTACAGTTTGTTGTGTAGTAGATTACCACTGTGTTTGTTACTGTACAGTTTGTTGTGTAGTAGATTAGCACTGTGTTTGTTTCTGTACAGTTTATTGTGTAATTGATTAGCACTGTGTTTGTTACTGCACAGTTTTTTGTAATAGATTAGCAGTGTTTATTACTCTACAGTTTGTTGTTTAATAGATTAGCACTGTGTTTGTTTCTGTACAGTTTGTTGTGTAATAGATTAGCAGTGTATTTTACTGTTCAGTTTATTATGTAATAGATTAGCAGTGTGTTTATTACTGTACAGTTTGTTGTTTAATAGATTAGCAGTGTTTATTACTGTACAGTTTGTTGTGTAGTAGATTAGCACTGAGTTTTTTATTAATGCGCAACGGTTCGGCTAAGTTGACCGCTGTACAAGTTTCTGTATTTTTAGTTTTGCAAATGAATGTATTTTGTGAGGAACTGGGTAAAACACATTTTACTTTGTATTAGGAAAGAAAGAGATTTGAAACGTTTACCAAAGAATTTTTTTTTTTTTTCTGACGTGAAATTATATTGATACCAGAGCAACCACATGTCCGGCGAAGCGACATTTGAACACGTAAATGTATACGATGTCATTGAAACCAGATATCTATGTATCGTTGTTTAGAAATCCATAAATTCAAACACGAAGGTATTTGTATGTGTCGTATTTGTCAGGTATTAACCTTAACCATCGCTACTGCGATTGTGAGATCTTGTCTTCGCCAGTTTCACATCATCTCTGGATAATAAACAGATTACTTGAAATAACAAATGAATGGTTTTTCACCTCGTTTCCAGTGCCGACAGTTTGTACGTTTCTGGTTGGTAAGGCAAACCGATTTTGCTGCACTGTTCGGGGTTACACAATGCACATAATATCTGCTGCACGTTTTATTAACGTTTGGTCGATCATTAAACCACGAATTTATTTTAATTCAAAATTTGCAGACTCGGTACTGAGTGGGGGGGGGACTTTTTTTTAAACAAGAAAAGTAAAATTTAGTTTGTTTGTGTTTGTGGGGGGTAGGGGTGAGATAAAAAGATTTCTCAAAGGTAGAAAATGTAAAAAAAAATTATCAAACTTTGTGTCACTCAGTCCATAGATGAATAGTCTTCTATGTGTATTTCTCCAACCATTACTTGTCGTACCCAAAATGCAGCCTTACTGGAAAGTTGGAACACTGAGCACACATACGTTCTTTGCCGGATTTTCTGTTTTATATTTAATTCAGTTAAAAAAAACTGCTCCATTATAGAAATCCGTTATGCAATTTCTAGGTTTAGCGCTGTATTCGGTTACAGAACTGCTAGGTTTAATGTTTTACTCCGTTAAAGAGATGCTTGGTTTAACGTTGAGCTCCGTTATAGAACTGCTTAGTGTAATGTTGTACTGCGTGTTCGGTTTTACTTCTGCTAGGTGTATACCTGTAATCTTGCAGTTGAAATGTTAGGTTTTACGGCTGGAAGGCCTAAGTGGAGCAGCTAGGTTTATAACTCTGAACCTGCAACGGAAAGGTTAAGCTTCTTTGGGTTAAAGCTCGTAGAGGGTCTGCTTAGAATTATATGTGTTTAAATATTCTGTCATTTACCTCTTCTGTTCGAAAACACTGAGACAAAATGAACTATAAATCTTTCACAGAAGTTTGACCAGCTCGAGAAACAGACGTTTGATGGTCATCAAGTCTTGGACAGATCATCTCCGTATTTCGCCAGTACGTTGCAACGCCCTCTGGGAGTAATGGAACAGCAGTCTCTCTCAAGCATTTTAACTTCGTCGTTAAACAGACCGCCATGTTTTCCTCTGGCCTTCTTTTACAGCCAGCCCCACGCCTATCCTTTCCTTACCTCTCCCGCTACGTCAGCAAATTTATCCACTGGTTTTCCGCACTATGACATAAGTCGTCAGGTGGCACTCCTGAATTCTGCACCAGGAGGAGCTTTCTATCCGGTTGGAACAGTGAAATCGGACTTTTCCAGTGCTTCAATGAATATAGATTTGAAGGATGGAACAATAAGTAACTTAATAACAAAGGAATCTAAATTAATGCAATGGTCACAATGCCACCCCAGCAGTCCATCACGATGCCACTCTGCCAGTTCAGCCATCACACCACAAAAAGTTCTGGACCTCAGGTCGCCTGAGGCAATCGGAAGAGACCACTCGAACAAAACCGTTTGTCTGACATTGAGTCCAGGAAGTGACGTCGAACTCTCATCCAAACCATTGAATGGAACAGAAGGAAACTTAACACGTGAGTTGTTATTTTATCCAAAGAAGTTTTTGGAAGTTTAAAACATCGAGTTCTATCAGTGTAGAAGATATTTGTACACATACACTTAATGCAGAGTTTATCTATACCAACATCTACTGTAGATCTACACATACGTTTACTGTAGAGTTTGGTTATACACATACACTTACTGTAGAGTTTATTTATACACACACTTACTATAGAGTGTGTTTATATGCATGGACTTACTCTATAGTTTGTTTACGCACACACCATAGAAAATAAGTGTTCCTAGGAAATGTTTAATGAAAGAAAGAATTATCCATGTACACGTAGATTAATTTCTGTTTCTTTAAGTTTGTCTCTAAGCCATAGAATGGCTACCAACACCTATTGGTGTTCCTGTTCTTAGTAGAAAACTTGATAACCCACGTTAAAGTAATCCATTTCTCATATCTGAACAACAAACTGATATCAGTTACATATCAATAGAGTACGCATTAGTAATATAACAAGTTTTAACAACGAAACTTAAAATACACAATTAAATTATTTCAACCTTTTGCAATAACGTTTAGAAATATTTAGGCATAATTAATGTTCGTCTTTGTTTTTATGTACTATTAAAAATTAGCTATCCCAAGCCAACGTTCTGAAGCGTGTAGGTACTGTTGTGATTCGTCTACTGCATCGAAGCACCCGATGGTGTTTTGAATTTGACACCACTTGAAGATAAGAAAACGTGTTTAATCATGATAATAAACAGAAATAAATTATTAGCGTTTTTATTTAGCATCGGATATAGGTGTAACTGAAAATCGTTGGATTCTTTTGTAGTCCTTAATGAAGCTGCAATACATTATAAAAGAGGTTCTTCTGTAGTCCTTGACAAAGTTGCGTTGCAACAGATGATCAATAGTGCTTCTTCTACAGTCTTTTGACAAAGTTACAATACGTGGTCAATAGAGATTTTAATGTAGTCCTTGATAAATCTGCAATACATTATAAAAGAGATTCTTCCGTAGTCCGTGTTCAAGTTGAAATGTATGATCAACAGAGATTTTCTTTAGTGCTTGATAAAGTTGCAATACATTATCGACAGAGGTTCTTCTGTAGTCTTATATAAATTTGCAATACATTATCGACAGAGGTTCTTCTGTAGTCCTTGATAAAGTTGCAATACATGATCGACAGAGGCTCTTCTGTAGTCCTAGATAAAGTTGCAATACATTATCGACAGAGGTTCTTCTGTAGTCCTTGATAAAGTTGCAATACATTATCGACAGAGGTTCTTCTGTAGTCCTTGATAAAGTTGCAATACATGATCGACAGAGGCTCTTCTGTAGTCCTAGATAAAGTTGCAATACATTATCGACAGAGGTTCTTCTGTAGTCCTTGATAAAGTTGCAATACATGATCGACAGAGGCTCTTCTGTAGTCCTAGATAAAGTTGCAATACATTATCGACAGAGGTTCTTCTGTAGTCCTTGATAGAGTTGCAACACATGATCGACAGAGGTTCTTCTGTAGTCCTTGATAATTTGTAATACTTGATTATTGTGCAATGTGATATGAAGTTATCTGATGTTCGACAGGTTTACCTGCCATAAATATACAATAAAATAAGTCACATTTGAACACGTTTTGTGACCCACAACTAGAAAATTATTTTGTCTTTTGATTATGTCAGGCCACTATTTCTGTGAATGTAAACAAAAATAAAACAAGAAAAATTTTATGGAATTAAATCTGAAGATTTGCCTTGAGTTGCAGGCAAGAGTTTGAACGTAATGGTGAACACAGAGAGATCAGGCCTCACTCTCAACAATAACTGCAGAGCACAAGCACTGAATGGGACCACTGCGCGTTGAAAGTGCTTTCCTAGAATTATTCTGCTGGAATTTTCAACCAAACATTATGACATATACAGAGAACATTGACGTCATCTTCCTCAAAGCGCAGGCAACATGATTGGTTATGTCAGGTGAAAATAGGGAGGGTTTAGCCTCAATGTATTTATGAACATAAACATGATGATGTTACTTGTAAGTGAATAGTAAAGAGATCTCTACCAAAATCTTCAAAGAGAAACATCTAAAAATGCCTAAGTGGAACAGTTAGACGTCCTATATAAAAAAGATTGAAAGCACACGTCTGAAAAAGTTCGAACGTATTTGGGAAACTATACAGTTTATTTTTTAAGCTAAAAGTGAAGGGAGCATATGGCATATCTTAGTGCCACACCTGCCTTTCATTGTTTCCAGATCGGTCATGTTCTGATGACACCTTAGTCATTAGAACTGATGAAACAGTTGCACAGTACTCATACAAAGCAAATCTTCTAATAAGATTATCCGCTTACAGATAACATATTATAAAAAGTTCTCTTTAGCAACAATTCACATATACAAAGAGGAAGAAGCTACGCCAAATAAAGAAGTGCCTTTTAACAACGACAGAGATAATTGGTATATTCACCACATCCAACCTTTTACACACTACAGAAAATAACTAAATATAAAACCTAAACCCTTGGTTCAGGTGAATTTCTTCAGATGCTTCGAATAATGCCATCCACTGTTCAGCCACCATCAAAGATGGGCTGCACTAACATATTGATCAATAAGTAAGCTTCAGCCCATCCGGTGAAATAATTATTAATGACCAGCACATACTGATTACCCTGTTCTGTCTTCGAAGGAGGATCTCTTATCTGCAATGGACAACCAATAATTCTCTACAAACATGGTAAAGTGTCTCCTCAAAAATTTGGATAAAAATGCTTTTGAACGACAGCAGATGAGTGGATTCCGGTCTTTGCATTATTCAAAGCTTGAAATGTATATTGTCTGAAAGGTCTGGAGACCACTAGCTGCAGTAAAGACGGAGAGCCACATCTGTAACTGCTTGTATAATGCCACAAGTTACATACTTTCCTTGATCTATAGAAGTCGTGTTTCAGTTTGCTACGTGGAAGTTAGCACCAAAGCTTGCCTACAACTTTTCTGCTCTTCTTGAGCAGTTGAGTAACTTGGATGGATCTTGCATATGGCCAATTAATGCCTATAGTGCCATACCGGTTCAAACTAAATCGCATGATTCGGTCTTTCTTTCTTTCTGAAGTCTAAATAGAAGCATTTACTGTGGTACAACATTCACGGAAAACCCTGGAATTCCTTGGTCCTTCACAGGTACCCAAATATGCTGTGTCGTGATGCTTAGATATGTTATCAGCTGGGCAAGTCTTCAGCAAAACACAGGTTTTTGTGATGTAGCATTTCAGGAGGGTAGTTTCAGTTACGTAGAGACACTACAGTTGGAATCCTCTTCTTTTGCAGCTTGTTCAGAGTGACTATCTCAACCTTCTCTATTAAAGCTACTGCCTTTCTTAAAATGGAAGTGTCTCTAATAGTTAAGTAATACTTCATTGCTTTACTTGGCAATCCCTCAACAAACTTATCCACGAGGATATCCTCATGATGTGCTGATGGTATATGCCTTGATATCCTTATGATGTGCTGATGGTATATGCCTTCCAATGAAGGTCATGCAAATTAAGCACATAATTGGTCAAACTCTCTGGCAGATTTCACTTACAAACCTTCAACTTGACCTAGTGGACAGCATGGTTCTTCAAATCATTCATGTGACTCGGCTATTACCACATCCCAGTTAATGGGCTGTTCAACTGTTTCATCCAGACAAGTAAGTGCTGGTTCATCAAGATGCCGACTGCAAGTGAGTCCCCTATTCCAAGCCATGCCCTTTTTCATATGCTTCAGGAAGTGGTCTGATTCTACTTGCTCACAGGGATCTGTGGCTGTGGAGACAAGATATGGAAACATTTTGATTACCAACAGACTAAGTTAGGTCTGATTCTACTTGCTCACAGGGATCTGTGGCTGTGGAGACAAGATATGGAAACATTTTGATTACCAACAGACTAAGTTAGGTCTGATTCTACTTGCTCACAGGGATCTGTGGCTGTGGAGACAAGATATGGAAACATTTTGATTACCAACAGACTAAGTTATTCATATCACCGAGGCACCAATGAGGGCTCATCTTCAGTTGGACAAATTTGATCCATTTTCCTGGGTGGCATTATTCCAAGTGGTATTAGGAAATTCGTCTGCCAGCTCTGAATGACTTCATAAATCTATATGGCCCACAGTGAACCCTCTTAGAAAGGTTCTTATCTGGGTCACAGGTAACCTTTAACACCATTAGATGTCTTTGACCTGATGATAAACCAGCTTTGACAGGCAGAGTCTAACTTTAGTTCCATAAACGTTTTCCTGGTTGAACTTTCAGTTATTAATGGGGCTAATCTTACGTGCCAAAAATCATGAACCTGAGAATACCACAGAGTAAAGTTTTAGCTACTTTTGAGTGACACTGACCAGGATTCATGACTAAACATGTGTGGAAATGACCATGATTGAAGTTGGGCTGCTCTAGGTGACAAAATTCTGTGTTTCGTCCACTTGGTCTCAAAATTTCGAACCCAAGGATCATTTTATTTCCTTTTATTCATGTCATGGTGGGACAGTCTACGGATTTACAGTACTAAAATCAGAGGTTCGATTCCCCTTGGTGAACCCAACAGATAACTGGATGTGGCTTTGCTATAAAATAAAAACACGCTACAAATCCCAATCAAGATCCGGCATATCCAGGTGGTTAGGGCGCTTGACTCGCAATCTGAGAGTCGTGGGTTTGAAACCCCGTCCCACCAACATATCTGTTATTTCAGTTGTGGAACGTTATAATGTGACGGGCAATCCTATTATTCGTTTATAAAATAGTAGCTCAAGAGTGGGCGGTGGGTGGTGATAACTAGCTGCCTTTCCCTCTCGTCCTACACTGCTAAATTAGGACGGCTAGCGCAGATAGCTCTAGTGTAGCTTTGCGCGAAATTAAAAACAATAAACTAGTCATTATTCTATACACGTAAATGAATTGATTGTAATTTCTACTTGTTAGTATGCTGCTTGAGAAAAGGGCTAACACCCATACTTTCAGCAGTTCTGAATGTCCCAGGCTTTAGTTACAATTCCCGATTTTATGGTTGTGTTAGAATTGTAAACATGGCCTTTTATTACATCAGCGAAAAGTCCACTGTATCTTACCTTTCTTATTATTTTTTGCATCATGGTGTACCCCAAACCATATCGAAATAATTCCCTGGTGCATAAGGTCATCTGGACAGCGCCATTTCCACTGAAATCATGTTATACAGGAATGTCAATACCTAACACAGAGACGAGTACACACAGTATTAATACTAACAACGGATATTGGGGTTTCGTCATTACCATGTTCTGTGTTATTCTCAGGTTCAGTGATTTCCGGCAGGTAAGAGTAACTAACCCCCAGTAATAACTAGAGGTTTGAGTAGGAAAACGTTTATGAAATTAAATATCAACAGTTGAAGAAGAAAAAATGAACACGAAAAACAACCAATTATTATTTCTGAGAGCGCATGCGCTACTCATGTCATTGGTTGTTTCAGATGAAATTAGGTTGAACTGAAACTCTAGAATTCCTGGTTATGCTACCAGTGACACGAAAAGATGCCTCCATCAACTTCGTCAATGAAGAATCCTTAAAAATACTTAGATGGGACAGACACCTTGACCGTGTGTACCTATCACAGCAAACAAGGCCACTTCTGGGACATGCACACCTTGCTCGTGTGTAACTATTACACTGAATAAGGCCGCCACTGGGACACACACCTTGACCGTGTGTACCTATCACAGTAAACAAGGCCACTTCTGGGACATGCACACCTTGCTCGTGTGTAACTATTACACTAAGTAAGGCCGGCACTGGGACACACACCTTGACCGTGTGTATCTATCACAGTAAACAAGGCCACTACTGGGACATGCACACCTTGCTCGTGTGTAAGTATTACACTAAATAAGGCCCCCACCGGGACACACACCTTGATCGTGTGTAACTATCACACAAAATAAGGCCACTACTAGGACACACAATACACTAAATAAAGTCACTATTGCATACCGCAGATGTCCTGTACGGTAAAGTAAAACGTTGATACGTGTATACTTGAATAATGGTTAACATTTTTTTGCTACGTATTGAGTTTAGCATTTTAAGCTAAAACAGAAGAAACATGACACCTCAAAGTACCACACAAGTACAAACGTTATGTTATCATTGTACAGGTTTTACATCAGTCAAGTACAAACGTTATGTTATCATTGTACAGGTTTTACATCAGTCAAGTACAAACGTTATGTTATCATTGTACAGGTTTTACATCAGTCAAGTGCAAACGTTATGTTATCATTGTACAGGTTTTACATCAGTCAAGTGCAAACGTTGTATTATAGTTGTACAGGTTTTACATCAGTCAAGTGCAAACGTTGTATTATAGTTGTACAGGTTTTACATCAGTCAAGTACAAATGATGATATAACGTTACATCAACAATGTTTAAAACTTACTTCGTTCAATAAATTTTACGTTAGCCTTCCACTCTTACAAACATCGTATGGTCCCACCACGTCAAGTTACATGACCACTCTTGCTGGCCTCAATCTACGACTTGGTTGCTTTCTCCTTAACTGACCTCACATCTAGCATAAACGAACTCAGCGATTGTTAATATCTTATTTGTAACACAATCCGTAACTCAATTATGGCTCGACCAAAACAGAAAGCAGTATCAATAACATATTTCTTTTGTAGTTATAACACAAACCGTTATTGATATGTTGTTGTTGTTGTTTTCAGTGGTGACACACTGGATCACATGTAAATGCTCAGGTTGAAGAACTCAGTTTCTATTATTTCCTCTGTTGTCTTTGAAAACTTGAAACAGTATCCGAACTTTTGATTTTCTCTGTTGTTTTCGACATGATACATAGTCAATGTCATATTCTTGTTAGTTGTAGCTTTTTTACGTTTCTGTCCTCTTATATTGTTCACAAAAAATGTTTTCGATGTTATATCAAAAAGAATAACCTAGCTTCTGTGCCCTGCTGTCAGTCAAATTGTTTTATTAGCGTGGAGTTAGGTTACGATCTTACAATTAAAAGACATGTAATCAATACAGTTGAAAGTATTATTTCGAGAAAGTTTACTCTACTCAATGACCTGTGAGTATGCTGACTCACACCGCTAAAACCGGGTTTTGATACCTGTAATGGGAAGAGCGCAGATAGCCCATTGTGTAACTTTGTGCTTAATTTTAAAACAAACAAACCTATGAACAAATACCGTAATTACGTTTACTAACGTTGAGGAGTTCATGGTTTCTCAAAATAACACTTATTCCTTAGCTCTATCCACCAAACCTAATTTAGATTCTTGTGTTAAACTACGATCATAACATAAAATAAACAAACCATTAACAGAAAATAATCTCAAAACCAAACAGTTTCATGAAATTATAAAAACACACCGATGAGACTTGCCACCATTTATAAGTTCTTTCAGACTAAATGTCACAGAGTTTGGGTTATATTTCTGATCTAATATATCAAAAAGATAATTAGTCATGTTGCAAAACATTCCAAGCCTTCACTTTTAATTTGCAATTTATGTTATAACTTTTAACACGCAATCCGTCTTAAACCTGTTTTAATCTAGTAGCGCTGTTTAAAATATCGGTTCTTGTGGTCCGAATTTTAAATTTTTACGTGTATTTTTTTATAACCAATCAATCACTTCAATGAATTACTAACAACTCTGATATAGTAACAGTTTCAACACATTTTAAACATGTCATCCGTAGTACACACGAGATAAAATACCACACAGCTACTCCACAACTACGATATAAATACGACCTCAAACCACAATAAACATATATGTAGTTCTCTCACAGTATCATATTGTTGGGTATCTGTAGTTCTTTTATAGTATAATATTGTTATGTATCTGTAGTTCTCTCACAGAATCATATTGTTATGTATCTGTAGTTCTCTCACAGGATCATATTGTAATGTATCTGTAGTTCTGTTAGAGTATCATATTGTAATGAATCTGTAGTCCTGTTAGAGTATCATATTGTTATATATCTGTAGTTCTGTTAGAGTATCATATTGTTATATATCTGTAGTCCTGTTAGAGTATCATATTGTTATATATCTGTAGTTCTGTTAGAGTATCATATTGTTATATATCTGTAGTTCTGTTAGAGTATCATATTGTTATATATATGTTTGGGCTACATTAGTTGGTAAAATTAACTGTTTCTACTTTTTGTTAAAATACACATAACAAGTATCACCTTATGTAGGTTCCTACTTGCTCCTCTATAGGACTACAGTCTTTCTCTCCTTCCTAGTCAAAATAATTATTTAAACATTATATTGTTTTTGTATGTATGATCAGTGACATAGTATAATTTACAATATATAAACCTATCAAAGACGAATAATATCTGTGATCAATCCTATAGTATGATTTACAGCACACAAATCTGTTGAAACAATAACAATGTTTATGATCCATCCCATAGTATGATATATATATATATATATATAGGCCTATATGAAGACTAACACTGTATTGACTTATTAGAACAATGACGATGAGTGTGATCCATCCAGTAGTATAATGTACAATATTAGAACAATGACAGTGTGATTCATCCAGTACTATAATGTTCAATATATAGACCTATTAGAACAATGAGTATGATCCATCCAGTAGTATAATGTACAATATTAGAACAATGACAGTGTGATCCATCCAGTAGTATAATGTTCAATATATAGACCTATTAGAACAATGAGTATGATCCATCCAGTAGTATAATGTACAATATTAGAACAATGACAGTGTGATTCATCCAGTAGTATAATGTACAATATTAGAACAATGACAGTGTGATTCATCCAGTACTATAATGTTCAATATATAGACCTATTAGAACAATGAGTATGATCCATCCAGTAGTATGATGTACAATAATAGAACAATGACAGTGTGATTCATCCAGTACTATAATGTTCAATATATAGACCTATTAGAACAATGAGTATGATCCATCCAGTAGTATAATGTACAATATTAGAACAATGACAGTGTGATTCATCCAGTAGTATAATGTACAATATTAGAACAATGACAGTGTGATTCATCCAGTACTATAATGTTCAATATATAGACCTATTAGAACAATGAGTATGATCCATCCAGTAGTATGATGTACAATAATAGAACAATGACAGTGTGATTCATCCAGTACTATAATGTTCAATATATAGACCTATTAGAACAATGAGTATGATCCATCCAGTAGTATAATGTACAATATTAGAACAATGACAGTGTGATTCATCCAGTACTATAATGTTCAATATATAGACCTATTAGAACAATGAGTATGATCCATCCAGTAGTATGATGTACAATAATAGAACAATGACAGTGTGATTCATCCAGTACTATAATGTTCAATATATAGACCTATTAGAACAATGAGTATGATCCATCCAGTAGTATAATGTACAATATTAGAACAATGACAGTGTGATCCATCCAGTAGTATAATGTTCAATATATAGACCTATTAGAACAATGAGTATGATCCATCCAGTAGTATAATGTACAATATTAGAACAATGACAGTGTGATCCATCCAGTAGTATAATGTACAATATTAGAACAACGATCCATCCACTAGTATAATGTACAATATATTGTTCTGTTAGAAAACTAGCAGTGTTTGTCAACCTGTTTTTGGTCGTAGTGCCAATAATTTCACATTAGTTACGATCATTTAACATAATCTGAATGACACAAATTCCTAAATTGTAATGTACTCCTTGTATAAATACTAATATCATTGAAGAATACAAGTAAAATAGGGAGTTTGTACATAAGAATCATATCAGTACATTATTCCCCTATTACTGAGGTTTGAACACATCGAACTGAAGAAAGAAATAGCATTATATTTCGCAGGTAAGGAAATGACCAATCAAATGACTAGTTCTATATCGTACTTTATTTAAATATATAAATTTTATAATTCTGCTAGCTACCTAATCGCTCTTTATTACATATCAGCCAACAGTTGGAGTCGTGGACAACCTTACTGTCCAGTTTGTGGAATTACTCTTCAACCCCACGAGCTTGAGGAGCACGTGCAAGTAGAAATTGAAAGCTTGGAAGAGTTTTATCGGCAAGTCAAAGTTGCTTTTAATCCCTTAGTGTAAAGTGACTTTTAAATAATCATTTCCGAAATGTGGTAATAAGTGATTGGTCAAAGTTCCTTTTAAATGTCAGGTTAATGTTGTACACATCAGAAAATGATACGGAGTTTAGGTTCGTTTAAGCTTACTGAAATATCGCAGAATATTACGACGTTTGTTTCTTAGTGACTCTGTAGGAACCTTTTAATTTAGTAACATTTATATATGTTTTGAAAATCAGTGTAAATGTTTTAGTTCATGTTTACCATTTTCATATTTTGCAATCATTTTAAAACGAAATAAACTCGATTTTTTGGTTAGATTCTTGAATTGCAACTTTTTCATTAGTTATGTGTTTAAATTCATCTCAATTTGCATCTTAACATCCGTAGGAGAAATTCTTTTGCTCGTTACTCGTGTATGTTCTGGTATTTATTCAGGCCTTTGTATTAACGTTGGTAGGTTATACTCCCTTCAGTTACCTGTTTTTTGTGGTAGTTAGTCAGGCCTTTGTATTGACGTTGGTAGGTTATATTCCTCTAGTTATCTGTGTTTGTCTGTGGTAGTTAGTCAGGCCTTTGTATTAACGTTGATAGGTTATACTCCCTCTAATTACCTGTGTTTTTCTGTGGTAGTTAGTCAGGCCTTTGTATTAACGTTGGTAGGTTATACTCTCTCTAGTTACCTGTGTTTTTCTGTGGTAGTTAGTCAGGCCTTTGAATTAACGTTGATAGGTTATATTTCTTCTAGTTACCTGTGTTTTTTTGTGGTAGTTAATCAGGCCTTTGTATTAACGTTTGTGGGTTACTTTTCCTCTCGTTACCCGTGTTTTTCTGTAATAGTTAATCAGTTAACTTCTCGAAGACTGTAAACATGTGTTACAACCGTTATCCAACTGATAAAAGGACGCATGTCACTGTTTACTTTGGTAATGCATTATAAAACTTAGCAGTCACTGTGATTAATTCAGAGTAAAATGTCTGGAGCAAACAGTAGCGTTCACTGGTTCAACATGCACTACAGCCAAAGATCCTTAACTGAAGTCTGCCATCTGTAACATTAAGTAAATCTATCAGTTTATAAAGTAATTACGTGGATTCAATGTTTGTATGAAGACATCATGTGGATCTCATGTGCATATGAAAAGATCAAAGTGGATCTATGGACATAGGATGAAATCACGTGAATCTTATGATTGTGTGTAGAGAGATCACATCGAGCTAATGAATGTATAGAGTGATCGCGTGGATGTATACGAATGTATAAAGACACCACAAGTATTTTAGTGATACATGATACATAAAAAAGTGGATTTTTATGGATGTAAAGTGATTTCATGAATCCTATATATGTTTTAACTGATCACGTGGATCTTAAAAAATATATAAAAAGATCATGTAAGTTCCATGAATCTGTAAAACCAAACACTGCTTGTTTAGTAACTTCCTTACACTGTCTTTCTGTAGACCTTAAGACCGTTTTTGGTTTTCAGGGGTAAAGAATGGGGTTCAATGAAAGAGGAACGTCACAAAAGGGTGAGTCGGGAGTTTATGCTTAAAGTAGTTTGCAGAACTTTACAAATGAGCTTGTCGTTTTGATATGACTGACTATTTATTTATAAATGTTGTTAAAGTACCCGTCCCTTCTGACTGGAAAAATTTACGTTAATTCTTTAACTTAACTTATTTCATGTACTTTAAAAAAAAAGTTATTTGTATAAAATATTGCGGTTGTGAAAATCAACATATCTACATTATTTGGGAAAACAGGCACGAATAATGTAAATGCCAAATGTTGTTTTCCAAAGCTCCGCACGCAGGCAAAGCAGCACGGGAAGCGGCCGCCATAACCAAGAGACAGACGAACGCTCGGATAACGATTATTAGCAAAAGATACACAATATCTAACTGTACGCCAGTTCGATTTCCTTCCAACTTTCTTTTCTTACCACTTAACAAATTAATTTACAAAACACACACACAAAACAGTAGCTTCGATATTACGCTATTCACTGGAAGCTAATTGGTCAAAATAAAAGCTGAACATTACTGAGAATATTCAAGAGCAACTTAGGCAATTGGCAATGTTTATTTGTTTGTGTTTTTTTTTTTTTTTTAATTTCGCGCAAAGCTACGCGAGAGCTATCTGCGCTAGCCGTCCCTAATTTAGTAGTGTAAGACTAGAGGGAAGGAAGCTAGTCATCACTACCCACCACCAACTCTGGGGCTATTCTTGTACTAACGAATAATGACATTGACTATTACTTATAACGCTCCTACGGCTGAAAGGGCGAGTACGTTTGATATAACGGAGATACGAACCTGCTACTTTAAGATTACGAGTCAAGCACTTTAACCATCTGGCCATACCGGGTCAGTTGGCAATGTTTTTTTATATTCTGAATCAGACAGAATATAGGTGTTGCCCTCATTCGGCTGTCATTGTGAGTACTATTAAGTTTATTTGAATTACTATTATTTAAATGTCACACAGGAAAAAAAAATTTCTTCGTTAAAATAATGAATGGACGTAGTGCGTGTAAAATATCAAATTAAAGGTTTAGATTATTAAATATAAAAATCATATCACTTCGTATAAAGAATATAAAATGAAATTTGCAGGGCTGAACTAAAAACGAATACTCCCAGCACTTGTACTTTGAACGCTGTTAGATCAGAGGAAGATGATCTTTCAGAGAATTTCAAGTCACTGGCATAAGTTAGGTTGCACTTGATTGGTTGACGCCAACAAGTTTCTGGCACAAGTTGAGCTGTACGTGATTGGTTGACGCCAACAAGTCTCTGGCATAAGCTACGCTGTTCGTGATTGGTTGATGCCAGCAAGTCTCTGGCATAAGTTAAGCTGTACGTGACTAATTGGCGCCAACAAGTCTCTGACATAAGCTACGCTGTATGTGATCGGTTGACACCAACAAGTCTTTGGCACAAGCTATGCTGTACGTGATTGTTTGACGCCAACAAATCTCTGACATAAGCTACGCTGTTCGTGATTGGTTCACGCTAACATGTTTCTGGCATAAGCTACGCTGTTCGTGATTGGTTGATGCCAGCAAGTCTCTGGCATAAGTTAAGCTGTACATGATTAATTGGCGCCAACAAGTCTCTGACATAAGCTACGCTGTATGTGATCGGTTGATGCCAACAAGTCTTTGGCACAAGCTACGCTGTACGTGATTGGTTGACGCCAACAAGTCTTTGGCACATGTTACGCTGTACGTGGTTGGTTGACGCCAACAAGTCTCTGGCATAAGTTAGGATGTACGTGACTGATTGATATAAACACGAGAAGTGTTACGTTTGAATTATTCATGACGTCAGAAAAACAAGTAGGTTCAATATGTCTTGATATAAAAATGATAAAACCCCTAGAGTCCGAGCTCTTTTGAAAAATGGGCTTTTCTTTGTCACGAGTAAACTGAAGAAGAAATGTCTACCTTTCGAAAGGGCACGGCTTATAGGAATTTTATCAAATGATTATTGTTATAATAGGATTCCTATCACTTTCGTGATACTTTATGTGTTAATTTTTAGTATGCTTGATAATTCAAATTTTTTCTAAAATAACGTTTTATTAAAATAATCCAAGACAGTTTTTCGCCTTTTGTTTTAAATATTACAAAATAAGAAAGATTTTAACAGGAGCGTATATCAACACGTTATTGTAGTCAAAATAGTGTACCTGATAAAAATGTTATTGTAGTGCCTTATAAACAAATTATTGTAGTCAGCATAAAGTACCTTATAAACACATTATTCCAGTTTACTCGGTATTTAAATCATGAATTTTAAAATTAGGTTTAATCACCATTTCTCTCCAGTTCACCCCTGATGTTTGTCACATGAAACACTGTGGATCGCGACTTGCAGATCGAAGACCCCCAGTTGCTCGGTGGGAGGTAAAGACCTTTAATAGATTTCTCACGTTTCCTCGAAGCACAATGTTTTGATGTTGTATGTTTTATTGATATTTGTATCGTAATACAATTGAAGTTATTACACTATAAATATGCGTTATAAAACAGATAAAAAGTTATAAACTTTTCATTCGTTTGAAAATTCACTAACTTTACTTTCGTATTTAACTAATTCAAGTGGGAACCATATTTTACACATAGTTGTGTGTCAATAATAACTTACGATGTATTTTTATCTGACGTTTTTTTACATATGTATCCCATTTCTTTCTTCCCTGTGTGCTCTTTCAGACATACCTCCGAGTGAGATCGAATCGGCACGTGCGAATCAGCAGTGAGTAGTTCTTGTTTTGTCTGAAAGTAGATTATGTGTTTAACAAATAAGAAAAATGTGGGTATAGAACTTAATATTAGATGTATAATATGTTGCTCTCCAAAATGGCTTCTGTTTGAAGACGAACATAAATTAACTGAAATAGTAAACCATTGACGTTATTCTCGTGCTTAATTGAAATAGTATGACACTGACATAATTCTCGTGCTTTTGTTTCGTGCTGCGCAGGAGTTTCAATTTAAAGGTACTGGGGGAAAAGAATGTTAGTGTTAAACACAATCATATTATGGGTAACTCATATTAACACATGCACATAGATTATATGTGTAGAAGTAGAAATTATTATCTCCTGAGTTAGAAAATGCCGTAAAAATAATGAAAAAAATGATCCATGATTCGGGTAATTTTACGTATGCATGCCGTGAATTTAGTGGCCACTCACTCCATTGAACAGAACTAAGACTCAACAATGCACTGGTGTGAAACATACATGAAAATCATTTTCACAAGTGGATTACAGAAACAGTATTTCAGACAAGGAGAATCAGTGCCATTGAAGATCTGTAAAACACGTACCACTACTAAGACTAACTCTGGCACTAAAGGCAGATAGCCCTCGTGCAGTGGCCCGGCATAGCCAGGTAGGTTAAGGTGTTCGACTAGTAATGTGAGGGTCGCAGGTTCGAATCCCCGTCGCACTAAACATGATCGTCCTTTCAGCCGTGGGAGCGATATAATGTGACGGTCAATCCCACTATTCGTTGGTAAAAGAGTAGCCCAAGAGTTGGCGGTGGGTGGTGATGACTAGCTTCCTTTCCATTTAGTTTTACACTGCTAAATTAAGGACGGCTGACGCAAACAGCCCTCGTGCAGCTGTGCGGGAAATTAAAAGACAAAACTGGCACTACGATAAAGTCAGTTTTACGCTGGCTGAAGAAAGTGTATCCCAGTTGGACAGCGGTACGACTTCGGACTTACAAAGCTAAAATCAGAGGTTCGATTTCGCTCGGTTTACACAACAGATAGCCAGATGGGGCTTTGCTGTGAGAACACACATACACTCGAGGAAATTACTGAAATGGAGGATTGTTTGTTTGTTTGTTTTGAATTTCGCGCAAAGCTACTCGAGGGCTATCTGCACTAGCCGTCCCTAATTTAGCAGTGTAAGACTAGAGGGAGGACAGCTAGTCATCACCACCCACCGCCAACTCTTGGGGTACTCTTTTACCAACGAATAGTGGGATTGACCGTCACATTATAACGCCCCCACGGCTGAAAGAGCAAGCATGTTTGGTGCGACCGGGATTCGAACCCTCGACCCTCGGATTACGAGTCGAACGCCTTAACACGCTTGGCCATGCCGAGCCCCTGAAAAGGAGGAATAGATTTTGTTAGCGAAAATTAACAGGCATATTATTGTGGCGACAGTGTTAATTCTCTTAGAATAGTAACTTCTTAAGTTACGATGTTGTTCATACCATGGTTTGACAAGGGCTTTATGCCTTATCCTTTTAATTTTTGTAAACTCCACTGATCCACAATTGTTGTACAACCAGTCACGTGTCTTAACACGTTAAACCTGTGGATACTGATTTTGATACTTTCTCCTTAGTATATCATACAAAAGGGGAACCGTGTTGTTAAGTGTTACAGATGGTTTAACACTGACAGTCGACTGTATCGATCGGACGGTTCTGTAAAATGACATCCTACGGTTATCGTACTGGATTGAAGACAACTGAGAAGAGTTCCGCAAGTGACCGCGTGGTACAGGGAATAATTAGTTTAAACCTCACTGTTGAAATATCTCTGTCCCTCCCCTCGTGAGTATGCTTCTGTTATCAAGTGGCCGAAATTGATATTTGTCTTAACAATGGAAATGGTTTCCTCTTCTGTTCCCCTGTCAACCGGAGAGCACTCGGGTCATGGTGACGACACACAGCATGTATTTGTTCAGCTGCGTTTATCCTGTATTTGGTGTTACCTTGAAATATTCGAGAAACCACAGTCGAGCGCGATACAGTCCCAGCGCCATCTGGGAAGGGGGTACCGAGATGTACAATAGGGTCAAATGTAAAATAAATTTGAATTTTGATTAATAACTGGCATTGGTACGAGGAAAGACAACGCCATATCAGTGAGGGGGGTGTCGGGTTCCTCTGGCCCCGATCCTGGTTTGATAGAGAATCAAAGTTACCTGTGAATAAAACTTTTACATACCCTTGTTGTCTTGTGCTAAGGCAGAAAGATCAACAACAGTTGGCTTGAGGGAAACTTTAGAAATTGGGGAGAATTAACCGAGTAATTTATAGAAGAAAACCCTATTTTAGCCGTCTCTCTGATACGTCCGTGTTAGCCCTATTTTTGAAGCAGCATATTAACAAGTAGAAATTACAATCACGTCATTTATATGTAAAAAATAATGAGTAGTGTTTTCGTGTTGTTTTTTTAAATTTCGGGTAAAGCTACACTAGAGCTATCTGCGCTAACCGTCCCTAATTTAGCAGTGTAAGACTAGATGTAAGACAGCTAATCATCACCATCTATAGCTAATTCTTTGGCTACTCTTTTTACCAACGAATAGTGGGGTTGCCTGACACATTATAAAACCCCCACGGCTGAAAGGGCGAGCATGTTTAGTGTGACGAGAACTCGAACCTGCGACCCTTAGGTTACGAGAAGATCGCTTTAACCAATAACAAGTAGTAGAAACTAAAAAGTATCAGATCTGATACATGACTGTCGGGAGTCTTTATCCTTAAAATAATATTTTTTTTTCCTTTTTTTGTAACCTAACTTTTGAAGTAATTTGCGTATCAAAACCTTCTATCATATAATTTATAAACTAGTAGGCTTACAAACATTATTAATTAAAGTCCCTTGATTTAAAAGGGACTTCTTACATCACCAAAGAAGTAAGTTGTAAAACATTTTACTCTCTTTTCCTCGTCCTAGCACGAAACTTGAAGCCTAGAAGAAGAACTCCAGAGGTAGTTCTGCAGGACATGACTGAAAATAAGGTAAGTGGGGCCTCTAATCAACACAAACACTCTCAGAGTTTAATGGGATATATTTTAATTTCACACAAAAAATCCTAGCTTTAAAACATTGTTGAAAAGAATTTCGGATGAGGTTGTGTAGAAATGTCTTTCTAATACGTAAATAAATGAAAATTCAGTTTTCACTTTATGGGTAGGTCCTTTTGTTATAAGAATAGGGAATATATATATCTTGTGTTTATTATGTATGTATTATCATCAGCGGTTTCCTGAACTTTTGTCTCACTGTTACTCTCACTTCAATCTGAGTTTCTTGGTCGATACTTTTCACATCAAACATTACATTTCTTTTCTTTAACGTTAAATAATTTTATCTTCGTACAGTTAAAATTATATTGACGTACCACTTTCAGGATCACGACACAGGAGAACACAGCTTCGTCGAGAGAATGGACACTGGACAAAATAGTGAGTTGTTTAGGGACTTTTTTTTGTTCCTTTAAGGTTTTCGTATGCCTAAGGTAAAAACTGTTAAACTTAGTACAAGAAAGATTAGATAAATGTATTTAGAAATGTGACACGGCTTCACAGTTGACAATGTGCTAAGTAATATTGAATCAGTTTATAACTCCCTTTACGCCAAGAAAACAAATCTTCAAATGTATGTTCTTAAGTGTGTGTGTTTAGCATTGGGCTCCATGTGTGTAAGTAATGTATTTTTTAAAGTGTATGTGTTCAACATTGTGCTTGGTGTGTGTAACTAAAAAATTGTGTAATCCTTTGTTTTTTCTCTCGCAATGGACCGTCTCTCTATAGCTGTTCCTAATTTTGAACAGATGGGCTAGTGGAAAGACAATCAACATTACCCACCGCCATCTCTTAGGCTACTGAAATCAAATAGTGGTATTTCACAATCACTTTTATAGCGCACTCAAAATAGCAGAGTGCCTTTTTGTTTCTTCGCTTTTTCTTTAGCAACTGGAAGCTCACTCCGGGCACACTAGTTTTTGACCACACCCGGATCGCACGTTTTTCAGCGTACATTATTAAGTGTGTATATTCAGCATAAAACTTCATATATCAAAGTGGATGGATAAAGAAGTGGTTAAGGATGTGATGGAGATACTTCCTTCATAATATCAGCCCTTTTACAGAAAATAGATTGAATCAGGTGGACTTGCCTCCTCCATGCTTATAGGCCCCTATACAGAACGTACACTGAATCAGGTGGTCTCACCTCCTCCATGCTAACAGCCCCTATACAGAACGTACAGTGAATCAGGTGGACTCACCTTCTCCATGCTAACAACCCCTATACAGAACGTACACTGAATCAGGTGGACTCACCACCTCCATGCTAACAGCCCCTATACAGAACGTACACTGAATCAGATGGACTCACCTTCTCCATGCTAACAGTCCCTATACAGAACGTACATTGAATCAGGTGGACTCACCTTTTCCATGCTGACAATATCTATACAAAACGTAGACTGAATCAGGTGGACTCTCTTCCTCCGTGCAAAGAGCCCCTATACAGAACAAAGAATAAGTCAGATGAGCTAAGAATAACAAAATACGAAACGCACAAGTTTAAAATTATAGGACATAAACGATTTGTACCAATATTGTTCTATAAGTCGAAGCAGTCATTTTGTGTGATTTAGTAAAAGGGATTGTTCGTATAAAGAACATTGCTAATTTAGTTTTTTTCGCACTAACCCTAATACAGCTCTGCGGTAAAACGTAACTGTATGATACCAAAGAGGTAATCATGTACGAGTAATGCGCTCTTGTGTCTTCGATACATTTTCTACGTATTTTGAAATACGTATTTTTATCTAGTATCTAAAAACAAATCCATTTTATGTTAAACGATATTGTATGATTCTGATAATATATGTGTGTTAGTTAGTTAGAAATTAAACACCATTGGCTACCTGTTTTCTGCCCACGACGAATATAGAAACGCGATATCTAGCGTTGTAAGTCTGCGGACCCGCCGATGTTTCACATTTGGGCCTGGTAATATATTTGTATATTACTCTGAGTATATGTATAGTTAGTAAATGTAATGTTTCTTATCAAATATCTACTTCTTGCGTTAATAAATTGTTATTTTATCAAATACTTGCTTATATAGTTATAAATTATTATTATTTTTATGTATAAATTATTAAGTCATCATTTTTATTAATTATTTATAATTATATAGTTACTACATTCAGAGACAAGACATAACCTGTTAAATACCCTCCCTAGAGTTTATCACCACCTACTGACTTGTACATCAAACGTTTGATCCATACGAGTAGGATTATTACAGGTTTTAACACTCTTCAACACATCAAAAGTTTCGAGTGCAAGTAGGATTTTTACAGCTCTTAACGCTTTCCTACACATCAAACGTATCGAGTGCAAGTGGAATTATTGTAGGTCTTAACACTGACCTACAGTTCAGTTTATCTTTTTAGATAACTCTACAATATAAAGTAATATCTAACATGTTACATAGTAAAGTATTATGGTGAGTGTACGAGTTATTCAAGTTCTGCTCTGAAATCTAACCCTCGACTTCTTTTAATCGTTTTGTTTTTATTCATTTTCCCTTTCGATGAAAGTACTACAGCTCGTTCACTAAATTATAATAGGATGTTAAATCTAATAATTGAAAATGGTACACATCACGGGCGTCAGTTGGGAGATAACAGAATAGGGTCGGACTTCCCCTCAAGCTCAGACTGATCAGGCCATAATGTAGAATACCCGGCTGAATTGATGGTCAGCCTTCTTTGACCCTCTTCCCCAGACTTTTTTTTTTTAATGACGCGTCTGATATAAACAAAAGAAGAGTAAATAATAATTCGAATTAAGGGTTAGTGAGAGATAATAAATCACGTTATTATGACGTGTTCTATCAAATTCATATTGTTCTCGTTTCAAGTAAGGATCACGAGGGATAATGAAAATGCACGTTAGCAAGTGTTTTAACTGGCTGCAATCTCTTGTTCACCTCCTAGTCTTGTCAGAACACACCAAACATGCTCGCCCTTTCAGCCTTTGGGGCGTTATAATGTAACGGTCAATGCCACTATTTGTTAGTACAAGAATAGCTCAAGAGTTGACGGTCGGTGGTGATGACTAACTGCCTTCTCTTTAGTCTTACACTGCTAAATTAGGGACTGCTAGCACAGATAGTCCTCGTGGAGTTTTGCGCAAAATCCAATAAAGCAAAGAGATAAACTTGTCCGAACAACAATATTTCTTCCGACAGAGGGAGGACAAAAATGGATGGTAGAAGTACAAATGGTGGATACTAAGACCTCAACTCGATGTAACAGCGAGAATGGTGGAAAAGATACATTTATTGTAACTAAGTCTACTGTTTATTTATCTGTAGATGAGAAATGTTACCCTTACTACGCTACAACTACAACCAGTTTTAGTTTGTCCTATTAGACTGATTGAAGAAATACATACAGATTAAGAGCCTTCCTTTAAATCGTTAATTTTTAACCAGTATGATGTAGTTTATTAAGCCTTATTATTTTATTTATTTATGCACAACATTGGCAATAGTAATAATTTAAAGACAGAGGATTTTACATTTATTGCACTAATACACAACAACAATGGGTTTCGTTATATTTCTTCCAACTTTTACATCGGGGGTTTACGTTTCCGTAGAGAAAGATCCCGGAAATGGAGTTTCTCTTTTTAATTGATTATTTCATGAGAATTATTTCTGCTAGAATATTTTAATTTTCTTTTAAATACTTTGTATAATGAACGTCCTGCTATCTAACTAAACTTAACATTTTTTAGCTTTTCTCAAAAACATTAATATTACCTTAATAGTTATGACGGAACGCTTAAGTATTATATAATAACAGAAAATAGAGTTTGGGCTAAAACTACGTCAGGATCTAAACAAACAGAGGAATTGTGTTAAAACACCTTAACTCCACATGTGGCCTACGTGTGGATCTGAATGTATAGTTCTAAGGATTTAAAACAACTTCAGTAGTTACGTATGGATCTCGGTAAACAGTGCTATAGTGTTTAAACATGCATTAGATATGTGTGTGATCTAATGTGATCTACATTTGAATCTGAATAAATAATATCCTGGTGTAAAAATACCTTAATTAGGGGTGTGTGTGTGATCTACGTTTGAATTTCTATTTTTTCTATTTGTTTCTATTTGTTCTAAGCAGATAGCTCCACATTGGGTTGTCTGCGTTGTTATCGCTCCTAGTGTTCAGTGCGAATCTGTCAAGCTTTACACTGAAGCAACGAAACATTTGTAATTAATAAAAACAATCTGACAAACACATTACTAGATTGTTTTTAATACTTTATTAATATATATATACTATTTGACTTCGGATATGAACATCAGACAATGAAATTCATTTCTAAAGTTCGAGATAGATGGATAAACATAGATATTAATTGTTGAAGACAAGGTACGTTTTAATCGGTAATATAATTATTGTATAATTTTAATTTTGCTTTTAGAGAACTAATAAACCAAGAGTCTTTCTTGGATGTCTTTCAACTCACAGTTCCCTCTATTTTGGGCCCGGCATAGCCAGGTAGTTAAGGCACTCGACTCTTAATCCAAGGGTCGAGGGTTCAAATTCCCGTCACACCAAACATGCTCGCCCTTTCAGCCATGGGAGCGTTATAACGTCACGGTCAATCCAACTATTCGTTGGTAAAAGAGTAGCCCAAGAGTTGGCAGTGGGGAGTGATGACTAGCTGCCTTCCCTCTAGTCTTACACTGCTAAATTAGGGATGACTAACGCAGATAGCCCTCGTGTAGCTTTGCGCGAAATTCAAAACAAACCAGCCCATCCATTTTGTACGCTTTTCATCCGGAGATGATCGTTTTATGTTTAGAAACTATTAACAGTTTTACTTAACAGGTTTGTGAGCTTAATTATAACAACAGTTTTAAAGAAAGCAGTTTATAGCATATAAGGTAAAACAAAGAAATTGACCATGGTTTTGTCACGAAGGTCGTGTGTTGTAACGAGTAGGAAAAAGTCCCTCACATAAACAGTGTTTTGATTAAATCTTCTGAAAACATGCCTGTAATCTGAGCTATTCAATTCTGTGCCTCACTACGCTCCACTGCTCTGAATGTATGTTTTACACTCCGTATTTTGATATTGTGTAGAATTATTTATTTCAGTGGCGATTCCGTCTCGTGAAATTGGGCTAAAGCATGCGATTAGTTCCCATGAAATTGTGATTGTTTTTTTTTTCCAATGTTGATCTTGTTTTAACCCATTACACGCTGTACTAAAGACTTCTCCATCTATGAGGTTTCCAGTATCACACAAGGGCCGAGTTTTTCCTTTTTCTTCTCTTCAACATGTCGTATCAATCTATTCCAACAAGTAATTCTTAATTCTGGTACTTTCCAGTCGAGAATTCCTACTTTAAAAACTTCCTATGACAATACTTTTCAACGTCGGATATTAAAAATCCAGACATTCTTGAAGCAACTACCGAAAAGAGCAACTCACTCAAGCGGCAATAAACTTCTCGTAAGCCTGACGACGGAACAGCGCACTCGGAGTTCAGTTACAAGATTCCTCTAATTTATGACAAGCCAAGAGTGCGGAAGCTACCCTGAGTGCTAGAGTCCAGAAACCAATGTAGTGCATGTATCCTGGAGTTGCTTGTGGCGCGTGAGTGTGTGTGTCAGGGTACCGATTTTGAGGAGATTTCGGTTGCTCAATGCTTATTGGTGATGAATTAAAGACAATTTCCTCTGCTAACATCCGCTCTGCCCGAGCGTCCACTCCATTGATTGGTTTGTCATTTTATACCATTATTACATCGTTCTAAGGAAAGGACAAAATAAAAATAAAAGATTTTCTAGTCGACTTTCCAATATCCACTTATAAATACACCAAGACATTAATGTAAGAGCAACACTAGTAAATAATAGTGTTATCTATAAAAGTAACACAGTAGACTCGGGTATTTCCATTATTAAAAAAACCCAAAAAACGTACGTTTATCGCTAACATCAAATGGCATCCGTCCAAACAAATTCTTGTATATTTTACACCGTTGTGAATTTTATTATATTTTACAGCTGTGGAAACAGATTCGTGCAAGATGCCAGAGACTGAAGAGAACTCCACTGTGTATCTTTTGGCGCATGGTTGCATACTTATGGTGTTATATCAATTAAAATTTGGATTCGCTAAATTCTACCTCTTGAAAAAAACGAGTGTGGCTTCGATAAACTTAAATGACTTTGAATATCATTTTATATAAATTATATGTGAATAATAGTATGGTTTTTACTTTCTTAATCTTGTGTTCAGCAACATTCGACTCGCCAGCACTAAAACAGAAGACCCTTCACCAGAGGCTAAGTAAGTATCTGCACGTCTTCTTGTTATATATTAGCACAGAACAAGCTATGTGCCCTCACTAATTAAATATACTTTTTTACTGATAAAGATTAGAATATATTGTGTTATCAGCTAGGTGTACATTCGCTGTTAGCGATATTTTCGGCTGTAACATAGATGTAGCCTCATGTATAGACGTAACCTACATCAAGCGAAAACAATCAATCGTTGACTGGGCAGTTAGTATAGCTGAAAACATTTGAATGTATAGTAGGCTTAGTGAAAACGTTTAGACTTTAACTTTGATTAGAGTTTATGTTCCAGTGTAGATTTTGATCTACCAAATTAAAACACAACTAAGTTTTCTAAATGTTTGTTAAACTGTACTAATGAATTAACTAAATAAGTGATTTTCTTACAGTACGGTTTCATGTGTAAACGCAAGAATATAATATCTTTGTCGGATGTTATTTATATTGTTATTAATAGTTTTTGTAGGACGTTTGTTAAATTGTTATTAAATAGCTTTGTTATATCCATGACTGACAACGTCTTTCGTTCAATATCACGGTTCGGCAGGTCAGCTGGGATACAGAGGTATAGCAGCTCACATCAACAACATGAGTAACAACTGTTTCGATGTGAAATGAAACAGGTTGATGAACCTTACTTTTTATGTATTGTATCAAATTTTTCACGTGTCACAATTAGGCTTATGGTATTTCTTAACATAAAATTATTTATCTTGGAACAAAATAGTATTTACTTAACTTTAATTAACCTTTCTCATCATTCACAAGAACTGGCGATGTAATTTTTCTGATTGGAACTGTCTCTAATTTTCAAATTTTATTAACACTGTTCTTAACGTTCCCCCCTCCCTCAGTGGCACAGCGCTTATGTCTACAGACTTGCAAAAATAGAAACCAATTTTGTTCATACTAGTGGTCGGCAAAGCAATGGAAGTGCATTGAACAGACTTATTCTTAATTACAATTAACCAGACTTCTTTATTTAAGACTAAAGAAGTCGATCGTGGCTTAACGGTTAGGATAACAGACAACTGATTTGAGAATTCTGGTTTTAATCTAATTACCATAAACAAAATGCTCTCCATAGTTGGCTACCATGATCAGATATCATTACTCGATTAAAATAGCCCAACAGTTGTTGGTGAGTATTGTTCAATACATATATTCACTGTAACCTGTCACTGCAAAATCAGGGATGGCTAGCATAGATTGATGGACCTTGCAAAGCAATGTCACCTTACTATAAGTGTTGGGGGTAAATAAACTGTGAAAAAACACTCTATGCTGCCTCATTAGAACAAGAAGATGAAAAACACTTCGAGAATTAGATTTTTGTTACGAGGAACATCGTGCTAGTTGAATGGTAATGATACTGTTTAATGAAGTTTAGGAAGGTCATCTATAAGATTCAGTTGAATGGTTTAGTTCTGTTTAATAAACTTTAGAAAGAACGTCTATAAGGCCTAGTTGATTGGTAAAGTCTTGTTTAATGAAGCTAAGGAAGAATGTCTATAAGGCCTAGTTTTAATAGTACAGCTATGTTTAATGAAGCTAAGGAAGAACGTCTATAAGATCTAGTTTTAATAGTAGAGTTCTGTTTAATGAAGCTAAGGAAGAACGTCTATATGGCCTAGTTGAATATTACAGTTATGTTTAATGAAGATAAGGAAGAACATCTATAAGGTCTAGTTTTAATAGTAGAGTTCTGTTTAGTGAAGCTAAGGAAGAATGTCTATAAGGCCTAGTTTTGATAGTAGAGTTCTGTTTAATGAAGCTAAGGAAGAACGTCTATATGGCCTAGTTTAATAGTACAGTTATGTTTAATGAAGCCAAGGAAGAATGTCTATAAGGCCTAGTTTTAATAGTAGAGTTCTGTTTAATGAAGCTGAGGAAGAACGTCTATATGGCCTAGTTGAATAGTACAGTTATGTTTAATGAAGATAAGGAAGAACGTCTATATGGCCTAGTTGCATGGTACAGTTATGTTTAATGAAGCCAAGGAAGAATGTCTATAAGGCCTAGTTTTGATAGTAGAGTTCTGTTTAATGAAGATAACGTCTATATGGCCTAGTTGAATGGTACAGTTATGTTTAATGAAGCCAAGGAAGAATGTCTATAAGGCCTAGTTTTGATAGTACAGTTCTGTTTAATGAAGCTAAGGAAGAACGTCTATATGGCCTAGTTGAATGGTACATTTATGTTCAATGAAGCCAAGGAAGAATGTCTATAAGGCCTAGTTTTGATAGTAGAGTTCTGTTTAATGAAGCTAAGGAAGAATGTCTATAAGGTCTAGTTTTAATAGTAGAGTTCTGTTTAATGAAGCTGAGGAAGAACGTCTATATGGCCTAGTTTTGATAGTAGAGTTCTGTTTAATGAAGATAAGGAAGAACGTCTATATGGCCTAGTTGAATGGTACTGTTATGTTTAATGAAGCCAAGGAAGAATGTCTATAAGGCCTAGTTTTGATAGTAGAGTTCTGTTTAATGAAGCTAAGGAAGAACGTCTATATGGCCTAGTTGAATATTACAGTTCTGTTTAATGAAGCTAAGGAAGAATGTCTATAAGGCCTAGTTGAATGGTACAGTTATATTTAATGAAGCCAAGGAAGAATGTCTATAAGGCCTAGTTTTGATAGTAGAGTTCTGTTTAATGAAGCTAAGGAAGAACGTCTATATGGCCTAGTTGAATGGTACAGTTATGTTTAATGAAGCCAAGGAAGAATGTCTATAAGGCCTAGATTTAATAGTAGAGTTCTGTTTAATGAAGATAAGGAAGAACGTCTATATGGCCTAGTTGAATGGTACAGTTATGTTTAATGAAGCCAAGGAAGAATGTCTATAAGGCCTAGATTTAATAGTAAAGTTCTGTTTAATGAAGATAAGGAAGAACGTCTATATGGCCTAGTTGAATGGTACAGTTATGTTTAATGAAGCCAAGGAAGAATGTCTATAAGGCCTAGTTTTGATAGTAGAGTTCTGTTTAATGAAGCTAAGGAAGAACGTCTATATGGCCTAGTTGAATGGTACAGTTATGTTTAATGAAGCCAAGGAAGAATGTCTATAAGGCCTAGTTTTGATAGTACAGTTCTATTTAATGAAGATAAGGAAGAACGTCTATAAAGCTCACTTGAATGGTAAAGTCTTGCTTAATGAAGCTGAGGAAGAACGTCTATAAGGCCTAGATAAATGATAGAGTTCTGTTTAATGAATGTGTAGAATAATTTAGATCACTTTTGGTGAAGTTATTTTTAATTATTTTTAAAGAACGTCTATAAAGATCAGGAGACTATGCACTCCTGTTTAACAAAGTCACGAATATCATTTTTTTTAATGAAAAGAGACAAACTTCTAATGTTCTTTCCGGTTATCTTATTTACCCAGTAGTAACAAAAATCGATTTTAAACATCACTTCTTCCCCCTCTATCGAACTACACTAAACTTGTCTAAACTCATTTTGAAACCAGTGTCAAACTTGTGTGGATTCAACTTTCACTACATATTATTTGTACCGTTCCCAGTTTGTCACATCTTTTATTTTTTCATGTTATCTAATCTAATTAAAAGCAAAGCGAGCTCGAACAGTTCCCCCTCTTTCCTGTGATTCTGTTTCCGACTCCAACAAACCACGTGATCTCCACATTTTATGCAGGAAATTGACATTCTTCATCAAGCATGTTAATCACGTAAAGATTTCTAAAACTATGAGGACAATTTCTAAAAGGCATGTTTTAACAGTGTTTACAATTCCCCTAGGGACATTCAAGTGTCCCTTCTATTGAAGTATATATTTGTGTATTGTGCACCCTCCGTACTCTGTGTAACGCCTAATTTTCTGTAACACTTATCACTAAAATTCTTTATTCCCAGGGTAGTCCAGATTGACGAAAATGCTGATTTTAGCGGGTTGATTAGTGTGCTCCAAGTCCAACTCCAACAACTCCAGAAACGACGACATTCTTTACCGACAATAAAGTGTCAGCAGTGTCAGGTACAGTGCGTTACAGTCAACTTTTTAAGGTACAGTAGATTAGAGTCAGTCATGTCATGTAGAGTACGTTAGTATCAGCTGTGTCAGGTAAAGTACGTTAGGGTCAGCTCTGTCAGGTGCAGTATGTTAGTGTGGTATGAAGTACATTAGGGTTATACTCTAAATAACGTACAGTAATTTAATATTTTTGTAATATTTTAAAGTAACCAGCTTAGTATTTATTTGTTTATTTTGAATTTCGTGAAAAGCTAGCCGTCCCTAATTTAGCACTGTAAGAGTAGAGTGAAGGCAGTTAGTCATCACCACCCATCGCCACCTCTTGGGCTACTCTTTTACCAACGAATAATGGGACTAATCGTCACATATAACGCCCCACGGTTGAAAGGGTGAGCACGTTTGGTGTGACGGGGGACAGGGTTTTGAACCTGCGAACTTCAGATTACGAATCGAGCGCTCTAACCGCCTGGCTATGCCGGGCCGACAAGTTTGCTCAGGAGTTCTGTAATGAGGCACAATCAAACTATTCAAATTATTATCTATTATTATATTCAGCAGATATTAGCTAGGGTTAGCTGTAATACACATAAGAGATAATTAACGTATGTATAAGATATTAACTTTGCAAACATTTCTAGTATGGATAACATTAAATATAGTGGAGTATCTATTTGTTAACTAGAGCACAAGTGTTTTGAATGTTAAACAAACGAAAAGAAAAAGCAACAGAACAGCAGTTAATTAATTTTTTTTCGACAAGATCAAAGTAAAGTATGGCTCGAGTGATGAAACAAGTCAAAGGTTATTTGGTGGAAACTGAATTCACTGGCATGTGGAAAACCTAGTATTTTAAACCTATAAACTATGATCGATCTTATCTAAAACTGTAGTTCACCATAAACTGTACAGTACACAGGAACAGTGGTGGAACATGTTTCTCCCTAAGATAATGAACTGAGGCTACTCACATACAATGTAAAACAAAAAATAGTTCACTAGTAGCTATAGAACAATAGCCCAGTAGTAGCTATAGCACAGTAGTTCAGTAGTAGTTATAGAACAGTAGTTCAGTAGTAGCTATAGAACAGTAGTTCAGTAGTAGCTATAGAACAGTAGCCCAGTAGTAGCTATAGCACAGTAGTTCAGTAGTAGCTATAGAACAATAGCCCAGTAGTAGCTATAGCACAGTAGTTCAGTAGTAGTTATAGAACAGTAGTTCAGTAGTAGCTATAGAACAGTAGTTCAGTAGTAGCTATAGAACAGTAGCCCAGTAGTAGCTATAGCACAGTAGTTCAGTAGTAGCTATAGAACAATAGCCCAGTAGTAGCTATAGCATAGTAGTTCAGTAGTAGCTATAGAAAAATAGCCCAGTAGTAGCTATAGCACAGTAGTTCAGTAGTAGTTATAGAACAGTAGCCCAGAAGTAGCTATAGCACAGTAGTTCAGTAGCAGCTATAGAACAATAGCCCAGTAGTAGCTATAGCACAGTAGTTCAGTAGTAGCTATAGAACAGTAGCCCAGAAGTAGCTATAGCACAGTAGTTGAGTAGTAGCTATAGAACAATAGCCCAGTAGTAGCTATAACACAGTAGTTCAGTAGTAGCCATGGAACAATAGCCCAGTAGTAGCTATAGCACAGTAGTTCAGTAGTAGCCATGGAACAGTAGCCCAGAAGTAGTTACAGCATAGTAGTTGAGTAGTAGCTATAGAACAATAGTCCAGTAGTAGCTATAGCATAGTAGTTCAGTAGTAGCTATAGAAGAGTAGTCCAGTAGTAGCCATTGAACAATACTCCAGTAGTAGTTATAGTGTAATAGTTTAGGAGTAGCTATAGAACAGTAGTTCAGTAGTAGTTATAGAACAGTAGTTCAGTAGTAGTTATAGAACAGTAGTTCAGTAGTAGCTATAGAACAGTAGTTCAGTAGTAGCTATAGAACAATAGTTCAGTAGTAGCTGTAGCACAGTAGTTCAGTAGTAGCTATAGAACAGTAGCCCAGAAGTAGCTATAGCACAGTAGTTGAGTAGTAGCTATAGAACAATAGCCCAGTATTAGCTATAGCACAGTAGTTCAGTAGTAGCCATGGAACAATAGCCCAGTAGTAGCTATAGCACAGTAGTTCAGTAGTAGCCATGGAACAGTAGCCCAGAAGTAGTTACAGCATAGTAGTTGAGTAGTAGCTATAGAACAATAGTCCAGTAGTAGCTATAGCATAGTAGTTCAGTAGTAGCTATAGAAGAGTAGTCCAGTAGTAGCCATTGAACAATACTCCAGTAATAGTTATAGTGTAATAGTTTAGGAGTAGCTATAGAACAATAGTCCAGTATTAGCTATAGAACAGTAGTTCAGTAGTAGTTATAGAACAGTAGTTCAGTAGTAGTTATAGAACAGTAGTTCAGTAGTAGCTATAGAACAGTAGTTCAGTAGTAGCTATAGAACAATAGTTCAGTAGTAGCTATAGCACAGTAGTTCAGTAGTAGCTATAGAACAGTAGCCCAGAAGTAGCTATAGCACAGTAGTTGAGTAGTAGCTATAGAACAATAGTCCAGTAGTAGCTATAGTATAGTAGTTCAGTAGTAGCCATTGAACAATAGTCCAGTAGTAGCTATACCACAGTAGTTCAGTAGTAGCTATAGAACAATAGCCCAGTAGTAGCTATAGCACAGTAGTTCAGTAGTAGCTATAGAACAATAGCCCAGTAGTAGCTATAGCACAGTAGTTCAGTAGTAGCTATAGCACAGTAGTTCAGTAGTAGCCATGGAACAGTAGCCCAGAAGTAGTTACAGCATAGTAGTTGAGTAGTAGCTATAGAACAATAGTCCAGTAGTAGCTATAGCATAGTAGTTCAGTAGTAGCTATAGAAGAGTAGTCCAGTAGTAGCCATTGAACAATAGTCCAGTAGTAGCTATAGCACAGTAGTTGAGTAGTAGCTATAGAACAATAGCCCAGTAGTAGCTATAGCACAGTAGTCGAGTAGTAGCTATAGAACAGTAGCCCAGAAGTAGCTATAGCACAGTAGTTGAGTAGTAGCCATGGAACAATAGCCCAGAAGTAGTTACAGCATAGTAGTTGAGTAGTAGCTATAGAACAATAGTCCAGTAGTAGCTATAGCATAGTAGTTCAGTAGTAGCTATAGAAGAGTAGTCCAGTAGTAGCCATTGAACAATAGCCCAGTAGTAGCTATAGCACAGTAGTCGAGTAGTAGCTATAGAACAGTAGCCCAGAAGTAGCTATAGCACAGTAGTCGAGTAGTAGCTATAGAACAGTAGCCCAGAAGTAGTTATAGCACAGTAGTTAAGTAGTAGCTATAGAACAATAGCCCAGTAGTAGCTATAGCACAGTAGTTCAGTAGTAGCCATGGAACAGTAGCCCAGAAGTAGTTACAGCATAGTAGTTGAGTAGTAGCTATAGAACAATAGTCCAGTAGTAGCTATAGCATAGTAGTTCAGTAGTAGCTATAGAAGAGTAGTCCAGTAGTAGCCATTGAACAATAGTCCAGTAGTAGCTATAGAACAATACTCCAGTAGTAGTTATAGTGTAATAGTTTAGGAGTAGCTATAGAACAATAGTCCAGTAGTAGCTATAGAACAGTAGTTCAGTAGTAGTTATAGAACAGTAGTTCAGTAGTAGCTATAGAACAGTAGTTCAGTAGTAGCTATAGAACAGTAGTTCAGTAGTAGCTATAGAACAATAGTCCAGTAGTAGCTATAGAACAATACTCCAGTAGTAGCTATAGCACAGTAGTTCAGTAGTAGCTATAGAACAATAGCCCAGTAGTAGCTATAGCACAGTAGTTCAGTAGTAGCTATAGAACAATAGCCCAGTAGTAGCTATAGCACAGTAGTTCAGTAGTAGCTATAGAACAGTAGCCCAGAAGTAGCTATAGCACAGTAGTTGAGTAGTAGCTATAGAACAATAGCCCAGTAGTAGCTATAGCACAGTAGTTCAGTAGTAGCTATAGAACAGTAGCCCAGAAGTAGCTATAGCACAGTAGTTGAGTAGTAGCTATAGAACAATAGCCCAGTAGTAGCTATAGCACAGTAGTCGAGTAGTAGCTATAGAACAGTAGCCCAGAAGTAGCTATAGCACAGTAGTTCAGTAGTAGCCATGGAACAGTAGCCCAGAAGTAGTTACAGCATAGTAGTTGAGTAGTAGCTATAGAACAATAGTCCAGTAGTAGCTATAGCATAGTAGTTCAGTAGTAGCTATAGAAGAGTAGTCCAGTAGTAGCCATTGAACAATAGTCCAGTAGTAGCTATAGAACAATAGTCCAGTAGTAGCTATAGAACAGTAGTTCAGTAGTAGTTATAGAACAATAGTTCAGTAGTAGCTATAGAACAGTAGTTCAGTAGTAGCTATAGAACAATAGTTCAGTAGTAGCTATAGAACAGTAGTCCAGTAGTAGCTATAGAACAATAGTTCAGTTGTAGTTATAGCATAGTAGTTCAGTAGTAGCTATTGAACTGTAGTTTGGGAGTAGCTATTGAACAGTAAGTAGTCCAAGAGCTATAACCAACGTGTTAAGTCCCCACAAGTATATAATATTTTCTAACATGAACAATATTTTCCAGTCGATTAATTTCTACAGTGTATTTTACTTTCTACAGGACCTGTATGTAAAGCCTGTGGTGTCTGTCTGTTGCTGGCATGTCCACTGTGAACGTTGTTGGTTGCAGACATTGGTAAGTGTCGTGTTACAGGCGTTGGTTATGCTCATTTATGAAACAATTGAATGTGAAATGTTAGCTTCACGTTTTCATACCATGTAAAGTACGTTATTGTTTAGCTGTGTCAGATACAGTACATTAGTGTCAACTGCCTTAGGTTTAGTACATCAGTGTCAACTGTATCACGTACAGTACATTATTCTCTGTTATATCAGATACAGTACGTTAGTGTCAGCTGTGTCAAGCACAGTACGTTAGTGTCAGTTGTTTCAGGTACACTACATCAGTGTCAACTCTATCACATACGTTAGTGTGAACTGTGCGGGTACAGTGCATTAGTGTCAGCTGTGTCAGGTACAGTACGTTAATGTTAGCTGTGTCAAGTGCAGCACGTTAGTGTTTAACTGTATCAGGTACAATACATCAGTATCAACTCTACTGCGTGCAGTACATTAGTGCCATCTGTGTCAGGTACAGCACATTAGTGTTGTGGTATTAGTTGTTTGTGTCCTACTTTTAATAACATGCAGTAATTTAATACTCTTGTGATAAATTAAAGTAACCGACTCAATAGTGTTTAGGAGTTCTTTAATGAGGTACACTCAAGCTACTGGAGTTCTTTAATGAGGTACACTAAAGCTACGTTTTTTTATCTTACGCATGCGTTACAACGTTAACTATAAAGCTCTAACAGTACAAGAGTGGATAAAATCTGTTGAATAAATTTGTCACAAATAAGTGTCAGAGCTGTACATGGAAGAAGGACGGTCCCACGAACTATGCATCTTCTGTATACTGTTTCTATTTAACGTATTCTATTCACAAAATATAAAATTGACGCATTGGGAAAATTTCAGTAGAAAAACCTTAAAAACTGTTCAAAGTGTATTGAATGACTAAGTATAGAAATCAAACAACGTTACATCACCTGTAGAAATACGGCCGTTTGTGAGTTGTTACACTCGCAGCTGTCCCAGTCCGTGTCTTCATAAATCTGAGTAATTTGTCTGATTCCTTGTGTTCTTCTACGCAAGAAACATAATATTAATAAAGTTTAACTTGTTATTTCGTGATCAACCACAGTATTGTAGTGAAATCACTGTAAAACTGTTTTATTATGATAGATAAATTCTGTAATATGGAGAGTTGTGTGCTTTTGACCTTTGCACGTGTGACATGAGTTGCAAACTTAATTATTTCTAGAGGATTTATTTATTTTTTAAGGATTAGACAGTTCACGGTTTGCGTTCACATGTTAGTAGGGTCATCGGAACTCAACAATACAAGAATATTGGCGGTGGGTGTTGTTGACAACTGCCTTTCCTTTGGTTTATCAGCTCAAAAGTAAGAATGAACACATGTTGATGAAACTGTGTAGCTATTCGGGAAATTAAGAAAGAGAGAAACAAACCTAAGTTAATAAATTACGGTTAACAACTCCTTCCGTAATTGTCTAATATTAACATAAAGAATTAGGGTATAGGTTTCTTTGAACCGGTTCGTTTCTGCTCTGCCACCATTAGAAGAGGGAAAGCAGTACCATAGTTTTTCGCCCAGGTCTAACAGGGGGTCCTTTTAACAAACAAAGGGAAAGCACTACAAAACTGTAGCACGGGTCTCACAGTAGAGAGAAGGGGTAATTGATAAGAGGAAGCAGGACGAAAACTGTTACAGATCTCACAGTAGGGGGGTTGACAAATGAAGAGAAAGCATTGGGGGGATCCTTGTTTGGTTCTTAAGGGTTTCGTTTGTTTTGAATTTCGCGCAAAACTACTCGGGGACTATTTGCGCTAGCCGTCTTTAATTTAGCAGTGTAAGACTAGAGGAAAGGCAACTAGTCATCACCACCCACCGCCAACTCTTGAGCTACTCTTTTATCAACGAATAGTGGGATTGATCCTAACATAATAATGCCCCCACGGCTGAAGGGGGAGCATTTTCCTGTGGCGGGGATTCGAACCCGTGACCTTCAGATTACAAAGTCAAACGCCTTAACCACCTGGTCATGCCTGGCCCAGACTAAGGGAAAGCTTTGCCTAAACTGTAGCACAGGGTCTCACAGAAGGGCTGGGGAGTCTTGTTAAGAAACAAATAGAAAATAGTAACAAAGATTTAACGCATAACTTATTACAACAGTGGGTTTGTTGTTCTTGTTGTTGGTCAAAAAGAGAAAGGAAAGTAGTCTGAAGTACGAGAATAATAATAAATGTCAAATGTCAAAAACACAACAACCTCAAAACTGTAAGTGTTCGCTGAATTTGTCGGTGTAGAGGTGAATATTAATTAATTTAGAGTTGAAATTTGTCGACTCTGAAAAAAGATAATTTATTCTGACGCATTTGTTTCTAGAGAAATAATGCAATCTTAAAACCAGAATATTCTTAAAACCAGAATATTCCCATGTTACTCAGAAATGCTTTTATATACGACATTAAGCGTAAAGCAATTGTCGTCCTTCAAGGGTTTTTTTACAAGTCTATCATAACGAAATTTCAACCTTTTGTGGCTATAGAACAGTGATGAAAGATTATAGTTCTGAAAAAAATAATTCTAACAAAATACTTAGATTTCTTATTATTTCTTTGCTCCAGGGAGTTAAGCGAGTATGCCCCCAGTGTGACACCATTACTTTCCCTTCAGACTTGAGAAGACTAAATATCTGAAGAATTTTATCCCCATTGCTTGAAACACCGGTGTTACTTCGTTCTATCTCATCAGCTGAATCTTCAGATAAAATTCTTGTTTCTCCAGATGACTGAAGGTGATACAATGACCTTTACTTTGTTGAAGAAATCACTGTTTTTGAATCGTTTGTGTGTGTGTATGTGTGTGACGAAGATAAAACGGAATAACGAACAGAACTTGAAGAGGGATAGCGAATAGACCTCGTGGTGTATTGTAAACTAAAGGTGAAAGTGAAGAAACGCCTCACGATGAACTGTACACCTAAAGTGAAAGTGTAGAAGACATCTTGTACTGTAAACCAAAGGTAAAAGTGAAAAAAGGCCTCGTGGTGCACAGTTAACCTAACGTAAACTGTTCATCGCCAAATATTGTGTTTTTGAAACAGTTTTTACTGTACAGTGATGGGTTTCTGAAACGTCACTTATCACAAGATGAATGTTTCCGAGATAATGCTTAGAATAGAATGATGTGTCTCTGAGGCAGTGTTTACAGCAGAGTTGAATAGATGGTTTGTGTTTCTGAAGCAGTGTTCACAGCAGAGTTGAAAAGAATGATGTGTTTCTGAGGCAGTGTTTACAGCAGAGTTGAATAGAATGATGTGTTTCTGAGGCAGTGTTTACAGCAGAGTTGAATAGAAGGATGTGTTTCTGAGGCAGTGTTTACAGCAGAGTTGAATAGAATGATGTGTTTCTGAGGCAGTGTTTACAGCAGGGTTGAAGAGAATGATGTGTTTCTGAGGTAGTGTTTACAGCAGAGTTGAAGAGAATGATGTGTTTCTGAGGCAGTGTTTACAGCAGAGTTGAATAGAATGGTGTGTTTCTGAGGCAGTGTTTACAGCAGAGTTGAATAGAGTGATGTGTTTCTGAGGCAGTGTTTACAGCAGAGTTGAATAGAATGATGTGTTTCTGAGGCAGTGTTTACAGCAGAGTTGAATAGAATGATGTGTTTCTGAGGCAATGTTTACAGCAGAGTTGAATAGAATGATGTGTTTCTGAGGCAGTGTTTACAGCAGAGTTGAAGAGAATGATGTGTTTCTGAGGCAGTGTTTACAGCAGAGTTGAATAGAATGATGTGTTTCTGAGGCAGTGTTTACAGCAGAGTTGAATAGAGTGATGTGTTTCTGAGGCAGTGTTTACAGCAGAGTTGAAGAGAATGATGTGTTTCTGAGGCAGTGTTTACAGCAGAGTTGAATAGAATGATGTGTTTCTGAGGCAGTGTTTACAGCAGAGTTGTTGTTGGATCCAACTCTTCCATGAGCAGGGTCTTTTGTGTTTAGCTGCTGAAATCAAACGTGGACAAAACAAGTATTTAGTTTGTAAAGATCAAAAATATATCTGGATATAATGTTTACCAGATTTATCATTTGGTTTATGCGTCTGCTTTAGATCCGAACTCTTTAATTATCTAATGGAAGAATGCTTAGATGTTTCGTTGTGGGGGAACTTTAATTTTAGCTAACATTCATGAGGATTTCTCATTACGTCCATAAGCCCACAAACTAACTACAATTGTTTACATGGTGTCGACAGGTGTAATGAAATAACGTTTACATGAAGTTTTAAAAAAATCGCAAGAATATTTAATTTATCGCGGGCTAATAATACACATATTCCATTATTTTTATGTGCTAGTCCGATTTTTTGTTCTCTTCGATCGAAATGATAGAAAGAGGAGACAAAACTGGTGGGCTGAGAAATTGTTGGATTTTCAACGGCAGTAGAAAAAACTAAGAGAGTTAATCTTCACTACCTGTTATTGTTTGTTTGTTTTTTGTTTTTGAATTTCGCACAAAGCTACTCGAGGGCTATCTGTGCTAGCCGTCCTTAATTTTGCAGTGTAAGACTAGAGGGAAGGCAGCTAGTCATCATCACCCACCGCCAAATCTTGGGCTACTCTTTTACCAACGAATAGTGGGATTGACCGTCACATTATAACGCCCCCACGGCTTAAAGGGCGAGCATGTTTGGCGCGACGAGGATTAGAACCCGCGACCCTCAGATTACCAGTCGCATGCCTTAACGCGCTTGGCCGTGTCGGGCCTTTACCTGTTATTAAATCTATGGTGTTTTTTAACAGTTATTAGAAACTGATCATTTTTATACCTCCATACGAACTCGTAACAAAGAATTCTTTACAGGTGATTAAATATTCTACTCTTTTCCATTAAGATCTTTAATCTTCCAGTGAAGGATGAATAATTTCTGTGATGAAACACGTGAAATATTAGTTGGATTTTAATAGAAAATGTATAGAGAAAACGTTTCCTTGAATGTATTAAGCTAGTTGTCCCAACATCTCAACAATATCTTAGTAATTCATTTATAATATTAGCTATTTATAGCAACATTAAACATTTCTTTACCGACTCGGTGAAGCGGAGGGCAGACTGCAGGGTTTTATATTCCCGCTGCTTTATCCAAGCCCGTTTCCTTGGTTGTGGTTTCGCTAGATAGTAGATAGGGACAGTGGGAATTTCGGTAATTCATTAGATATTCATCCGAGTAGTATCTTAGCGCCCTTCATCATTATCATTAGCTATGTTTACCAACATTTCAACAATATTCTAAAGTAATTCATCTATGATCTGAATATTCATTCCAACACATTAATAATATCGTCCCCCATTGCTACAGCGGTAGGTATTCAGATCTACAACGCTAGAATCAGGGGTTCGATTCCCTTCGCTGGTCACAACAGATAGCCCGATGTAGCTTTGCTATAAGGAAACACGTAAAAACACTTCAGCAATATCCTAAAGTCATTCATCTATAATATTGAATATTCATTCCAACAACTCAACAATATCCTAAAGTCATTCATCTATAATGTTAAATTCATCCCAACAACTCAACAATATCCTAAAGTCATTCATCTATAATGTTAAATTCATCCCAACAACTCAACAATATCCTAAAGTCATTCATCTATAATATTGAATATTCATCCCAACAACTCAACAATATCCTAAAGTCATTCATCTATAATGTTAAATTCATCCCAACAACTCAACAATAAATTCCCTAAAGTCATTCATCTATAATGTTAAATTCATCCCAACAACTCAACAATATCCTAAAGTCATTCATCTATAATGTTAAATTCATCCCAACAACTCAACAATAAATATCCTAAAGTCATTCATCTATAATGTTAAATTCATCCCAACAACTTAACAATATCCTAAAGTCATTCATCTATAATGTTAAATTCATTCCAACAACTCAACAATATCCTAAAGTCATTCATCTATAATATTAAATTCATCCCAACAACTCAACAATATCCTAAAGTCATTCATCTATAATGTTAAATTCATCCCAACAATTCAACAATATCCAAAAGTCATTCATCTATAATATTAACGATACAACAGTTTATCATTAGTAATTTTTCCCAACTATATGTTTATTGAAAATCCTTATTGGTTTGCAATTGTTTTGAATATTAGTTTATGAAAGTTATTGAACATTACAGGATAAATTATTTGGTTCTTCACCAGGATAAGTCTTGAAATTTATATGTTTTGATTTATTCTTTTGAAGAAAGTTTTTTAAAGTAGTCATGTTCGTTTCTAAGCTCTGTTTTGTACTCATATTTGATAATTATTCAATAATGTTTGTTTATAAGGTATAAAATACTATTTCCTTACATTAGAAGAAAAACGTTTTCTTTGAAGCCAATATAAGACTTTTATCAGTTTTAGCACTTCAGGAAGTTCCACTGATCGGTGTAGTAACGGATCATATTCACATGACATTTAGGAAGTTCAGGAACTTTCACTGGTCTGTGTAGTAACGTATCATATTTACATGACTTTTAGAAGTTCAGGAAGTTTCACTGATCTCTCTAGTAATGGATCATATTTACATGACTTTTAGTAAGTTACACTGGTCTGTGTAGTAACGGATCATATTTACATGACTTTTAGGAACATCCACTGTCGGTGTAATAATGCATCATATTTATATTATTTTTAGAAACTTCCACTGTCGGTGTAGTAATGGATGATATTTACATGACTTTTAGGAACTTCCACTGGTCTGTTTAGTAATGGATCATATTTACATGAGTTTTAGGAACTTCCACTGTCGGCGTAGTAATGGATGACATTTACATGACGTTTAGAAGTTCAAGAAGTTTAACAGGTTGATACAGTAGCGAATCACGTGTACCTGGATTTTACAAATTAAAGAAGTTTACGTATCATTCGGTGTAGTAATGAATCATATGTACATGATTTTATAAGTTCAGGAAATTTCATTAATTGGTGTAATAAAGAAACATATACATAACTACCAGTAGTAAAAGAAGTTCAATTAATTAGCGTAGTCATGTACCTTGTGCAATGCCGGAGAATTTCTCCAGCGTGTATATACGATACCCCTATTGTGGCTTAAAAACACCTATTATTTCCTGTATCAAAAGGATGGTTTTTGTTGTGTTTCTTAGAAAATATATTACAATCAATATAGAAATAACGCGAAGATCTTTTTTTTTTTTCTGTACAGTGAAATCCATGATATAAATAAAAGTTTTGAAAATGTTGAAGTGATTTAAACAGCAAAACATCTAAACAACTTTCATCAAACTAAACAGATTTAAATAGAGAAAATCTATCATTACATAAACAGTAATCAAAGTGCAGAGTGTACGAAACTACACATACGCTAATCAAACTCCAGAGTTTATTAGCTGTAAGTTGAGTTACATTATTAAATACGCGGTACATCAAAAGTAAAGAGTGTTGGAAACTACATGTTTAGCACTTCAAAGTACATAGTTTGCTAGACTATACAACTGAATTACAGTATTGTACACACTGTACATTAAAGTCACAGTGTACTAAACCGGAACGACTCTTGCAATAATTCTAATGTAGCAGTTCAAACATGCTTTACTTTAAACACCTTACATAACACCTCCTGTGATATCTTGATATAACAATCTCAGCATTGTGTACTTTAAAAAAACTATATTTCAGCTCTTTGCGATATTCTAATGTAACAATCTTAGAATAGCTTATTTTTAACACCTTATGTAACAACTCTTGCGGTATCTTAATGTAACAATCACAGCATATTTTACATTAAACACCCTATGTAACAACTCTTGTTGTGTCTTAATGTAACAATCACAGCATATTTTACATTAAACACCCTATGTAACAACTCTTGTGGTATCTTAACGTAACAATCACAGCATATTTCACATTAAACACCCTATGTAACAATTCTTGTGGTATCTTAAGGTAACAATCACAGCATTTTTACATTAAACACCCTATGTAACAATTCTTGTGGTATTTTAATGTAACAGTTAAAGCATATTTTACATTAAACACCCTATGTAACAACTCTTGTGATACCTTACTGTGACAATCCCAGTATACTTTGCTTTAAACACCTTATGTAACAATTTTTGCGATGCTAAAATCTTCATTAATGTATTAGAATCAATTACAAGCAAAGAAGACATTCCTAGAGTAAAACAATTTTAAAATAATTGTATTTACGTGTTTCATAATAGACTACAGTAGGTTAAAACCACAACAATGTTGAATCAGGCGATCGCTTCAGACAGAGATCTTTACAATACACGATATCAGTTTTTATTGTTGTCGAATTTCGTTATCATCGATTGCACAATGAGTGCAGTTTTCGTCGAAGATATTTTATCAAAAACGCTTTTGCGTAGTGAGATGGTTAAACGTTGTGTACAAATAAGTAATTACAAAGTTTATGAATACAGAGAGTTGGGAAAGTGATATTTAAAAAAAATGTTTGGAACATCACTACGTCACTATTGTTCATGTCGGAAACGTGTGACCAAGATGTATCTTATGCGTCTTGAAAATAGACTTGCAGCACACGTGCCATTCCGAATGGCTTTGATGTAAAGTTTTCACATCCAAAGCACATCAATCTATCCTGCAGACTTTCCATAAACGATCGAGTGTACGATGACGACGGGTTTCTTGCGTTTATCCCTAGGTGATGCATAGAACAGTTAACCAGCTTGTCTCCACGTAAAGTAGCACGAATAGTTGCTCCATTCTCCCGCAGTTTGACGTTGGATAGGCAATATGACCGGAAACCTATTATAATTGATAACCAGTATTTCTTACAAGGCGACTATTGTATTTCATTTTATTTGTTATTTTTCGCGTTACAAAGACTCCATATCATGGTCGGATATAAATAAGGTCTCACCTTGACCTTTATGTCCACTCTTAAATTGTCATTTGAATTAATAATTTGCAGTCTAAAATTGTTTTAATATAACGTACTTAAATATCTGTAGTCTTATTTCAGTGTCGCCTAAAAGTAATGATTCAGGTCCTTCAGCTAAAAATTTGCTTGGTTAAGTATCTTCAAAGATTTTTCAGCGTCTCTGGTGTAATACGACAGCAATGAACATTTGACGAGTTAGTAAATTATGGTAAATAAGCAATAGATTATATTATTGAATTGTGGTTATTTGCATGATGTCATATAAGAATATTAAAGATTCGTAGAACTAGTAAATGATGGTTTGAATTTTGCGAAAAGCTACATGAGAGCTACCTGCAATGCAATAGCAGTCCCTAATTTAGCAGTGTAAGACTAGAGGGAAGGCAGCTAGTCATCACTACCCACCGCCATCTCTTGGGCTACTCTTTAACCAACGAATAGTGGGATTAATCTTCACGTTATAACGCCCCCACGGCTGAAAGGACGAGCATGATTGGTGCGACGGGATTCGAACCCGCGACCCTCAGATTACGAGTCGAATGCCTTAACCACCTGGCCACACTAAGCTTACAGTGATGGATTTTGACTCACTTTCTTTTTTTTTCTGATCAAAACTTTGCCTTCGAAATTATTCTTAGGTTATACAGTTATTTAAAACCCATCCCGGCTCTTAAGGAAGTATACTTTATGCTGAAAACAGTAAAGAAGTTTTGTTTTATTGCATAGTGGACCATCTACGCTCTGTCCACCACGAGGGATGAAGCCGCGGATTTTAACATTGGAAGTCCATATAATAACCGTGGAGGATTTCATTTATGTTTCTATCATTTTTCATAAAGTCTTTAATGATACGTTCATGAGATGAAGCAGACGTAATTCCAACGTCAATTTAGAAAAATTATCTGAAAAATATACTTTCCGACATAATTTTCCTCAAAAAAGTTTGTCACATAGACTAATGCGACGTAATACACAAAGTGAAACAACCTTTAAATTCAATAAAAAATGATGTGTCAAATATTACTAGATATTTAGCCGCATGCATATTCTATACATATCGAGACGGCTGCGTAAAAAAAAACCCAAAAAACACAACTTGGAAAGCCTGATTTAATACTTGAAAGTAATAAAGGAGAATATTTATCATTCTGTGCTGACAGCGACGTCTAGACATTGAAAAAGGACCTAGTTTTTTATTATATATACATATGTATATATATATATATATATATATATATACGTGACAACAGGTTTATTTCAGCCTGTAACATAACCATATAGTTAATCAAAGAAATAAACTACAAACCACAGTAACATTCTGTAATGTTTCTCATGATAACTCTGTCAATCTTAAACTATTTTGTTGGTCAAAAGAAGTCTTACTGAGAGCAAATGAGTCAATCTCTTAGTTCAGTGTTTTATAGGTTAGTGTGTTAACGAGAGTGAGTGATGGGTCAGTCTTTTAGTTCAACGTGTGATTGGTTAAAAGGTGTCTTAGTTATCGGACAGAATTGGACAGTTTTATATTAATATAGTTACGTAAGGTACAGTCTTTGCCTGACAATCGCCTGCATGTTGGACAGAACTGGACAGTTGTGTATTAATATAGTTATGTGACGTGCAGTTTTTACAGAGAATCGCCTGCATGTCGGACAGAGCTGGACAGTTTTATATTAATATAGTTACGTAAGGTACAGTCTTTGCCTGACAATGGCCTGCATGTTGGACAGAACTGGACAGTTGTATATTAATATAGTTACGTAAGGTACAGTCTTTGCCTGACAATCGCCTGCATGTTGGACAGAACTGGACAGTTGTATATTAATATAGTTATGTGACGTGCAGTGTTTACAGACAATCGCCTGCATGTCGGACAGAGCTGGACAGTTTTATATTAATAGAGACACTGGACAATCGTTTGCACGTCGAACAGAAACAGAGTTTTTATTTGAAATGCTTACATCCCTGGTGTACAGTTGGGTTAGCTCAAATCACACAACGAGAAACCCCATAAAAAATTAAGTTTTACTTTCGAACCCATCTCTGTTTATTCCCCAAGAGAATACACATAAGAACGCCAACTTTCTCATACCAACTGGTCTTACATTTATTGAAGACACAATCGGCGGAAGGATATGCCTCATCATGTTCTCTGTACTGTACGGAAGCCCGTTGGGACCAAAATTTTACGGTGTCTAAACATGGTAGATATTACTCAAATGTTAAGTTTCCACGCGCTTGAGAAACTCCGTAGTTTACTTTATCAGGAACTCTTGTGTTTTAAGATAGATAATAGAAGACTACTCCAGCCGGATAACAGTGACACTGGGAGAGATTCTTTCACTAGTGAATCCGAGCACGGTTCCGCCCTTGGGGCGAACTCTACTCCTTTCGAAGAAATTAAATTAATCGGTGCCTGGATTCTCGAACACTCGGCCTGCGTCTTTTCATATGCTTTATTATTATTTTTAGTGGAAAACAATATTATTGATTGAATAGCAACTCCTACGAGCGTTTATCCCTTCACTATCTATCTTTCTATCTATGAATTTCGGGGCCCTGCATGGCCAGGTGGTTGAGGCACTCGACTCATAACCCGAAGGTCACGAGTTCGAATCCCCGTCACACTAAACATTCTCGCCCTTTCAGCCGTGGGGGCGTTATAATGTAACGGTCAATCCCATTATTCGTTGGTTAAAGAATAGCCCAAGAGTTGGCGGTGAGTGGTGATGACTAGCTGCCTTCCTTCTAGTCTTACACTGCTAAATTAGGGACGGCTAGCGCAAATAATCCTCGTGTAGCTTTGCGTGAAATTCAAAAGAAACCAAACAAAATCTATTTCGGTTTTCTGATGCTATCCGCCACGAGATTTTAGTTTCTATGACAACCACGGTTTCTGATGCTAGCCGCTACGTGATTTTATTTTTCTATTAAGAACTGTATCACGACCTCCGTTTCTGGTGCTAGCAGCCAGTCGATATTAGTTTTCACTACGAATTATATCATAACCGTTGATGCTAAGCCTGTCACTGTCATTTCCCTGATAACCTAATATTCTATATCTGATGGTCAAACCAGCCTGGCTTTGAAGCATGCGCTAAAAGTGCCCATGTTAAGATTCCAGAGGGCATCTAAAAAAACGAAACTAGAATAAAAAAAATGGAACATTAAAATTTTTAAAATTGAATTTAATAGTATACGCCATTTGAGGTCATAAGAATGTGATTTCATGTCAGACCATGTGGTATTTAATACCAGCTTGGTTTTAAGACCAGTGCATGGGACAGATCACAGCGTTTGGTGAAGTCTGTACGCTGAGCGAGGCTTGAACCGATACTTCTACATTGATTTATCGACACGTTCCACTTTCAAGTGTTGAGATTGGCTCGTTTTCTCGTCATCCATACGTCGCTGTACTTCAATAGAAGTAAGCTGGCAGAAAATATGCTTATAACAGTTAGTCGGCCTAATCGCACGCGCAGTAACATTGGGAATATTGTCGACAAGAGCTGAGAAAAAACAAATTGCCATAGCCAAGCTGGCCAGATATAAGTGTTACGTTTATATGCACATAGGTATAAGATGATATATCTACGTTCCACACCAAGCTTAGAGTTTGTTTGTTTTTGAATTTCGCACAAAGCTACTCGAGGGCTATCTGAGCTAGCCGTCTCTAATTTAGCCGTGTAAGACTAGAGGGAAGGCAGCTAGTCATCACCACCCACCGCCAACTCTTGGGCTACTCTTTTACCAACGAATAGTGGGATTGACCGTCACATTATAACGCCCCCACGGCTGGGAGGGCGGGCATGTTTGGCGCGACTCGGGCGCGAACCCCGACCCTCAGATTACGAAGGGCACGCCTTAACGCGCTAGGCCATGCCGGGCCCTGCCAAGCTTAGAGCTCAATGGGATTCATATATGACCCGGGGAACATCTTCAGTCTAATGTAAGGCCCTGGCATGGCCAGGTGGTTAAGAAACTCGACTCGTAATCCGAGGGTCGCGGGTTCGAATCTCCGTCACACCAAACATGCTTGCCCTTTCACCCGTGAGGGCGTTATAACGTGACGGTCAATCCCACTATTCGTTGGTTAAAGAGTAGCCCAAGAGTTGGCGGTGGGCAATGATGACTAGCTGCCTTCCCTTTAGTCTTACACTGCAAATTTAGAGACGGCTAGCGCAGATAGGGCTCAAGTAGTTTTGCGCGAAATTCAAAACAAACCAATCCAATCCAATACGAGGAAGGTGATAGTTAAAACATTGATTGTTTCCCGAACTTTGAGTTTGTTATCGAAGTAAGAAAGAAAACCACAAAAGCTGATTTTCTTCACAGTCCTACTAACCAAACATAATTAAAACTAACAGAATTACGCAACACATTTTAAAAATTTATTACGATTGTATTGAAATATTTAAAGCTACTAGAAAGTCGAATTTTGAGTTTTTATATAGTTGAAAATAAATACCCACATTTTAAAAGGAATTATTTTAAATATTACTGACATATTCAGAAAACGTGAGTAGTCTTGTTAAAATTCTGCTCGTTAATAATTTCTATACCCATTACCCTCACTGCCAACTTCCTTTATTGTACGAGCTACTTCCTCTACTCTTATCTATCTTTATTATTTTTGGTGCCAAGCCCTGTTACCCTCACTGCCAACTTCCTTTATTGTACGATCTCCTTCCTCTCCACTTATCGATCTATATTATTTTTGGTGCTTAACCCTGTTACCCTCACTGCCAACTTCCTTTATTGTACGATCTACTTCCTCTACTCTTAACTATCTTTATTATTTTTGGTGCCAAGCTCTGTTACCCTCACTGCCAACTTCCTTTATTGTACGATCTACTTCCTCTACTCTTAAATATCTTTATTATTTTTGGTGCCTAGCCCTGTTACCTTCACTGCCAACTTCCTTTATTGTACGATCTACTTCCTCTACTCTTAACTATCTTTATTATTTTTGGTGCCAAGCTCTGTTACCCTCACTGCCAACTTCCTTTATTGTACGATCTACTTCCTCTACTCTTAACTATCTTTATTATTTTTGGTGCCAAGCCCTGTTACCCTCACTGCCAGCTTCCTTTATTGTACGATCTACTTCCTCTACTCTTAACTATCTTTATTATTTTTGGTTCCTAGTCCTGTCACCCTCACTGCCAAATTCCTTTATTGTACGATCTACTTCCTCTACTCTTAACTATCTTTATTATTTTTGGTGCCTAGCCCTGTTACCCTCACTGCTAACTTCCTTTTTTATTGTACGATCTACTTCCTCTACTCTTAAATATCTTTATTATTTTTGGTGCTAAGCCCTGTTACCTCACTGCTAACTTCCTTTATTGTAATGATCTACTTCCTCTACTCTTAAATATCTTTATTATTTTGTGCTAAGCCCTGTTACCCTCACTGCTAACTTCCTTTATTGTAATGATCTACTTCCTCTACTCTTAACTATCTTTATTATTTTTGGTGCCAAGCCCTGTTACCCTCACTGCCAACTTCCTTTATTGTACGATCTACTTCCTCTACTCTTAACTATCTTTATTATTTTTGATACCTAGCCCTGTTACCCTCACTGCCAACTTCCTTTATTGTACGATCTACTTCCTCTACTCTTAACTATCTTTATTATTTTTGGTGCCTAGCCCTGTTACCCTCACTGCCAACTTCCTTTATTGTACGATCTACTTCCTCTACTCTTAACTATCTTTATTATTTTTGGTGCCTAGCCCTGTTACCCTCACTGCCAAATTCCTTTATTGTACGATCTACTTTCTGTACTCTTACCAATCTTTATTTTCTTTGGTACCTAGCCCTGTTACCCTCACTGCCAACTTCCTTTATTGTACGATCTACTTCCTTAACTCTAACCTCATTGCCAACATCTCTTTTCAACTAGTTTGTTTTTTACACTCACTGGCAACTTTATTTTTTGTAGTATCTATTTCGACAACTATTATCACTACCTTTATTTTGTAAATTTTGTTACTTACTCTCATAACAAACTTTCTTCATCAGAGCACTTTTCAAACCAATATTATTAATCCTGTAAATATTAGTAATTACCCCTTTTACAAACATCATTATTTGTAGTTACTTACTTTAGTTACCAATGCTACAACTGTCATTTTTCATGATCATTTTTTTAGCATTATTATCAAATGTTTACTACGCATTACTTCTTTTACGTTAGTTACGACTAACTTATCTAGTATTTATATATCTTCACCTTATTAATACTGTATTTTGTATCACCAACTTTCTTTATCTTATTAATGTTGTATTTTGTATCACCAACTTTCTTTATCTTATTAATGTTGTATTTTGTATCACCAACTTTCTTTACCTTATTAATACTGTATTTTGTATCACCAACTTTCTTCACCTTATTAATACTGTATTTTGTATCACCAACTTTCTTTACCTTATTAATGTTGTATTTTGTATCACCAACTTTCTTTACCTTATTAATACTGTATTTTGTATCACCAACTTTCTTCACCTTATTAATACTGTATTTTGTATCACCAACTTTCTTTACCTTATTAATACTGTATTTTGTATCACCAACTTTCTTTATCTTATTAATACTGTATTTTGTATCACCAACTTTCTTTATCTTATTAATGTTGTATTTTGTATCACCAACTTTCTTTACCTTATTAATACTGTATTTTGTATCACCAACTTTCTTCACCTTATTAATACTGTATTTTGTATCACCAACTTTCTTTACCTTATTAATACTGTATTTTGTATCACCAACTTTCTTCACCTTATTAATACTGTATTTTGTATCACCAACTTTCTTCACCTTATTAATACTGTATTTTGTATCACCAACTTTCTTTATCTTATTAATGTTGTATTTTGTATCACCAACTTTCTTTACCTTATTAATACTGTATTTTGTATCACCAACTTTCTTCACCTTATTAATACTGTATTTTGTATCACCAACTTTCTTTATCTTATTAATGTTGTATTTTGTATCACCAACTTTCTTTACCTTATTAATACTGTATTTTGTATCACCAACTTTCTTCACCTTATTAATACTGTCTTTTGTATCACCAACTTTCTTTACCTTATTAATACTGTATTTTGTATCACCAACTTTCTTTACCTTATTAATGCTGTATTTTGTATCACCAACTTTGTTTACCTTATTAATGCTGTATTTTGTATCACAAACTTTCTTTACCTTATTAATGTTGTATTTTGTATCACCAACTTTGTTTACCTTATTAATGCTGTATTTTGTATCACAAACTTTCTTTACCTTATTAATGCTGTATTTTGTATCACCAACTTTCTTTACCTTATTAATGTTGTATTTTGTATCACCAACTTTCTTCACCTTATCAATACTGTATTTTGTATCACCAACTTTCTTTACCTTATTAATGCTGTATTTTGTATCACCAACTTTGTTTACCTTATTAATGCTGTATTTTGTATCACAAACTTTCTTTACCTTATTAATGTTGTATTTTGTATCACCAACTTTGTTTACCTTATTAATGCTGTATTTTGTATCACAAACTTTCTTTACCTTATTAATGTTGTATTTTGTATCACCAACTTTGTTTACCTTATTAATGCTGTATTTTGTATCACAAACTTTCTTTACCTTATTAATGCTGTATTTTGTATCACCAACTTTGTTTACCTTATTAATGTTGTATTTTGTATCACCAACTTTGTTTACCTTATTAATACTGTATTTTGTATCACAAACTTTCTTTACCTTATTAATGTTGTATTTTGTATCACCAACTTTGTTTACCTTATTAATGTTGTATTTTGTATCACAAACTTTCTTTACCTTATTAATGTTGTATTTTGTATCACCAACTTTGTTTACCTTATTAATGTTGTATTTTGTATCACAAACTTTGTTTACCTTATTGATGTTGTATTTTGTATCACCAACTTTGTTTACCTTATTAATGTTGTATTTTGTATCACCAACTTTCTTTCCCTTATTAATGTTGTATTTTTATCACCAATTTTCTTCACATTGTTAATACTGTTCCTTGCAATGATACTACATCTACAATGTTTACTAAACTAACTGGCAAAGAACAATAGTGAGTAAAAATCTGTAGGTTAGGTTTTCAGTTCGTTTTATTTAACCATGGTGAAAAAAATGAAAGAAATCTTTAACATATATATATAATAAATATATACAGTTTTCAGTGAAAGTTATTTCTTATCCAAGAAACAAACATAATCATTTATATATTTCTAATTCTGAGATTAGTTTCGTGTAATATAGTACTACATAGAATAATCGACTATGAAGTAATGAGATTTCAGATTTACTTGTGTGTGTATGTTGGTGGTGGACGTAGTGCTTATTAGAAAGTCGACTTATATTAGATAAATGGTTATATACACGTTGCTAATATAATTCGTTAATTGCTACAATTTTTATTAAATTCAATGTTGAGATGAACACATTCCGTGACAGCTATTAATGGAATGCGAAAAGTTTTGAACTCGAGTAAAAATTCCGCAGTATCTTACTGGACAACTTTTAATTACAAATTCATAGTAATTAAGCAGTTATTTTTACAGTTAAATTGGGATGTAAAGTTGCTTTAATTCAGAATTTTTTTAGCAGAAAGTAAATTAACGGTATGAGGCTGATTTGATATCAAATAGGATATAGAGACATATAATGCGTTCCAGAATAAATCTGGCTCATTTGGTTGTATTTGCTTGTAACGTTCACATATGTAGTGTACTAAAATACAGTCACAGTTTCTTGCTATATGACTGTATAACCCTTTCACAACAATGGCATTTTTTGTTATATACACAGTACACAGCGATTGACGGAGTGCTTTTGCTGATATAAAATGGTTCACCTCTCTCCACTTATTCACTCGAATTAATAACGCAATAACTACTATTATTTCGCAAAATAAAGATCACCTGAGAGACACAACATATGTGTGGCAATCGATTCGTGGACAGATGTGATTTTTAGACTACTTTCACCGTACAGATGTCCTTCTGTCTGTTTATCGATTACAAGACGGATGTGATTATATTTTTGAGACCACTTTCATGTTTTCCTTATGTTTGTTTATCGATTAAAGCAATAAACAAGGGCAACATTAATAAAATGCCTCAATGTGTTCGGCTCTAAATTAAATACAGTTAGTGTGAGCACTCTCTTTTGTATTTTTAAAGATTCATGTCACATTCTCGAACTGTACTTACGAAATGTGGATCTTTCAAGACGGGGGTGAATCTATATTTTTGTCTTGATTTGTGTACAAAACATGCATTTGCTGGAGACTGGAAACCTGATAGGTACGTGCTGGATACTGGAGACCCGCCATGAACGTGCTGGAGACTGGAGATGTAACATGTATATGCTGGAAAGTGGAGACGTGAAGTGCAGGCCCAATAAAACTGGGCCTTTATACGTGTCATTTGAACAAGTATATTGGAGTTCAAAAGGAAGTAACATATGTAAAAACAAACATAATAATCGATCTGAGATTCTGAGAGTGGACAGGTGTCAAGAGGTTAACACGTGTGGTTTACTGTATTCGTAAGTGACGGATAAGATTTGGTAAAACGGCTCTGTTTGTGAGATATCCTATTAAGGATAATGACACGTTCTGAGGATGCTTACGCAACCGTTGTTTCTACATGTGGCATATGACTCGTGTGTTCTTCCTAGTCATAAGTCAACGTTGCAGGTTTCAGTCACGTGCACCGTATAGTCGAGCCAGTGATTGTTTCGGTTTATTACATTTTAATTAGTTCCTTTACTTTCATATAGAGGGACACAGATCCCATACCCGACTGAGTTTTAGGAATTAGGTAAATAGACCTGTACGTTGAGGGTGTTAATGAATAAAATCACGCTCAAGCTATTTGTCCCTAGATTCGGCAGTCCTGTTGCTCTAACAACTTGGAAAGGGCTGCGCACAAACCAACCCTATTTAGGAGGAAGATAGAGAAAAGGAGACTGGTCGATCACGTCAGTAGGCCTAGGAGCTATAAATGTACACATAATGTTGATGAAGCGTAATTAAAATTAATTAAGAGTAACCGCTAATTTGATATTGGGAAACTGTTAACTTTAATTACGACATCACGAGAAACTCATTACTCGTCTAAACTCCGAACTTTGCTAAATGTGTACCGTAGCAGAAAACCTGCGAATGAAGTTTGTTCTCGTAATTACGACATTAGTGGTGAACTGTACACTAAAAGAAAAAGAAAACTTCAGGGGTTATGTTGACTCTTAACGTTAGAATGATATTTAACTTACCACTGAGTTAGTGGTAAACTGTACACAAAAAAACAGAAAAGAAAACTTCAGGGTTATGTTGACTCTTAACGTTAGTATGATATTTAACTTACCACTGAGTTAGTGATGAACTGTACACTAAAAGAAAAAGAAAACTTCAGGGGTTATGTTGACTCTTAACGTTAGAATGATATTTAACTTACCACTGAGTTAGTGGTAAACTGTACACAAAAAGAAAAAGAAAACTTCAGGGGTTATGTTGACTCTTAACGTTAGAATGATATTTAACTTACCACTGAGTTAGTGGTAAACTGTACACAAAAAGAAAAAGAAAACTTCAGGGGTTATGTTGACTCTTAACGTTAGAATGATATTTAACTTACCACTGAGTTAGTGGTAAACTGTACACTAAAAGAAAAGGAAAAATTCAGGGGTTATGTTGACTCTTAACGTTAGAATGATATTTAACTTACCACTGAGTTAGTGGTGAACTGTACACGCTTTGATCAGTTTCATTTCTTTGTTATGGTAATAAAACTCAGGAGTTATGTTACCTCTTAGCATTAGAATAATACTTCACTTAACAATGAGTTAGTGGTAAACTGTACACGCTTTGATCGGTTTCATTTCTTTTTGTAGAAAACAAACAAATCCGCATTTATATAAACTCTCAGCCTTAGAATTGTATTTTACTAATAACTACACTAACAGTCAACTGAACAAAATTTGATCAGTCATTTCAAAGAAAGAATAATTATAGAAAACATTGTACTCATGTATGAAACTAATTCTTACAAATACTGAAATTATGTTATTCAGTTTTCTGTGTTTTTACTGAAGAGTACAAAACGTAGAGTTAATCACTTTGCACTATAAACACCAGTGTTGTACAGTGAACACGAACACCAAACCTACTATGTTTACAAGACGTATATTCATCGACTTTAAAATACATTAATGAACGTAATTACATGAATATAACACAAAAGACTCATCTACTGTGAGCCTTACGATAAACAAGTTACTATGAACTTTAGAGATCACGAATATTTATTATAAACCTTACAGGTCACGAACAGTTATTATAAACTTTACAGATCAAGAACAGTTACTATCATCTTTACAGAGAATGAACAGTTTCTATCAATTTTACAGATCACGAACACTTACTACAAACTTTACAGAACATAAACAGTTGCTATCATCTTTACAGATCGATAACAGTTACTACCAACTTTATAAATTATGAACAGTTACTACCAACTTTACAAACCACGAACAGTTACTACCAACTTAAAGATCGTGATCAGTTACGATCAATTTTACAAATCGCGAACAGTTACTTCCAACTTTACAAATCACGAACATTTATTATAAACTTTACAGATCGTGAACAACTACTATACTGCTTCATGAACCGTGTAACACTGGCTACAGGAACAGAGTTGTTACATCCTTAAAACACCGTGCTAATGGAATCAAATAATCTCCAATTTCTATATTAGCCCCCTAAATTATTTTGTATTACATCTCTCAACAACGTGTCTAAACGAAAACACCTCGTCATCCAAAGATTGAGTAAAAAAGCTTTCGATATCTGAAGTTCATTAGATATTTTGTTCATCTAACTTTCATTATCATATCCTACTAAACAAACCCGTCCTGCAGGAGAGTTGTTATTGAAACCCTCAGTTTTTACGTAATGTAGTACAAATTTTTAAAACCCGTATTGGTATTTCTCAGCGTTGTTTTTAAGCAACAAATATTCAATGACACTATGTCAAAAAAGAAAGGACCTATTATGGATTAATATTCACCTCTCCGATATAAAGAGGTCCTTTGTGCTCGTTTATCTGAATGTATTCACTTTCCTGTTTATTTTACCTATGACACTCACCAGTGAATTCCAGTAAGGAGTTTAAAACAGTAAGTGTATAATTATCTTTGACTTTATTACTTTGGTTTGGGAAAAAATCAAGTTTTTTTTCGTTCAAACAATGATATCGATATAGACTACCGACCCCTTCTCACTTCGTTTAAATTTAAGGCTTAAGTAAAAGACGAATTTCATCAATGTATACCGACCTTTCCATATATAGAGAGATGTAGGATATTGATGTAATGTTTTTGTGATCATGTCCAGAGTTGGTTGTATTCATGCTCTTAACCAAACAGAATCTCCACATGAAATTCATTCTATATAAAATTGTGGGATCATGACCTCCTGATTAGAGACGTTATAGTAACATTTCAGTTACATACTAAGAAAGTAAATACAAGAATTGTCAATGACACTAAATTACTGAACATAATGTGGAGAACGGTATAAAATATGTCGGAGGAGGTTAGGGTTAGGAATCTCAGAATAGTGTGACAGTATATAAACAATAGTTAGGTACCGGTATGAAACTTAATTGTTCCTAAACGAACAACAAAATAACCAACAATGATGTCTTTCCGATCTCATCACAAGGGAATATGAAATTACATGTCAAACATGATAAAAGCAAGTGTAAAACAATTTCATTACAAGAAAATATAAATATACAAGTTGAATGGTTCTGTTTACAAAACACCGTACTAGCACATGTAAAATACTGATACCACAAATGCATATAAAATGTACATGTTGAATGGTTTAGTTTAGGGAAAATGATACTAGCGCGTATATCACGATGTCATATGTCCCGGCATGTCTAGGTGATTAAGGCACTCGTCTCGTAATTTGCGGGTTCGAATCCCTGTCGCACCAACCATGTGGGGGCTTTGTAATGTAACGGTTATCCCCGATATTCGTTCGTAAAAGAGTAGCTCAAGAGTTGTACGTGGGTGGTGATGACTAGCTGCCTTCCCTCTAGTCTTACACTGCTAAATTAGGGACGGCTAGCACAGATAGCCTTCGTGTAGCTTTGTGCGAAATTGAAAAACAAACAAACAAAAAACAAAACTATGTCATTACAAAAATATAACGTTGCATCTTGAATAGCTTAGTTTACAAAACGTTGTACTAACGTGTGTATTATTTTTTTGAAACAGTAATTTTGAGTTTGTGAAACACTATGGATTTCGACTCAAGATTAGAATTTAATCAATCCTAATGTAAGTTGTATAACATTGTAGAAAACAATAATTCGGAATTATTCTGTTGTGAAACGTATGACCATGATATTAACATTGGTATTCTGAGAACAGTGTGGCTATTTCTCATGTGTTAAGTAGAGATTCGTCTGTTTGTTGTTAAGCGTAAATCTACCACGAGTATCGAAATTCGGTTTTCCATGATGTGAACCCTAAGATTCGTTGCCGAGCAGTTTCTCCCAAGAACAACCCTATTTGTTCGTACGAAACACGTGTATTTAGCGAGTGTGATTTCAAATGGAAAAAAAATTCGCAACTCACCTTTGTACTTTTCACTTGTTAGATCCAACGTTTAAATCAAATTAGATCCAACGTTTAAATTAACAAGAAAAGAAACGCAAGAGACTAGCTATAAGTTAAAGCGACGTATTTTGATGTCTCCACCTGACACTTGTTTGCTCAAAGAGGGTATTAACCATGCTTATTTCTCCGTTCGTTCATTGGTTCCCATATAGTTTGTCATTATATCTTTCTTATATTTGCTGTCTGTTTTCACATCTACTGACATCAACCCTTGCTAAATTTGACTGTGTGATCGTGATTTGTACTTTCAAAAACAAGCTGTAATATGACGTGGCTATACGAGCATTGTTAGCAGTTACTAAGTGCGTGCGAGATTTGACAGTAACATCGCTCAAGTACAAACCCTTTCATTCAGTCCATTACTGAACAATTACATTCCACACTGAACAGTGAACACCACATAAAAATACTTCCTCTTACTGTATGTAATCTCCACAGATTTTTCTGAGAAAAGATATCGTGAAACTATAAAGTATTCGGTGTTTTAATTATTATTCTGACATGTCTGTCTCTTCTGCGATTCGAGAATTTCTTCTAAACACACAGTTTCAATCAAAAATGGCTGATAAAAAATATCAGTGCGCTTCCAAACCAAGATAGTCCTGGAAGTCATACCTCATGTTTCTGTTTCAAGATCAAAATTATTTTGACAGTCATATTTTACGTTTCAAGATCAAGATAGTCTTGGCCCGGCATGGCTAGGTGGGTTTAGGCGTTCGACTCGTAATCTGAGAGTCGCGGGTTCGAATCCCGCTCGCACCAAATATGCTCGCCCTTTCAGCCGTGGGAGTGTTATGACGTCATGGTCAATCCCACTATTCGATGGAGGGTGATGACTAGCTGCCTTCCCTCTAGTCTTACACTACTGAATTAGAGACGGCTAGCGCAGATAGCCCTTGAGTAGCTTTGCGTGAAATTCAAAACAAATAACCAAACAAGATAGTCTTAGAAGTCATAATTCAAGTTATATTCGTATTTGTGTTCACTCGTTCAAAATGGAATTTAACTTACAAAGAAAAGGAAATAATAAAAACAAGAACGTTAAACACTAAACTAACAAATGTACATCACGAGCGGGAAACAATTTTGTAAACTTAATATTTTATGTTCATTTTCACCAAATGTAAAATTGAGAACATAATTTGTGACGTATTCTAAAGACGACTGGTATGGGTACTAAAACTTTAATTAATGTACGGCACAACGTCTCGACCATCTCTGGTTAACCTGTAGATGACCTAAGAAGGTCGAAGCCTTGTTCTGTACTTTATTTTAATTAAAGTTTTAATACCCATACCAGCCGTCCTTAGAATACATTTTCCTACTTTAAGTGGGTTTTTTGTCATCGTGGAATAATGGTCTATGATAACTAAGGTCACCATATGGTGTGTTTAAAGGGTGAAACAAACTCTGAAACATATTAAATGCTGTGCTGTTTAAAAATTTACATGTTTTTGTTCCTTTTTTTAATTATATACATTAGGATTATATTTTTTTATTTTGTCGTTAAGCGCAAATAAACACATTGGACTATTTGCTCAGTTGCCAGGATTTTAGTGAGGTAAGTACATAAATTTACCCACTAGGAAACGGAAGTAACATTGAATACATATTTGTGTAACACCAAGTAAATAAGTTTTAAATTATTATAATTTCTACGAACCTGATCGTAAAGGGTGTAATTAGAGTGTGTAATGTGTAATGAAATGAATTCGTTTAACACAACAAAATTATTGACCCACGAAGGTTTGGTAACAAAGAGTGATTTATTTGCGGTAAATAAAACGTTTCCATTGAATCAAATCACGATACATTGTTTAACAGTCTGCTTTTAATTAAGTTTTGTAAACACAGACTTTATAATATATTACTTAATCAGTTGTCGTTAACTTTCTTATTTCATTTAATGAAGAAAATATGTAAACAAACACTAAGCTCGTATTATGTTCGTAATAAATTTAAACTAGTAATAATGGGTGCTGATAAACTAGTACTGGATTAAAGAAATATTTAAACTTATAAATTATCGTACTCTCAATGCTATCCTTCCTCCAAGAGCTCAGCGTAAAAAAAAACAAAATTCTATTTTTTAACCATTATTTTAGTGGTCGAACATTTTTTTTTTTAAATATTGGTGTTAGATGGCGCTGATAAACAATGTAACTACCTGCAATTACCCACAATTCCAGAGCTTTGGGGACGGTTCTACAGAGATTCTTTCAGTTAGAAAACAAAGTCGTTCGAAGCATCGATCTAAACTCTTCTTTAGAATGAGTTGAAGAGAAGCACATTCTGAAGTCACGGGCTTTTCTCAGACCGACGGAGGAAACCTCGATGCAGACAGACTGTGAGTGGGCTACAAGATACGTATTTACCCACTTGTGACGAACATGCAGTTCCTGACCAATAGCATTCTGAAAGCACATTTTAGCCCAGCCCACGCGGATTGTTTAGTCCTCAGATTTTCTGTAGTGTTATTGGTAGAGAAGTTTGGCGTCTAAGCAATTGAGGTTTGATTTTTTTTTTCCTTGAAAAGAGGTTATCAGTTCGTCTTGAAAGTTGTCCCCAGGGTTAGGCTGTGCTCTTAAAAAACGTTTAAACTATGTGGCATTTGGCAAGATTAACAGTTTTTCTATTATTAAGCTCCTAACCAATGAATATTAAGTACGTGAGATCGTGAAAAACTTGAACGCGCGTTTAGACGTTAGTTTGTCACGGAAAGGAGTTATCTGTGCGCTCGAGCCAGTGTCTGGTACTGTGCAGTGCACGTGTAATTGATATAGTTGTTTCTAGCGGAAGAGTCTGGAATCTAGGACTTCAAATCTTACTGTGTTATTTACAACAATAGTTCTTTTCTATACTTTTAATTGTAACACGAGCAGAACGTTTAGATATAGTGCACGTTGTTTATGATGAAGTTTTTTAAGCGTAGTTGAGAAGGGACCATCAAATCTCGCTGGACAAATCCAGTTCTCACATATCAATTTACTATCAAATCAAGCATTGCAACACATGCTATATCTTACGGAATGTCACTCCCGGTGCCTTTCTTTCCGTGTTTAGATTTTTAATACCTTATGAACGTAACAACGTTGTGAAGGAAACCGGAATTTGGCTTCACTGTTTCAGAATTTTGACTTAACTCATGTCTAACAAAGCACAACGAACTTTGGCTCAAGTTACGTCAACTCAAGGCATGGCTAGTCACAGCGGCGGTTTCCGTGGGAGGCCAGCTTTTTTCCCAGCACCACTCAAGTTTCCCGGCAGTATGCAGGTAGGGCTCAGCCGTCGACCCCAATGTTATTGTAGTTTGTTTGTTTTTTACCTACGATAAGTTTTGATTCAAAATAATCACTTTCTTCAGATAAAGGCGTGTCGCTGATTCATTAATAATTACTAGTAATTAATGAAACCTCAAACGTTTAATTAATATATTCTCGTTTTTCGTAGGATTATAATTATTAAACTTGTTAATTAAATAAGTAATGTGATATTTTGCCATGAAACAGAAATAAGCTTTTCCTAAATGTTCTAACGTAAGTTCTCTGTGTCGTTAAGTCTGTTTTACGCTATGTTTTAACGTCGAGCACGTGCTTACCATCCCATCTTCTGGTACTATTGACGTTAGTAGCTTATTCGTATCTAATGAATTCTTGATGACGAGGAACCCACTTGAGTTAAAAATGTATCTCAGAACGGCTGGTATGGGTATTAACACTTTTATTGATAAGGTTTTTTTGGTTTTTTTATTTCGCACAAAGCTACTCGAGGGCTATCTGTGCTAGCCGTCCCTAATTTAGCAGTGTAAGACTAGAGGGAAGGGAGCTAGTCATCACCACCCACAACCAACTCTTGGGCTATTCTTTTACCAACGAATAGTGGGATTGACTGTAACATTATAACACCCCCACGGCTGGGAGGGCGAGCATGTTTAGCGCGACGGGGATGAGAACCCGCGACCCTCAGATTACGAGTCGCACGCCTTACCACACTTGGCCATGCCGGGCCGTCTATAAAAAGATAGATATAAGATGGCACTAATTATGTTTATACGTAAAACATGTACCATTAGTTTTTTTCACTAACTGTTCCTTTGTTACTCTAATAATAATTATATGTATATTCGTCTCGACTGAAAGGTAACAACTGTTTTAAAGCTCAAGTAACGCTTTTGACGACGCACTGTTATAGTATGTAAACAACGATGACAGCGTTTATACTATGAACATAGTAACGACAGTGTTTATTACTACACACAATGACGACAGTATTTATACTTCACACACAATGACAACAGTGTTTATTACTACACACACAATGACGACAGTATTTATACTTCACACACAATGACGACAGTGTTTATACTACATACACAATGACGACAGTGTTTATACTACCACACACAATGACGACAGTGTTTATTACTACACACACAATGACGACAGTGTTTATACTACACACAAATGACGACAGTGTTTATACTACACACACACAATGACGACAGTGTTTATACTTCACACGACAGTGTTTATACTATGACGACAGTGTTTATACTACATACACAATGACGACAGTGTTTATACTTCACACACAATGACGACAGTGTTTATACTACACACACAATGACGACACACACAATGACGACAGTTTTCATACTTGACGACACCACAACAATACGACAGTGTTTATTACTACACACACAATGACGACAGTATTTATACTTCACACACAATGACGACAGTGTTTATACTACATACACAATGACGACAGTGTTTATACTTCACACACAATGACGACAGTGTTTATACTACACACACAATGACGACAGTGTTTATTACTACACACACAATTACGACAGTGTTTATACTACACACACAATGACGACAGTGTTTATACTACACACACAATGACGACAGCGTTTATACTACACACACAATGACGACATCGTTTATACTACACACACAATGACGACAGTGTTTATACTACATACACAATGACGACAGTGTTTATACTACACACACAATGACGACAGTGTTTATACTTCACACACAATTACGACAGTGTTTATACTACATACACAATGACGACAGTGTTTATACTACACACACAATGACGACAGCGTTTATACTACACACACAATGACGACAGTGTTTATACTACATACACAATGACGACAGTGTTTATACTTACGACGACAGTGTTTATACTACACACAATGACGACATGTTTATACGACAATGTGTTTATACTTCACACACAACAATGACGACAGTGTTTATACTACATACACAATGACGACAGTGTTTATACTACACATACAATGACGACAGTGTTTATACTACACACACAATGACGACAGTGTTTATACTTCACACACAATTACGACAGTGTTTATACTACATACTACAACACAATGACGACAGTGTTTATACTACACATACAATGACGACAGTGTTTATACTACACGATGTTTTATACTAATGACGACAGTGTTTATACTACATACACAATGACGACAGTGTTTATACTACACACACAATGACGACGACAGTGTTTATACTACACACAAAAATGACGACAATGTTTTACTACATACACAATGACGACAATGTTTATACTACATACACAATGACGACACAGTGTTTATACTACATACACAATGACGACAGTGTTTATACTACACATACAATGACGACAGTGTTTATACTACACACACAATGACGACAATGTTTATACTACATACACAATGACGACAGTGTTTATACTACATACACAATGACGACAGTGTTTATACTACATACACAATGACGACAGTGTTTATACTACACACACAATGACGACAGTGTTTATACTACACACACAATGACGACAGTGTTTATACTACACACACAATAACTACAGAGTCACAGTAAACACAGAATTGTGATTATATTTAATTCAGTTTAATACGTAATGCTTCTAAACTGCTCTAAAAACTTATTTTTGAGATTATAATATGTAGAATTCTTCAGATAACATTCAACTGTTTGTCAAGAGAACCATAAAACAATATAGTTGTGATAACCCTATGAAAAATTAAAATTATTCGTTGTGCTAAGTATTTTTGTATTTAGAATAAAAAGGTTAAACTTACCTGAACGATTAAAAAAGCTGTCGTTGTTTTGAATTAAGCACAAAGCTACTCAATAGACTATCTGTGCTGTGCCCACCACGGGTATCGAAACCCGGGTTTTAGCATTGTAAGTCCGCAGACATACCGCTGAGCCATTGGGGGGCTTTTAAAAAAGGCAGTGAAGTGTTTTCTTCATGTTTCTTTATGCAAGATGGTTAACTAAACGGAGGCCCAGCATGGCCAAGCGCGTTAAGGCGTGCGACTCGTAATCCGAGGGTCGCGGGTTCGTATCCCCTTTGTGCCAAACATGCTCGTCCTTTCAGCCGTGGGGCCGTTAAAATGTGACGGTCAATCCCACTATTCGTTGGTAAAAGAGTAGCCCAAGAGTTGGCGGTGGGTGGTGATAACTAGCTGCCTTCCCTCTAGTCTTACACTGCAAAATTAGGGACGGCTAGCACAGATAGCTCACGAGTAGCTTTGTGCGAAATTCAAAAAACAAACAAACAATAACTAAACGGCAGTGGAGAGTTTTGTCCATCTGAGTTCAACATAATTGTTAACTAAGCGCTAATTTTGTCCATCTGATTTCAACATAATGGTTAACTAAGTGCTAATTTTGTCCATCTGATTTCAACAAGATGGTTAACTAAGCACTAGTTTTGTCCATCTGATTTCAACATGATGGTTAACTAAGCACTAGTTTTGTCCATCTGATTTTAACATGATGGTTAACTAAGCGCTAATTTTGTCCATCTGATTTCAACATAATGGTTAACTAAGCGCTAATTTTGTCCATCTGATTTCAACAAGATGGTTAACTAAGCGCTAGTTTTGTCCATCTGATTTCAACATGATGGTTAACTAAACGCTAGTTTTGTCCATCTGATTTCAACAAGATGGTTAACTAAGCACTAGTTTTGTCCATCTGATTTCAACATGATGGTTAACTAAGCACTAGTTTTGTCCATCTGGTTTCAACATGATGGTTAACTGAGCGCTAGTTTTGTCCATCTGATTTCAACATGATGGTTAACTAAACGCTAGTTTTGTCCATCTGATTTCAACATGATGGTTAACTAAACGCTAGTTTTGTCCATCTGATTTCAACATGATGGTTAACTAAGCGCTAATTTTGTCCATCTGATTTCAACATGATGGTTAACTAAACGCTAGTTTTGTCCATCTTTGCTTTAGCACGATGTTAATAAACGTTGGTAATGTGTTTCGTTCATATTACTCTGACATGACGGTTAACTAAAATGGTCTCAGAACGCTTTGTCCATCTGATTTCAACATGATGGTTAAAAAGCAATAGTAAAGCGTTTTGTTTATGCTGTTTTCGCCTAAATGGTTCAATAAACGGTAGTAGTACGTTATTTTCATGTTGTTTCACCCAGATGTTTAACTAAACGGCAATAGAACGTTCCTTTCTTCTTATAACATGATGGTTAACTTTATGGTAGAGGAACGTTTTGTTGATCTTCCTTTGAAATGATGGCTAACTAAACGGTAACTGATCGTTTTCTCCATCTTGCTTTAACATGAGGGTTAAGCAAACGGTAATGGAGCACTTTGTCCATCTTCCTCTCAACGTCATGGTTAACTAAAAGATATCATATTCATGGTTAACTAAAACATAGTGGAACTTTTTATTCATTTTGCTTTAACCTGGTTGGTTAACTAAACGGTATTGCAGTATTTTATTCATCTTGCTGTCAAATAATGGTTAACTAAACGGTAGTTTAGTATGTTGGTTTTTTTTCGTATTTATCCGTCCTGGATAGTTAGCTAACTAAACGCTAGTGGAGCGTTTCGTCTATCTTTGATCTATCTCTCTACCTGATGGATAAATGAACAGTAGTGTGATGTTTTGTCCACATTTCTTCTTCCTGGATGGTTAACTCAACGGTAGTGTACTGTTTTGTCTAGCTTTCTCTGTCGTGATGGTTAACTAAACGGTAGTGTAGTGTTTGTCTAGCTTTTTCTGTCGTGATGGTTAACTCAACGGTAGTGTACTGATTTGTCTATCTTTCTCTGTCGTGATGGTCAACTCAACGGAAGTGTACTGTTTTGTCTAGCTTTCTCTGTCGTGATGGTTCACTAAACGGTAGTGTAGTGTTTTGTCTAGCTTTCTCTGTCGTGATGGTTAACTCAACGGTAGTGTAGTGTTTTGTCTAGCTTTCTCTGTCGTGATGGTTAACTAAACGGTAGTGTAGTGTTTGTCTAGCTTTTTCTGTCGTGATGGTTAACTCAACGGTAGTGTACTGTTTTGTCTATCTTTCTCTGTCGTGATGGTCAACTCAACGGAAGTGTACTGTTTTGTCTAGCTTTCTCTGTCGTGATGGTTCACTAAACGGTAGTGTAGTGTTTTGTCTAGCTTTCTCTGTCGTGATGGTTAACTCAACGGTAGTGTACTGTTTTGTCTAGCTTTCTCTGTCGTGATGGTTAACTCAACGGTAGTGTACTGTTTTGTCTAGCTTTCTCTGTCGTGATGGTTAACTCAACGGTAGTGTACTGTTTTGTCTAGCTTTCTCTGTCGTGATGGTTAACTAAACGGTAGTGTAGTGTTTGTCTAGCTTTTTCTGTCGTGATGGTTAACTCAACGGTAGTGTACTGTTTTGTCTATCTTTCTCTGTCGTGATGGTCAACTCAACGGAAGTGTACTGTTTTGTCTAGCTTTCTCTGTCGTGATGGTTCACTAAACGGTAGTGTAGTGTTTTGTCTAGCTTTCTCTGTCGTGATGGTTAACTCAACGGTAGTGTACTGTTTTGTCTAGCTTTCTCTGTCGTGATGGTTAACTCAACGGTAGTGTACTGTTTTGTCTAGCTTTCTCTGTCGTGATGGTTAACTCAACGGTAGTGTACTGTTTTGTCTCGCTTTCTCTGTCGTGATGGTTAACTAAACGGTAGTGTAGTGCTTCTGTAGTGTTGTTTCCACCTAGATGATTAAAACGGTTGTAATACTTTTGTATGCCTTCTGTTTAACATTGTTAAAGACATCATTTTCTCTGGGTGTCAATTTCTCATAGTGGATAGTATACTGAAAAAGTATGAAAACAAATTTTAAAAAGTAAAAGATAACAAACAGTTTTACAAGACCTCGTCTTCTTAGTTGAACAAAATAACAAAGATTTCAATATATATGTTATACATGTTAACCAACATGTGTCGGCACTGTTGTTTAAACTGGGTTGAACTGGTATCAGGTAGAACATATAAACTTTAAATAACAAACAGGTGTCGTTACTTCGTTAAATGATTTGTAACTGTAGTGTCTCAAGATTATATTATTTTTCCATTTTAGTTTAACAAGGTTATATCGCCTTCCGTTGTAGTGTCACAATTTTACATGATCTTTCATTTTACAGTCGCAAGGTTAGATATTTTCCATTGCAGTGCAACAATATTAGATCGTTTTCAACTGTAGTGTCGTAAGGTTAGATCTTCCATTGCAGTGTCACAGTATTAGATTATTTTCAACTGATGTATCATAATATTAGATTTTCTTCCATTGTAATGCCGCAAGATTAAACCATCGTTCATTGTAGTGTTATAAGATTAGATTACCTTCCATTTCAGTGTCACAGTAATAAATCATTTTCAACTTTAGTGTCGCAAGATTAGATGATCTTCCATTTGCTACAGTATGTAGCAAGATTAGATTATCATCCATTGTTGCGTCACAGTACTGGAACATTTTCAGTTGGAGATTAGATTTTTGATGTAAAATGAATCTATATTTTCTTTAACTCTTTTTATCTGATAACCGGTTTTTAAGTCTGGTGTAGAAAAAAAGTGGTTTTACAAGCGTAGAAACAATAAATATTTAAAGTTCTAATATGCCTGTTTCTTACGTGATAGTTTTTTTTTTTTTTTCTGTATCATTATGGTAATTCAGCTGAGACATCTGTATAGTTTTCATTGCTTATACATATTTATATACAAGTATATTTGTTACTGCAGAAATAAAAGAAGCTATAAGCCAGGTTTATTGTTTGTTTAAGAATTTCAAGGAGGTAAGAAAACCAGACAGTTAGTTGTAACTGTATGTATAATTTTAATGTCTTAAGGGTGCGAAAGCTCTTTCGAAAAGACGCCGGCTGTGCAACATGGGTAGGATGTTGCTCAGCTGGGGAGGGAATGGAGACCCCCACTTTGAAGTCAAACAAGCTGTAGTAAAGATTTGACCCTTTTATTCAGAAATTACCCATTTGCAAGGGTAATTCTCCTGTTAGAGAAACGCGGTTGAATTTAGCTAGCAATTTATAGTCAAACAGCAATCGAGTCATGAATAGGACAGTGTCGAAAGGCTCTGTTTTATTACCCCAGTTAGGGCTACTGCAAAACACTTGCTGTCCAATAAAGTACCATTTCTGGTCGACTTCGTGGAACTTAACAACTCCCTATATGCTAGAACTGTTCAGAGCTGTTAAGGTACTTCATAAAATCTACCTGCTTCCTTCGGTCTGGAGTTTGCGACAATATGTGGAGATTTCATCCCCAGTCTGTCTCTCGGCGTTTCTTCGACGTCAGTAGCTCCAGGCTGAAATAGTTAGTGTTGGTAGCAGGAAACGCCTCGGTCATCTGCGTGTATCAGGAGCGTCGGTTTCCCAAGTAGCATTCGTTCGTATGTTTACGAAACAATACACTTGCTAAACCTATCGTTTTCACGGTGGTATTAAAGAACATGAAACCAAATTTTATGTTCAACTAATATAATAAGTACTCTTTCACTTTATTTCGTTAAAATATCTTGTTTTCCTTAATTTTTAAAACTCAAAAGCTATAAATTACGATTGCGTGCTCTAATAATTACTCGTGTCTACATATTTTGTTTCGTCACCAATTTACATTCTTCGTGTCTACATATTTTGTTTCGTCACCAATTCACATTCTTCTGTCAGTACGAGATCGGTTAGTTACAATTCCTAGGAGGAAAGCTCACGGTATGTTTTTATTTGATGAACACTGAAATTACAATCAAACCTAAGTTAACTTGAACTGTTTGTGCACACTTTAGTCCTGGTGTCCCAAACTGATCCATATTCCTTTGTTTTATAAAGCCATAAGTGCAAAGAATATCTCCCTCTTGGAAATTACAAATCACAGATCTCAATAAGACTTTAGGATCTGTACGTGTGAATATTGTATGTTTAGAAGAACTGTTAGATACTCTTACCCAACAGCGATCAGTTTTGAAGAGTAATTCATACTCTACGCATCGTTAGAGAACGTCAGATTGCGAATCTGATACATTCCGTTACACCATCACAAGATATTGGTTGTAGATGTTACGCGACTTTCTAATTCATGTATTCAAAATAACTTAATGCAGTAAATTAATATTCAGCACCACTATCTTTACTATATACTCATATAAATGTATTACAGTAAGCGTTGGTTATACTGCCTGTAGTCTGATCCATATTCAGCATTTCTATAATGACCATATCACGATGATGTCACAAACTGCGGTTGTTGTCTGATTAATACACAACACTATGTTGTAAGAATGTCACAATGAAGTGGGTAATTCTGGTTGCTGCAGTTTTCATATTAGAATGCATTTTTTATATCTTTGTATAAAAACTGTGGATCTACGAGGTTCTTAAGATATTTATTTATGTGTTTTTCGTATTTGTATTTAATATCATAATAAAATAACAAGATAATCAACCCCCTAGATGTCAATATTATCACAAAATGTACGTTATCATAGATTTTGGTCACTATTTTCAGACTAATGACTAGAAAAATAAAAAGCTATCCACGTGTTAATTTTTAATTGTTTCACATCACAGGGTATACAAATGTGTATGGACAGTTCACCTTATCTACCAGGGACAGTCGGTTCTCCCGCTCTCGTGACCCTCACCTCACAAGCAGATGACTCCGGCCACTCTGGTCTACAGATGCATGGTCTGCGTCCATTCCCTTCCTCCCAAGAACCCGACAAAGAACCAGTTTCGCCTTACCACACGCCCTTTACGTCACCAGCTGCTTTTCCTCTTCACGCTATGTTTGGACAAACAGACACGTATCCCACCTTGCCGACCCACCTTCTCCCTGTTTCTTCCACCATTATGACCCCTCCTGGTTTTAACAGGCAAGTGAGCTTCTTGAATTCGGGAACAGGGGGCGCCTTTAGACACCTGGGAGTAACAGATGAGCGAAGAATTAATGGATTCCACAGATCTGCTTTCCTTCCTACTAAATGTTTGAAGGTGGACAATTCTGATTTTGTAACGTCTCAGCCTTTCCAGTTTCCGCGGTACCAGGGTTCCTTAAACTCGTCCTTTCTGACACCCCCAAACAGCAGTAGTACTCCCTCCCTTACAGCTGAGCTGTCTTCTCCGGTTCATGTCAAAGAAGAATGTGCTACAGATCTCTCCCAAACTTCTCCCGAACCTCGATTGGCCGAAACTCCAACATCTGTAAATCAAGAGCAGGGTACACCTGATGAAGTCCATCATCATCAAAGTAAGACTGATGTTTTAGTGAAGTAGTAATTATTATGATTAGTATTATTTGTTAAACCCAATGAAGTCCATCATCACTTAAGTAAGACTGTTGTTTTTGTGAAACTAGCAAGTATTATGAGTTGTATTATTTGATACACACGATGAAGTCCCTCCTCACTAAAGTAAGACTTGTTTTTGTGAAGCAGGTATTTATCAAAATTGATTGATTAGAATTACACACAAAGCTATACAAAGGGCTATCTCTGCTCTGCCCACTACGGGTATCAAAACCCAGTTTCTAGTAGTGTGAGTCCGCAGACATACCGTTGTGCCACTGGAGAACGGTAAAGTGTATGTCGAACATAATAATTTATTTAATTTCATGACAATAATGAACTTAATGACAGATGATATAATTAGTAAAAATCGTGAGGACTTCTGATCAAACCACGATCACGAGGTTCTGGCATTTATTCTACAAAGTTTAGGCAGTGTTATAAAAGCACTATCGATTTGTATATTTCGCACAGTGATTGACGAAAACGTTCGAGAAGATAATACGAACTTAAGAAAACACTTTCAGTTTGAATCGGACTTTTATTATAAGTGTGATTGTTTTGTATTAATGGTTAATTGAATGTACTGTATTTTGATCTGAGAATAACAATCTGAAGTTCAACTGCAGGAAAACTTAATGTATCGTATGTTTGGTGTGCGGTGACGCTCTGAATACCCTCGTCATTACACGTTTTTTGTTCAAAGAAGGCCAGTCGGCTGAAACACTGTCTCAGCTTGTTGAATAGAGTGCAAGTTTTGTCTGTTATTGGCTCAGAGCTAAACTATATTGTTTTAGTTTTACGAATGCAATATTAATTTAACTACTGAACATCAAAAATATAGTACAATTATGTGTATACAAAATGCATTATCGAAGTAACAAGCACCTAGTTCTTGAAGGGTAGAAAACAAAACCTGTGTTTTTAATGAACAAAGATGTAACAGAATTGTTCCAGTTTGAGACATTTTGAAAGTGACCGCAGCAACAGTTGGGTCAGACCACAGGATAAACTCGTTATCCACGGTAATATTTAACAAATATAAAGTCCTATGAAACTGTAAAGGGTTATTGAATTAAACATGTGCTATATATACCGTTAGGCTGTTTCATAAGCAGTGTAACAGCACTGAAGATAAATTCTCGTTTGTACTTTACAAACTTGGAAACATTATTTCTAAATCAATAACACTGAACATTCAGCTACATTTCAATGAAAAGTTTCGATTAGGCAGTCGCCAATTAAAAGGAACTCAGGTATATATCTAATCACTGTTGTTTTGATATTACGAAAATCAGCACCTAAACTTATATCAATGAAATTTAAGAAGCTGAACAAACTTCATGTTTAAAGTACCGAACTCAATTCAGATGTGTTACTGTACATTTCCCTGGATTATTGGAAATACTGAACTTCATCTACATCTGTTACTGTAACTTTACACTATCTGTATGAAGCTCTGGACTTTATCAAGATCTCTTAATCTAATTCGGGCTGATCAAATTGAAGTACTGAACCTGGTCAAATTGAAGTGCTGAACCTGGTCAAATTGAAGGTTCAATTGACTGGTCAATACTGAGCCTGATCTACTTGAAATACTGAGCTCAATGAAGATCTTTTACTCTAACTTTTTCTAGTCGATTTTGTTTGTTTGTTTGTTTTACTTTCACACAAAGCTACTCGAGGGCTATCTGTGCTAGCCGTCCCTAATTTAGCAGTGTAATACTAGAGGGAAGGCAGCTAGTCATCACCACCCACCGCCAACTCTTGGGCTACTCTTTTACCAACGAATAGTGGGATTGACCGTCACATTATAACGCCCCCACGGCTGGGAGGGCGAGCATGTTTGGCGCGACGGGGATGCGAACCCGCGACCCTCAGATTACGAGTCGCACCCCTTAACACGCTTGGCCATGCCGGGCCAGTCGATTTTGATGACAGAAGCCTGATCAAGAATAGTGACTTCATATTGGAAGTTGTTTGAAGTAATGAAGCTCTTCAAGGAATGTAAGATAGCTTCAACTTTACCTAATCTATTTGAAATACTAAACGTCATAAAGGTCTGCGATTTCAATATTGTCTAGTCTATTTGAAGTCCCAAACATAATGAAGGACTGTCTTCAACCTTGCTTGGTCGATTTTGATTACTGAAACTGTGACTTTAATTTTTTTCTGGTCGATTTTGATTACTAAAACCTGATCAAGGACTGTGTCTTCAACTTTTTCTGGTTGATTTTGTTTACTGAAACCTGATCAAGAACCATATTTTCAAATTTTCTCCAGTCGATTCTGATTATTGAAACCTGATCAATACCGTGTATACAACATTTCTTGATGTTTTTGGTTATTGGAACCTGATCAAGGACTGTGGCTTCAACATTTCTTGGTGGTTTTGGTTATTGAAACCTGATCAAGGACTGTGACTCTGGAAACTTACGCTCGGTAGTTTTTAAAATGTATACTTACCAGTTCTCTGAAGTAGGAAGTAACAATAGACTCCAGTGGACATTGTATCTTCTACTGATTCGCGTCACATTTATCATAAAATTAAATTATGTATTATATGCATAGAAATAATTTCAGATGCACAAGGTGACGCGAATGTTGGGAACCTTCACACAGCTAGCTAATTAGCTCCTAGAACTGTACTCCGTTGATATAATTACATAATGCTACTCTTTGGTTCACATTGTAGCACATGTTGCAAGGATTCGGTTGTGGAAGCTGCTGTGTTTCTCTGATACACATCTTTGAGGAAGGTAACTTTCCTAAACACCAAAATAAAAGTGTCATGGCGGAATGCGCAGATCCCCAAGGAACAGGATCACTTCCCCACCTTCTTGCAAGGCTCATAACATCCATACCACTTATTTTAACAAAGGAAAAACTTAACAGGAGTGAAAGACAAATACGACATTTCGGAGCACACGACTTGTTCATCATCTCGTGTTGTGATTAAAACTCTTGCGCACATGACATAAGAAAATCTAATTTGTATTTCTAAGAGGCTTTGAGTGCGTTTTAATTCACCGTTTAGTGACCTAAAGTAAGTTAGGTGTGTGAATAATGCTATGACGTATAATATAAGTGTTATGACGTATAATATTGGTGTTATGACGTATAATATAGATCTTTTCCTTTCGTTTCGAATCTTCTTTCACGTTATACCGTCTCGCATTGGGTGGACCTTCTTTTGTAATCATAATATTCCGCGGTAATTAAATTGTCCTCTTAGTGGGACCGTTTTTAGGTGAAGAAGAGCGAAACGTTGACAAATAATGTTTGCACTAAAACGTTTCTCGTGCGTTTTAAACGATGGTGATTAGTACGTTCTTTACAAGTCTGTTCTTTTGTACTATAAGTAAGCGTACTCTTATTCGACGCAGGAACTCCAGAAGCTGCGACATTCAGTCATGAATTTAATATTACTATTCAGTACTCAACACAAAAGTCTGGAACCAGTTTAACTGCTTTTTAATGAGAGTGAGACGAGTTTCAGCATTTCTGGAGTGACCTGCTGAAACGTCCACGTCCATATGGACATCGGTGAATCATAACATGTATAACTCATATTGACCCTATTGCATTTCGAATTGGCACACATATCAATTAAGTGAACAAAAAGCAGCATTTGTTTGTGTTTGAATTTCGCGCAAAGCTACACAAGAGCTGTCTACATTAGCCGTCCCTAATTTTGCAGTGTAAAACTAGAGGGAAGGCAGCTGGTCATCACCACCCACCCACCAACCAACCTTGGGCTACTCTTTTATCAACGAACAGTGGGATTGACTGTCACATTATAATACCCACAAGGCTGAAAAGGTGAGCCATTTTGGTTGGACGGGGTACGAACCTGCGACCCTTGGATTACGAGTCGAGTGCCTTAACCACCTGACCATGAAGGGCCCAAAAAGCATTGTCATTTACATATGTGCACAGAGCTAAATAATGGATATTTAAGCTGTGTCTCTTGTATCATGTACATTTAGTATATTTGAAAAATGGACTTCAGTATAGTGACGATTTTCAGTTTCGTATAATAACAAATACTGCTGTTGTGTGTGAGATTTCCCTGGTTTACGTTACATTCCTGTTTAAGTGTGTGATGTAACCAGACAAATATTAATGTTGTGCGTGTGATTTCCCTGGTTAACGTTACATTGCTGTTGTGCGTGTGATTTCCCTGGTTAACGTTACATTGCTGTTGTGCGTGTGATTTCCTTGGTTCACGTTACGTTCCTGTTGAGTGTGTGCGTGTGATGTAACCAAACATTGTTGTTGTGCGTGTGATTTCCCTGGTTAACGTTACATTGCTGTTGTGCGTGTGATTTCCTTGGTTCACGTTACGTTCCTGTTGGGTGTGTGTGTGTGATGAAACCAAACATTGCTGTTGTGCGTGTGATTTCCCTGGTTAACGTTATATTGCTGTTGTGCGTGTGATTTCCTTGGTTCACGTTACGTTCCTGTTGGGTGTGTGCGTGTGATGTAACCAAACATTGTTGTTGTGCGTGTGATTTCCCTGGTTAACGTTACATTGCTGTTGTGCGTGTGATTTCCTTGGTTCACGTTACGTTCCTGTTGGGTGTGTGTGTGTGTGATGTAACCAAACATTGTTGTTGTGCGTGTGATTTCCCTGGTTAACGTTACATTGCTGTTGTGCGTGTGATTTCCTTGGTTCACGTTACGTTCCTGTTGGGTGTGTGCGTGTGATGTAACCAAACATTGCTGTTGTGCGTGTGATTTCCCTGGTTAACGTTACATTGCTGTTGTGCGTGTGATTTCCCTGGTTAAAGTTACGTTCCTGTTGGGTGTGTGTGTGTGTGATGTAACCAAACATTGCTGTTGTGCGTGTGATTTCCCTGGTTAACGTTACATTGCTATTGTGCGTGTGATTTCCTTGGTTCACGTTACGTTCCTGTTGGGTGTGTGTGTGTGTGATGAAACCAAACATTGTTGTTGTGCGTGTGATTTCCCTGGTTAAAGTTACGTTCCTGTCGAAATCAAAAGAACCTCTATCTCATTTCCTTTCTCTTCTCAAGAGACTTTAACATTTATTATTTACACTACAGCGCGTTGCTGTTGAACGTTTGTGACATCACAGTTTAACAGTTATTAACACTGATATTAATATAACGTCTGGTCCATGTGTACGTGTGTATATATTCCTGCATAACGAGACGTTTGTTCTCCTAGTGTGGTTTGTTTCTCTGATCACTTTCTACACACTACAGATGAACGAACGCACGTGGAAATTGTTCGTGTCATACTTGTCTTTTCAGCAATGTCATTTGGAGGAAATGAAGGGTGAGCTGTTAACCACGACCCTTCAATCTGACCTAAGATAATATATCTGAAAAATCGACAAATAAAACATTCACAACGTGGCCAGTGATCTCTCCCGGCTACAGGTGCTCATTGCTGTATCCACCTGTGAGGTAAGAAGCAATCCGTTTCGTCTTGTCACCCAAGATCACATACAACCACTCTGGCAGACGAAAAACTTGTCATGTTGGATTTTCGTAAAACGCTGCGACATTTGTCGTGTGTGGTCCTCGAATTTAAAGGTTTGAAACAGAAGAATTCCTGAAGATAACCTACCACTTATTTATCGTCCTACACCAAACGAATATTTCTCCCTCGTCGCACTTATAGCTCAGAACCTCAGATTTAATGGATGTCTTAATGAACGAAGTTGTTTCTAGACAGTATAATACAATTAAATGCCAAGCACAGGGATTTATCGTGTCCCTCCTGGTAGTTTTGCTCCACAAACGTCCCGTGCATGAGTTCCAAACTCAAAAATAAATAAGCGCCTATTTTGTCGTCATCATGATATTGAAAACAACAACAACAACAAAAAAGAAAACAAAATAAACCTGACTTACCTGAAGTAAGGTTTCAACTTTTCGTATCGTTAGTTGTATAAATATATTTTATATCACATTTCCTGTATTTTATTGTCGAATAAATTTAGAGTTTAAATCCGGTTAATTTAGCTTCCGTACCACACGACTGCATGTTCCAATAATTACACATAACTCTGCACTTGTTCAGCATGACGGATACAATCAACTGTGCAAATTATAGGCCTTGTTTGTAGGAAATAATCACGAAGGATTGGTCAAAAACTAACGTTCACTCTTTCTTTTTTGTTCGAATTGCTCAGGGTACTTGAGCCGGGGAAGGGGATACGTTAGATCGTTCACGTAATGCATAGATCTTTCAACGAATCGTTGAGTTGCCCCATTCTCAAGCTACTAGGTTCTTGATCTATTTGTATCCCCTCTCTTTGTGATATGGGCCAGGCATGGCCATGCGTGTTAAGGCGTTCGAATCGTAATCCGAGTGGCGCTGGTTCGAATCCTCGTCGCACCAAACATGCTCGCCCTTTCAGCCGTGGGGGCGTTATAATGTACGGTCAATCCCACTATTCGTTGGTAAAAGAGGAGCCCAAGAGCTGGCGGTGGGTGGTGATGACTAGCTGCCTTCCCTCTAGTCTTACACTGCTAAATTAGGAACAGTTAGCACAGTTAGCCTTCGAGTAGCTTTGCGCGAAATTCAAAACAAACAAACCATCTGATATGTAATGTCCATAAGCATGCTATGAAGTGAGTGGTGTAACAACGAGAATCATCTGTCCTCAGTTTTAAAGTATTTTGGTTTTCACACTTTATAATCTCTTAAGTGGAACTTAAGCCCCGTAAACAATTTGTTTTTTGAATTTCGCACAAAGATACTCGAGGGCTATCTGCGCTAGCCGTCCCTAATTTAGCAGTGTAAGACAGCTAGTCATCACCACCCACCGCCAACACTTGGGCTATTCTTTCACCAACGAATAGTGGGATTGACCGTCACATTATAACGCCCCCACGGCAGAAAGGGTGAGCATATTTGGCGCGACGGGAATTCGAACCTGCGAGCCTCAGATTACGAGTCGCACGCCTTAACACGCTTGGCCATGCCGGGCTCCCAGTAAACGGAACTTTCGTTTGCATATTAAACATTGTACGTGAAGGCTGTTGGAGGCCCTAGAAAAAACAAAATGAGCAAAAATCACTTGACAAAGACTATCACCGTCGTCAGTTTCTAATAAAAATCGTGTGAATATAACTGTCTTCTTATCCTCGTAGAATGTTTCTTTAAAATAATTTATCAGTAATATATATTACAAAAGTAATGATTATAAATCAGCGCCACCTGTATTTATTGTGTACCATCCTACAGTACTGTATTTATTTCGTTAGTGAGGTATAAAAATACTACAGTAACTACATCAAAACCTAACCGTAAACACAGTATCAAGAGGACTGGGCAATAATAAATACATTTAGGTACTTATATTATGAAGGAACGTGCTATGTATATATGGTATAATTTGTAGTAATATGTGACACAACATTACATAAGTCTAATGTGTATATGGCATATCGGGCTAACTGCCGTGCCCAGCGAGGGGAATTGAACCCCTGATTTTAACGTTTCTAATCCGAAGACTTACCTCTGAACCAGGGGGGGGGGGTTATCGTATGAAGAAATGTAAAACTAACTCATGAAATAATTCAAAAGACATGAGGACGGGAAGAGCTTTTTTTATTATTAGTATTCAGTTTCGGCGATTGTTTATTACGAAACATATTAACAATAACGTTTAACACGTTGCAGTATTTCCACTTACAGAGCACATTACATCCTACCAACCGGTTCACGGCTCTGCATGGCCAAGCGTGTTAAGGCGTGCGACTCGTAATCTGAAGGTCGCGGGTTCGCATCCCCGTCGCGCCAAACATGCTCGCCCTTTCAGCCGTGGGGCCTTATAATGTTACGGTCAATCCCACTATTCGTTGGTAAAAGAGTAGCCCAAGAGTTGGCGGTGGGTGGTGATGACTAGCTACCTTCCCTCTAGTCTTACGCTGCTAAATTAGGGATGGCTAGCACAGATAGCCCTCGAGTAGCTTTGTGCGAAATTCAAAAAACACAACACACACACCAACTGGTTCTTTGTTTTAACGTATAGGTCTTATCGGTTGGTTTCTGTGTTTTAATACCTGTATATCGTCTTCAGCTGACCTCTTTATAAACACAGTTTTAAACCAGCTGATGATCCGTATTTCTAGCAACGTTGAATGTTTCGCGCGTGGTAACTAACTGAGAAAACACGGGTTGATTTTTTAATGTGTGCATCTATTTCTGTGAATAATTTCTTCTCGGCAATAAACTGGAGTAGACAGCTTCATCTGGCATGACCCCAGCTCAACTACAACAAAAATAAGGTATTGATGATCTTATGGCCTCCATAAAGTTAGTGCTTGTAAACAGACTTACCCAAGCCACCTCCCCTTTCTAAGTACCGTGTTTGGTCGGAAAGCCTTTGATCCACCGATAACGGTCAGAAATCTATACTGTCCGGGTAAAAGCTGCTTTTCCTCAGAATTGTACGGTTTGGTCAATGCACACAGTTCAAAGTGTGGTCAACATTTCCAATTATCGTGTAGGTGAGTTTGAACTGCTCGTGAGATTATAATCCAAATCACGCATGCAAACATTCTTAAATCCTTTCAGTGAATTCGCTTTGAAGGAAAAGGCTTTTCGTTTGTGGTGCCGACTACTTACTTACTTTGATACAGGTAGCATCCAAGAAATGTCTCGCACGTGTGATAGGTGAACGCCCCACGTTGCGGGGGCTGGAAAGTGACGCCGCTAATCATAAATGTTTTGAGTGGGAGAGTTAAATTACCAGGATATCTTTATAGTTTCACCAAGTTTGTCAAGAGACTACCTCGAGGGCAAATAAGATAAATAGCTGAGACTAAGTTCGTGAAAGAAGAGAAATAAATGGATTAATTCGTTATTTGTAACTTAGGTTCTGGTTTTGTTTGTGTTCAAGGCCTGAGTGTTGTTTATACATACACATTTATGTAAGATACGCGTACCATTGCACAGCAGTTATAAAATACATAAATGTTCTCTGTTTTAAAATCATAACATATGGTAACAATGCACTCGCAGGTGTGCGATAACTGTTTAAGCAGGCATACGTTGCCTGCATTCACAGGTGTGCGGTAACTATTTAAACATGTATACGTTGTGACTGCACTCACAGGTGCACAGTTAAGTAATGTCGAGAAAACCAACTTGTAGTGAAAAATATATATGTAAAAACGGCTCTACGTAAAATATTTTCTCAACCCAAATGAGCCGTTTTTGCATATATTGGTGTGCAGTTCCTTTGGTAACACTACTATACGATAACAATACATTCACAGGTGTATGGTATCTATGGTTACACATATACAAGGTGACAATACATTCACAGACATGCTGTGTCTTTGATAACACATATGCGCGGTGACGGTATGTTCACAGGTTACGATATTTATGATACCACATATACACGGTGACGGTATGTTCACAGGTTACGATATTTATGATAACACATATGCACGGAGAAGGTATGTTCACAGGTTACGATATTTATGATACATATGCACGGTGACGGTATATTCACAGGTGACGGTATGTTCAGAGATTACTGTATTTATGATAACACATATGCACGGTGACGGAATATTCACAGGTTACTGTATTTATGATAACACATATGCGCGGTGACGGTATGTTCACAGGTTACTGTATTTATGATAACACATGTGCACGGTGACGGTATATTCACAGGTTACTGTATTTATGATAACATATGCGCGGTGACGGTATATTCACAGGTTACTGTATTTATGATAACACATGCGCGGTGACGGTATATTCACAGGTTACTGTATTTATGATAACACATATGCGCGGTGACGGTATATTCACAGGTTACTGTATTTATGATAACACATATACACGGTGACGGTATGTTCAGAGGTTACTGTATTTATGATAACATATGCGCGGTGACGGTATATTCACAGGTTACTGTATTTATGATAACACATGCGCGGTGACGGTATATTCACAGGTTACTGTATTTATGATAACACATATGCACGGTGACGGTATATTCACAGGTTACTGTATTTATGATAACACATATGCGCGGTGACGGTATGTTCACAGGTTACTGTATTTATGATAACACATGCGCGGTGACGGTATATTCACAGGTTACTGTATTTATGATAACACATATGCACGGTGACGGTATGTTCACAGGTTACTGTATTTATGATAACACATATGCACGGTGACGGAATATTCACAGGTTACTGTATTTATGATAACACATATGCGCGGTGACGGAATATTCACAGGTTACTGTATTTATGATAACACATATGCGCGGTGACGGAATATTCACAGGTTACTGTATTTATGATAACACATATACACGGTGACGGAATATTCACAGGTTACTGTATTTATGATAACACATATACACGGTGACGTTATGTTCAGAGGTTACTGTATTTATGATAACACATATACACGGTGACGGTATGTTCAGAGGTTACTGTATTTATGATAACACATATGTACGGTGACGGTATGTTCACAGGTTACGGTATTTATGATAATACATATGCATATAGTGACGGTACATTCATAGGTATACTGCATCTAGGGTAATGTATATACATGGTGAAAGTATATTTACAAAAGTACGGTATCTATGGCAACGCATACACAGTAGCACATGTATACATCGTGACGACACATTCACAGGTGTACGGTATCTGTGATAACACACATGCATGACAACGATACATTTACAGGTATGTTGTATCTGGCGTAACATATGTCCATCGTGACGGTACATTAACAAATGTACAGTACCTATGATAACACATGGGTGGCAGCACATTCACAGGTGTATAATATCTAGCGTAACACATAATAACACATACATGGTGACGATACGTTCGGCGTCTATGGTAACACACATATAAATAGTGACAGTACATTCACAGTTATACTGTTGCTAAGCTAACACACATATATGGTGACAGTACATTTACAAGTCTATAGAATAACACTCAACACAAGATACATATAAATATTTTTTTTCGGTTTAAATAAACTGTTAAGTAGTTTCTAGAAATCAAACTTAGTTTTTGTACAAAATATCATGAAATTCCTTTTTGAGAAACGTAAGTATTGTGTAGTTTTAGAAATAACCTCAAGTGTGTCAAGCAGGTGGTAGCAATGCCGATGAATGATGGACGATTCGGATTATTCATAGAAAGGGTATCTTAAATATCACCTCAATAACTCATAAGAACTTTATAAGACTAAACAGTGTTTTCTGTTAAAACAATATATTTGCAATGACTAAGTCATAAGTTCTGGAAATGTTTGTAAATATCACAACAACAGGTTTGAATTTCTTATTGTTTTTTTTTCCTTTTTTACTACGTGATATCTCAAAATCCAAAACAATGGTCTCAACCAGTTTAACTGAAGTGACATTGTTTGAAACGGAGTATCCGTTTTTGTAAGTATTATTAACTTGTAGCTATTAAAAGAAATCATAATTTTGGTGTAAACGATGTTATCATAACATCCTCAAGTGAGGATATCTTTATAAAAACGTAAGTACAGGACGAAACAGAAATTACCAGCCAACAATAGATAAGCAATAAATATTACAATAGGAAGGTCATTGTATTTAGATCTTGGATATAAATGCAACATTCTGGTGTCTATTGAAACACTGCATTAAAAAACAAGTAACGAAAAAAGTTTCATAAAAGGAATTATTATGTCGGGATGGCTAACATCAGTCCATCCATATATACTCTTCAAAACAAGAAACGCAAAGGGGATATTTTTGTTATTTTAAAAAGAAATATATGTAATAACATTACAAGCTCAGAGTATGTGATGTTACACGTGTTAAGGCACTGACTGTCAGAACAAAATGACAATAAAAGTTGTGCACTTTGAAAACGGAGGAAAACATCGGATTTTTCGCCAAAACGCATGCGTGTCCAATAAATTTGTTTGAGAGATTTGCATGTTCTGCAAGTGCAACATGTGCAAAATCCCTATAAAAGTGACGGGTTCTCGGTTACGCCAAGACTGACTGAAGCACAACGCAACAACGCCATTGGTCGCTTGGAAGCAGGTAAATCTCGAACAGATGTTGCCAGAGCTGTGAATGTCCACCCAAGCACCATCACAAGGCTATGGAATCGTCACCAACAACATGGCTAACTCGTGACCGTCCACGATCTGGCAGACCTTGTGTGACCACAACCGCACAAGATCGCTACATCCGGTTACGTCACCTTCGGGATAGGACCACCATTGCGACGTCTACTGCCTCAACCATACCAGGGCTGCGTAGGATTTCCGATCAGACGGTACGCAACCGTCTACGAGATGCAGGAATCCGACCTCGACGTACAGTCAGAGGCGTCATTCTCACCTAGCAACATCGTCAAACACGGCTTCAGTGGACTAGGGCACATCGGGTATGGCATCATCGACGATGGAGGCATGTTTGGTTTAGCGATGAATCACGTTTTATGCTTCGTAGGCAGAATGGAAGGACCCGTGTTTACCGTCGCCGAGGTGAACGTTTTGCAGCAAACTGTGTGCAGGAAGTTGACAGATTTGGTGGTGGCAGCGTCATGATGTGGGCTGCCATCGCCTACAATGCCAGAACAGACCTTTTGCACATTCGAGGGAATCTTACGGCTCAACGATACGTCGACGAGATTCTTAGGCCCCATGTGCAACCCATCATGGTGAACGTCAACGACGTTTTTCAACATGACAACGCCCGTCCTCACACAGCCCGACTCCCCACTGTCTTCTTGAGACACCACAACATCAACGTTCTTCCCTGGCCCTCCAGATCACCAGATTTAAACCCCATCGAACATCTTTGGGACGAGTTGGACCGACGTCTGCGACGGCGACAACCTCAACCGCAGACTCTACCTCAGCTTGCAGCAGCTTTGCAGGCTGAGTGGACAGCCATTCCACAGGATGTGATTCGTCATCTCATCGCTTCCATGGGCAGAAGATGCCAAGCAGTTATTGATGCTAACGGGGGGCATACTGGTTATTGACGTTGAGTGACGTTAAACTTCAACTAGTGAGCGTGGACTTCGCCTTTGCAGACTTTGGATGTTCAGCAGTGAATGTGCAAAGTTTCACACATGTCATACAGAACTACCCGGAATAAACTTGTTAACAATTTGTCTCATATTTTGCCTTTTGCGTTTCTTTTTTTGAAGAGTATGCATGTATTTCCTTTTATGAAAAGTTTTTCTTTACTTCCTCAATGCGTATTTTTGGAAATAATCTTAAGTTGTGTATGAAATGTGAAGTTTGGTAATGATCGTAAGCCACATAAACAAACTTTAAATTGCGCATTTAACTTGTAGTTTTAGACACTTACTGTTCCCCAAGTGTTGTATTTCGGGATGGCATTTTCTTTTTTGTTCATTGTTTCAAGTCACACTTCATTCACAAACTAGCACTTAACGACGAATATACTACTAAAATAACCCAATCCGGTTGAGTATGAATAGAATGCTATGAAAGACACTCTTGAAGAGATTGTTAGTTTCATGAGTACCACATCAACACTTTGCGTTAAACTCAATGGTTACGTTATATTGACAAGAATTTTCTTGGTTAAAAATACGTCACTGTCTAGAGTTTTCTGCTTCGAACAGTAGGATTTTACAAACAGATCACGTGACTTATTATCTGACATTTTTGCATCGAAATGAATTCATGAGTATGCTGTTGGTATTATTCAATGGTTGTAGTTGTGTCTTGTTGTAATTAGGATGTAGACTGATGTATTTTGAATATCAGGTAAAGTTAATGGAGGACTATCTGCATTCGCTGCTCCTAATTTAGCAAATAAACAAGAAGTAAGGAAACTAGTGAGCACTATCCACCACCAACTCTTCTGCTACTTTTTAACCAACGAAAAGTGGGATTGATCGTATCATTATAACGTATGAAAGGGCATGTTCGGTGACGGGAATTAGAACCGGCTGTCAGCATGTTGTGAATAGAGCGCCCTAATTAGGATAGAGAAAACTCCAGTTATCACTTAATTATTATAAACATTGTATTTTAGAGATAATTTTGTGTGATTTTTTAAAAATAAAATTCCTGTCCTTTGGTGAAACAGTGATAAGCTTACGAACTTAAAACGCTAAAACCCAGAATTCGATTTCCCGCCGTGAGGATGGGAGTAAGTTCAATGTCTGTATTCTAGGAGAAACAAATAAGTAAAATGTTCCCAGCTTATAACGCTTAAAACTGGGTTTCGATACCTGTGGTGGGCAAAGCACACATAGGGACAAACTGTTATCTAGCTTTAAACAAACAAATATATTGTATAAAATTATTTTTAAAAATATAAACATGTTTTAGGTAGTGTTATACGTGCGAGGAACAAAACAGTTATTTGTGTGTGTGTGCGTTTCAAAGTAGGAAATACCGGAACAAAAAAAAAATATCTTTCTCAGTTCTAGGAGCAGATACTGGTGCTGATCAGTATTTTATTGGAAAACTGGTTATTCTGCGTGTAAGAATAAGTTTTTAAAAAAATCATAGAATTAACATTTATGTATGAGTCATGCCAACTAACAAGCTTACCTGAGCTATAGAACCATCACGCTAACCGTCACTTTGAGTCTAGGATTTTGTGATTTACAAGAATTACGTGTAACTAATCTCTTAGAAATATCAGCTTAGAAGTACCAAGTATATTTATTGAAAACGTTCACAAAAACCTGTGTTTCGATATAGAGCTTCCAATGAAACTGGTACTGCAACTATTATTTTCAGCCACAAGCTCATTACGGCTATCAACAATGTCTCATCATTCACGATCATTAGTCTTTCCGAAGCTACTCAGTTTGCTATAATCCCCCCTGATCCTCCCCCCTCCCGGAACTACATGCGTGAGAAGCGCGAGCGGTTAGTTTAGATCATTCATTACTTTGGATAAATCTCTGCTGCCAGTCCCTTGTCTTTTTGCGAGTGTTTTTGCGTGTCATGTACACGTTGGGTACTTGGGTTGAATATTACCACCGCAGATGGCTGATAAAAGGTAGCCTTATCAAATTGTCATTTGTTGGGGCTTATAAAGCCGATGTAATCCCTTCCGCTGGAGACAGAGTGCAGGTTGTTTGAGGAAGTTTGATACAGTTGAAACCTCAATTTATCGAGGAAAATATGTATTGAGTAGAGGAGTGGGTTTTAATACCATCTTCATCTCACCTGATTACATTCCTGTTGCTGCTAGCTACAGTATCGGAAAAAAGAGAACAAATTCGCTTTTCCTACTAACACATTCATCACGATGTCACTTGGCTCTTCCCTGCCTCCGTACAATGAATGCTGAATTATTGGAGAAACTTGAGCAATACACACAACAAACGTCATTTATGGTTAGTTGCGACAGAACCAGAGCGACTAACGAACGATCAGCAGTCTCTGATCTTTTTGTCTTTCAATGTGGACAAAAACAATAAACGTCGGAAATATTCGGTAGTGATTTTAGTAGAGAAACCGAATAGCATTGAATTACGTTTTTAGATGAGACAGTGATTTCTAAGTTTCAGATGTGATTATTCAGTGCACTAACACTGAGAGTAATATTACACTAGAGTTACTGAAACGAATCAAAAGTCCTATACGACAGTGAGATAACGTTTTAACTCAGGTGTTCTCACGTAACATTTTTTTTTTTGTTAATCAGTAATACTGTAAACGTTTCATCGTACGTCAGTGATTAATTGTACCCATTTAAGTAGACTAATGGTTAATTTTGTCATCGTACGTTCTATGACATTGAAGAGGGCATGAAGGTTAAACCGTTTCCTGTTGATTGATACTTGTAATACGATTGTGGTTAATAATCATCGATGGATCTGGGAACTCGACGACGGAAGATAAAGAAACGTTTCTTCCATTGAAACATAACGGCCGAGCGTGTTAAGGCGTGCGACTCGTAATCTGAGGGTCGCGGGTTCGCATCCCTGTCGCGCCAAACATGCTTGCCCTTTCAGCCGTGGGGTGTTATAATGTGACGATCAATCCCAATATTCGTTGGTAAAAGAGTAGCCCAAGAGTTGGCGGTGGGTGGTGATGACTAGCTGCCTTCCCTCTAGTCTTACGCTGCTAAATTAGGGACGGCTAGCACAGATAGCCCTCAAGTAGCTTTGTGCGAAATTCAAAAAACAAAAAACAAACAAACTTGAAACATAACTACAATCTCCACGATTTCGATCTTTGGTTAACTCCTGTTCTTCTAGAATTTACTTATACCTATAGTTCCATGAATGTATTAAATTAATTGAAGTGAAATATTCGTAATGCCAGTAAGCACCTCAGTCTTAATACTGTCTCATTCCGCATACAAATAAATAACACTGTTTTTGTGTCGTCTTATTGTTGGTACCAGTAAACACCTGTCTTAATGTTGGTAAACACCTCAGTCTCAATACTGTCTCTCCTTGTAAACATTACATCAAGGTTCTGATACTGTGTTAATGTCTTTGATGAAGTCAGGTGGTTTGGGTGCTCGACTCATAATCTGAGGGCCGAAAGTTCGAATCCTCGTCACACCAAATATGCTCGTCCTTTCAGCCGTTGGGGCGTTATAAAATGTGATGGTCAATCCCGCTTCTCGTTGGTAAAAGAGTAACCCAAGAGATGGCGGTCGGTGGTGATGCCTAGCTTAGCTGCCTTCCCTCTAGTCTTACACTGGCAAATTAGGGACGGCTAGTGCAGATAGCCCTCGTGTAGCTTTGCGAGAAATTCAAAAAGCAAACAAGCTCAGTCCCAGTACTGTCTCTGGAGGAAGAGGTCTTGTGTACCTGACCCTCCTGGGTATACAAATATATATACCCAAACACCAGAGAGAGAGAGAGAGTACTGTCTCATTTTTCTCAGTAATAAACATCAAGATTCTAACATGAATTGAGTTCTAACACTCATTCATTTCTCTCAGTAGTCCCCTAGCGGCACAGCGGTATATCTGTGAATTCACACCATTAAAAACCTGGTTTCAGTGCCCGTGGTAGACAGAGCACAGATAGCCCACTCTGTGGCTTTGTGCTTAATTCTAAACAAAGAAATTCTTTTCAGTAATAAATATCAAGGCTCTAATATGGTGTTTTTATATACCTATGACGAACTGAGTTTCAGCAATGTATCGTTCTTAACAAAATTATAATATATATATATTGATATATATGATTAACTCATATATACACTCTTCTTATTAATGGAGTTCTAGGTTCTGTTGCTTTCTCAATATTGATGATAAACTTGGTTCTGAAACTGTCTCGTCCGTTTTAAAAAAAATGTTCAAATACAATGTTGATAACTGTGATTAACTGAGTTCTGTCTCCTTACACTATGTAGCAAAAAATAGTTTTCTTGTTCCTGGACAGAAAGTGTTGTTTCCCAATTGTTTACGCCTAAAGTAAATGTAAAAGACCTCTTTTCCTCTTCAAACTTTGATTTTGTGACCTGGAAGCGTATGATACGTGAAAGTGATTTACATTACAGTCGCAAATCTCGAAAAACTACTCACTTCTAAACATTTTTGTACAACTTCAGTATAAATACATGTAAATCTTAATTCATATGTTGTTTTATTCAGATCTTATGTAAATGAAAATGTGCAAATTTGCCCGTTTTTACATAAAAATAGGTTAATTTCTAAATTTAATTATCCAGGTCACAAAAGCAAATTTTGAAGGGCATAATGGTTATTTTCTGTACTTTTACAACATAAACAATTAAGAAATAACACATTCTATCCAGGAACACAATTTGTGTTACATCGATAACAATATTTTAATACTGTGTTAATACTCTTAGTGACATGTGTGATAATAGTTTCATTTTTTAAACATTGCTCTAATATTGTGTTGGTACCGGTGATAACCTGTGTTCTAAATACTGTGTTGGTACCGGTGATAACCTGTGTTCTAATACTGTGTTGGTGCGGTGATAACCTGTGTTCTAATACAGTGTTGGTACTAGTGACAACCTGTGTTCTAATACTGTTTCATTCTTGTTAACAATGATGTTCTAGGCTCTATGTTAACAATAGATATGTATGTTCTGATACTATATTCATACTTGTGATAAACTGAGTTCGAACACTTTCCAATTGTTGTTAAGACTGGACATCTAATTTCTTATTTTATGCTAATACCTGTGGTGAACTCAGTTCTAAACTAACCTCATTCTTTATGACAACTGAACATCTAGATTCTAATAATGTGTTAATGCCTGTAATGAAATTAGTTCTAACAGTGTTTCATTATCGATAACATTATTCATTATGTTATAAAACACTGATTTTAAGGTTTCACGGAAGCTAAGTTAATTTGATATCACGTTTGTCAAATTGGTTTGGTTTGTTTTTAATTTCGCGCAAAGCTACACGAGGGCGTCAGCCGTCCCTAATTTAGCAGTGTAAGACTAGAGGGAAGGCAGCTAGTCATCACCACCCAGCGTTAACTCTTGGCCTGCTCTTTTACCAACTAATAGTGAGATAACCGTCACATTATAATGCCCCGACGGCTAAAAGGGCGAGCATATTTGGTGTGACGGGGATTCTAACCCATGACCCTCGGATTACGAGTCGAGTGCCTTAACCACCTGGCCATGATGGGCCCGTTTGTAACATTATAAGTGATAACACTTGAAACAGTGAAGCTTTTATTTTTTTTATTTTACTACTAGTATTTTGTTTTTTTCCTATACTGTTGCCTGCCATGTTCAGGTGGTTAAGGCGCTCGACTCCTAATCCAAGGGTCGTGGTTTCGAATCCCCGTCACACCAAACATGCTCGCCCTTTCAGCCGTAGTGGCGTTATAATGTGACAGTCAATCTCACTATTCGCTGGTAAAAGAATATTCCAAGAGTTGGTGGTGGGTGGTGATGACTAGCTACCTTCCCTCTAGTCTTACACTGCTAAATTAGGGACGGCTAGCGCAGATAGCCCTGGAATAGCTTTGCGCAAAATTCAAAACAAATCTATATTTATTTTTATATAACCATAATGAAAACTTTTGACCAACAGTTTGATGGTGGAATTGTTATGTCTTAAAATTCATGTTATCAAATCTTTGAGTGACTTTTTTTCACCAAACATATTTATTGAATGATATTCATTAATACGTATTGACGTAGATAACGTGTTTTTACAGTCTATTTTTAGTATTGTGTAGGTAGTAATTGCTATCAATTAGTTTTAATAAATCGTATTTAAAGATTACTTATCAGTGATATTTATTAACCGATTCATATATTTATGAAATATCGTCAATTTGTATTTTGCAAGAGGTTATCTTTTGAAATAGACCAAACATCATATCTATTTCTTTCAAACTTAGCGTTGTTAACATCCTTTAATACAGAATTTTTTAAATATTCAGTTGGTTGATGCTTGCGAAACATGTAAATTTCTGTAAGGAGTAATTTTTCTGCTAAGCATGTCGGGTTTGGTTTTGTTGTTGTTCAAAATTGGCTAAGAAAAGTATGTGGCCAATCGCAATAGTTAAGCTCAAACTGCTAAACAGTAGGTGTAAAAGTGGTGGTCTTCCTCTTTACCGAATAAAGACACTTTCTTAGAAATATACGTATGTGTATACACTTGGAACTATTTTTTTAAATTATTTCATTTGTAAAAGAAATGGCTTATGTCCATAAGTGTCGTTCTAATGCTTGTTATTCTGTTTCTAAGACGCAAATGGAATGATTGTATTTGCACTTGCAGAAACGAATTGAAAACAAATTTACGTTTCTTCGATGGTAGAAATAATGGAGTCTCTCGACACCTTAGGATTAAAGTGAAAGGGAACAGTTGGATTTCGAACTCTAAAGTTTATTTGTTCAGGTAGTAGTATCTTTCGCTTGCTATATGCCATGTGTGTCTCGTGCCAGCATCAGCAAATAACCACGAGCGAAGTCACATGACACAGCTGGACTTTTCTTTACTCTTGTTATATCATCATTATTTATTTAGATTACCGATGTAATAATTAACCACCACAGAAAAACTGTCAGAAACCGAATATATATGTCCTCACCAGGTGGCAGGACGTCTAGTAGGGCGCAGCATAAATGTCTTATTAGGGTTAACTTTGACATGAGTAATGACCATTGCAGACAGAGTACATACTACCAGGATCTTTTTCTGTTTACTTTTTTTTTTTTTTTTTACATTTGCGACACTCCACAACGCTAGAGTGCAGCACTGTCCATCATACTGTCAAAATAATTTACATCTCAAACTAGTATTTCAGACATCTTTCAATGAAAATCACCTGTTGCGAGAATACCCTGATTTTTTCCGCATGGCGACTCATTTCAAATAAGCAAGTAAATACTGAATCTGAAGTGTTTTATCTGTGCCAATGCTTGCGTTCTGAATATCATTGTGTAACTTTTAAAATGATTCATAATTGTAACTTCAACGGTTTTTTTTTCCTATTTCATTTTAGGAGTTTAATCCCGTGTTCGTAATGTTTAAGTTTTATAATACATTGATTAGAAAACCTAAACATTTGTCATTATTTAAGAAAAACGCTTTCAAACGTGGAGAGTAAAACATATAGTATATACATGTATATACCTTTCTTATTTTAGTTAATGAGGCTGCAGTTGATTATGGTTCATAAAGTTAAGTATACTCCATTTATACACTCACACACGTGTACTTGTGTGTAGAATAGTACAATATATTTATTTCTATAGAACAGTGCGAAATGTTTTTGTAGCATCTTTTAAGCATGCACATTTTAATATCCTAAAAGATGACGTCAAAGTTGACTTGATATATTTTAAATGATATGAAGTTTTATTATTATTATTGTAGCAAAGATAGATGCTTCCCAGTAGCTTAACTGGGGAGACGTCTAAGCCTGCTGGCTTCCAATGATAAAAGTTTGTTTTCGATACCCGTGCTGAGGAAGATCACAGATAGTCCACTGTGTTGCTTTATGTTTAAAAATAACGAAAACAAAGCTGAAGACATTGTTATATTTAGTGCTATGAATTAGTCCAGGTGTTATGCGCAAAGTTAGAGTATTTTTAAACAATAATTTCAAACAACAGGTGTTCGGAGAGAACCGATGTTCATCTATAATCGTAAGTGTAGAAAATAAGTGACAGAAACAATGATCTTTAACTAAGGTGTTACTGGAAGGACAGTCTAGTTGGAGTATTTAGTGTCACCGAAACTTCTGTGAAGGACGCGATTGGGGCCCGGCATGGCCAGGTGGTTAAAGTACTCGACTCGTATTCTGAGAGCCGCGGGTTCGAATCCCTTCACGTCAAACATGCTCGCCCTTTCAGTCGTGGGGGCGTTACAATGTGACGGTCAATCCCACTATTCTTTGGTAAAAGAGTAGCCCAAGAGTTGGCGGTGGGTGATGACTAGCTGCCTTCCCTCTAGTCTTACACTGCTAAATTAAGGACGGCTATCGCAAATAGCCCTCGAGTAGCTTTGTGCGAAATTCAAAACAGTCCAAACCATACACTATTGGTTAACTACGTGAGAACTAATGTTTTGTGTATACGTAAATATAAGTATCTAGATACAGTGTCCTAAGGTGACTAAAGTACAGCTCAAGAGACGTTAAACGTTTCACACAAATTGTTTGTACTATCATCAACTCTTTGATCTGTCAAGGAGACACTGGTCCATGAATAATTAAAACATTTGGTCAGATAACAGTTTCAAGGTATTCTCAATAGAACACGTCAAAAACGTTTTATATTTTTCAAAAGTTGTTCTTATTTACGTAAAATACAATCCTTTTTCATATAGTTTCACTCAGTACTGTTCATCATGTTTTTACGTGAAACTGGAATACGGTTTTTTTTCTAGTTGGACTGTGAAATCGAGGGTTCGCGATTCACGGCTCTTTGCAACAGAAATTTTTTATACATATTTTGGAATTGTGGGTGCGCTATAAGAATGACTGTAAAATTCGCCCTGTTCAGTTAGAATTGGCGCCAGGGTTTTGTCGAATGGTCTGTCATTTTGAAATCAGAGATAGCTATGTAAAGATGTCGCATCTTGTGGGCTTGCGAAAAACTTCTGGAACAAAAAAACAAAACAAAATTGTGTTCTGTTTTCACCCCAAATCCAGGATTTATGTTTGGTTTGTTTGAATTAAGCACAAGGCTATACAATGGTCCATGTGTGTCCTGCCCATCACGGGTATCGAAACCTTGTTTTTAGCGGTGTGAGCCCGCAGGCATTCCGCTGTGTCACTGGGGAAGGGGGCTAGATCCTGGATTTGGAGAATGTTAGAGCCGAGATAAGAAACAAAATGTTTAGCCATCTGGTTAACTGCCAGATTCACTCAGCAGTTTACATTTCAAAGAATGAAAAGTGTTTGTTTTTACTGCAAAGCTTTGGAAGTTAGAGAAATACTAAGTAAAATGTATAGATGTTTTAAATCTGCTGGTCCTTCAGCTGATTCTTGTTTTAAAATAAAACAAATCGTTTTAAACTTAATATTTAAAAACAAGTATGATTATAATGCACGTCTGTAGCTTCGGCTTACATAAGTTAAAATATTATTAGCTTGCCAAAACGCTATGATTTATCAGTTTATAGTCATGATAAGTTGAAAGATAGTTTCCATATTTATTCAGTAGCGAATAAGACACAGCGATAAAAATATTGCTTGAATCCTCGCTTATAAGGACCCGTGTGTGGTCCTTTTCAAACGGCTGTCCAATCCATTGGTGAGCTCAAAGCTTGCGTACACTAACTATTCTAACATATAGTTAACATCTGTTATTGACTTGATGCCCGGCGCAAAGCGATCGGAAGCAGTATTTCTCAGGATAACGTCCCAGCTTTCCGTCATGAGTGCCGCTCATGTTTTGATTTTGTTATTACTCTTAGCAACAGATGGCACTACGTGATTGATGGTGATGGCGGAGATGAGGAGTGGGAATTGTTTAGTTACGAAATAGGCAACATTGTTCGGATGTTAAAGGCATTACTGGACTTAGTGGTTTGGATGACTAGCCATCTATGATTTTGAGGTCGTTATTATAGCGTTAATAATTTAGATATTTTTGTGTTAGGTTTGTTTTTGCTGTTAAACATGCATTCTAGCTCGTTGTGTCTCAATGTCTCTGTAGGAAGCTAATTCAGTAAACGTTTATTACGAACGATATACTGTTGTTTCCCTGTGGGGCAGCGGAAAGTTTAGTTTAAAGATTCACAACGCTAAAATCCTAGGTTCTATTCCCAGCAGTGGACACAGCAGATAATCCTATGTGGCCTTGGTCCACGATAAACAGACACAACATTCTCCAAAACGAGTTCATTCTCATGGAAATACCTCTTTACTGTAAAATATTTTTTTCACTCTCTTATTCGACGCAGGAACTCCAAAAGCTGCGACATTCAGTCATGAATTTAAAATTACTATTCAATACTCAACACAAAAGTCTGGAACCAGTTTAACTGCTTTTCAATGAGAGTGAGACGAGTTTCAGCATTTCTGGAGTGACCTGCTGAAACGTCCACGTCCACATGGACATCGGTGAATCATAACATGTATAACTCATATTGACCCTATTTTATTTCAAATTGGCAAACATATCAATTACAGGACGTTATATGGTATCAGTTTCATACCTGTGGCCCGAGGACTCTTATCAAGTCGTTTATGGAAAGTTCGTATTATTATGGAAAGGAACCGGCGGCACAGGATGTAGATTCACTTATGGACCGTCGCGAAAAAAAATAATAATTTAAAAATCTGTCAAGAAAAACGTTCGAGAAACACTTGGTTATAGTGTAATACATGGTCGTTCTCCAAACTGTATGTTCTAGATTTTAATTTCTTTTAAAAATGTTGCTTTCATTCGCGTTGTGCTCACGAAACTGTGAGATTACAAGAAAACTCACATGCATGGTGTGATCTCCTCTACTCTTTAGTAGCTTACCGGTATTTTTGAAAATCTGGTTTCGATACCCCATGTGAGCACAGCATAGATAATCCATTGTGTAGTTTTGTGCTTAAAAAGAAAACAAACATGATATATTGTCTTGCAAGCTTCGAAGTTATGCAAGTTCTTGGTTCACAATGCTATGTCTACTGTACCTTGGTTCACAATGCTATGTCTACTGTACCTTGGTTCACAATGCTATGTCTACTGTACCTTGGTTCACAATGCTATGTCTACTGTATCTTGGTTCACAATGCTATGTCTACTGTACCTTGGTTCACAATGCTATGTCTACTGTATCTTGATTCACAATGCTATGTCTACTGTATCTTGATTCACAGTGCTATGTCTACTGTAACTTGGTTCACAGTGCCATGTCTGCTGTACCTTGGTTCACAATGCTATGTCTACTGTATTATTTTTAACCCATGAATACTTCAGCTGTTGGTACCATAGTATTTTGTTTACAAGTTATTTTAATGTTATGTTATGATGCTAAATATCTAAATTACTCTAAGCTCTTCACATTACAACGTTGACTTATTAGCATTGCATACAAATAATATAACACTTAGGGACGACAAGAAACCTGTTGGTCCATCTCGTCTGTCCCATCCTTTAAGCCAAACTAAAAGCTATTAAAAAATGTAAAGCCAACACTTGTCATTCATATATATCAGACTTTCATTTCAATTAATTCACATTTACTGCTTCCATAACATCCGACAGCAACCCACTCCATACACCAACCCACTGCATACACCAACTACCATATTTAAAGATAGCTTCTACCATTGCCTCGTTCTATAATTCTCGCTATTAGGTTTAAAAAAACGTTGGTGTATCCCATTGCCAATTCCTTTTACAATCGTAAACACTTTAATAAGATCCATAGCAACTTTTCATTTTTCAAGAGAAAACAATTTTAAACATTTTAATTCCTTTAATCTCTATCGCTGGTAGAGTACGAACCATTTTCAACAATTCAATGTCTTTCTCAAGGAAAAGAGCCTAAGACTGAACACAATACTTCAAATGTGGCCTAACCAGTGACCTATAAAATGAGATACTAACCTCTTTAGACTTGTATTCAACACTTCTGCAGATACAACCTAAAATACTCTTTGCCCCACAACAAGCAACAACACACTGCTTGAATGGCTTAAGGGACTTAACAATTAAAACAAGATCCTTTTCTTTCACGACACTGTTATGGTTATTTCTATCTACATTATACAAATAATCCAAATTATGATAACTCACATGTGTTATCTTGCATTTATCGTAATTAAAACCCGTCTGCCATTTAATTTCCAAATCACTAAATGATCTAAATCCTTTTGTAAATCAGCAGCATCCTCTTCACAGCTAGTAATACCCAATACCTTAATATCATCAGCAATTTTACATAATGTATTAACCATATCATCATCTATGTCAGTAATGCAAATTAAAAAAGAGCAATAAGGACTGACTGAGCCCTGAGGTACCTTACTTGAAACATTCAAGTACAGCGACAAGTCTACAGATTTACAACGCTAAAATCAGGGGTTCGATTACCCTTGGTGGACACAGCAGATGGTTTGATGTGGTTTTGCTATAAGTAAACACAAGCACCATTTGGAACAACTCTCTGCTTTCTACTATTAAGTCACTCTTCTATTCAATTAGGTAACTTATCTCCCAAATTTATAGAGGTAACTTTCTTTACAAGGCATTTATGTGGCACTTTGACAAATGTTTCTTTAAAATCCAGACACATCAAATCTACACCCTTACCCTCATATACCTAAGCAGTAATTTTTTCAAACAATGTTAAAAGATTTGTAAGACAATGTTTTTTATTAGTGAAACGACATTGACTGTCCAGTAAAATTCTAAACTTTCTTCAATGACTTTGGAAAATATCTTTTATCAGACTTTCCGAACTTTTTCCCACAACTTATGTAAGACTAATAGATCTATAATTACTGGGATAATTTTTACCACCACTCTTCAAAAGAGGAGTTACATTAGCTAACTTTCCATCCTCTGTTACCCACTATTCAAAGACTGCAGCAAGTGACCCACATATCCAATCCTTGACGCTCTTTAAAATCCTCGGGGATATATTAATATATATATATTCTTCTTTATCATTAAGGGCTGAAAGATAAGTCTGCAGACTTACGACTCTAAAAGTCGAGTTTCGCTAGTCGTGATGGGCAGAGCACAGATAGCCCATTTGTGTTTAAAAAGATCCAAACCATAGCGGACTTCTTAGTTTTAATATCCTAAGTGCTACTGAAAGTAGGCCCGGCATGGCCAAGCGCGTTAAGGCGTGCGACTCGTAATCTGAGGGTCGCGAGTTCGCATCCCGATTGCGCCAAACATGCTCGCTCTTTCAGCCGTGGGAGCGTTATAATGTGACGGTCAATCCCACTATTCGTCGGTAAAAGAGTAGCCCAAGAGTTGGCGGTGGATGGTGATGACTAGCTGCCTCTAGTCTTACACTGCTAAATTAGGGACGGCTAGCACAGATAGCCCTGGAGTAGCTTTGTGCGAAATTCCAAAACAAAGAAACAAACAAGCTACTGAAAGTAGAAGTGTTGTCAACCCGTATTCAAACAAATATTTATTTACAAATATATTTATTAGAAAAATAAAACCAAATATTTTGTTTTTTAATAATTAATGGATCTTTATACTTGGTGTAAAAAAATGATGTACGAATGTTTTTATTTTAATGCCTTATTTTTCGCAAAGGATGACGACACCCAGTAGCTCACCACAGATATCACACTGTTCAGCTTCGCACTTAACAACAAAGTAAAATTGGAAACTGGAAATCTTAAATGCACTAAAATACTAAACTCACAAAATATTAGAACATATATGAAATATTCCGCAAGTGAACAACCCTTCCTTATAAAACCTAACTGTGAGATTATAATGATTATTGTGTTATTGTTACTTTAATTTTGGGCAAATTTTAACAAAAAACTATTAATGTAACGTTGAAAATATGAGGACATATAAGTATCACAAAATATCTTTTAAATTTTAGTTTACATTCCACCTTGACACAGTGAACATTTTTTCGTCATATTTAACAATCAAACCGTTTTATAACATTATTACATTTGAACGAAAATAGATTTGTTTGTTTGTTTGTTTTGGAATTTCGCACAAAGCTACTCGAGGGCTATCTGTGCTAGCCGTCCCTAATTTAGCAGTGTAAGACTAGAGGGAAGGCAGCTAGTCATCACCACCCACCGCCAACTCTTGGGCTACTCTTTTATCAACGAATAGTGGGATTGACCGTCACATTATAACGTCCCCACGGCTGGGAGGGCGGGCATGTTTGGCGCGACGGGGATTCTAACCCGCGACCCTCAGATTACGAAGCGCACGCCTTAACGCGCTAGGCCATGCCGGGCCCAAGAAAATATATAAGGGCTGCTTAGATAAAAATGTTTCTTGAAATATGAGACACAGCGTAAAACTTTTCTCTCTCTTTCTCAGTTGAATTAATGGCACATAAGGATACATATAATAACTTACTATTGAAATTATTTGAATTAATAGAATTGAAAATAAATTACAGCACACAAGTGGTCAATCTTACCAAATTTAAACCATTACGAACTTTAGGCCTAACCTTATAATTAAGGCAAAAGTTTAAGCTTGTGAAATTTTAATTGCCATTTGCTTCAGATCACGGGCTTCCCAAAAATAAAGTAGAGGTTTCTCTTTTTCAGATAAAAATAACTTAACATTCTGTATAAAAATAACCTTTCAGTTATAATTCTTTTTAAGTATTGTCTTGACCAAGCTGTTAGTTAGATATACACACACATAACTCTATATTATAGTTTTTCGCTTGACCTTAATTAGGCCTAATCTTAATTTTAAAATTTACGTTAGGCTTAAAACTTAAACTGTAGAAGGTGTTAAACTATAATCACGCTAATATCGTTTTTTTTTTACAGCAAGTAAATGTAATAAGATAAAACACTTATATATTTAAGAGCATTCAGAGAAAAAACTTAAGTTTGAATCAAATCATTGTACTGGTTAAGTGATATCTGAAACTCCCTTGAATCCTTGTCACACCAAACATGCTCGCCCTTCCAGCCGTTGTGGTGTGATAATGTGACAGTCAATCTCACTATTCGATGGTAAAAAAATAGCCCAAGAGTTGGTGGTGGGTGGTGATGACTAGCTGCTTTCCTCTAGTCTTACACTGCTTAATTAGGGAGGGCTGGCGCGGATAGTCCTCGTGTAGCTTTCCGAGAAATTCAAAAACAAACAACCAATGGCAACTCACAGGTAAACCTACGGAACTTCCCAAGTAACCTAATAAGTCATAATAATACAAAAGCATGATTGCTTAACACACTGAAATAATACAGTGAAATAAACTGTATAAGGATGTCATTAAAATACGTGAAGATGTTGATCACAGATAGGGTTGATAGTTTTATAAAAACTTAACAATTTTTAAAATTTTACAGCAAATAGAAAGTGATAAAATACGTACAATAAGCTAACGATGTAGAGAAAGAACGTGGTACCCGAAAATTAGGTACACTAACCATGTCGAAACTATACATCCAAGGTTGAAAACATGAAACTAAGGTGAAGACATATTTATGGATTTACATTATAACAGGTCGTTTATGGACATCGCATGGTAATACCTGTATAGATAAAAATCTTAACAGTGCAGTAATATTGTACACGTGTAAATATTTCCAAGAAAAAACATGTAAACTCCTAAAGGTACGGTCATAATAAAATTGTTGTAGGTAATTATAGATGTCACTATACGTCACATTATATAACCAATATAAAAACTAGTGTATGTTACGTCACGTCGCACTTGAGTTTTCGAAGTGAGAGGAGTCATAAAATTTAAAATTATTTGCAAACTCTCTCTTTGTTAACCTGAAGATGACCTAAGAATGTCGAAACATTGTTCTTTGCCGTATCAGTAAAAGTGTTAATACCCATACCACCCGTCCTGAGATGTATAATACTAGTCTGATTTACTTTTTCTCTAAGAGACACATGTAATTGACTTATTTTGGCGTCAACCAACCACAACAGTGAGTCAAAGAAACAGCCTTACGACCGAGCTCTTTTCCTTATGGTCTGATGTGATATTTGACATAGTTTAAAAACTTATATTTCAAACCAACTAGTTCTACCAGGACAGTTGTCCTCAAATTCCTTTCAACTGAGAATCAGCCAGTTCCGATCCCAAAGACCATGGACCGTACATACAATACTAACAACTTAGATTACTTGTACTTCACATTGCTAGACAATATATATCATTAGCTATATTTTAAAATACTTATTTTCATTCTTTTTTTGTACCGGTTGAAATTCCTTTGGGAACCACTGCACTAGAAAATATCTCTAACAAACGGTCAGACGATAACTTAGCTCTGATCACGTGATGTCACTTCCCACATTAGTTAATTTTACACTAACGTGATTGTTGCCAGAAAACAAAGAGTTACGAGGGATATCGTTACTTCCATAACGAGGAGACGATACAAAAGGGTCAGCGAGCGCGGTCAGAAGGTTCGCTTGGCTGTCACACTGGTTTGCTATCTGTACCATCAGTAATGGTCAAGACTGTCGCGTTTCGTCTCAGAAAAAAAAAAAAGAAAGAAAAAAGATTTGTCTTTCCATCTCTGACACGATCACGTTATGTTTGGGTTACCATTACTGCTGGCTTTGTAGTTCAAAGAGTTGACTGTTGACTGAACGGTTTTAGAGATTGAAGCAATTGGGTTTTTTCGTTGGTCGCCATAGAAGTGGATTGTAGATCTATAGCTTTTATAATCAGTGTGGCCTATACCCCTGGGCGGTATGTGCTGATCTGATGATACAACTATCTCTAGAATTCTCTAAGCTGTCAGTGAAAAGGTTTCATAAAGAACTTATTACAATTCTTCTAATACTTCTAGTAACACACAGTAACTCTTTATGAATTTTTTTTATTTTATACTGCTTTGAAGATATACGTTTAAGTCTATATGAAACAAAGATATATTAAATATATCAAATATTAATGTTATTACATTAAATATACTAAATGTTAATATTAGTATATTAAATATTATTTTCTCTTAAGAAATGTAAGTTTAAACAGACAAAAATGACCACTAGTTCTGGACATTCGTCTTCATTACCTCTGACTAAAACTACTTATGACGTATGGAAACTATACTTTCGAACAACGTTATTGAAGATTTTATGGCAAAAGGACAGAAGGAAACTAACTCACTTTTAGAATGTTCATACTTCCCATGATCATCAAACTATTAATCACTTTTCTTGTTTTAAAATTTTAATATAATATTGTACCTTACATACACAGAGTTAGAAAAACAAACAAAACATGTACGCTTTAAGAATGTAATGAACTTACTTGTAACAAATATATTAAATATATACTTGAAAAATATATTAAATATACACATTAAAATATATATTAAATCTAAACATGAAAAATATATTAAATGTACACATAAAAATACTGATTAAAGAATTCAAAAATGTGTTAGTATACATTTTAAGACACCTTAAGTATACATTAAAAGTTACGCCAAACCCTAGTGAACTATTGGAAAGATAATGTGCGTAAATGTTGTTATAAAAACAGATTAATTATATTATGTTTATCCCTACCACTCACATTCCTGTATCTGTATTCGACTTTCATTGTAGCCTGGTGGTTAGGGCGCAGGTACGAATTTCAGTCACACCAAAAATGCTCGCCCATCCAACCGTGGTGGCATTAAAAGTTACAATCAATCCCACTATTCGTTGGTAAAAGAGTATTCCAAGAGTTGGCGATGGATGGTAATGACTAGCTATCTTCCTTCTAGTCCGGCCCAGCATGGCCAGGTGGTTAAGATACTCGATTCATAATCTGAGAGTCATGGGTTTGAATCCCCATCACACCAAACATGCTCGTCTTTTCAGCCGTAAGGGCGTTATTATGTTACTGTCAATCCCATTATTCGATGGTAAAAGAGTAGCCCAAGCGTTAGCGGTGGGTGGTGATGACTAGCTACCTTCCCTCTAGTCTTACACTGCTAAATTTGGGACGGCTAACGCAGATAGCGCTCGTGATATATTTGATATATTTAATATATCTTTGTTACATATAGACTTAAAACGTATATCTTCAAAGCAGTATAAAATAAAAAAAATTCATAAAGAGTTACTGTGTGTTACTAGAAGTATTAGAAGAATTGTAATAAGTTCTTTATGAAACCTTTTCACTGACAGCTTAGAGAATTCTAGAGATAGTTGTATCATCAGATCAGCACATACCGCCCAGGGGTATAGGCCACACTGATTATAAAAGCTATAGATCTACAATCCACTTCTATGGCGACCAACGAAAAAACCCAATTGCTTCAATCTCTAAAACCGTTCAGTCAACAGTCAACTCTTTGAACTACAAAGCCAGCAGTAATGGTAACCCAAACATAACGTGATCGTGTCAGAGATGGAAAGACAAATCTTTTTTCTTTCTTTTTTTTTTTTCTGAGACGAAACGCGACAGTCTTGACCATTACTGATGGTACAGATAGCAAACCAGTGTGACAGCCAAGCGAACCTTCTGACCGCGCTCGCTGACCCTTTTGTATCGTCTCCTCGTTATGGAAGTAACGATATCCCTCGTAACTCTTTGTTTTCTGGCAACAATCACATTAGTGTAAAATTAACTAATGTGGGAAGTGACATCACGTGATCAGAGCTAAGTTATCGTCTGACCGTTTGTTAGAGATATTTTCTAGTGCAGTGGTTCCCAAAGGAATTTCAACCGGTACAAAAAAAGAATGAAAATAAGTATTTTAAAATATAGCAAATGATATATATTGTGTAACAATATATTAAATGTTAATATTATTATATTAAATATTATTTTCTCTTTAGAAATGTAAGTTTAAACAGACAAAAATGACCACTAGTTCTGGACAATCATCTCCATTACCTCTGACTAAAACTACTTATGACGTATGGAAACTATACTTTCGAACAACGTTATTGAAGATTTTATGGCAAAAGGACAGAAGGAAACTAACTCACTTTTAGAATGTTCATACTTCCCATGATCATCAAACTATTAATCACTTTTCTTGTTTTAAAATTTTAATATAATATTGTACCTTACATACACAGAGTTAGAATGACAAACAAAACATGTACGCTTTAAGAATGTAATGAACTTACTTGTAACAAATATATTAAATATATACTTGAAAAATATATTAAATATACACATTAAAATATATTAAATGTACACATAAAAAATACTGATTAAAGAATTCAAAAATGTGTTAGTATACATTTTAAGACACCTTACGTATACATTAAAAGTTACGCCAAACCCTAGTGAACTATTGGAAAGATAATGTGCGTAAATGTTGTTATAAAAACAGATTAATTATATTATGTTTATCCCTACCACTCACATTCCTGTATCTGTATTCGACTTTCATTGTAGCCTGGTGGTTAGGGCGCAGGTACGAATTTCAGTCACACCAAAAATGCTCGCCCATCCAACCGTGGTGGCATTAAAAGTTACAATAAATCCCACTATTCGTTGGTAAAAGAGTATTCCAAGAGTTGGCGATGGATGGTAATGACTAGCTATCTTCCTTCTAGTCCGGCCCAGCATGGCCAGGTGGTTAAGATACTCGATTCATAATCTGAGAGTCATGGGTTTGAATCCCCATCACACCAAACATGCTCATCTTTTCAGCCGTAAGGGCGTTATTATGTTACTGTCAATCCCATTATTCGATGGTAAAAGAGTAGCCCAAGCGTTAGCGGTGGGTGGTGATGACTAGCTACCTTCCCTCTAGTCTTACACTGCTAAATTTGGGACGGCTAACGCAGATAGCGCTCGTGTAGCTTTGCGCGAAATTCAAAAACGAACAAACAAACAAACGTTCAGCGTAAGAAATCCTGAATCGGCCTCCACTGTTTTCATATGGATTTGGTTGAAAATTTAGTCCACCAACTTAAAATGTTCATGAAATTCAAAAAAGACCAAAGTGTATATCAAGCAAGAACAACCATTGATCACATTTCTAAAAGTAATTAATTAAATTCGGTGTGAACTAAACAGTAAATTTGCTCTACAGTTCACGCGAGTCTATACATCTACACGTTCCCGTCAATTACAACACTGGTTTACTGACTAAACATTACACATAGTAACATCGATACGCATAATTTTTTTTTTCATGTTGCACACTGCAAACCGTTTTTCTCTCCCGTTACTTACGAGACATTAAGCTTTTGATGACGAGGAACACACTTTTTAGAAAATAAATGTCTGCAAACGATTAATCAACAAAACTGTATTATAACATTTCGACAAGATTATGTCATCATCAGGTACCAATAGGTCAGAGACGAACATAAATATATACTAGCTTATTACTCGTAGCGCTAGTGCATTAGACCCGCGTGTGACGTATTAATGACGCCAGATATGCACACAGAATGGAGAAAAAGTCCTCCAAGACAGAAAATGAAGTCAAATAGTGAATATTCGTGACCCTATTGCAAATCGAAGTTTACACAGAATAAAAATTTTGCGAAGTTTGGGATTGCACAATGAAGAATAAAAACGTTTTTCTAGTATCATATAAGCAACAGTTCCATTATGGTATGATGTATAATATGAAACAAGAAGGTCACATGGCCAGAGTTTAGTAAACGTATTTTGGTACTTTGGGTGTTTGTTTAGGGTAGAATTGTTTGGTTCAGTTAAGATAAGTTTTATTTTATGCTTATTGATGATTGGTTCTTTGTTTAAAATTACAGTGTTTTGTATAACAATGCTGTTTTGTTTTGTTTTAAGTTGCGATGGTGTTAGGCATGGTTGGGACTCTTTTTATTATGTTCAGTGAATCCGATTTTCAATTTTCTTATGGTTTCTTTGATATAAAATTCGAGACACTTATTGCACATTCTTTTATTAATAACGTTGGTATAATGATGTTCTATGTAATTTTTATTTAGTCACGAATTTAGCTCAGGGCCGGGCTCGGATGTAAATCTGAAGTCAACAGTAACTTTATGATTAATGGCAACTTTTCTCCAAGTCTAATGTAACATGTGTAGGGTCAGTTACAGGTAGAGATAAGTTTATTATAATATATATATGGCCCGGCATGGCCAGGTGGATTAAGACGTTTGACTTGTAATCTGAGGGTCGCGGGTTCGAATCACCGTCGCACCAAATATGCTTGCCCTTTCAGCCGTGGGGGCATTATAAGGTTGCGGTCAATCCCACTATTCGTTGGTAAAAGAGTAGCCCAAGAGTTGGCGGTGGGTGGTGATAACCCTCTATTCTTACACTGCTAAATTAGGGATGGCGAGCGAAGATAGCCCTCGAGTAGCTTTGTGCGAAATTCAAAAACAAACAATATGTATATAGTCAGTGACAAACATAAATTAGTTCATTCGTACGTGTAGGGTCAGTGGCGGGTGGAAATCGGTGCACTATAAAATGTGTAGAAGAAAATATCGATATTTTATAATATGGCACATCGTGATAATGAGCATTAATTACCTTCAATTAACAGTTTTTTATCGTAATGTCTTGCTCCAATACTATACTAGATATAAAATAAGGTACGTAAAAAAGTACAGTTAACACTTAGGGTAAATTTTGACTAAACATTTTCGACGGTTTAATAATTTTCATGTTAGTGACTCCATGGCCCATTACCTCAAATTCAAAATTTGATATATCTTTCAAGTTAATACATTTTTCATGTGAATCTTAATATATCTGTTACGTGTGCGTTTAACATTTGTTAAAGTGTATATGTTTTGTTATTCTAAATCTGTGTGTGTAAGGTTCAATAATCTCTCTATATATATATAAAATAGTCCAGAAGAGTGATTTATGATTAATAGTTTGATCGTAAGAATGTTAAGCATGACTTAGGGTTAATAGTTTAATGATGAAGGAGTTTATAAATATTTATAGTCAATAGTTTGATAACCTTGAGTGTTATAAACATGGCTTAGGATTAATAGTGATCGTGAGGGTTATAAACATTCTAGAAACGAGTTCGTTTCCTTCTTTCTTTTTGCCATAAAATTCTCGACAGTTTCATTCGAAAGTACAGCTTCCACTCGTCATAGAGAAGTTTAGCAAGACGAAACGTAGACGAAAGTCCAGAACTCGTAGTGTCCTCTTTGTCTGTTTAAATGTGCACCATTATACTTATGGTTACTTATTAATGTTTAATATATTTAATATTTCTTTGTTTCATAAGGATTTAACACGTGTATCTTCAAAGCAATATAAAATAAAAATATTCACAGAAAGTTACTGTGTGCTACTGGAAGTATTAGACGAATTGAAAAAAGTTCTTTATCGAACCTTTTCACTGATCCTAACCCTGACAGCTTAGAGCATTCTGGAGATAGTTGCATCATCAGATCAGCACATATCGTCCAGGGGTAGGGGCCACACTGATTATAAAAGCTATAGATCTACAACCCAATTCTATAGCGACCAACTAGAAAACCCAGTTGCTTCAATCTCTAAAGCCGTTCAGTCAACAGTCAACTTCTTGAAGCACAAAGCCAGCAGCAATGGTAACCCAATTATGACGTGATCGTGTCAGAGGTGAAAAGACAAATCTTTTTTTTTTTTTTTTGAGACGAAACGCGACAGTTTTGACTATTACTGATGGTACAGATAGCAAACCAGTGTGACAGCCAAGCGATCCTTCTGACTGCGCTCGCTGACCCTTTTGTATCGTCTCCTCGTTATGGAAGTAACGATATCCCTCGTAACTCTTTGTTTTCTGGCAACAATCACATTAGTGTAAAATTAACTAATGTGGGAAGTGACATCACGTGATCAGAGCTAAGTTATCGTCTGACCGTTTGTTAGAAATATTTTCTAGTGCAGTGGTTCCCAAAGGAATTTCAACCGGTACAAAAAAGAATGAAAATAAGTATTTTAAAATATAGCAAATGATATATATTGTGTAACAATGTGAAGTACAAGTAATCTAAGTTGTTAGTATTGTATGTACGGTCCATGGTGTTTTGGGATCGGAACTGGCTGATTCTCAGTTGAAAGAAACTTCAGAACAACTGATCTGGTAGAACTACTTAGAATGTTTACGAAAGTACGTCTTACTGAAACTTGCTAAGACAGTTCTAGTACTAAAGTATCAAATGTATCAAGTAATATTGTTAATTGCACGGTTTCAAAAAATTCGATATGTCAACACTGCTCTCACCTAAACTTTGCAATAGCCAAGACTAATTAACATATGCTAAGATTCAATACAACTTAGCGTAAGTGTGAGAAATCTCTACCTTTTACTTTTATCAGTTCATGTGTGAGTTATTATGTTATCTGTTTTCGTAATTTCGTTTTACTTTTACAAAACATAGTTAGATTATGTGACTAGAGTGTCGCTCTAGTTTCAACAATATGACCCTATTTATAATATTAACTTTTGAAATCTGTTTTATTTCACTTATGCGTCACTGTTATTTCAATAATGTATTATTTCGTTGAGTTACCATTTGTCAATACATTAATGTTACTACATCTCCACCAGCATGTCACCTTAAATATTTGTTGATTTCTTAATTTAAGGTCTCCATTGATTAAATTCAGAAACTATTTAAGTTTGAAATTAGATCGATATTTATCTCTAAGTGATAAATGTTATGCACTTGGCTTTACACTAGATTATCTCACACTGTCTTTACTAAATCATGTCAACATTCACCACTCTTACAAGGTTTCACGACAACTTCACGGCCCTCTTACACCCTTGTCACTAAAATCGTAACGGGCATACATTAAACGAGCTTTTCTGTCTGTATAAAATCATTTTACCTTTTACCACTTAACTCCTTTTACTTCGAGAACTCAATTGTGACGTGACGTGGCACACAGTAGCTTTTATGTAGGTGATATAATGTGACGTATAGCGACATCTGTAATTACCTATAATAGTTTTACGAGTTTTTGCACTTCTTGGAAATATTTTTAACTGCTCTTCTACGCAAAATAGGTTCATAATACACACACTGACATGATCATTTAGAATACATGATCCTAATAACCCAAGAGACGTCAGGTACTTTCGTAAGTTAATAATAATTAATTGTTTCTCAATCTTCAAAATGCAATTAATTATTATGTTAAAAACGCATAAAGCTTAATTAAATTCATTTGTCAAAACGTTTCATGTATCTTATGTACACAATATTACTGCACCTAATACATTGTTAAGATTATTTATACAGGTATTACCATGTGACTTTCATACACGGCCTGTTATAGTGCAAACCCATAAATATGTCTTCACCTTAGTTTTATGCTTTCAACCTTGGATGTAATGTTTCGGCATGGTTAGTGTACCTAACTTTCGGGTACCACGTTCTTTCTCAACACCGTTAGCTTATTGTAAGTATTTGATCACTATCTATTTGCTCCAAAATTTTAAAAATTAAGTTTTTATAAAACTATCAACCCTATTAGTATATCAAAAAACGGAGTTGAATGAGTTGTAGTCTATTTGAACAGAAACTGTGATCAACATCTTCACGTATTTTAATGACATCCTTATACAGTTTATTTCACTCTTATTTCAGTATGTTAAGCAATCATGCTTGTGGATTATTATCACTTGAGTTACTTTGGAAGTTCCATAGGTTTATCTGTGAGCTGCTAGGGAGTTTGACATATCACATAATACAATGATTTTTATCTTGAAAATTAAAGTGTTTCCTGTCCTATTACTTACGAGACAGGTTTATAGAACAAATACTAAATATGATATGATAATGTGTAAAATTTTATAAACATTATATATGTTATGGAACTATCCCAGATGTTCCTTTAGAAACCCGTGCTACAGTGACCCCTTAAATAACCATGTGTTGTTCTGAATTACGTTACACACGTATCACATTAAAAACAGTTATACTTTAAAATATACTTTTATTCAAACAAATCATTGACTCGAAAATACATATTATTCTGAATTAAATTTAACAAACATACACACGTGTGACCCTGAAACGTATGCTACTCTAAATTCTAAAATGTGTTATATTAACCACACTTTTCTGAGACAGGAAAACAGTGCTATATTTTATGTACAAAATTGATGTCAACATTTTGTCAACGCTTTGGTAATTAAGACTAGGTGTTGTTTGAAAGTTTATGGCTTGGCGTTTACGAGGAGGTGAATATTATGGAGTTATTCACTCCAGAAGGCAGGCTACGTTTTTCTGATCTGGTCATTACGTATGTTGTGGTTAAGGCCATCTGTTACCAACCATGTGGCGGTAGTGTCAAAAAACTAGACACGTTGAAGACCACGGTTAAACACATATATGAGAGAACATAACTAAAAAATTTTGTTTCCAACAGAATAAAGACCAGCTAACTGACCAGTGGCTATCCATCAATCATATTAAGCCTCATTAGATGCCGTTTTGATTTATCGCTCACAGTAACTTAGAAAATACAGTTTTGGCCAAGCGGGGGACTACTGGACTGGGTTATTAAAGGGGATTTATAGCTGAGTTGTTTTGCCGCCACCAAAACCAAGTTCTAAACAACTCTGTGCTAAAGACTAGTAATTTCCCGACTTTATATTGACATGCTGCATAGCGGGGTTTTCCGCTTTTCTGAGTGCTGATTTCAACTTTGCCCAAAACCTGTCAATTCCAAGTAGGGAACAAGGTGGAAGGTACAGAAAGGCGATTTTGTACGTAAAGCTTACACTTCACTTCGTCCAGCTGCCACAGATATCAACGAACCAAGAAAATATTAGAAATGGAACCACATACAGAACTTCTGGTCAGAGTTAGTACACACGTATTGAACGGATTTGGGTGATGGAAATACCCAGCAGCATCCTACAGTTCATTTTCCACACTTGATTTAAAATCACTCAAGAATGGAAAGTTAGATTAACTTTGGAAAATACATAAGCAATATTTATCAAATAAAGATGTATACCAATGAAATGTAAATTCTAAGTTCTCCAATTTTTTACAAACTTTTATTTTTTTGTTGAACGCTAATTTGCATAAGAGAATCGAGCCCCAAATTTTGCGTTGTAAGCCTTCAAGCTGTCGCTGAGTCATGGAAGATCTTTTCGTGAGGCCTGCCATGCTTTTCTTTAATTGGTTAATTTTAATTAGTTATTTCCAAAGGATGTTTAGTTTTATTTGATTTTGTTACGCCAACTGAATTGAAGAACCAAAACGACTAAAAGTGGCTAAAGTTTTCAAAGTTTGTAATTTTAATCATTCTTGCACGTAATGATGTACGACGTGGCAAATATTAGACACAAACATAAGATAGAACGAAATGTTATGAAAATGAGAAAAATGTCAAGTTTTATTATTTAAGCCTAATTTATGATTAGCATTTAGTGTGATAATTTACTCGCTGCCTAACGATAACTCTTCTTGTAAAACCACTAATATGTAAAATGGCTACTGGAGGAATTTCTAAACTAGACTCATCAACGAAACTATCAGTCCTAAACTCATTCACTTTTATCTACACGTGATGTCGCTCTGACAGAATGTGAGTGGTGTTAAGTGTATGTTTGTTTAGTTATCGTGTTAACCAGTCAGTGGCTGTATTGTAATACATTTTGCAGACCTATAGACACAGATCATTTCATCCTGTATGACGGCCAATGAGAAGATTACATTTTATCTAGCAGATAATTTGTAAACCTACAGATACAGATCATTTCATCCTGTATGACGGCCAATGAGAAGATTACATTTTATCTAGCAGATAGTTTGTAAACCTACAGATACAGATCATTTCATCCTGTATGACGGCCAATGAGAAGATTACATTTTATCTAGCAGATAGTTTGTAAACCTACAGATACAGATCATTTCATCCTGTATGACGGCCAATGAGAAGATTACATTTTATCTAGCAGATAGTTTGTAAACCTACAGATACAGATCATTTCATCCTGTATGACGGTCAATGAGAAGATTACATTTTATCTAGCAGATTATTTCATCTGTTATGACGTACAGTGTCCAGTTTATAACTTCCTACGAGTCAGCTTTCTTCAAAGAAAGGAGCTTTGCTTCCGCTTCGGAATGTTGAAATGGTGATTTGAGTTATAAAGTCTATGAGTAAGCATCGCTGGCCAGCAGCAGTTGAATAGACAAGGCGTAAAATCGACAGTATTTTCAACCATAGACCTATATCAAATGTGAGTGACTTTTTGTGGTTGTCAGTTTGAATAATTGGACGCTCGCGGTGTGTAAGATGAATTTGCATGTTCAACACCACATGTGCCAAATGGGTCTCAGTGTAGAGCGCTGTGCTCCAACCTGTTCTCCATAAATAATGTCGTAATAGACAAACTTTGTTGTGGCTTCGCCACTGACTCCTCTGTTTCTCATTAATTACTGTTCACTGATGCATCGTCTCCACTTTAAAAGCATTATATCATTCATTAAGTGTTCTGTGAAGGTATTAATTATACCACTGCCCGCCTGCTTCTGTACACAGCACAAGGAGTAAAACACGCCTGTTTGCGGTTATTTTAAGGGTTACTTTTTCCCAACCCTTCCTTTGGATCATTTAACAATTTACAAAAACTCGGAGAGTTATGACAATTAGTAATAATGTAGTTCACATCACAACCAATCTGCGGTGTAGTAAATCACACAGCAACTTATGTGCTGCAGTATACAGAGCAACTGGCAACTGAAACGGAAATCAAACTGTGGGTGATAAATATTCACCCCTTCTTCAGTTACCATTTGATAATTACACTTACTCTTGAGCGCACTGAATTATTGTTTGTCTTGTTGTTTAAGGTCCATAAACAGCTCTCCAGAGGTCGCCCCGTTTCATAGGAACATTAATTTGAGTTTACTATATACCAAAGTGGTTTTTAAAAGCTAGAAGTTATAAGAAGGTTCCTACAGCTTTGATCTTATAGATGAAAAATCTAAACCAACTATAAACAAGAGCGAGTGTCAGTTATTAAAATAAAGATTGATTAAAGAGTTGGGTTAAAGAAATTGTATTAATTAAAGAAATCCGCGTCGGATGACGAAGTCGTCGTTGTGGATATTCAGTTGGTTTAGTTTTGTTTTTGAATTTCGCGCGAAGCTACACGAGGGCTATCTGTACTAGCCGTCCCTAATTTAGCGGTGTAAGTCTAGAGGGAAGGCAGCCATCACCACTCACCGCCAACTCTTGGGCTACTCTTTTACCAACGAATAGTGGGATTGAACGTCATATTATAACGCCACCATTGCTGAAAGGGCGAGCATGTTTGGTGCGACAAGGATTCGACCCTCAGATTAACCCACCTAGCCATGCCGGGCCATTTGGTTAAATATTATGACGTCTCAAGTTTGGTTTCTGAGGCTACAGAGAATTTGTCAAGTTATTATTAACAAGAAAGAGGGTTAAATGGCACGTGTTTAAACTTTTTTTAGGGCTAAACCAGAAGATAGACGGTCAAACGACATGCTGTCCAGTGTGTGGAGTGACCATCATTTCCGATGAACTGTTGTCGCACTTTGAGCAAGAGGTGGAAAAGTTAAAGAACCCTAGCAAGTACGTTTTTAACCGTATTAGTTATTCACCCTAAAGAATTAGGGGCATGTTTTGATTATATTATAAACAATTATTAAGAAGTTAATCGCAATCTTTCACATTAAAGTATTTCGAATTTCCCACGCTTATTAAACATTTATTTTTAGAGTTACAAAAATGTTAAACATTAGACACGAAATCCAATGAAGAAAACGCTTCAGTCTGATAATATAAACAGAGGACATGCCACAGTCTGATAATGTAACCAGCGAACTTGTCAAAGTCTAGTAATGTAACCAGAGAACATGTCACAGTTTGGTAATGTAATCAGATATCCTGTCATGTGCTAGTAGAGTAAGCAGAGGACATGTCACAGTATACTAAGGTAGCCAGGTAATATGTCACAATCCATTAATGTAACGAGATAATATGTTCACAGTCTAATAGAGTAACTATAACTAGTTTTTAGCAAAGAAAAAAGATATATATGGTAATGTATATTACATCAAAATGTCTAAGCAATGCAAGTTGAGGAAGGGTTGAAATTCTGGGTTCGAAGGAAGGTTATATGGGCATATTGAGATAAACATGTGATAATTAAAATCTTTTTTTTTTAATTTCGCGCAAAGTTACACGAGGACTATCTGCGCTAGCCGTCCCTAATTTAGCAGTGTAAGACTAGAGGGAAGGCAGCTAGTCATCATCACCTACCGCCAACTCTTTGGGCTAAAATTTTACCAAAGAATAGTGGGATTTACCGACACATTATAACGCTATCACAGCTGAAGGAGTGAGCATGTTTGGTGCGACGGGGATTCGAACTCGCGACCCTCAGATTGCGAGTCGAACGACTTAACCCACCTGGCCATGCCGGGGCCTACATAATACAGTGAGTTTAATTGAGGAATTTAATGTACTTTTATAATATCGTTTGTTTTTTTCTCTTTCATTTTTATTACATCTTTAATGCACAAAATGAAGCTTATTTTACCCAGGAAACACTTTTAGTGTCTTCAATTTTCCTGTTATTATTGTTTTTAATAATGCTAAGCAAATTTACCTATCCGCCTTATTTGTGCCACAAACACAAATCGCACAATATTTATTATAATTATAGCTAAAAAGAAAAACAAAATAAGAGAGATTAAGATATAAAATAGTTTAACGAAGAACTTGTTTGGTTTGTTTTGAATTTCGTGTAAAGCTACTCAAGGGCTATCTGCGCTAGCCGTCCCTAATTTAGCAGTGTAAGACTAGTGGGAAGGCAGCTAGTCATCACCACTAATTCTTGGGCTACATTTTTAACAACGAATAGTGGGATTGACCATCACATGTTAACGCCCCCACGGCTAAAAGGGCGAGCATGTTTGGTACAACGGGGATTCGAACCTGCGACCACGAGATTACGAGTCGAACGCCTTAACCCACGTGGCTACGCCGGCCCCTTAACGAAGAAACAGACCAGGCCAAGAGTGATGATAAAATGGTCATTCCGGGTAACTTTCATGATGTATCGATATTATTCAGTGCTCTTATCGAATACAAGAACAAGAAAAAAATAATAATGTTTGATTTTAATATTAATCTTAGAGCGCTGAGAAAATCAACCAACAAAGAAGATTCACAAAATCGAGTAAGTACAAAAGTTTATTTTTCAATAGAATATTAAATAATGTCAGTTTGTGAATGTTCAACAGAATATTAAATAATGTCAATTTGTGAATGTTCAATACAGTGTTAAATAATGTGAATTTGTGAATATTGAATAAAACATTAAATAATGTCAGTTTGTGAATGTTGAATAAAATATTAAATAATGTTAGTTTGTGAATATTCAACAGAATATTAAATAATGTCAATTTGTGAATGTTCAATACAGTGTTAAATAATGTGAATTTGTGAATATTGAATAAAACATTAAATAATGTCAGTTTGTTAATGTTGAATAAAATATTAAATAATGTTAGTTTGTGAATATTCAACAGAATATTAAATAATGTCAGTTTGCGAATGTTCAACAGAATATTAAATAATGTCAGTTTGTGAATGTTAAACAGGATATTAAATAATGAAAACTCCCTGTTGTTTGGAAGAATATTAAATGAGTGGTAAAAATGTGGCTATCACAATATGTTTACATTGATGTATAAAATGGCTTACTGAAAGGTTCAGAAACAAGATGTCTCAACAATTTTGTGGTACGATTAGACTGTCAAAAATTGAACTTATACAGACACATGTTTTTAAAGTAATGTTAACAGAAATATTTTGATGAAGAATATACTTTTCTTACTTACTGAAGTAACACATCCTGTTTTCGAACCTACCTTTTTCAAAATATTATGACGGTCCTGTAATTTATAATTTTTGTTGTTTATTTTTCTTCGAATTAATCTCAAAATTTTAGCTTCTCCGATCTGCACGAAAATATGACACGTGTAATTGTACGCTTCACTTGCCTATAGACTCTTGCAGTCTTAGGTAGATGCCCATAAGAACTTGTATAACTTTTAAATTATAAAAGTATATTATTAATTCATAGGAAACACCTTCTCTCGGGTGCAGCAGGAATATAGACTTTCCAGGAGACTCGAATTCCCGATGGAACGTAAGATTTGTTTTTCTTTTTAAAGTAATCGTTTCACTCTGTTTCTAAGAAAGTTATAAAACGGAAATGAGCAGATGATGGCATTTGGTAACATAAGATACTAGTCATTATTGTTCTCTAAGAATTTTGATAACTCATTTCTGTTAAGCACCAAATTGTAAAACGGGCTGATCTATCTGTGCTCTTCTTACCATGGGTGTTGAAATCGGACTTTTAATGTTGTAAGTCTTATGACGGATCATTGGGCCATCGGGGACTAATATTTTAATAATCTTAGATGGTAAAGGTGTATAAGTCTCAAAATTCGTAGTAGCAGAAGCTGTCAATGTAATTCAAGTCTTGTAATTTTGATAATGCCAATCAATTTTTAGACTCGAAATTCTAATAATCTATCTTTGTTACCAGTCAATTTCAAATCGCAGAATTACGGTAAAATGATACGTTGATTAAATTTAAATCGAAGATTCTGGTCCGCTATGCTTACCGATCAAGTTTAAACTTTAGAATTCTGATTACATAATCTTATTTGTTTGTTTTTTGAATTTCGCGCAAGGCTACACGAGAGCTATCTGCGAGTATGTTTGGTGTGACAGGGATTCGAACCTGCGACCCTCAAAATAAGGGTCGAGTGCCTTAACCACGTAGTCTTGCAGGGCCTGTATAAACTTTTGATTAAGTCTAAATATCATAATTCTGGTAATATAATGTAATGACCTTTTATAAATCGTAGAATTCTGGTAATATAACTGCCTTTCTGGTTTAAATCGAGTAAATCTGGTAGGCTTTGGTGCTGGTGAAGTTTAATCTGAAAACTCTAGTTTTTAGCAGTGGGAGTTCGCAGACACGACGCTGTGTTACTTGGAGGCAATCATTACCTGTGTAGAAAAAGACATTACGACATTACACGAAATACATATATATATATATATTTCAATTCTTCCCAGTGACTCAGCGACAAATATAAATGCTTATAACACTATAGACTGGGTTCTAGTAATCGTGGTCACACAATACAGATAGTTTATTACGTGTGTGTGTTTTTCTTATAGCAAAGGCACATTGGGTTATCTGCTGAGTCAACCGAGAGGAATCGAACCCCTGATTTTAGCTTAGCGCTTAGCAGCAAACTGTAAGTATCTGTGTTTATAACGGTATAAGTTACACAACAAAGTTAGAATGGTTTGTCGTATTGAGAAATTATTTGGGTGAAAAAATTCATCCAAAAAATAATACAAATGAAAAGGGTCAAATATGTAAAAACTGATAGTTTTGTTTTTGTAAAAAACACTAAAGAAATGACCTTTAATCATTTACTGAAAAAAAATGATGGTCGCGGATTCGAATCTCGGTCACACCAAACATGCTCTCCTTTAAACTGTAGGGACATTATAAAGTCACGGTCAATCCCGCTTTTAGTTGCTAAAAGAGTAACCCAAGTCTTACAATGCTAAATTAGAGACAGCTAACGCAGATAGCCCTTGTGTAGCTTTGCGCGAAATACAAAATAAACAAACCTTACTGTAAAAATAACTATCAAAATGTTTGAGGAGGGAAACTGATTATAATGTCTTAGAACTGTTTATTGTTGCGAAATACCCATTGGGCTCTAGTGTGTCCACCGAAGAAAATCGAATTCCTGAGTTAGAGTTTTAAATCTGTAGAGTTACCGCTGTCCCGGTGGGGAACACTACGCATTACATCACAGCTCGATGTGGCATTGCTGTAGGAAAACACACGCTTTAAGAAAACACAAACACAATAAATGCGTAAATTCACCGCTGTCCAATCGGGTTTAGACTGTTTAACTGAAAATGGAAACATAACGTATTTTGACTTATAAATATCGGTAGTAAAAAAGCACACACATTAATTTATTAATTTAACTATCCAAGGAACTGCAAGTGAATGTGTATTTGTGTTTTATTTTATTGGCTTCGAAGTACTTCTCATTATTATTATTTTTGTATGACAGACTTTCCAAAGGGTGCAGCGCAATCGTCACGGCCGACTCGGAGGTAAGTAACGCCATCTTATTGTGTTCACTACATATGTGGGGACCACAGCTAAATCTCCAATTTCGTAGTATTGGAAGGTTCTTCCTTACGTACCTGTTTTAAAATTTAATGAGCCAAGGAGAGCGAAAGCGCTCGTGAGGTCTGTGGCAGTCGTAGTGTGTACTCGCCTGGAAACAAGAATCGAATTTCATACCGTGTTGGTCTGAGCAGCAACTTTTTATTGCGACAGCTGCGTCGGTGTGAAGTGGAAGTTGTAAAATTTATAGAGTGGAAACAAATGGTCCTGCATGAAATTTAATCAGCCACACATGCCGGCGAATTTCAAAATTAAACCTGCGAGAAATGCTGCGGTCGTGTTGAAAGGTGGAAATTTATGCAAAATAAAGTCGAGGAAAAGTCGAGGAACCGAAGTGACTCGTAGTTTAATAAAATTTTCCGGAGAAATGTTGCAGCGTTTCCTTATCCCTGATAATAGCCGAACAAGTCGAAGTAATATCGCAGTGTCATTTGTAAGAAACAGGTTGCTTCTAATTGGACCAACACAGCTCGATATCACAGCACACCTCGTGTAAGAGTCTGATATTGCTTTCAAAGGAAAGCTTTAGTCGTGGGCTATTTGCCAAGAAAAGTAAATTAATTTTCAAGAGTTACTTGCTTCTATCCTAGCTGGTTACCGATTCTTTATCACTTGTAGTTTGTACGGTCGATGTGCTATCTATTATATCAAAATTTAACAACGTTTTTTATTTCAAAAATTACCTTACATTTTAGAAGTATTAAACCTCAATCAAACCATTATAAGGACTTGCATTTCTAGGGGGAGAAACAACAACAAAAACAAAACGGACCTCTTTGGACAGAAATGAGAAAATAAGTTATTCTTCACTTGTAAATTTCTGTTTCGTGTTCTGAAGGACTGAGGAACATTATTTCTCTATTCATATAGGTCCTGTCGTAAAAGTGCTTTTATACAAAAGTTTCGTCAGTTCACTTATGAATACAGTTTTACTTACTTTTAGTTATGATGTAGTTTAGAGAGCTTTGACTTGTTATCAAGTACAATGTTTCTCTACAAAACATTCTGCTCTTAGTACGAACGTGCAAAGGAAACAAGAAGACGAAAGAGAAGACATTTTGTCTGGAGTGCAATGACCAGCCAGAGGGAGTTCCGGTCACACAGTCTGTGCGGTCAACTTCCATCTCCGATCACGTATGTTTAACGTAGTAACATTCTGTTTGTTTGTTGTTAAATATAAATTTGCTCAATCGACTATATGTGCTCTGCCCACCAGGGGTTTCGAAACACGATTTTTAGCGTTATAAACCTTCAAAGTTACTGCTGAACCACTAGTGGAAGGGAAATCTAGTAGTAATATATTGATATTTTTGCTATAATTTAACACAATGAATAAAACTGTGTTTTTTTAACATGAAATTCATTCTAGAACCCTTCAAACTAGCATCTCGTATGTAACACATTCTTTATATTAGTATAGAGCCATTCAGAAACATTAACTACCATCTAAAGCCTTCTGTAATTTATTATACAGACCTCCACTTGACGACTAAAACTTAAAACGTTCTTAAATTCATTCTGGAACCCTTAAAACTAATAACTGTCATGTCAAGCATTCTTTAATTTACTACTGAGCTCTTCAAACTGAGTATCATGTAAAGCATTTTATAATTCAGCCTGGAGACCTTAAAACTAATAACTGTCATGTCAAGCATTCTTTAATTTACTACTGAGCCCTTCAAACTGAGTATCATGTAAAGCATTTTATAATTCAGCCTGGAGAACTTAAAACTAATATCTTCCATGTAAAGCGTTTTTTTTTATTCCTTTTAAGCCTTTCAAACTAATAAGTATCATGTAAAGCATTCTCTAATTTATTCTAGAGCCCTTCAAACTAAGAACTACCTTGTAAATCATCATCTGACTCATATTAAAGCCTTACAAACTAATAAGTGCCATGCAACACATTCTGTAATTCATTACAGACTTCTCCAAATTAACAACTACATTCAATATTTCTCCAATTTACCGTATAAGTCGTTCAGTGGCCAATAACAAAAAGAGTAATGAAATACAATTCTAGGACACTGGAAGATCACGTGGCGTTAACTTATTACTATGTTAGGTTCCACGTTTGTGGTGCCTCTTTATTGTGGATGTGTTATAAGAGTAACAGTCAGCAACTGTACTTAGGTGAACCGGACAAATAACGGTGGCGAGTGCTGAGTGACGACTGTACGTGAGTTCTAAGCTGTCTTAGGCTTAAGTGTCGTGTGAGGTGAATTTCAGGTTCAAAAATAATTGTTTCGTTCTTGTTTTGTCTCTTAGCAGAAAAATTATTCGAGAAGAAAGCAGAGAAGACAATTTTTCCAAAGTAGCTTGGGCATTGACGCCTTAGTGGGTGTCGAAATAAGTAGCTTGAGCACTGACGCCTTAGTGGGTGTCGAAATAAGTAGCTTGAGCACTGACGCCTTAGTGGGTGTCGAAATAAGTAGCATGGGCACTGGCGCCTTAGTGGGTGTCGAAATAAGTAGCTTGGGAACTGACGCCTTAGTGGGTGTCGAAATAAGTAGCTTGAGCACTGACGCCTTAGTGGGTGTCGAAATAAGTAGCTTGAGCACTGGCGCCTTAGTGGGTGTCGAAATAAGTAGCTTGAGCACTGGCGCCTTAGTGGGTGTCGAAATAAGTAGCTTGAGCACTGGCGCCTTAGTGGGTGTCGAAATAAGTAGCTTGAGCACTGGCGCCTTAGTGGGTGTCGAAATAAGTAGCTTGGGCACTGAAGCCTTAGTGGGTGTCGAAATAAGTAGCTTGGGCACTGACGCCTTAGTGGGTGTCGAAATAAGTAGCTCGAGCACTGACGCCTTAGTGGGTGTCGAAATAAGTAGCTCGAGCACTGACGCCTTAGTGGGTGTCGAAATAAGTAGCTTGAGCACTGACGCCTTAGTGGGTGTCGAAATAAGTAGCTTGAGCACTGACGTGGGTGTCGAAATAAGTAGCCTTAGTGAGCACTGGCGTGTCGAAATAAGTAGCTTGAGCACTGGCGCCTTAGTGGGTGTCGAAATAAGTAGCTTGGGCACTGGCGCCTTAGTGGGTGTCGAAATAAGTAGCTTGGGCACTGACGCCTTAGTGGGTGTCGAAATAAGTAGCTTGAGCACTGACGCCTTAGTGGGTGTCGAAATAAGTAGCTTGAGCACTGGCGCCTTAGTGGGTGTTGAAATAAGTAGCTTGAGCACTGGCGCCTTAGTGGGTGTCGAAATAAGTAGCTTGAGCACTGGCGCCTTAGTGGGTGTCGAAATAAGTAGCTTGAGCACTGGCGCCTTAGTGGGTGTCGAAATAAGTAGCTTGGGCACTGAAGCCTTAGTGGGTGTTGAAATAAGTAGCTCGGGCACTGACGCCTTAGTGGGTGTCGAAATAAGTAGCTCGGGCACTGACGCCTTAGTGGGTGTCGAAATAAGTAGCTTGGGCACTGATGCTTTAGTGGGTGTCGAAATAAGTAGCTTGAGCACTGACGCCTTTAGTGGGTGTCGAAATAAGTAGCTTGGGCACTGACGCCTTAGTGGGTGTCGAAATAAGTAGCTTGGGCACTGATGCCTTAGTGGGTGTCGAAATAAGTAGCTTGGGCACTGACGCCTTAATGGGTGTCGAAATAAGTAGCTTGGGCACTGATGCTTTAGTGGGTGTCGAAATAAGTAGCTTGGGCACTGACGCCTTAATGGGTGTCGAAATAAGTAGCTTGGGCACTGATGCTTTAGTGGGTGTCGAAATAAGTAGCTTGGGCACTGATGCTTTAGTGGGTGTCGAAATAAGTAGCTTGGGCACTGACGCCTTAATGGGTGTCGAAATAAGTAGCTTGGGCACTGACGCTTTAGTGGGTGTCGAAATAAGTAGCTTGGGCACTGACGCTTTAGTGGGTGTCGAAATAAGTAGCTTGGGCACTGACGCCTTAGTGGGTGTCGAAATAAGTACCTTGGGCACTGACGCCTTAGTGGGTGTCGAAATATTTAATAAACAAACAAATATAAAATATGAGTGTATAGGAACTGCATTTATTCTTTCATCAGCTAATCTTTAAACTCACTATAACTGTGGATTTGTCACCCGATGGGATTATGGTAAATTTGCTGATTTACAACGCTAAAATCCGGGATTGGATTCCTCACAGTGGACGCAGCAGATTGCTCAATGCAGTTTTGCTCTAAAACAAAGAAACGAACAAACAAAGCTTTCAGGTTATTCATATAAGAAACTTAAAACTTGAAATTGATGTTTACTGATTGGTTTAAAAAATTGACATAATTTCTCCGAACTATTTTGAATAGATAACTGGCTTAGTTTAGTTCAATTCAGTTTGCGCTTGAACGATACACATTTTACAGTATTACGTGTGTAAAAGGTATTTACAGTTGAATTATTCTCTGTAACAAATCGGCTTAGTTTATGATACATACATCAAACTACGGAAATAATTCCTCCAGTTTGAAATAAAAATAAACACATACGTTCAATCTAATAATATATAAAAGTACAGAAGATGTTAGTATAACATTATTTTAGAAAAAAACACACATTTTTTTTCGAGATATTTATTGATTTCTTTCTTAAGATCATGATAACCAATGGCACGGAAGATAAGACAGAGAACGTTGAAGGATACGAACATTCTCATGACTACAAGTGTGCAGGTGAGATACTCATTAGAATACTCTTCTCATATAGAAAGAACTAATTATTTTTTCTAAACATTTATTCATCATAACTAATACGTATCAAGGTGTTCGGCCGGAAAATAAAATCATCATAAATAAAATCAGTTCATCATGCTAGAACACGCTGTGGAAGGCAGTTGTGACAATAATTTATTATAAACGAACGTATAAACAATTCTAATAACAAAACAAAGATATTAAAAACAAAACAGAATTTAAAATATATCATAAAGGAGAAATTTTCAGAACGAGCAGCTGTTTTATATTTTAAAGTGATGGTTTCCACTTTTTTTAGCTTTATATAAAGTACAAAAATCATTACATATATACTTTTTTAACTTCCCAGGTAAAGATGACGATGAACAAGACCTGAATGTGGATGACGATGACACTGCCACCTATGGGCAACCACAGTATCCTTTTGTGCTAAGACTAATTTGTGCGTAAAATGTGCTATAAATATTTAAAAAAAAACACACACACAGAAGATTGCTTAGATTTTTACAGCAAATGAAACTTCAAATATGTGAGTTTCAGTTACATTCCACAGTAGCTTGACAGGTATGTGTAACACTGAGAGGCCTCCAACACAAGCGTAAACAAAAACGTATAAAAAACTAAAACTATTTTACAGAACGAATGGAAACTCAACTGAAATTATTTCAAGATTTGTACGGCTTTAAAAACACAATTTAAGAATTTTAAAGTAAATTTTCATCTTTTAATTTCATTTTGATACCGAGTAAATCATATTTTTTCACAGAGCGTTAATAGCACTGTGTAAAACAATGTTCTGAGATCAATATTGTACTTGACTAGCCAGATGGCCATGCCAAGAACCGTTATCCCGACATCACAATTTCCAGTGCAAAAAGCCAAGGAAAAAGCCCAGGATCTTAAGATACTTTTCATGAGAAACATCATGAGTCAATGAAGGAGGGGAGCGTCAGAAATACCTATTTTTTCCTATTTGTTAAAAATATCTTGTATTTCTCCATACTTAAAAATAGGGTAACCAAGAAATACGACCCGGCGTAGCCAGATGGTGAAGGCACTCGACTCGTAATCTGAGAATCACGGGTTCGAATCCCCGTCACACCAAACATGCTCGGCCTTTCAGCCGCGAGGCATTATAATGTGACGATTAATCCCACTATTCACTGGTAAAATAGTAGCCCAAGAGTTGGCGGAGGGTGACGATGACTAGCTGCCTTTCTTCTAGTTTTATACTGCTAAATTAGGGATGGCTAGAGCAGATAGTCCTCGAGTAGCTTTGCGCAAAATTCAAGAACAAACCAAACCCTCACCAAACTACATGAAAGAAAGGTGTTACAAAATACAATCCATCTCCTTTGAAAGAAAGGTGTTACAAAATACAATCCATCTCTTTCTGTGTGGTTACATTATTTATCTTCCAGTTTTAATTATTTCGTTGTCCCAGCCGTGGGGCGTTATAATGTGACGGTCAATGAAACAAAACCTGTCTTCTAACTTCACCTAAATTAGGGACGGCTAGTTGTAGGTTTCCAAAACAATATCATAATTATTGATGTTACAATCTAATTTATAGCTTTACTCTGTAAATGTTTTACAAAATGGGGTTTTGACAACCATTTTTCAAGTAGAATGGTTTCTTAACATTCCTTCCAAGGTACACAGAAGCTGACATCATATTTTGTTCTTCGAATAAACCTTTGGACATCAACGATGGACAAGACCTTAAGAGTGTGATGTTAATGTAAGTCTTTCAGTTGAATGTTTCACTGAAATCAGTGAGAAACGTTTCACTCATTTTCTAATGAAATCTTGAAAAATGCTGATTGTGTAGCAGTAAGGTATTATAATAGAAAAAAAAATGTTTGAATGAAAGAGACCAATATTCGCAATGCTTCTCCACCATGCAAGCCCAACATAGCTAATTTTAACATGAGAAAAAACCGTGAAACACAGAAAAATCAAAAACTGACTGTGTCACTAATTTAGACCTGCAAGGAGGTATCTTGGTATTAAATCCCGCGTAATCGCTTAAAAATATGGTCGTGTAATTAAGAGAAAACCCAAAATTTATGCTTTAAACAAAAACCCAAAAGTGAGCAAATTCAACTTTTTCAAAGTATTCATCTTGATTGAGGTACATTTGACCGCTTAGGAGCGAAAAATATTAATTTTCTTTTGATTAGTTTACCTATGACACCACAAAGTCTTTAGAAAGGCCTAAATGAAAATAAAATGAAAACATCGTCAAGATGTGTTTGAACAAAGTATAAACCCTAACAAGTTTCAATTCAGTTAGTCCATAAACTAAGGAATGATAGTCGGTTGAAATGTTTTCGGAATAAGAAGAAATAGTGGTAGGAAAAAGAATAAACAATGGAAACACAGTACGTCTTTTTGGGGAGACATAATTAACACATAAATTCATGCCCAATTTGTATACTGCAATTAAAAATACATCTCACTAGTAAAATAGTAACACTGTATAATATTTGAAATTAACACATAAGATTATAACTTACTTGTATATGGTAGTACAACTTAATATGATATTTCTCAAGAATGGGTTGTAGCGTAAATGTTTATTAACCCAACAAGTACTGATGAGTTTTGTTGCCTAATTGCTTTTTGCAAATAAATTTTCCTTAACTGTTCATATATCTAATTAATTCTGTGTTTGTTTGTTGTAATAGTTTTATACAATGGGCTGAAATATATCATTGTTCAATGATTTTTATTTAAAATATAATTAGATATTGTAATCACAATGTTTGGTGTAATTGATTAACTTATTAAACATTTATAATATTATTGTGTTGTCTGGTTGATTAAACATTTATAATAATATTGTGTTGTCTGGTTGATTAATTATTATTCCTTTTTTACTATTTAGAGAAGATCACCCAAATATTATTGAAAGAATCAAATGGATTTCTCAGAATGGTAACCCTAACATAAGTTAAAATTTCAAATATTTTGTAATGTAATAAAAACAGTAATTTTTTTATTGATCAATGTCATATTATCAAGGTAATTATTTACCATTGTTCATCAATGTCAGTGTGATCCTGGTAATGTTTTATTCATGTCATTGTTAAACAACCCAGTTTTGTTTTATCAGTGTCATTATAATTCAAATTTTGTCTTATGAATGGATTACACTAGGTTTGTTTTACCCACATCAATGTCTAAACCTCTGAACTGTTTGGAGTAAGATATTCTAAAAAAATAGTGTTAGAGTAAATGAGTTACTGCATAATATTGTAATTTAAATAAATAATTTTGAAGTGATTAACTGTACAGATAACTAACCTATTTTGATGTAATTTAACATAATGAGTAAAAAGAAAATGTATTTAAGATATTCGTTTAGGTATTGATAAAGTTCTGTGAACTCTTTCTGATACTCAGTTCTGGTTGTTCTTGTTCAGAAAACCGATGTTCTAATAACGTATCTGATAATATTTCCAGAACATGAACAAAATCAAGAGCCTTCTCCAACAACTGGAGAACAAGAGACAGGGTGAGTTACAAGACTTCTCTGATATATTTCTTTCAAATGTATATAAGTATAGTGTCAATAATTATTTTGGTAATTTGACATCAAATGCAATGTCCGCTGGAAAGGAGAGGAATAATGCTACACATGATGGGGCTGATTCTAAAATTAAATTAATGGATGACATAAGCTTCAGAACAAAGACATCTCAAGAAGGCTAATTCCCACGTATTTATTTGCGCCCTTAATAGTGGGGGCCCAGCATGGCCAAGCGTGTTACGGCGTGCGACTCGTAATCTGAGGGTCACGGGTTCGCATTCCGGTCGCGCCAAACATGCCCGCCCTTTTAGCCGTGAGGGCGTTATAATGTGACGGTCAATCCCACTATTCGTTGGTAAAAGAGTAGCCCAAGAGTTGGCGGTGGGTGGTGATGACTAGCTGCCTTCCCTCTAGTCTTACACTGCTAAATTAGGGACGGCTAGCGCAGATAGCCCTCGAGTAGCTTTGTGCGAAATTCCAAAACAAACAAACAAACCTTAATAGTGGGACAGTTTTACATATTTTAAAGACCACTGGAAGATTTCAAACATTCTCCACAGAACTGTCTTTGGCCAAAAAGTTAAAATTGAAATGTCGTCTACTGTTATAAACTTGATATAAAAATTTAATTATCTATCTATAAGTGTGTTGGTATTTATAAACAAGCAGACAGTTGCAAAAAAAGGTCTTTATGAATAGGCCTAACCTTAGATATCTTGTTTGTTTGCACACTTACTGCAAATGTCAAACTCAAACAGAAAGACCGTTCACCACGTAAGTTTCTAATAACACTGCACAACAATTTTTTTGAAAAGTTTTTGCTGATTGTGACAGGTACCTGGCGGGTATGTACAAATATAGTTTTGGTTTTGCTTCATCACGTAAAAACTCTGAGAAATAGACAGTTAACTGTTTACCGGCAATAACATATTTAATTGCGTTTATGTTTCTAATACGCTATTAAGTTCAACTTGAATAAAAGTGTTTTCCTTCTGATTTTCGTTTGTATTCAATGTCCGGTGCATCACGTTGCAGTGTCCAATAGTAGTCAGCAAGCATTGACGGATTCCAGTTGCTCTGATATCGTTTTTCCATTGTAGCAAAACTGAAGATTTCGATGAAACGGTACGTGATGGGCAAATTTGGATGTGATTTTCGTGATCAGCAGCCAAAAATTATAAGGAACACTCAACAGTGTTCAAGAAGCAAAAAATTGGTTGTGCAGTGTTACCTGTCTTACCAAAAACTGTCTTAAGTAGCCCTGAAAAAATCTCAGTACAAAGTAATAACCAATATACTGAGTGTTAAACCCGTTAGGAAATCAATATATATAGAGTGCTAAGCCTTCTGATAGTTCATATTTATGACATTTTAATAGTTGAAAAATGAATGATTGAATTCAGTGATGACGAGAAAACCCACTTGTAGAGAAAAATATATATTTAAAAACGGCTGGTATGGGTTGAGAAAATTTTTATATAGAGGAGTGAACAACGTTTCGACCTTCTTCGGTGAACCTGAAAGAGGTCAAAACGTTGTTCGCTCCTCCACATAACATTTTCTCAACCCATACCAGCCGTTTTTAAATATATAATGATTGAATTTCAAACTTTTATTGACTAAAATTATATTCAAAACATAGGTGTTATTATTCTTGAGTTCCCAATATGAGAAAGGTGAATAAGTTTCTGTTGTTTTTGGCTCTAATACCTGAAAAGATTTACTCCTGTTGTTGTATTTTGAGTGGATACACAAAAATCAGACGTCATACTTGAAAAACTTGACGATACGCTGCTGAATATTAATCCATTCCAGCAGTTGAGAGCATGATACTGAAATAACATTTTATTATCTGTGTTTTAACATGAAAATACTCTTAGTTAAGTCTTCCCAACTGGCTGGGTCTTAACAACTACATTTAAGTTCTGTGTACATACAAGTTCGTGACGTGTACTCAAAATTAAACAAGGAATTTTTTTCCCCTTCTTCTGTATGGAAAAGGTATACAATTTTGTTGAGAAATTGAAGTGTTATATATATATATGTGTTTTAAAATACTTTCTAGAAATCTTTAGGTTGCTATAATTAAGTTAGATATTTTTTATTTTAGTAACGTAAGGCACATGCATAAGAATAATGCATATTTTCCACTGTTTTATAAATCTTATTTTCTCGTAAACAGAATTTTAATAAAACTCCATAGATAGGCACAGTTTGTCAGGAAAAATCCCCGACTACTCTCAGTCAATGATACAAATCTGTATGTTACAAATCCAATGTTTGGGATCAACGAATTATTTATTTATTCCATTAGGAAAGCCACTGTAACTCAACTTCAAACAATTTCTTTCTTCAAATTGAAAGTTAAGAAGTTAGAAAAACAGATTAAAGATGAGGATAAGATGAAATGTTTGATTTGTATGGTAAGTGAAATAGATAAGTTTTACATAATAATGAAAGCCTGTAATTCGAGGTATGTCAATTTCCTCCTTACACAGAGAAGGTGTATAGAAACTAAAAAATATTCATTGTTTTCCAATTTGTTTCCTGCATTTTTCATACAAGCTCAATGTTTCCAAAGATAACACGAGCTTCAATGCTTTTAAGTCAAATATTGATGGATAATATTCTTGGGTTTCACTATTATACATTTTTTAAGCTTAAGAATTTAGAAAATTAATATATTTAAAGAAATAATATTTCTTTGATGATATGATTATAAAAAAATTAGGAGTAAACGACAATATTTATTGTCTGTAGTTAACGCAAGTGCTTGAAATAACGACAGTAAAAATATACTTTATTTTGTGAAAATTCCTTGGTTGACATGGGTACTTGGAGTAAAAAATGAGATATGAAAACGTTTGATTACCAATAAGCAGTAGATTCAAATTTGAATAACTATATAATTATTAAGTAGAAATGTTAACTAACACTATTTTTGGCTTCCAGGCACTGAGAATAGACTATGTAAATTGTTGAACAAAAAATTTATATGAGTACTTCAATTAAGTGTTCTTTTTTCCTAGTATATAAAACCCAGAAGCATTTATCTTGCAGACAAACTTCTTTGTCCAGTTTCCTATTCATTGGCCAATTAAATGGATATTTTTAAACTGGCATTTTGTTCTATTCTTCTGTAATCCTTTATTTTATCTTACTAAAATAATTAATTGCATGTGAACCAGTGGCGGCGCCAGGATATTTTCGTTGGGGGGGGGGCTGAGGTAAACTGTGGAGGGCTTCCCAAAATGCCATCAATATGAAGTATAGATGGTAAATTATAATAATGTAAATACCAAGGTACATTTCAGAAAGGTGTGCTATTTTGAACTGCGTTTTCAATGTAGTTTTCATTGGAAACTCATACTCTGATTAATAATTCATTATTACAAATTAGAAATAATCTGTTTATGAAAATATGCATGTATGTAAAAGAGGAAGCTAACCTAAGTTCCACCCAAGGTAATATATAATAATAAAGAAAATCAAGATGAGATTAAATTGAACATTTGATATACCATTAAGAATAAAGCTACAAATCAATAGAAATATAACACGAAGACATAGTTTACATAGCAGAAACGAATTATCCCATGTGAAGTTAATACACTCTGAGGAAAAGTAAGGTCACTATCAGGCTAACTATCTTTCATCATGTTGTGTTTATAGTCAATATTACTTCAAAACAATGCGCCTGTTCTGATGATTGGCAGCAAATGTGTTTATAACAGTATCAATATCGAGTTGTTTTGCCCTCCTGGAGTTTACTGATATGACAGCAAGGTTGCTGGTGTGGTTGTTACCACTGCTGTTGTACAAGTATGTCTTGAGAAGCTTCAGATATGAGAAACTCTCTCACAAGCAGCTGAAGTGACAGACAGGATCACAGCAATGCATACAAGTTTGTGGTGATATACGAAGGCATCCTTGTATGGCTCCAGCATGGTTGCAAGCTCCAACGGTGTGGATACTTCCTGCCCCTTGTCTTTCTTCCCGGCAATTAGCAGGTTCAACTGGTGGACCTCCACTGCGAGGTCATCCTCTGCCACACCATAGTTTGCTGCCATTCTTAAGAGTGCTTGATTGTCTAAAAATGTGGAGTGTTTGGAGTTCAATGCAGTTGCACCCATCGGAACACTGCAGGCTCAGAGGAGAATCTTCTATTTAGCTCGTTGAGCATCCTTCTATGATGGCATAGAAGGTGTGTCTCCTGGCATCTGGTGTTGGTTCATCTCTTTGGCTAGTACTAGATGTGATTATGCATTCGTCCAGGTGTCTGGGGGCAGATCGCTGTCCACCTTGACGCACCATCTCAGTGCGTATTCCCACTTTCTTGGATATTGAATGGTCATAGTAGCACCAAAACAAAATAAATTGTTTTTGACCTTCACAGAAAGGCTGGTTTCTTCATAAGTTCACATTATTCATACAGGTCAAACTGTGACTGTGATATTGTTCTTATTATCATAAGTGTGACAAGCACCTGTTACAATAATGTAACTACTACATTACATCAAATTAGGCACTTCTTAATAGCCCAATGACAATTTCAAAATTCATTCCATAATTGTTTAGAAATATTATTTGGTCAGTTAACATGTAAGGTTATTATCTAGTCATAAGTATAACATTAAATGGATTGTAAGTCACAATTTTAAGTGTATGCCACAATCATCAGTACAATTTTGGATGGCTGATACACAATGCAAAATGATCTCACAACCGGCTAAATGCTTCATAGTTTTGACCTATACACAATACAATTATACATGAATGATATGTTTTACTTTTCAATAAAAGATAAATGAAATTAATTGGTAAATACCTGTGAAACCTTTGGTTTATCAAGTAAAATCCCTGATGATCTGTTGTAACTTGAAATCAACGTGGTTGTCTCATCTTCGTCAAAGCTCAAAATAGAATGGCATTACACAGGAAGCGTCAATACAGCGCATGAGTTTCAGTGCATTCAGTACGTTGCAATAGGACGCATGACACATACTTCCGTCGTAATGAAGACGTTGAGTTCTACAGATCTATGTCTCTTTGATGTTAATTGTTAAGCAACAACGACGATTGTGTTTTCCATATTTTATGAATATATGTAGGTAACAATATTGGGGGAGCTGAGGGAGGGCTTGGCTCATTTGGAGGGGCTCAAGCCCCCTCCCTGGCGCCGCCACTGATGTGAACTAGTTTCCAAAATGTAGAAGCTTACATTTATTTTTTTTTAGAAATGTTGATTTATTTTATCAGTGCTAAGAGAGAGGGTATAATTTCACGAATTATGATGGAAACTCTAACAGAGGAAGAATAACTTACTTGCTGACTTTTTACAGGAATTTTACACAAAACCGATGGTGTCTGTGTGTTGCTGGCATGTTCACTGTGAAGAGTGTTGGCTGAGAACTTTGGTAAGTTCCTTAAGTTAGACGTCTTTAAGCTAAAGCCATGTCTGATTCTTGATCTCAGTCGAGGACACCAGAAAGAATATGATGTGTTAACTTCTACATCAATTAGTCAATAGATGGAATTTTTTATGACCAATGATGACTTTTCAAGATGATCAAAGTCATCACTGATCATCTTTCATGACCACCACATGGCACAAAACTAATGAAACATGCCTACCTAATGGGTTTATTTTGTTTAATTAGTGAAACATAAATGTATGTTTCTTCAAGTTTTAATACATTGCTGTAGCTTTCTTGTACTTCTTCTTAAGGTTTCTAATTCAGTATAAAGTCATTTTTTCCAGAGGTTTCATGTATTTCTTCTTCTCAAGATATTTAACTGTTAATGAACTTGACCTCAAAGTGTTGTTATTAGAGTGTAGAAAACAAAATAGATGTTATTGTTGAAAAAGCTTTGTAGTGAAGAGCTCCAGAAAGTGTGAATGAACAGACTCTTAAATAAATGTAACAAAACACAGTAATTTTTAATTTTGTATCAGTAGTCTCATAATGAAAGAAAAATTCATAACATAATGAACTGCAAAATAAAATGCAATAGTATCTAAAAGATTTTGATCATTTCAAAGCACTCAGTCAGTTCTAAAGATAAATCTTATTTGCTTCAGAAACTGCTGAAATAGAGAATGCAGGATTTTGAATACTTGGTGTTGGTTTAAGATTATCCTTAACTTAAGAGAACGTCGTCGGAAGATCTGTCTTAACAAACTCCTAGAATGGAAAGGACTAAGCTTAGAACATTTGAATACTGGTACAATAAAAGAAATTACCTTAATCCTATAAGAATTCTCAGCAGAGGGAAGCTTGGACTTAGAATATGAGTACTAGATGTTGGCGATAGGAAATAATTGATAACCCTCACCTTAACAGAAGTCTCTGTATCAGATATACTTGACTTAACAACTCTAGAATTGGGAGGATTAGTCTAACAATCTAGAATTCATATTACTAGGTATGAATCAATGGAGATAACCTTTGCCACAGAGAATTTTCATCAAAGGTTAAATTAGGCTTGAATTTAACCTTCTGGAAGAGATGGTCGATTATACTTATCTTCAGAGGATTCACGTTAGAGGATCAATATACTTTAATGAAGCATTTGTTTGTTTCTTTGTTTTTGACTTTTGCACAAAGTTACTCGAGGGCTATCTGTGCTAGCCATCCCTAATTTAGCAGTGCAAGACTAGAGGGAAGACAGCTAGTCATCACCACCCACCGCCAACTCTTGGGCTACTCTTTTACCAACGAATAGTGGGATTGACCGTTACTTATAACGCCCCCACGGTTGAAAGGGGCGAGCATGTTTGGTGCGATGGGGATGCGAACCCGCGACCCTCAGGTTACGAGTCGCACGCCTTAACACCCTTGGCCATACCAGCCGATTTAATAAAGCCAGATAATGGAGAGGGTTAGGCTTGAAAATTAGCCTATTGGCCACTAGTTTTAATCCTAATAAAACTATATTCTAACAAGAAGAAGAATGCAGTTTTACTTCAAGACTAGTACTGAAAACATTTTACTTACTTTAAGGGAACTCCAGTGCACTAGTAATTAAAAGTAATAGTTTATACAATTGGTATTTTCACTGACACATTCCAATTTTCGCCCAATCACATAATGTTTATAAACATCACCACTGGCGAGCAATAAACACGGGGAAGATGTATTTAAACAACCTGATTTACACAAAACACTTGACATATTATTTACCTGAACAATAACTACTTGAACACACATTATGAAAGCTAATGTTATCCACTTCTTTATCTTTACTTCAGTAAACATAATCGGATTTAAAAATTGTTTATTTAGTATATTTTACTGACAAAAAATATGTGAACTCCATTACATGGTAAAACTAAGAAATATAGCTGAGTTTGGATTATTATAAAAAGTTTTGATGTGTAAGCATAAGTTTCCCATTATAGTTTTGACTTAAACTTTCTCTAAAGACTGCTTGACATTGTGCTCTATCATCACTTTTGTGTTGAGTTTCATACTGATTAAATAACTTCAGTAGTTGGTAGAAGACCAAGTAAGTCTATGGTGTTCACAAGCCTAGAAAACAAAATGTGCTATTGAAGAATATATTATTATTTAACGTAAATAACTTTTATTTTCATATCGTGTGACTATATGGCATGTATTTATCTATTTTCAATCCATGTGAAATGTGTTTGATAATGTGATTAAACTTCCTAGAATGTTACACCTTAATTACCTCTCATAAAAACCTATACTCGTCTAGTAATTCACATGTATCTATAGTGCAATGCGTACCAAATGTAAATATATTCCTGAAGAAATATTGGATGTTTTTCTTTATGTCCAAAAAATACGTTCTTACAACCCTTTATCTTTTATGAGATTTGTGTGTGTTTTCTTCTGTGTCTGATAAATACGTTCTTATAACCCTTTATCCTTTATCAGTTTTGTGTGTGTTTTCTTCTGTGTCTGATAAATACGTTCTTACAACCCTTTATCTTTTATGAGTTTTGTGTGTGTTTTCTTCTGTGTCTGATAAATACGTTCTTATAACCCTTTATCCTTTATAAGTTTTGTGTGTGTTTTCTTCTGTGTCTGATAAATACGTTCTTACAACCCTTTATCTTTTATGAGTTTTTGTGTGTGTTTTCTTCTGTGTCTGATAAATACGTTCTTACAACCCTTTATCTTTTATGAGTTTTTGTGGGTGCTTTCTTCTGTGTCTGGGAAGCATGAACTTGATGTGTTATAATTCAGCCATTACTTTACTTTAAGTTTTTGTAATGTTTTAAAAAAAATCTTTAAGAGTTTACCATGATTGTTCTATTTCACTAAAATCACATCCATGCAGACCGTTTATCACTTTTGTTTATTATTTTCAATTTTTTTCTAGGGAACTAAGAAGTTGTGCCCACAGTGTAACATGATTACATCACCCACTGATTTAAGAAGAATTTATCTTTAAAACAACAGTAATACTCTTCAACAGTTGTGAATAACTTAACCAAAAAATGAATGTTTTAGTTAAAAGCTTCCTGGAATTATGAAACCAAACTTGTATCAATTTTGTTTTGGGATTCTCACAAAAAGTGCTTGGTATCGTTCATTAATACTATTGTTTTCAATACTAATTATTGTATAATAATAAAGAAATATTTATGTTGTGTACAGTAAATATGAGAATAGTGTAAATGAAGTGCATTTATGTGTACAAATATAATTGGACCAGAAGAGGGAAACATTATTATTTTATGTAAAGTAAAAGTTTAATGATTGTAGCCAAAACCAGAACATCAAAACAAAATGTATTAAAGAATGTTTAATTAAAGAACTGACTTTTTTTTTTCCGAAAATAAAATGGTTATTGATCTTGGAAGTAGTGTTTGTTTTTGGATTTCGCGCATAGCTACACGAGGGATATCTGCGCTATCCGTCCCTAATTTAACATTGTAAGACTGGAGGGAAAACGGATAGTCATCATCACCCACCGCCAACTCTTGAGCTACTCTTTTACCAACGAATAGTGAGACTGACTGTTACATAATAGCACCCCCCACGGATGAAAAGGCGAGCATGTTTGGTGTGACGGAGATTCAAACCCGCGACCCTCAGATTGCGAGCCGAGCATCCTGAAGACCTTGCCTAGAAGTCTTGGCCCAAACATTTATTTTCGAACTACATAGCGTTAGTCTGGTATGTTATCGTACTGTTGCGTTTAGAGGAACATACGGAAAAAAATAAGCTTTATAAATTATCTAAGAATCACAGAAATTCAAAAGAAAACTAGAAGGGCATACACACGAAAACGAAAAGTTCCTACCTAACCTAACCTAACCTAACCTAAACCTAAACCTAAACCTAACCTAACCCACCTAAAATACACACCAAATAATTCCTTGTCATAAAAACATATAGGTCCAGATACTAAGAACCTCTTTCAATTAGGCCTAGCAGCACCTGGTGGCTAGCGTTATCGACTCGCAAATTGAAACTTGTGGGTTAGAATATCTCACTGAACATGTTCATCCTTTCAGATGGAGGTGCATTATAATGTGATGGTCAATGCTACTTTTGATTAGATTAGCCAAAGAGTCGGCAGTGGGTGATATTGATTACTTACCTTTCTTTTAGATTATCTTATGTGAGTTCACGACGGTTTTATGCGAAATTGTAAAGCAACAACAAAAAACTCATTGTGTTCTCCAGTTTGACGTTATTTCACAAACCACGTTATTTATAACTAAACTCGTTGGTTCATTGATGTGACCATTGAAGCACAATCATCAGAAGTAGTCATAAATTAAACGTTTGGACTTCTTGTACCTCTAACCCATTTTTGTCCGTTATTTACGGGTATTTTGAATAGACCATAGACTTAAGCAGAGATCCCTAGCTTTGTATCAAAGACAAAAATAAATAAATCCCTTAGTTTCTTGTTATTAGAGAAATAGGATCCCATTCTACATTCTGGAAGTAGTTATGTATGTGCCTAATCGACGTTTGTTTGTGCGCACAACTGCTCGACTGCCATCTGATGACAGTTATTCTCAATTTTGCAGTGATGGATTATGAGGAGGATAGCTGGTCAGCACTATCAACTCTTAGACTATTATTTTAAGAGTGGGATTGACTGTGACTTTATAACGCCCCTACGTGTGAAATTGCGATCATGTCCGGTGATGGAGATTCATGACGAGGGTAGCTGGTCAACACTATCAACTCTTAGACTATTATTTTAAGAGTGGGATTGACTGTGACTTTATAACGCCCCTACGTGTGAAATTGCGATGATGTCCGGTGATGGAGATTCGAACGCCATAACCACTGAAGCTACTCGACGTATGAGTTAATGATAAGACCTAACTATGCGACACTGGCTGTCTGATGAGTTTAATAGTGGTACCAGTTATGCACATCTCCGGTGTTTTGTTTGTTTTTTGAATTTCGCACAATGCTACACGAAGGCTATCTGCGCTAACCATCCCTAATTTTGCAGTGTAAGACAAGAGAAAAAGCAGCTAGTCATCATCGCCAACTCTTGAGCTACTCTTTTACCAACGAATAGTGGGATTGATTGTCACATTATAACGCCCCCATGACTGAAAGGGGCGAGCATGTTTGGTACGACCGGGATTCAGATTACGAGTCGAACGCCTTAACCCATCGGGCCATGGCGGGTTCAACCTAAAACACTGTGATTGACTATGAAACCTAACTCTCAAAGTTTTGATGATTTAAGCCCCCCAGCGGCTCAGTGGTAAGCTAGAATGTTAAAATCCAAGGTTCACTTCTCCACGGCGGAAAGAGGTCAGATAGCCCATTTCGTAAAATAATTATTTATTTGTTGGTTATGAGCTACATTTCTACTCTTAAAGCTATTACTAGCCTACACTGAAATAATCTTGTAACTTTGACAGCCTGCATGGGTATTAACATTTTACTAATAAAGCAGAGAACAAGAGGGTTTCTCGTCATCATGAAATAATCTTGATTTTAAAATATCTTGCCGTGATTTTCATTAAAAAAGTGTACATGTTGAATAACTTAGAGCATAATTTTAAAGACTGTAGGTCGAGTATCTTTTCTGAAACAATTATTTGTGATATAAGGTTCTAAGATTCTTAATTATCAAATCCTGATAGGGCTGAAACAATAGATATTGGTATTAATGATACAGCACTTGGCTACGTTTTGATTATTATTTGTAGATGAGTGAACAAACCTTGACTGTTTCTCTTTTCACGTCGTACTCGTAAAGCTTTTAATGTGCCAGATTCGATTGCTAAGAAATCGAATTTTTAAATTTTACACTCACAAATCAAAATTTAAATGTGAACAAAATTCCGATTGATTTGATTTTTGAATTTTGCGCAAAGCTACTCGAGGGTTATCTGTGCTAGCCGTCCCTAATTTAGCAGTTTAAGACTAGAGGGAAGGCAGCTAGTCATCACCACCAACTCTTGGCTACTCTTTTACTAACGAATAGTGGGATTAACCGTAACAGTATAACGTTCCCACGGCTGAAAAGGCGATCATGCTGGTGCGACCGGGATTCGAGCCCGTGACTCTTGAATTATGAGTCGAATGCCTTAACACACTAGGCTATGCCGGGCCCACAAAATTTCGAATAAGGCTACAAAGAACATGATTCTATCTAAGTGTTCCGAGTTCGTTCGTTGTTCATACTTGAGTTTGTATGAGGCTCGTTACGAATTACCATTGTTATACGTGTGTGTGTTTTCTTATACCAAAGCTGCATCGAGATATCTGCTGAGTCGATCGAGGCTAATCCGTAGACTTATCGATGTTGTATTTATTTAAAAATCCATTGCTAAAAGTATTTGCAATAGAATAAAAATATGACTGGACTAACACATGACGTCGAATTTACTCAGGAATGATATTTATTTCATGTTAATCACAATTCTTACTTGTTATCGCCTCCTGGTGGCTAATCGGTGAGTCAGTATACTTAAAGCGCTATGAATCAGACTTCAATATTTACTGTGGGCAGAATACCTATAGCCCATTGTATGTCTTTGGATTTTACAATAAAGAAATCTATTTTTCGAAAAATGCTTTTGAAACGACGTGATTAGTTTGTTTTTAATGTCTTTGAAGAAGGAACATCACCTTGTCAACACGATCCTGTGAAGTCACCCCAGGATTTACATTTGTTGAGAAAAGACTGTGAAGTCACCTCGAGATTTAAAGCTGTTAGTAAACATCCTGTTGGGTCAACATCTTTCATTAAGAGCAGTTAATTTAAGTTAATTTATTTTGTAAAACGGTTTTTCAACTAACATATAATGAAGATTGTCAAGTTCAACTCCAGTAAGTTATAAATTCACGAACTTAGACTAACTTACGACTTATTTCTAAATTTACAGCTCAAACTTGTAGGTATCGTGATTTTTATTACAAACATACCCCTAACTTCTACGTATTCACAAATCTTATTACAATAGTGCTTATGTGTAGCAGGTCTTATTACAATAGTGCTTATGTGTAACAGGTCTTATTACAATAGTGCTTGTATGTAATTTTAACACTCACATCATATTCTAACTTAAAGATACTGATTACTCTTCCAGCAACTTGTTTCTCTCCCACACAAAGACTCAGCGACAAGTCGTAGGCTTATAACGCTAAAATTCGGGTTTTGACACTCATGTTTGTCACAGTACAGATATCCCATTTTGTGCTATTAAACAAAATATGAATCGCTTATCTGCCCAGTCTTGATATATGAACGGTTGCTAAGCAATCACAGTGCTGTTACGGTGTGTGTGCTTTCTTATAGCAAAACCAAATCTGGCTATCTGCTAAGTCTACCGATGGAAATCGAACCCTCTGATCTTAGCGATGTAAGTCTACTGAATTACAACAAATTTCATTTTAATTTTTCCCAGAACCAACATTAAAATATAGTAAGATATTAACTTATGATTCCAGCATCCAGAGGGACATGCGAGCCAAAATTATCTACATATGGTTCGTTTGTTTGTTTCTAATTAAACACAAAGCTACACATTGAACTATTTACGCTTTGCCTACTGCTGGTATCGATACTCGAATTTTAGAGTTTTAAGTTGTGAGACTTTACACTGCGCCATCGCTGGATGGGGCTTTAGAAATAAAATATAACATTAAAGTAACTTATATCTATAAACTTGTTACATACGTTAAAATAATCATGAATTTGAGGAATGCTAATACGCTTACATTTTAGAAGAAAATATTGGAACTTGTGACATTTGTACTTATCATAGGAAAGCGCCATAATGGAAGAAAAACGTAGAAAAAATGAAACTGTCATACATTTAAGAGTTAAAAATAAATTTCGTATAATTCAACGACAACAGTTGTAGAATAATGTTCTACAACAATGGTGGGCATTCATATTATTTAATGTTGTTTTAAATAAAGGACAAAGCTACACAATCGGTTATCTGTGCGCTGCCCGCCACGGGTATCGAAAGCCTGTTTCTAGCATTGTTAAGTCCGCACACATACCGCTGTGCCACTGAGGACCATATTATTTGATGACAACAATTACAGATTAATGCACCACAACAATGGTGTACTTTCATATTTGATGGCAGCCATTACAGGTTACTGTACTACAACAATGGTGTACTTTCATATTTGATGGCAGCCATTACAGGTTACTGTACTACAACAATGGTGTACTTTCATATTTGATGGCAGCCATTACAGGTTACTGTACTACAACAATGGTGTACTTTCATATTTGATGGCAGCCATTACAGGTTACTGTACTACAACAATAGTGTACTTTCATATTTGATGGCAGCCATTACAGGTTACTGTACTACAACAATGGTGTACTTTCATATTTGATGGCAGCCATTACAGGTTACTGTACTACAACAATGGTGTACTTTCATATTTGATGGCAGCCATTACAGGTTACTGTACTACAACAATGGTGTACTTTCATATTTGATGGCAACCATTACAGGTTACTGTACTACAACAATAGTGTACTTTCATATTTGATGGCAGCCATTACAGGTTACTGTACTACAACAATGGTGTACTTTCACTTTATTCAATGACAACAGTTAGAAGTTAATGTGCCACAACAAAGGTATTCTGTTTTGTTGTTGGATTTCTTCACGAATAGAAGCGGAAACTAAGCATAATTTTTTTCCATTTGCTTTATTTTCAAAACAAAGTTTTGGTTTTATTTATATGTGTTCAGTGACAGACTTTAAAAAGTTGCAGCTTTTCAAACCTCCGCTCCATTTGAACGTATCTCTTCCAAACAATAGTTTTCAGAATTATCAAATAAACCGTTTGCCAAAACTTCGGACCATCTAGTTTAAGCCAGGTGGTTAAGGCGTTCGACTCGTAATCTAAGAGTCGCTGTTTCGAATCCCCATCACACCAAACATGTTCGCCTTTTCAGCCTTGGGAGCGTTGTAAAGTGATGATCAATCCCACTATTTGTTGGTAAAAGAGTATCCCAAGAGTTGGCGGTGGGTGGTGATGACAAGGAACCTTCCGTCTAGTCTTATACTGCTAAATTAGGGACTTTAGCAAATCGAGTGGATTTGCGCGAAATTCAAAACAAACCAATCTAGTTTGAAAACGGATATCTTTAATTTTGGTAATTAATAAATTGTTAACAGCAACATGAAACATTTGAATATTTTGAGAGGCGTAAACCTGTTTCTTTAGTAAAATTATTAATAAATTCAGAAGAGAAAAAGACAACTAGAAATCTTGAAGTCATTGAATATAGGACATTAAATACCTCCATTTCAGGAGTAGGAGACACGTTATGTAATGAGAGATAAAGCTCGCATATCGTACAAGATTAATTACACTGATTCTAAGTATAATGCTAAATTCAACGTAGGATCTACATTATTAATTATTTTAAATAATTGTGCTGGTGTTTAATGTTTTTGTTATCAATCGAACACCATTTGGAATATAATTTTTTTATGTGTAGAAAACATATCAGTAAAGTTTTTTGTTACTTGTTTATCATTGCGTTTGTCAAACATTGAACAGTTGGATATCACAACGAAAGGCAGAATGAATATTCGGAAACCTATAACTACAAGAAAACAGGAATCAGCTATATATAACACTTTTCACTTACACAAAGGCTACATGCGCTAGCCGTACCTAATTTAGTAGTGTAAGACTAGAGGGAAGGCAGCTAGTCATCACCACCCACCGCCAACTCTTGGGACACTCTTACCAACGAATAGTGGGGATTAACCGTAACATTACATCGCCTCCACGGCTGAAATGTCGAACATATTTGGTGTGACGGGGATTCGAACCCACGATCCTTAGATTGCGACTCGACCATGCCTATTTACTCCGTGTAATACTTTTATCTATCTTTCAATAGAATGTTCATTAAATTACATAAGTATATAACTGTTATACAATGTTAATTAAAACAGCTGTTAAACAAAGCATTGTTACATATCGCTTATTTAAATACCCACTATATCCAGCATTCTTAAATATTGCTTTCTAAAATTCCTGCTAAATATAACATTGTAAAATACTGTCAATTAGAATGTTCGCTAAATGTACCATTGTTAAGTTCCCTTCGATAAAAGAAATGTTAAATATAGACATTGTTTTACTGCAATAAATGCTAAATATAACGTTATTTCGTGGAAGGATTTCTTGGTGTTAGGAAATGCTTTATGATAAATATTGTTTTTGTATTGTATCACGCACAAAGCTACACAATGGGCTATCTGTGCTCTGCTCACCCTGGTATCGAAACCCGGTTTTTAGCGTTGTAAGTCCGCAGACATACCGCTGAGCCACTGGGGGGGGGGATCTGAGAAATATAAATAGCTAGTTAAATAATCAAAGTCAATAGGTAGGGCAGTTGCATGTCAGAAACACTATAAAATAAATAAAACACAAGATATAAATATTTTAAACAATATCTTCAGAGGGCCTGTGCATCCCGCTGGTTCAGCGGTACATCTCCGGATTTACAACGCTAAAATCAGGAGTTCTAGTCCCCTCGGTGGGCTCAGCAGATAGCCCGATGTGGCTTTGCTATAAGAAAACACACACACGCGCTAAGTCTTAAACTAACACACTAATGTTTGATAAGTTGATTTTTCTAAAATAAGCTACGACAAGTGCTATAGGCACTATGACCACCGTTGGTTAGGAAATCCAATATTTAACGTCACAGGCCTACTGACTGACCCCTGAGCCAACGGAGGACAGCACAAAAATTAAAAAAAAACAAAATTGGAATTAAAAGCTCCTTCAATTGTTATACGGGTTCATTCATTTTCTTTCATAGAGTAAGTAATAATCCACGAACCACTATCGTACAACTTAGAGCCATATATTTGTTAAAGTGTGCTATTTATGATTAATCATGAGACAAACTAAATTGATTTAAGTGTTTGTTGCTCATGAATTTGTTTTGAATCTTGCGCAAAGCTACACGAGAGCTATCTGCGCTAGCTATTCCTAATTTAGCAGTGTAAGACTAGAGGGAAGGCAGCTAGTCATCACCACCCACCGCCAACACTTGGACTACTCTTTACTAACGAATAGTGGGATTGACTGTCACATTATAACTCTCCCACGGCTGAAAGAACTAGCATGTTTGGTATGATGGGGATTCGAACCCGCGACCATCGGTTTACGACTCGAGTGCCTTAACCACCTGGTCATGCAGGGCCTTGTTGCTCATGAACCATCATCATGCAACTTAGAGTAATATAAACATTTATTAATGTGCTATTCCTGAACCATCCTGCAAAAACCATCATTATGCAACGTAAAGTGATTTAAGTGTATATTATTTCATAATTATATACTGTTTCCAAAAATTGCCAAAATTATTGCTATTTGAAATTTTCTATTTAACAAAGGCGATTGGTTTAGTTTTTGTTATTTTTAATTTGAACCACACTTCTTACGAAATACGCCCTGAGTGGATCGGTCAAAGACTCTTAACGTCCACTTTAGAACTGCTGACCAATAGGAGGGAAATCTCTCTGTAACACTTGCAGCCTTCAGATTACCCCCGACCAAACGGCGGGTTTGTCACCGTTACGACCCAAAGACTGGAAAACGTGCAATGTGTTCAGTAATATATCTGTTAGCTTCGAATATTCACTCAATTATTCATCATGGCAAGTCAACCTCTGAACCAAGCGCAGGAAGTTCACTAGAGCAATTGTTGTTTAAGAAATATATGTATATGGATAACGCTTTATTTTATAGAAAGACCAGTTAACAACTAAGGTTTAAAAAACAAAACAAAAAAGACGAAATCTGACTGAACGAACAATTCACATCTCGCAAAACTTGTCCAGCGCACGAACGTATAACGCAAGGTTTCGCTACTTGTCGAATCGTTTCAAAGTCGATCTACATAACCCACTTAAAAACCAGACGTTCCATAGAAACCGTAGCTTTTATCTGAAGTTTTCCAAAACAAAAGAAATCTTTTTCAACAACAACAAAATCGGTTTTGGAGACTGTCTTTGGAATGTGGTTTACACAAACTTGATGTTAAAACAGAAAGAGCTACACCAGTCGGTAGACAGAAACCTTTTTTCCATTTCGGCGTAAACCAAGCTCATCTTCGGCGGCTAGAACGTCAGCACGAGGGGAATCGGAGCGAAAGACCCCTCCAAGTCCCTTCAAAACTTTTCAGTTTGTCGGTACGTTGGCAATGGTAGAAAACCATCTGTTTGAAACTGCTGTCATGGACAGAAGCAGTCACTATGTTTCGGAGTAAACGAGGGAATCCAAGCATAAGAGAAAAATCTGGAACGCACGATCCTGATGATGTATTTACATAAGATTTCTTTATACATATAACATAGAAATCGGTGTATATATTAAGGCATTTCCTATTTCACTCATATAACCTCTAATGGCTTGTCTTTAAATCCTGATAGAAAACTTTGCAGCCCAGATGACATTCTTTGATATTTGTTTAATCAAGCACAGAGTTCAAAGTGAACTGATTGATTAGATGGGTTGTATTTTCAATCAATCAATTCCTTTTCAACTGAAATCACAAAACTTCAAGTAACCGCTCACTTATTTCAGTGTTACGAAACTTAGCGTATGTAGATACTGGGCAGAACTGAAAAGGCACGATTACATTAAAACTTAAGCCTTATCTCTGTAAACACTTCTATATCGTTTTTTTCATTGCATAAAAACATTGCCAACCTGTCCTAATGTTCTCATCTATCTATTCATTGAATCACTCTTATGTGATATAGATTCTCAGTAACGAATTCACATGTACAATCCAGACTTTCAGTATACACTTCACACGTTGGATACAGACTCTAGGAAAACATGTCACACGTACCATAGGATCTTAAATTAACACTTCACATGTACGATACAAACTTTCAACATACAATTCACATGTACAATACAAGTTCTCAACAAACATTTCATATGTACGATACGGCAGACATTTAAGTAAACATTTCACACGTATAATAGGACCTCTCAGGAAACGTCTTACGTGTATGACAGACTTTCATGAGGTTATCTCGGAGGAGATATAATTTGGAAGTGTTGCCTCTCTTTATGAGTTTCACACAAATTAGAACATATTAATATAACAGCAGCTCCTTATATGTAACTGTTATCTCCGACTTTGTAAATTTAAATTATTTTAATCTGGATTATTATTTGCTTGTTTTTAAATAAAATTTATTTTTATACCCCTTGCATTCCGAAACACTTGTGAACAAACATCTGAGTGAGTAAAATAAGAGATGTTGTACATTATTGGCTAATTCTATACAACTGAGCAACTACAATAAGAAATGTTATACGTTATTGGCTAATTATAAGCATCTGATAAACTAAAATAAGAAATGTTATAAGTTAGTGACTAAATTTAAGCATCCGAGTGACTAAGAAAAAAGAAATGTTGTTGGTTATGGGCTAATTCTAAACACCTGAGAAACTAAAATGAGAGATGTTATACGTTATTGGCTAATTATAAGCAGCTGATAAACTAAAATAAGACATGTTATAAGTTAGTGAATAATTTTAAAAATCCGAGTGACTAAGAAAACAAACGCTGTACATCATTGGCTAATTCTATACAACTGAGCAACTACAATAAGAAATGTTATACGTTATTGGCTAATTATAAGCATCTGATAAACTAAAATAAGAAATGTTATAAGTTAGTGACTAAATTTAAGCATCCGAGTGACTAAGAAAAAAGAAATGTTGTTGGTTATGGGCTAATTCTAAACACCTGAGAAACTAAAATGAGAGATGTTATACGTTATTGGCTAATTATAAGCAGCTGATAAACTAAAATAAGACATGTTATAAGTTAGTGAATAATTTTAAAAATCCGAGTGACTAAGAAAACAAACGCTGTACATCATTGGCTAATTCTATACATCTGAGCAACTAAAATAAGAGATGTTGTACGTTATTGGCTAATTATAAGCATCTGATAAACTAAAATAAGAGATGTTATAAGTTAGTGACTAATTTTAAGCATCCGAGTGACTAAGAAAAAAGAAATGTTGTTGGTTATTGGCTAATTCTAAACATCTGAGCAACTAAAATGAGAGATGTTATATGTTATTGGCTAATTATAAGCATCTGAACGACTAAAACTTCAAGAGATGTTGTACGTTAATGGCCATTTTTTTGTTTTTTTCTGCGTTATGATTTAAATAAATATTGTTGTCATTGTTTAGGAACACAAGAACAAATGTGAATTTGTTATAATTTTTGTGGTTCTCTGTCGTGTCGCATACTTTAGAAATGAGTGGACGAGCTTACTTAGGACCATTCTTTAAATGTAATACTGCTGAAGTGAAGTGTTCAATTTACGCGATACGAATAATGTATCACGGCAGTTGAATAGGCAAACTCTACGGGTCAAACCTCCCTTGGGGGACGTTAGGGATTATATCTGTAACAAAACAACCATTATCTCGGCAATCCGGAGCGCAGTATAAGAGACGCAGCGAAGCTGGTGTAAAACAGTTCGGTACGTTATGACGTATGATATTGGTGTTTTGTTGAAGTATAAATCGTCGACGTAATCTCTCTGGTAGTAAAACTATAAAAAAGCAATACTGGAATGTTAACTGGCGATTGAAAATGTCATCTCATGTCATGTAGTAATCGAAAATAAATAGGATAGCCAGCAAGCACATGGGAGGCTTCCATCCTGCCCAATATCCTTGTTTGATTCACGCTATCGTATTTCACGTTAGTCGTTCTCTAGTAACTTATACAACTCCCTCGTGAGTTAACTAGTCAGAAATATTACTCGCCAGTTCGGTGGACTCAGCAGATAGCCCGATGTGGCTCTGCTATAAGAAAACACACACATACACATACTCGTCAGAAGGTAAAAGTTGGGGAGGGGGTACAGTTCTCAACAAACACTTTGGACTTCCTCACTTCTCGTTTGTTTGTTTTTTCCTTTTCTTTTTACTAATCTATTCACACGGATCAAAGATAATATCAGGAAACGTGAACAAAGTCTGCTTCAGTATTTTAGCAATTAGTTACTTAGTATAAACCGAACATAGTTTTAGATACAACATACTCTTTGAAATGACAATTACAAACACTAGTCTTCATTTCTCTGCAAATAAGTTATTTGCTTAACAATACCATCTGCCTATGTGCTGGTGTAATTGTGGTCTATTAAATAGTTTGTTTAACTACACTATCTGTTGATGTGTTGGTATAACTGCAGTTTATTAAATACTTTGTTTAACTACACTCTCTGTCGATGTGCTGGTTTTACTGCACTTTATTAAACAGTTTGTTTAACTATACTATCTGTTGATGTGTTGGTATAGCTGTAGTTTATTAAACAGTTTGTTTAACTACACTCTCTGTCGATGTGCTGGTTTTACTGCACTTTATTAAACAGTTTGTTTAACTACACTATCTGTTGATGTGTTGGTATAACTGCAGTTTATTAAATACTTTGTTTAACTACACTCTCTGTCGATGTGCTGGTTTTACTGCACTTTATTAAACAGTTTGTTTAACTATACTATCTGTTGATGTGTTGGTATAGCTGTAGTTTATTAAACAGTTTGTTTAACTATACTACTTCGCGATAAGCTGGTATAACTATAACAGTTTGTTCAATGTTATTGTCTGGCCGTGTGCTATAATTGTTTGTTTATCTTTATTGTTTAGCTGTGTAGTATTACGGATGTTATGTTTATTAAAAAAAGTATTTCTCTTTCACTTGTTTGTCTTTATTTAATACAGATATGTTTTCTATAAGTATTCACGTGAACTGTGAACTATAGATGCTTTTATTAAAACGTAATTCAGTTCTCAGTTTTCATTGTAATAATAAACATTTCCTTCTCCGTATTATACCTCATCACAATGAGCCCCAGCATATTAACAGTTAGACAGCTGATATGAGATAGGCCTACGTCATGTCGTGTGCAAAATAGGGAAGACTGCGTCACATGACGTAAAGATGGAGAATATTAGACCACATGATGCACATGATGAGGAAGCTTACCTCACATAATGTATAAAATGGGGAGATTAATCATGTTATGTGTAAGATGGGGAGACAAAGTCAAATAACGTATAATATGAGGGGAGTTATGTCACATGGTGTGTAGGGTGAGTGAAGCTTTTTCATATAATATGAAAGATTGGATTTTATTCCTCTAGGGATTTATTTCTTAGTGAAAAAAATATTGGCTATGTAAAGCGAAAATGAGGGTTCAATAATAATGAAGTTAAATGAGAGCTGGTTTTCAAAAACGTAAATATTGTATGTAGCGCCATCTAATGATGACTACAGTTATTTTTACTGTTTTGGAGTATTCATCAAAACGTGTTTATTATGCCAGTGACAAGAATGTATTCAATCAAAGTAATTTAATCACAAATAACTCTGTCAGTGATTTAGAAATATTATATATTTTTCTTAAATAAGTAAATTATCTTTTTTTATTGTTTACTGGTCGGGTATTGTTTGTTTATCATGTTTTACATTCGTTTCAATATTACGTTGCTAACACTTGTAATTCAGCCTAAATGAATAATTAAATAAAATAACTATTTACTTCGATATAGTGGTATGAAAATATAACTCACAATTTTCAAGTTAAGCGACTCTTCTGGATTTTAAACAGAAGTCCGACAGACTGGAGCCGCACCCAGAATCAAAATTAGGAGTAGTTTTGCACGATGAAATTGTTGGATTAGACTTTCACTCTAATAGCGTGACAATAGCTTTAAAGAATTTCTAAGAACTTATTTCTTGAGAGCAAGTCCTTTACGAAAACTTTGTGTCACTTACAGCGAGTGGTTCACATGTTAACCGAAAGATTGCGCTACTATAATAACCGTTCATATTTTTAAATCACGAAGTCTTAAAATTAGGCTTAGTTCTGAATAATTCTTTCACCAGAAAGCCCAGTTCTTTCTCATTGATTTATAATATTAATCAATAATCTTACCATAGCGTTGAAGAATACACAATAAAAAACTGAGATTACATGCAATACAAATTTTAAGTTTAGTAGGTAATTAGTGTAAAGTAATTTTGATTATTTTTTATTTAAACTGAGAAGTAATTAATACTTTGCAATTACTATATTTGTCAATCTCCTCGAGAGATCTCGTAAAATTATTAGCTGTTTATATATATGTACAACTCTAAATAAAAAAACAAACTCTTTTTTATTTTTATCGTCTTTAATCATCGCTGTATTTTTTTTTTCATTACTAATTAACTGAATGAACTAATAAAAACAGTACCACAAAATTACAATATTTAAGCCTCATTTATTTCCTTTGTGGTATAACGGTAAGTTCGAACACTTAGAATACTACACTATGAAATTCGATTTCCATCTCTTGATAGAGGGCATATAGTCTATTATTATTTAAGCTCGTAGTAAAATTAACAAATTTTGACGCATGTTTTTCACATTAATTTCACATAGTTGATTTCCGACATGTTGTCAAATAAATACATTCTGTTAATTTAGCTGAAAATAAGTTTCGGAACTTGAGGTTTAATTACATAATAAACATCGCGGGTTCGAATTCTTTCACCAAACATGGTCGTCTATCTATTTCTGGGTAATTTTTAACTTTTAAGGTATGTGAGTTGTAGAACCTCGGTACATCTTCTGGGTAATTTTTAACTTTTAGGGTATGTAGAGTGTCGAACCTTGGTACATCTTGTGGGTAGTTTTTAACTTTTAAGGTATGTGGGTTGTCGAACCTTGATAAGGGCCCGGCATGAACAGGTGGGCTAAGGCGTGCAACTCGTAATCTGAGGGTCGCGGGTTCGCATCCCCGTCGTGCCAATCATGCTCGCCTTTTCAGCCGTGGGGTCGTTATAATGTAACGGTCAATTCCACTATTCATTGATAAAAGAGTAGCTCAATGGTGGGTGGTGGTGACTAACTGCCTTCCCTCTAGGCTTACACTGCTAAATTAGGGACGGCTAGTGCAGATAGCCTTCATGTAGCCTTGCGTGGAATTCAAAACAAACCAAACTAAAAGGAGCGTGTTGATTCTTTGAGTTCAAGAATTTCTGTGTTATATATAACTACAAGGCTGAGTAAAAACCGTAATCAAACTAAAACTTCTGTTCACTACATATTTAATCTTATACGTAGTATTACTACTACAGATCACCTGGACTGATCAATTTGTAAAATTGGCTTAATATTATATTTTGGAAACTTCTAACACTGACAACTGTATACATTTTTTTTAAAAAAAAAGCTATTTATATTAATAATTGTACATATTTTAAAAGCTAATAATTGTTTGTTTTTTTTTAATTTCGCGTAAAGCTACAGGAAACCTATCTACGTTAGCCGTTACTAACTTAGCAATGTAAGACAAGAGGGAAGGTAGCTAGTCATCACCACCCAACGCCAACTCTTGGGCTACTTTTTTACCAACGAATAGTGAGATTGACTGTCATTATAAAGCCCCCCAACCTGAAAGTGCTAGCATGTTTGATGTCGCGGAGATTCGAGCCTGCGACCCTCGGATTAGAAGTCAAACGCCTTAACCACCTGGCCATACCAGGCCGAAGTTCGTGATACCGATAATTGTATGTACGTTAAACACTATAAATAATTATTTACATTTCTTAAAAAGCTAATAATACTCATAACTGCAAATATATGTTTTAAAAGATAGTAATATTAATAATGTTACGAATTTTGGAAGCTTTCATTACTGACAATATGATATTTAAATGCAATTTCGTTTTAAAATTTTTAAATATGCATTATTTTGCTAAGCCTAAGAATATTAAAATAATATGTTATCAGTAAAATATACAAACTATAAATAGTACAAAATGCACCCATACATATATCAAGACAATTCAGAAAAAGTTTTAAATACATGCAAATTATACTATTACCAATTCTGAGTTTTTTTCTATTTTCAATCATAAAACTTCATTTTAAGTTCATGATGACGAAAACTGTCTTTATTAATTTGGAGATGACCTAAGAAGGTCTAAACGTTGTTCTGTACTTTATTTTAATTAATGTTATAACACCCATACCAGATGCCTTTAGAATTCATTTTAAGTTACTTTCGAGAGATGGCGCGACACTCAAATATGCTCTTGGTTTGTAAAGAAAAATGATACTAAATAAATAGTTTCTTCTTACAACTCGCGTGCTTCATTACATGTTAAACATATCGAATATGGCGGGTTCGAATACTGTCATCGAACATGCTCTCCATTTCTGCTGTAAAGGCGTTATGATGTGGCGAACAATCCTATCATTTCGTTGGTAATGTTTGTTTGTTTGTTTTTTGAATTTCGCACAAAGCTACACAAGGGCTATGTGCGCTAGCCGTCCCTAATTTAGCAGTGCAAGTTGTAAGCCCGAAGACATACCGCTGAGCCACTGGGGGGTATGTAGTTCTAATATAGTATCTAATGTTTTCTATTTGTCCAGTTCTAACACAGTATCCTATGTTTTTTGTTTGTCCAGTTCTAACACAGTATCTTATGTTTTCTATTTGTCTAGTTCTAACACAATATCTTATGTTTTCTGTTTGTTCAGTTCTAACACAGAAAAATGAAAGAAATGTAAGTAATTATGGTCCAAATATATTGATACAAATATTATTTATAAGTCTAAAACTGTTAATCCTTAGTGGGGTAAACTAAATTTGTTTCAAAGGTTAATTTGGAACATTTTAAATCTATTCAAACAAATTTATGAATCTATTTAAAGGAACAAGAAAAAGTATTAATCCTTAGGAGGTTAAATAAATTTGTTTCAATAGCGAATTTTTGAAAGAATACACAAAACAGACATATCGAGAGAATACGTTTCTATTAGAAAGGAAATCAGTGTTGTGTAAATAGGAAACAAAAGGTTATACTATGTATCTATAAGTTTAATGAAAAATTTACAAGATTAGTTTAAGTTACATCGATTCATAATATCTAACTTATATTTGAAGTTTTTGTTTTGCAGTTTTACAGTACAAAATGTTAGAGGGCGTTCTATAGAAATTAATAGTCCTTTGTGGTGGAAAATTGTTAGGGGTCGCAATTAAGAAAAAATATTGTATTAAAAAAAACAACTAATGCTTACATAGACACGTAGAGTAAATTGGAATTATAATATAATTCATTTCTCTGCTACACAGTAGCATAGATGTGCTGTATTTATAGAGAAAGAAATGAAAACCATTGCTGAGTACAAAGGTAATATTTTACACGTATTGAAAAAGTAAAGAATCAAAATTACTTTTATTCAACGTCTATTTACCTGAATATGATGAAAACGTATATAACTGTTCAGATGATGGTTGTAAGGAGTTGAGTAATAATTTACTGTATTTAACTAGAGGTTTTAATGTAATGTTAAAGGAACCATTTCCCTTCAGGAAGAAACAGATGCTTTATAGTTGATAGATTAAACGATTTGATGAACCATTTTTATTTATTTTGTGTTTCTTGATGTCTTGATCCAAATAAAAAGGGATATATTTGGACTGACCGAAGAGCAGGTATTATATTAAAGGTCAGATTTAAAAAGTTATTTTTTTCAATTTTGTGATGCTTAAAATTATATTTATCATAAAATGGTATGTTAGGCTTAATACATTTTAACATCATTTCTAATTCTAGTGGTATAGGAATTAGAATAGTGTATAATTACATTATTCCAAACATATTATATTTGTCATAGTCATCCCTTGACGACGCGTTTCCCTCGAACTGTAGTTCTTCAGATCGGCTGGTAATAAAGCAAATAGAACAGTGGTCGAAACACTGCTTATATAACCAGTTGATGCAACAACAGTTGTTATGGTGTGAACACGTTTTATAAGGCGATGAAGCATGATTACAATTACTCTTAAAAAATACTGTTCACACAATAACAATTCTACTGTATTGACAACAATGTTTGATTTTTTCTCGTGTAAATACGTTCATCTATGACCATGTTGCATGCCATATAGAAGTTACGAATCAATGCAAGAAATGTTGCGCATATTGGTGTTTTAATAATAAATTATTGTGAAATACAACGTATGTAATTTAATAATAAATTATTGTGAAATACAACGTATGTAAGCAAAACTCAGGAAATTATAGAAAGTTTTCAAATGCAACAATAACGAACAAACGATGTGGTGGAATCGTGCGAAAGGGGTGATTAAGGTACATTTCCAGTTGTTCCAAGGGAAAATTAAATCATAAGAGAAACGACACTTAATTTTAATTGTATGGCGAAACGTTGAAAAACAATTCATATAAATTGAGCTCAAGATTGTGAAACCCAGGAAATAATTCATAGATTGTTTTTTGAATATTCATGGAACGCTACATGAGGGCTATCTTGGCTAGCCCGTCTCTAATTTAACAGTGTAAGATTAGGAGAAAGGCTCTAGTCATCAACGCTCACCGCCAACTCTTAGGCTATTCTTTTACCAACGAATAGTGGGATTAATCGTCACATTATTACGTCCTCACGGCTGAAAGAGCGAGTTTATTAGGTGTGACGGAGATTCGAACCCGTGATCCTCAGATTACGAGTCGAGTGCCCCAACCACCTGGCCATGCTTAGTTTAACAGCAGGGCACTATTAGGTAAATTGTTTGGTTCAATTCAATAAAAGTATATACTATTATCCATCCAAAGTCTGATAATTATCGATTTGATACTGGCTATTACTGACAAAAAAAATCTTTGTTTTAATGTCAGTCATTTTAAATATGTACGAGCGTATAACGTTATTTTCACATATTATTTATATGTGGATGTAATAGTTACCTGAAATTGCATAATGAGTGAGAATTCTCCCGTTTTTATAACGACTATTTGCTTCGTACCAAACTTGTACAAACTGATTAGACTATTTAAATAACAAGTACTTATCTATCTCAAATAATTATTAATTATTTATTATTCATTTCGGTTTCCTATTAATTATCACCCGTTGGTGGACTTCCAAGTTCTCTGGATGACGTGTGCGAATTTCCCGATAGAGGAAAAACAAGATTGTTTGTTTGTTTGTTTTTTAATTTCGCACAAAGCTACTCGAGAGCTATCTGTGCTAGCCGTCCCTAATTTAGCAGTGTAAGACTAGAGAGGGAAGGCAGCTAGTCATCACCACCCACCGCCAACTCTTGGGCTACTCTTTTACCAACGAATAGTGGGATTAATCGTAACATTATTACGTCCTCACGGCTGAAAGAGCGAGTTTATTAGGTGTGACGGAGATTCGAACCCGTGACCCTCGGATTACGGGTCGAACGCCTTAACTCACCTGGTCATGCCGGGCACTAGTCAGACCGCTGACTCAGCGTTGCGGGATTTGGGATGGAATCCAATATGATCGAACGAAACAGCTCGTTAGATTGTCACTGAGTGCTCTGTGAAAGTGTGTAAGCGTGCTGAGACTAAAATGTATATCATTTTACTGTGGCTTATGGGTGATGTTCTGTAATGCATCGCTAGTAATTTATTATAACCTTCGCCTCGATTACAAGCAGCCAGCTTGAAATAAATAGTCGCTTCTGTCTAGATACGTCATGACGTCAAAGGCAGGGTGATTTTATTCCGTTGTTGTCGTAGATTGGGAAACTTATCTTTGCAACAAATCGAAATCCAAGGTCAATTATCTAATGGTTACAGAGACTAAGCAAGTAAGAAAGACAATGAAACGTTTCGATCTCGCCATGCGTGACCGAAATGTCTTGGCGCATTTAAAGAACTTGAATCAGCAAACAAACTTGAAATAAGAGATGCAATCAATCTCCACCTGCTGGTAAGAATGTGTGGCTAAGTATGTGGCTTATGGTTACATTATGCGTTTTACCTTTACCTATATCATGTCACCTGCTGACATCATTTCCGTGACATTCAATCCCTCTGTTCATTGTCTTTGTAACGATGTATAAATCTTATATGACATGTTGTTCTACGTTCAATAACATTCCTCCTCAGGCTTTTAAATCTATGTTTACCTTCTTATTATTATGTTTATATATGATAAAGTAGAAAAGGTCATTTGCGGAAGACTGGATTAGGAGGCCATATTAGTTTTGAATGCGGTTTCCACAGAGTAACATGGAAGACGGACAACCTCAAACATCGTTTATAGATTAAAGAGATATTGGATACTTACATTTCTCTAAATACTGGAACCACTTCTCGTGGTTGTGGAACATTGTACCTATACGAATGGATAAAACGGACCTTCAAGCTGGAGTCAACTGGTCCGCATCTAACATTTTAAAACTACAGTTTAAAATAAATGTTGCTTTAAGTGACTGTATTTACGTTTAATGAATTTTTTTTCGATTTTGTAAACATTTCTGCTAATATGACTGAAAATTCATAAAACGTGACATGAGAAAATAGGAATTTGTAAAAAAAATTTAAAAACCCTAATTATGTGATTATATTACGCAGGAAACCTGTTCTTTTGAATCAACACCAAAATACAGTAAGTTTGTCCTCTTACAAAAACACTAGACATCAAAATATAACCCAATAAACATGCTCTGTAGAAATATCGTAGAAATCAGATTAGAACTCAATAAACCTGCTTTCTTGAACAAAATATTCATCAAAATAAAACCCAACAAACCTGTCCTCACAACACCACAGACTACAGAATATTGATCAGCAAGCCCGTACTATCGGAACACCGAATGTATCAAATTGTAACTGAAACACCGCACTCAACAAATTATATATATCAACAAATTTGTCCTCCGTAAACATCATAAACATGAAAATATACTTCAGTCCCTATGAAGCTCCAAGGTACTCGGAATATGACACAACAATCTTGTTCTCTTGATACAGCATCAACAAAAAATATAACAAACCTTTCGTTTTATCACAATATGCACGTATGGGTTGGTTGAAATAATTCACTTCCACGTCTTGTCTTAGGTCTACAGAGCATAAGTGTGATGAAATAGAACACCTTCAGCTTATGTTTTCATCCAGAACAGTTTTCTCTCAAAGCAATAGCTCAGTCACGAGGGATCACACGGCCAAGGTCGAAACCAAACGTTTGAGTTATTACTCTAACGTTTTTATAAAGAGAGGCAGTGTCAAGAATCTTTCACTTACAACAATACTAAAAGCTAAAATATCATGAAAGTCAGTCTCCTGCCGTTAGGCTAAGACTGTAGGAGATATCCAGCTGACTGATTTAACAATAAGTTATGTTTTACCATATTTACCATTATAACGCCCCCACTGCTGGAAAGGCGAGCATGTTTGGCGCGACGGGGATGCGAACCTGCGACCCTCAGATTACGAGTCGCACGCCTCAACCCATCTGGCCTTACCAAGGTCCGACACCCCACATACCTTGAAAGTTAAAAACTACCCACAAGATGTACCAAGGTTCGACACTCTATATACCCTAAAAGTTAAAAACTACCCAGAAGATGTATCGAGGTTCGACTTCCTACATATCTTGAAAGTTAAAAACTACCCACAATATGTACCAAGGATCGACACCCGACATACCTTAAAAGTCAAAACTACCCACAAGATGTACCAAGGTTCGACATAACATTCTGTGTTAGTACGTTTAGAATTGTAGGTCCTAAGTATGATATAACATTCTGTAACAGTATGTTTAGAATTGCAGGTCCTGAGTATGGCATAACATTCTGTATTAGTATGTTTAGAATTGCAGGTCCTGACTATGATATAATATTCTGTACCAGTATGTTCAGAATTTCAGATGCTGACAAAGTAGTTCGTATTGAAAGTTTTATTGTAGTTCATGAGACTTACACTCTGTGTTTGTTGATTATATGTATGAAATGTATACACACCGCTTAGTAATGATTTTCCGTGTTTCCTTAGAAATCTAATTTTGGAATTTAAGACTCTTTAAGTGTACAGTGCTGTTTAATAACGGAAACTTTAATATGTTTCATAACGTCTTTTTCTCAGCTGTGTTATGGCGCTATAACTTGACTGTCAATCCCATTTATCGTTGGTAAAGAGTTGCTCAAGTGTTGGCGGTGGGTGCTGTCGACTAACTTCCTTCTTTTCAGTCAATCACTTTCAAATTTGGGACGATTAGAAAAATTAACCATCGAATACCTTTGGGAAAAATTCAACAAACAAACAAAACGTTGTGCAACTTTCCATATTGAAATACCTAACAACCGTTTGTTTGTTTATAATTTCGTACAAAGCTGCACAAACGAGGTTGTGAAAAAGGAATATTTCTTCAATTTTGAGCTTTTGTTTCAAATTCCTACACGTCATGCTTTCCACAAACAAGAGATAATTATTGATTGTTATAAGTACACCACGTTACTCTTGGTCTTATAAGATGTTAAAATTTGGAAATTCCCGTTTTCTATTTCCTAGGTTTATTAAAAATACACTAATTGTCAGTGTATGTCATGTAATTCGTTACTGATCATTTGTAGTCGGAGACTAGTTTAATGATTTTAGAGAATTTCCCTGTTTGTAAGGACGATTTCCTGCACGGACAGGGACAGAATGTACGAGTGTCATGTTAAGAAATACTTTTCTTTCTTAATGACGTAATTAGAGGTACATTAGGCTCTTCTAAAGTGATCATTTACAACTTTGGATTCTTTAAAAGCATTTCTACAAATGGAAAAAATAACAATGAAAGTTTAAGGACTGCAGTAACGTTAACACTTGAACATGAGGCTCTTGGTGTAGTGAAGTAATGTTGACACTTGAACATGAGGCTTTTGGTGTACTGCAGTAATGTTGACATTTGAACATGAGGTTTTTGTTTTCGTGTAGTGCAATAATGTTGACCCTTGAACATGAGGCTTTTGGTGTAGTGCAGTAATGTTAACACTTGAACATGAGGCTTTTGGTGTACTGCAGTAATGTTAACACTTGAACATGAGGCTTTTGGTGTAGTGCAGTAATGTTGACACTTGAACATAAGGCTTTTGGTGTACTACAGTAATGTTGACACTTGAACATAAGGCTTTTGGTGTAGTGCAGTAATGTTGACACTTGAACATGAGGCTTTTGGTGTAGTGCAGTAATGTTGACACTTGAACATGAGGCTTTTGGTGTAGTGCAGTAACGTTAACACTTGAACATGAGGCTTTTGGTGTACTGCAGTAATGTTAACACTTGAAGATGAGGCTTTTGGTGTACTGCAGTAATGTTAACACTTGAACATGAGGCTTTTGGTGTACTGCAGTAATGTTAACACTTGAACATGAGGCTTTGGTGTACTGCAGTAATGTTAACACTGAACATGAGGCTTTGGTGTAGTGCAGTAATGTTAACACTTGAACATGAGGCTTTTGGTGTAGTGCAGTAATGTTGACACTTGAACATGAGGCTTTTGGTGTACTGCAGTAATGTTAACACTTGAACATGAGGCTTTTGGTGTATTGCAGTAATGTTAACACTTGAACATGAGGCTTTTGGTGTACTGCAGTAATGTTGACACTTGAACATGAGACTTTTGGTGTACTGCAGTAGTGTAAACACTTGAACATGAGGCTTTTGGTGTAGTGCAGTAGTGTAAACACTTGAACATGAGGCTTTTGGTGCAGTGCAGTAATGTTTACACTTGAACATGAGGCTTTTAGTGTTGTTAAATAATCTCAGTATTATAGATTAGTGTTTCCGCTGTTGTTGAATAATCTCAGGATTATAGATTAGTGTTTCCGCTGTTGTTGTATAATCTCCCCGAATACTCTTTTAAACTTCAAAAAGACCATCTCTTAGTCTTCTGAAAGAGATCTAAATATTCACGTGTGTGATAACTTTCCCATCCATGTATTTACCCTATTATCCACTTAGAAAGATTCAGTACCCTTTCATGGTTAAGAACAGAACAAGTCAGTGTTCTAAGTGAGATCAAACTATGTAAAACGTAGATCCAAATTATGATAACCCATATGAACGTAAAGATCGTTTATTAAATATTTGTTGCACTTGCTCTTGACTAGAAATACCAAATATTTTAATGTAATAATAAAACCTTAATAATTATGCCAATAATAAAGGTGGATAACGTAAATAAGGAAATCCGAATCTTGAGGACTGGTACCTTGGGCGCTTCACTGTGGAGAAACGTTCAGTTAAATGGGATTTTTTTATAACGTTCTTTTATCCACCAACTTAAAACCCAGTAAAGTGGGGTTTTCCCAAAACCTTTCGATAGAATAGATTCAGCATTTCTATACGTGGCACTCTAACAATGCTTTTTTTTTTTAAATTAAAGTACACCAAGGCGTGTCCTTTCTTTTGAATATGCAATTAATAACGTATGAAAGATGGAGACAATATAATAGTTTCCTTTGGCAAAGACAATAGAAGACTAGCTTGTGAGTACAACATGAAGTCGGTTTTTTATCGCTCATAGACTGCTGTTTATGTCGAGTTCTGTTTTTTTTTTATCACGCAATTAAAGTTATTGATGCAGAGAACTTTAAGATACGTTCTTTATATAAACTGTACTTACATCAAGAAACGTTACTACTTTACAGGACCGTTAGCTTCCTGAATTTTTCTGAACGTTGGAAACAACAACTGTATAACATTAAACTTCACAATGTTCGAGGGAACACAAACGACAACAACAATGTATGTCATGTATGGGTATTACATTTTTACTAATAAAACAGAGAATAACGTTTCAATGTGTATGCGTGTTTCCTTATAGCAAAGCTACATAGGGATATGTCATGAGTCCACCGACGGGAGTCGAACCCATGATTTTAGCATCGTAAGTACGTAGACTTACCGCTGTACTGCCGAGGGACCCTTCTTAGGTCATCTTCAGATTTAGAAGGTCGAAACGTTGTTCTCTGCTTATCAGTAAAAGTGTTAATACCCATACCAGCCGCCCTGAGATACGTTTTTATTTCAAGTGGGTGTTTCGTCATCACGAACCAACGACTTTTTTATACCTGATATATCAATAACTTTAAGATTTAATTATTTTCATCAGTTAAAAAAATACATTACAAATAGCATTTTAAGAGAAACAACCATAAAAACTGTAGTCATGAGTATGACGAATTTTAGTTCGTCTGATCTGAAGGCATTAAGTTGTCTTTAGTCAAGCACTGAAAACTAAGAGATAAGTATGGTTGAAAAGAACCCTGAAAACTACACAGCAAACATGATAACAATAAACATTGAAAGCTACACAGCAAAATAATAACAATAAATACTGAAAACTACACAGCAAACATGATAAAAATAAGCACTGAAAACTACGCAGAAACAAGTTAACAATAAACAATGAAAACTATACAGCAAACATGATAACAATAAACACTGAAAACTACACAGCAAACTGTTAACAATAAACATTGAAAACTACACAGCAAACTGATAACAATAAACACTGAAAACTACAGAGAAACATGATAAAAATAAACACTGAAAACTACACAGCAAACTGATAACAATAAACACTGCAAACTACACAGAAACATGATAACAATAAACACTGAAAACTACAGAGCAAACATGATAAAAATAAGCACTGAAAACTACGCAGAAACATGGTAACAATAAACACTGAAAACTATACAGCAAACATGATAACAATAAACACTGAAAACTACACAGCAAACTGTTAACAATAATCACTGAAAACTACACAGCAAACATGATAAAAATAGACACTGAAAACCACGCAGCAAACATGATAACAATAAACACTGAAAACTACACAGCAAACATGATAAAAATAAACACTGAAAACTATACAGCAAACATGATAACAATAAACACTGAAACCTATACAGCAAACATGATAACAATAAACACTGAAAACTACACAGCAAGCATGATAACTATAGATACTGAAAACTACACAGCAAACTGATAACAATAAACACTGCAAACTACACAGCAAACTGATAACAATAAACACTGCAAACTACACAGCAAACTGATAACAATAAACACTGCAAACTACACAGAAACATGATAACAATAAACACTGAAAACTACACAGAAACATGATAACAATAAACACTGAAACTATACAGCAAAATGATAACAATAAACACTGCAAACTACACAGCAAACTGTTAACAATAAACACTGCAAACTACACAGCAAACTGTTAACAATAAACACTGCAAACTACACAGCAAACTGATAACAATAAACACTGCAAACTACACAGAAACATGATAACAATAAACACTGAAAACTACACAGAAACATGATAACAATAAACACTGAAACTATACAGCAAAATGATAACAATAAACACTGCAAACTACACAGCAAACTGTTAACAATAAACACTGAAAACTACACAGCAAACTGTTAACAATAAACACTGAAAACTACACAGCAAACAGATAACAATAAACACTGAAAACTACAGAGAAACATGATAACAATAAACACTGAAAACTACACAGAAACATGATAAAAATAAGCACTGAAAACTACGCGTAAACAAGTTAACAATAAACACTGAAAACAATACAGCAAACATGATAACAATAAACACTGAAAACTACACAGCAAACTGTTAACAATAAACACTGAAAACTACAGAGAAACATGATAACAATAGACACTCATAACTACACAGCAAACATGATAAAAATAAGCACTGAAAACTACGCAGAAACAAGTTAACAATAAACAATGAAAACTATACAGCAAACGTGATAACAATAAACACTGAAAACTACAAGCAAACTGTTAACAATAAACACTGAAAACTACACAGCAAACTGATAACAATAAACACTGAAAACTACAGAGAAACATGATAACAATAAACACTGAAAACTACACAGAAACATGATAAAAATAAACACTGAAAACTACACAGCAAACATGATAAAAATAAACACTGAAAACTACGCAGCAAACATGATAACAATAAACACTGAAAACTACACAGCAAACATGATAACAATAAACACTGAAAACTATACAGCAAACATGATAACAATAGACACTAAAAACTATGCAGCAAACTGATAACAATAAACACTGCAAACTACACAGAAACATGATAACAATAAACACTGAAAACTACACAGCAAACTGATAACAATAAACACTGCAAACTACACAGAAACATGATGACAATAAACACTGAAAACTACACAGAAACATGATAAAAATAAACACTGAAAACTACACAGAAAAATGATAACAATAAACACTGCAAACTATACATCAAACTGATAACAATAAACACTGCAAACTACACAGAAAACTGATAACAATAAACACTGCAAACTACACAGAAACATGATAACAATAAACACTGCAAACTACACAGCAAACTAATAACAATAAACACTGCAAACTACACAGTAAAAATGATAACAATAAACACTGAAAACTACACAGCAAACTGATAACAATAAACACTGCAAACTACACAGAAACATGATAACAATAAACAATGAAAACTATACAGCAAACATGTTAACAATAAACACTGAATACTACACAGCAAGCATGATAACTATAGATACTGAAAACTACACAGCAAACTGATAACAATAAACACTGCAAACTACACAGCAAAATGATAACAATAAACACTGAAAACTACACAGCAAAAATGATAACAATAAACACTGAAAACTACACAGCAAACTGATAACAATAAACACTGAAAACTACACAGAAACATGATAACAATAAACACTGAAAACTACACAGCAAACTGATAACAAAAACACTGCAAACTACGCAGAAACATGATAACAATGAACACTGCAAACTACACAGAAAGATGATAACAATAAACACTGAAAACTACACAGAAAACTGATAACAATAAACACTGCAAACTACACAGAAACATGATAACAATAAACACTGAAAACTACACAGAAACATGATAGCAATAAACACTGCAAACTATACAGCAAACTGATAACAATAAACACTGCAAACTACACAGCAAACGGATAACCATAAACACTGAAAACTACACAGCAAACATGATAACAATAAACACTGAAAACAACACAGCAAACTGATAACAATAAACACTGAAAACTACACAGAAACATGATAACAATAAACACTGAAAACTACACAGCAAACTGATAACAATGAACACTGCAAACTACGCAGAAACATGATAACAATAAACACTGCAAACTACATAGAAACATGATAACAATAAACACTGAAACTATACAGCAAAATGATAACAATAAACACTGCAAACTACACAGCAAACTGATAACAATAAACACTGTAAACTAAACAGAAACATGATAACAATAAACACTGAAAACTACACAGAAACATGATAACAATAAACACTGCAAACTATACATCAAACTGATAACAATAAACACTGCAAACTACACAGCAAACTGTTAACAATAAACACTGAAAACTACAGAGAAACATGATAACAATAGACACTCACAACTACACAGCAAACATGATAAAAATAAGCACTGAAAACTACGCAGAAACAAGTTAACAATAAACAATGAAAACTATACAGCAAACGTGATAACAATAAACACTGAAAACTACAAGCAAACTGTTAACAATAAACACTGAAAACTACACAGCAAACTGATAACAATAAACACTGAAAACTACAGAGAAACATGATAACAATAAACACTGAAAACTACACAGAAACATGATAAAAATAAACACTGAAAACTACACAGCAAACATGATAAAAATAAACACTGAAAACTATGCAGCAAACATGATAACAATAAACACTGAAAACTACACAGCAAACATGATAACAATAAACACTGAAAACTATACAGCAAACATGATAACAATAGACACTAAAAACTATACAGCAAACTGATAACAATAAACACTGCAAACTACACAGAAACATGATAACAATAAACACTGCAAACTACACAGAAACATGATAACAATAAACACTGAAAACTACACAGCAAACTGATAACAATAAACACTGAAAACTACACAGAAACATGATAACAATAAACACTGAAAACTACACAGAAACATGATAACAATAAACACTGCAAACTACACAGAAACATGATAACAATAAACACTGCAAACTACACAGCAAACTAATAACAATAAACACTGCAAACTACACAGCAAACTGTTAACAATAAACACTGAAAACTACACAGCAAACTGTTAACAATAAACACTGAAAACTACAGAGAAACATGATAACAATAAACACTGAAAACTACACAGAAACATGATAAAAATAAGCACTGAAAACTACGCAGAAACAAGTTAACAATAAACAATGAAAACTATACAGCAAACATGATAACAATAAACACTGAAAACTACACAGCAAACTGTTAACAATAAACACTGAAAACTACAGAGAAACATGATAACAATAGACACTCACAACTACACAGCAAACATGATAAAAATAAGCACTGAAAACTACGCAGAAACAAGTTAACAATAAACAATGAAAACTATACAGCAAAGGTGTTAACAATAAACACTGAAAACTACAAGCAAACTGTTAACAATAAACACTGAAAACTACACAGCAAACATGATAACAATAAACACTGAAAACTACACAGAAACATGATAAAAATAAACACTGAAAACTACGCAGCAAACATGATAACAATAAACACTGAAAACTACACAGCAAACATGATAACAATAAACACTGAAAACTATACAGCAAACATGATAACAATAGACACTAAAAACTATACAGCAAACTGATAAGAATAAACACTGCAAACTACACAGAAACATGATAACAATAAACACTGCAAACTACACAGAAACATGATAACAATAAACAATGAAAACTATACAGCAAACATGTTAACAATAAACACTGAATACTACACAGCAAGCATGATAACTATAGATACTGAAAACTACACAGCAAACTGATAACAATAAACACTGCAAACTACACAGCAAAATGATAACAATAAACACTGAAAACTACACAGCAAAAATGATAACAATAAACACTGAAAACTACACAGCAAACTGATAACAATAAACACTGCAAACTACGCAGAAACATGATAACAATAAACACTGCAAACTACACAGAAACATGATAACAATAAACACTGAAAACTACACAGAAACATGATAGCAATAAACACTGCAAACTATACAGCAAACTGATAACAATAAACACTGCAAACTACACAGCAAACGGATAACCATAAACACTGAAAACTACACAGCAAACATGATAACAATAAACACTGAAAACAACACAGCAAACTGATAACAATAAACACTGAAAACTACACAGAAACATGATAACAATAAACACTGAAAACTACACAGCAAACTGATAACAATGAACACTGCAAACTACGCAGAAACATGATAACAATAAACACTGCAAACTACATAGAAACATGATAACAATAAACACTGAAACTATACAGCAAAATGATAACAATAAACACTGCAAACTACACAGCAAACTGATAACAATAAACACTGCAAACTACACAGAAACATGATAACAATAAACACTGAAAACTACACAGAAATATGATAACAATAAACACTGCAAACTATACATCAAACTGATAACAATAAACACTGCAAACTACACAAAAAACTGATAACCATAAACACTGAAAACTACACAGCAAACATGATAGCAATAAACACTGCAAACTACACAGCAAACTGATAACAATAAACACTGCAAACTACACAGAAACATGATAACAATAAACACTGCAAACTACACAGCAAACTAATAACAATAAACACTGCAAACTACACAGCAAACTGTTAACAATAAACACTGAAAACTACACAGCAAACTGTTAACAATAAACACTGAAAACTACAGAGAAACATGATAACAATAAACACTGAAAACTACACAGAAACATGATAAAAATAAGCACTGAAAACTACGCAGAAACAAGTTAACAATAAACAATGAAAACTATACAGCAAACATGATAACAATAAACACTGAAAACTACACAGCAAACTGTTAACAATAAACACTGAAAACTACAGAGAAACATGATAACAATAGACACTCACAACTACACAGCAAACATGATAAAAATAAGCACTGAAAACTACGCAGAAACAAGTTAACAATAAACAATGAAAACTATACAGCAAAGGTGTTAACAATAAACACTGAAAACTACAAGCAAACTGTTAACAATAAACACTGAAAACTACACAGCAAACATGATAACAATAAACACTGAAAACTACACAGAAACATGATAAAAATAAACACTGAAAACTACGCAGCAAACATGATAACAATAAACACTGAAAACTACACAGCAAACATGATAACAATAAACACTGAAAACTATACAGCAAACATGATAACAATAGACACTAAAAACTATACAGCAAACTGATAAGAATAAACACTGCAAACTACACAGAAACATGATAACAATAAACACTGCAAACTACACAGAAACATGATAACAATAAACAATGAAAACTATACAGCAAACATGTTAACAATAAACACTGAATACTACACAGCAAGCATGATAACTATAGATACTGAAAACTACACAGCAAACTGATAACAATAAACACTGCAAACTACACAGCAAAATGATAACAATAAACACTGAAAACTACACAGCAAAAATGATAACAATAAACACTGAAAACTACACAGCAAACTGATAACAATAAACACTGCAAACTACGCAGAAACATGATAACAATGAACACTGCAAACTACACAGAAACATGATAACAATAAACACTGAAACTATACAGCAAAATGATAACAATAAACACTGAAAACTACACAGCAAACTGATAATAATAAACACTGAAAACTACACAGAAACATGATAACAATAAACACTGAAAACTATACATCAAACATGATAACAATAAACACTGAAACTATACAGCAAAATGATAACAATAAATACTGCAAACTACACAGAAACATGATAACAATAAATACTGCAAACTACACAGAAACATGATAACAATAAACACTGAAAACTACACAGCAAACATGATAAAATAAAGACTGAAAACTACGCATAAACATGGTAACAATAAACATTGAAAACTACACAGCAAACATGATAAAAATAGACACTGAAAACTACGCAGCAAACATGATAACAATAAACACTGAAAACTACACAGCAAACATGATAAAAATAAACACTGAAAACTATACAGCAAACTGATAACAATAAACACTGCAAACTACACAGAAACATGATAACAATAAACACTGAAAACTACACAGAAACATGATAACAATAAACACTGCAAACTATACAGCAAACTGATAACAATAAACACTGCAAACTACCCAGCAAACGGATAACCATAAACATTGAAAACTACACAGCAAACATGATAACTATAGATACTGAAAACTACACAGCAAACTGATAACAATAAACACTGCAAACTACACAGCAAAATGATAACAATAAACACTGAAAACTACACAGCAAAAATGATAACAATAAACACTGAAAACTACACAGCAAACTGATAACAATAAACACTGAAAACTACACAGAAACATGATAACAATAAACACTGAAAACTACACAGCAAACTGATAACAAAAACACTGCAAACTACGCAGAAACATGATAACAATGAACACTGCAAACTACACAGAAACATGATAACAATAAACACTGCAAACTATACAGCAAACTGATAACAATAAACACTGCAAACTACACAGCAAACGGACAACCATAAACACTGAAAACTACACAGCAAACATGATAACTATAGATACTGAAAACTACACAGCAAACTGATAACAATAAACACTGCAAACTACACAGCAAAATGATAACAATAAACACTGAAAATTACACAGCAAAAATGATAACAATAAACACTGAAAACTACACAGCAAACTGATAACAATAAGCACTGAAAACTACACAGAAACATGATAACAATAAACACTGAAAACTACACAGCAAACTGATAACAAAAACACTGCAAACTACGCAGAAACATGATAACAATGAACACTGCAAACTACACAGAAACATGATAACAATAAACACTGAAACTATACAGCAAAATGATAACAATAAACACTGAAAACTACACAGCAAACTGATAATAATAAACACTAAAAACTACACAGAAACATGATAACAATAAACACTGAAAACTATACAGCAAACTGATAACAATAAACACTGCAAACTACACAGCAAACGGATAACCATAAACACTGAAAACTACACAGCAAACATGATAACAATAAACACTGAAAACTACACAGCAAACTGATAACAATAAACACTGCAAACTACACAGAAACATGATAACAATAAACACTGAAAACTACACAGCAAACTGATAACAATAAACACTGCAAACTACGCAGAAACATGATAACAATAAACACTGCAAACTACATAGAAACATGATAACAATAAACACTGAAACTATACAGCAAAATGATAACAATAAACACTGCAAATTACACAGCAAACTGATAACAATAAACACTGCAAACTACACAGAAACATGATAACAATAAACACTGCAAACTACACAGAAAACTGATAACCATAAACACTGAAAACTACACAGTAAACATGATAGCAATAAACACTGCAAACTACACAGAAAACTGATAACAATAAACACTGCAAACTACACAGAAACATGATAACAATAAACACTGCAAACTACACAGCAAACTAATAACAATAAACACTGCAAACTACGCAGAAACATGATAACAATAAACACTGCAAACTACACAGAAACATGATAACAATAAACACTGAAAACTACACAGAAACATGATAACAATAAACACTGCAAACTACACAGAAACATGATAACAATAAACCTTGAAAACTATACAGCAAACATGATAACAATAAACACTGAAAACTATACAGCAAACATGATAACAATAAACACTGAATACTACACAGCAAAATGATAACAATATACACTGAAAACTATACAGCAAAATGATAACAATAAACACTGAAAACTATACAGCAAATATGATAACAATAAACACTAAAAACTACACAGAAAAAATGATAATAATAAACACTGAAACTTTCTTTTAAACTAGTGACAATGAACACTGAAACTAAAGGATAAGCATAGTTGTAATGAACACTGAAAATTATATCGCAATAATGGTGACAATAAACACTGAAAACTAAAGAATAAACAAAGTAACAATGAACACAGAAAACTATACAAGAAACACGTTAACAAAGAAAAAAACACTGAAAATTATATGAAAAACCGGGTAATGTGACGGTCAATACCACTATTCGTTGGTAAAAGAGTAGCCTAAGAGTTGGCGGTGGGTTGTAATGACTAGCTGCCTTCCCTCTAATCTTACACTGCTAAATTAGGGAAGACTAGCACAGATGGCCCTCGAGTAGCTTTGAGCAAAATTCAAACCAAACCAATAGAATATTCTTGTAACACTGTTGATTTATTACCAGGTCTCCTTTTCTTACTGGATTATTGTGTTGACTTACGTTTCTGTTTTTCTCTTATAGAATATTCTTGTAACACTGTTGATTTATTACCAGGTCTCCTTTTCTTACTGGATTATTGTGTTGACTTACGTTTCTGTTTTTTTTCTCTTATAGAATATTCTTGTAACACTGTTGATTTATTACCAGGTCTCCTTTTCTTACTGGATTATTGTGTTGACTTACGTTTCTGTTTTTCTCTTATAGAATATTCTTGTAACACTGTTGATTTATTACCAGGTCTCCTTTTCTTACTGGATTATTGTGTTGACTTACGTTTCTGTTTTTCTCTTATAGAATATTCTTGTAACACTGTTGATTTATTACCAGGTCTCCTTTTCTTACTGGATTATTGTGTTGACTTACGTTTCTGTTTTTCTCTTATAGAATATTCTTGTAACACTGTTGATTTATTACCAGGTCTCCTTTTCTTACTGGATTATTGTGTTGACTTACGTTTCTGTTTTTTTTTCTCTTATAGAATATTCTTGTAACACTGTTGATTTATTACCAGGTCTCCTTTTCTTACTGGATTATTGTGTTGACTTACGTTTCTGTTTTTCTCTTATAGAATATTCTTGTAACACTGTTGATTTATTACCAGGTCTCCTTTTCTTACTGGATTATTGTATTGACTTACGTTTCTGTTTTTCTCTTATAGAATATTCTTGTAACACTGTTGATTTATTACCAGGTCTCCTTTTCTTACTGGATTATTGTGTTGACTTACGTTTCTGTTTTTCTCTTATAGAATATTCTTGTAACACTGTTGATTTATTACCAGGTCTCCTTTTCTTACTGGATTATTGTGTTGACTTACGTTTCTGTTTTTCTCTTACTAGAATATTCTTGTAACACTGTTGATTTATTACCAGGTCTCCTTTTCTTACTGGATTATTGTGTTGACTTACGTTTCTGTTTTTCTCTTATAGAATATTCTTGTAACACTGTTGATTTATTACCAGGTCTCCTTTTCTTACTGGATTATTGTGTTGACTTACGTTTCTGTTTTTCTCTTACTAGAATACTGAGTTGATATAATTTTCTATGTTTTTCCTACCGGATTATAGTGATATATATCTTTCTGTCATTTTCTTATTTAGAAATGTCACATGACTGTTTATTATCTTATGAATGTCGCATGACTGTTTACTATCTTATGAATGTCACGTGACGCTATATATCAAACAAGAAAAAGACAAACCATTTATGAATATCACAGAGCAGTATTTGTTTTCTTGGAAAAATCACCTAACAGTTTCTTACCTTAGGAACGTCACATAACTCTGTTATCGTAAGACGATACATGACTCGATTTACATTTTTGGATTGCACATAATCGTTTGTTATCCAAGGATAACATATGGGCCTGTATATTATTTTAGTAATTTCATGTGAATACTTATTACCTTAAAAGTGTCACATGACTGCACGTCATCTTAGAAATGTTACATGACTATTTGTTGCGTGACTGTTTTCGTTACATTAAAATTTCACATGACCGTTTATTATCTTATGAATATCAAGTGACTTTGTTATCGTATAAGAAACATCACGTGACTGCTTTATACATTTGCAACATCACATGATTGTGTTTGTTATCTTGGAAATGTCACGTGAATGTTTATTAACACCTTTCTGCGTTCTCCTTATAATTTGATACATCGGTATCACTGTTATTATATTATTACAAAGACACCAGATTAGTAATAGTACATAAAATGAGTTTTAATAGTTACAAAATGAGTAAAGGATGTAGAGTTCGATAAACACTACTGTAAACTAATAAACAAAATTATCAGTAGAGTTTGATATACACCACTGAGGAAGTATCACTGAGAAACCGTTAGATCTAACATTTGGAATTCACACCGTGTAAACTGAGGACTTATGCACATTCCTCTTAACTTGCCCCTTTCAGATTCCAAATCAGAAGAAAATTATGAACTTCACAAAAACAGGAAAGATGAATGTGATATGGAGGGCACTGATACTAATCGGTACAAGTATGGATGGCATTTATTATGGCATACTACGTCAAGGACTTTGACGTAGGTCGGGCGTATTTCAGAAGATAAAAATTCATGGATGCTGTACAATGTATTTATTAATTATTGTATTATCTATTTATTGGCGAAACTGTTTTTGTGTTTTGTTCTGGCTGTTTTAAGATTACAAGACTTCATACAGTCTGAGACACATATTACTACTATATACATAGAAGTAAAGTTACCACAAATTTGTAATGGTAACACTGTGCCACCAAGGTTATACTATGAACAGTAGTAATAAACATCTTACACACAGTGATTTCGTGGTAACCCTGTACCATGAACATTTTACTCAGAGAGATAACACTGCACTATGAACATTTTACTTAGAGTGGAAACACTGCTTCATGAACATCTTACACAGAGTGGTAACATTGTGCCATGAGTGTCTCACTATAAATGGTGACATTGTACCATTAATATCTTACTCTGAATGTTAACATTGTGCCATGAGTGTCTCACTATGAATGGTAACATTGGGCCATTAATATCTTATTTTGAATGGTAACATTGTGCCATTAATATCTTACTCTGAATGTTAACATTGTGCCATTAATATCTTACTCTGAATGTTAACATTGTGCCATGAGTGTCTCACTATGAATGGTAACATTGTGCCATTAATATCTTACTCTGAATGGTAACATTGTGCCATGAGTGACTCACTATAAATGGTGACATTGTGCCATTAATATCTTATTCTGAATGTTAACATTGTGCCATGAGTGTCGCACTATGAATGGTAACATTGTGCCATTAATATCTTATTCTGAATGGTGACATTGTGCCATTAATATCTTACTCTGAATGGTAACATTGTGCCATGAGTCTCTCACTATGAATGGTAACATTGTGCCATTAATATCTTATTTTGAATGGTAACATTGTGCCATTAATATCTTATTCTGAATGTTAACATTGTGCCATTAATATCTTACTCTGAATGGTAACATTGTGCCAGTAATATCTTACTCTGAATGTTAACATTGTGCCATGAGTGTCTCACTATGAATGGTAACATTGTGCCATTAATATCTTACTCTGAATGTTAACATTGTGCAATGAGTGTCTCTCTATGAATGGTAACATTGTGCCATTAATATCTTACTCTGAATAGTAACATTGTGCCATGAATGACTCACTATAAATGGTGACATTGTGCCATTAATATCTTACTCTGAATGTTAACATTGTGCCATGAGTGTCTCACTATGAATGGTAACATTGTGCCATTAATATCTTATTCGGAATGGTGACATTGTGCCATTAATATCTTACTCTGAATGGTAACATTGTGCCAAGTGTCTCACTATGAATGGTAACATTGTGCCATTAATATCTTACTTTGAAAGGTAACATTGTGCCAGTAATATCTTACTCTGAATGTTAACATTGTGCCATTAATATCTTATTCTGAATGGTAACGTTGTGCCATTAATATCTTACTCAGAATGGTGACATTGTGCCAGTAATAACTTACTCTGAATTTTAACATTGTGCCATGATTGTCTCTCTATGAATGGTTTCATTGTGCCATTAATATCTTACTCTGAATGGTAACATTGTGCCAATAATATCTTATTCTGAATGTTAACATTGTGCCATTAATATCTTACTCTGAATGGTAACATTGTGCCAGCAATATCTTACTCTGAATGGTAACATTGTGCCAGTAATACCTTACTCTGAATGTGAACATTGTGCCAGTAATATCTTACTCTGAATGTTAACATTGTGTCATGAGTGTCTCACTATAAATGGAAACATTGTGCCATTAATATCTTACTCTGAATGGTAACATTGTGCCATGAGTGACTCACTATAAATGGTGACATTGTGCCATTAATATCTTACTCTGAATGGTAACATTGTGCCATGAGTGTCTCACTATGAATGGTAACATTGTGCCATTAATATCTTATTCTGAATGGTGACATTGTGCCATTAATATCTTACTGTGAATGGTAACATTGTGCCATGAGTGTCTCACTATGAATGGTAACATTGTGCCATTAATATCTTAATTTGAATGGTAACATTGTGCCATTAATATCTTACTCTGAATGGTAACATTGTGCCATGAGTGTCTCACTATGAATGGTAACATTGTGCCATGAGTGTCTCACTATGAATGGTAACATTGTGCCATTAATATCTTACTCTGAATGGTAACATTGTGCCATTAATATCTTATTCTGAATGTTAACATTGTGCCATTAATATCTTACTCTGAATGTTAAAATTGTGCCATGAGTGTCTCACTATGAATGGTAATATTGTGCCATTAATATCTTACTCTGAATGGTAACATTGTGCCATGAGTGACTCACTATAAATGGTGACATTGTGCCATTAATATCTTATTCTGAATGTTAACATTGTGCCATGAGTGTCGCACTATGAATGGTAACATTGTGCCATTAATATCTTATTCTGAATGGTGACATTGTGCCATTAATATCTTACTCTGAATGGTAACATTGTGCCATGAGTGTCTCACTATGAATGGTAACATTGTGCCATTAATATCTTATTTTGAAAGGTAACATTGTGCCATTAATATCTTATTCTGAATGTTAACGTTGCGCCATTAATATCTTACTCTGAATGGTAACATTGTGCCAGTAATATCTTACTCTGAATGTTAACATTGTTCCATGAGTGTCTCACTATGAATGGTAACATTGTGCCATTAATATCTTACTCTGAATAGTAACATTGTGCCATGAGTGACTCACTATAAATGGTGACATTGTGCCATTAATATCTTACTCTGAATGTTAACATTGTGCCATTAATATCTTACTCTGAATGTTAACATTGTGCCATGAGTGTCTCACTATGAATGGTAACATTGTGCCATTAATATCTTATTCTGAATGGTGACATTGTGCCATTAATATCTTACTCTGAATGGTAACATTGTGCCATGAGTGTCTCACTATGAATGGTAACATTGTGCCATTATTATCTTACTCTGAATGGTAACATTGTGCCATTTATATCTTATTCTGAATGTTAACATTGTGCCATTAATATCTTACTCTGAATGTTAACATTGTGCCATGAGTGTCTCACTATGAATGGTAACATTGTGCCATTAATACCATACTCTGAATGGTAACATTGTGCCAGTAATATCTTACTCTGAATGGTAACATTGTGCCATTAATATCTTACTCTGAATGGTGACATTGTGCCATTAATATCTTACTCTGAATGGTAACATTGTGTCAGTAATATCTTACTCTGAATGTTAACATTGTGACATGAGTGTCTCACTATGAATGGTAACATTGTGCCATTAATATCTTACTCTGAATGGTAACATTGTGCCATTTATATCTTATTCTGAATGTTAACATTGTGCCAGTAATATCTTACTCTGAATGGTAACATTGTGCCATTTATATCTTATTCTGAATGTTAACATTGTGCCAGTAATATCTTACTCTGAATGGTAACATTGTGCCAGTAATATCTTACTCTGAATGTTAACATTGTGCCATGAGTGTCTCACTATGAATGGTAACATTGTGCCATTAATATCTTACTCTGAATGGTAACATTGTGCCATGAGTGTCTCACTATGAATGGTAACATTGTGCCATTAATATCTTACTCTGAATGGTAACATTGTGCCAGTAATATCTTACTCTGAATGTTAACATTGTGCCATGAGTGTCTCACTATGAATGGTAACATTGTGCCATTAATATCTTTCTCTGAATGGTAACATTGTGCCATTAATATCTTATTCTGAATGTTAACATTGTGCCATTAATATCTTACTCTGAATGGTAACATTGTGCCAGTAATATCTTACTCTGAATGGTAACATTGTGCCATGAGTGTCACACTATGAATGGTAACATTGTGCCATTAATATCTTACTCTGAATGTTAACATTGTGCCATGAGTGTCTCACTATGAATGGTAACATTGTGCCATTAATATCTTATTCTGAATGGTGACATTGTGCCATTAATATCTTACTCTGAATGGTGACATTGTGCCATGAGTGTCTCACTATGAATGGTGACATTGTGCTATTAATATCTTATTTTGTATGGTAACATTGTGCCATTAATATCTTATTCTGAATGTTAACATTGTGCCATTAATATCTTACTCTGAATGGTAACATTGTGCCAGTAATATCTTACTTTGAATGTGAATATTGTGCCAGTAATATCTTACTCTGAATGTTAACATTGTGCCATGAGTGTCTCACTATGAATGGTAACATTGTGCCAGTAATATCTTACTCTGAATGTTAACATTGTGCCATGAGTGTCTCACTATGAATGGTAACATTGTGCCATTAATATCTTACTCTGAATGGTAACATTGTGCCATTAATATCTTACTCTGAATGGTAACATTGTGCCATGAGTGACTCACTCTAAATGGTGACATTGTGCCATTAATATCTTACTGTGAATGGTAACATTGTGCCATGAGTGTCTCACTATGAATGGTAACATTGTGCCATTAATATCTTATTCTGAATGGTGACATTGTGCCATTAATATCTTACTCTGAATGGTAACATTGTGCCATGAGTGACTCACTATAAATGGTGACATTGTGACATTAATATCTTACTCTGAATGGTAACATTGTGCCATGAGTGACTCACTATAAATGGTGACATTGTGCCATTAGTATCTTACTCTGAATGGTAACATTGTGCCATGAGTGACTCACTATAAATGGTGACATTGTGCCATTAATATCTTACTCTGAATGGTGACATTGTGCCATGAGTGTCTCACTATGAATGGTAACATTGTGCCATTAATATCTTATTTTGAATGGTAACATTGTGCCATTAATATCTTATTCTGAATGGTGACATTGTGCCATTAATATCTTACTCTGAATGGTAACATTGTGCCATTAATATCTTATTTTGAATGGTAACATTGTGCCATTAATATCTTATTTTGAATGGTAACATTGTGCCATTAATATCTTACTCTGAATGGTAACATTGTGCCATTAATATCTTATTCTGAATGTTAACATTGTGCCATTAATATCTTACTCTGAATGGTAACATTGTGCCAGTAATATCTTAATCTGAATGTTAACATTGTGCCATGAGTGTCTCACTATGAATGGAAACATTGTGCCATTAATATCTTACTTTGAATGTTAACATTGTGCCAGTAATATCTTACTCTGAATGTTAACATTGTGCCATGAGTGTCTCACTATGAATAATAACATTGTGCCATTAATATCTTACTCTGAATGGTAACATTGTGCCATGAGTGACTCACTATAAATGGTGACATTGTGCCATTAATATCTTATTCTGAATGGTGACATTGTGCCATTAATATCTTACTCTGAATGGTAACATTGTGCCATGAGGGTCTCACTATGAATGGTAACATTGTGCCATTAATATCTTACTCTGAATGGTAACATTGTGCCATTTATATCTTATTCTGAATGTTAACATTGTGCCATTAATATCTTACTCTGAATAGTAACATTGGGCCAGTAATATCTTACTCTGAATGTTAACATTGTGCCATGAGTGACTCACTATAAATGGTGACATTGTGCCATTAATATCTCACTATGAATGGTAACATTGTGCCATTAATATCTTACTCTGAATGGTAACATTGTGCCATTAATATCTTATTCTGAATGTTAACATTGTGCCATTAATATCTTACTCTGAATGTTAACATTGTGCCATGAGTGTCTCACTATGAATGGTAACATTGTGCCATTAATATCTTACTCTGAATGGTAACATTGTGCCATGAGTGACTCACTATAAATGGTGACATTGTGCCATTAATATCTTATTCTGAATGTTAACATTGTGCCATTAATATCTTACTCTGAATAGTAACATTGGGCCAGTAATATCTTACTCTGAATGTTAACATTGTGCCATGAGTGACTCACTATAAATGGTGACATTGTGCCATTAATATCTCACTATGAATGGTAACATTGTGCCATTAATATCTTACTCTGAATGGTAACATTGTGCCATTAATATCTTATTCTGAATGTTAACATTGTGCCATTAATATCTTACTCTGAATGTTAACATTGTGCCATGAGTGTCTCACTATGAATGGTAACATTGTGCCATTAATATCTTACTCTGAATGGTAACATTGTGCCATGAGTGACTCACTATAAATGGTGACATTGTGCCATTAATATCTTATTCTGAATGTTAACATTGTGCCATGAGTGTCGCACTATGAATGGTAACATTGTGCCATTAATATCTTATTCTGAATGGTGACATTGTGCCATTAATATCTTACTCTGAATGGTAACATTGTGCCATGAGTCTCTCACTATGAATGGTAACATTGTGCCATTAATATCTTATTTTGAATGGTAACATTGTGCCACTAATATCTTATTCTGAATGTTAACATTGTGCCATTAATATCTTACTCTGAATGGTAACATTGTGCCAGTAATATCTTACTCTGAATGTTAACATTGTGCCATGAGTGTCTCACTATGAATGGTAACATTGTGCCATTAATATCTTACTCTGAATGTTAACATTGTGCAATGAGTGTCTCTCTATGAATGGTAACATTGTGCCATTAATATCTTACTCTGAATAGTAACATTGTGCCATGAATGACTCACTATAAATGGTGACATTGTGCCATTAATATCTTACTCTGAATGTTAACATTGTGCCATGAGTGTCTCACTATGAATGGTAACATTGTGCCATTAATATCTTATTCGGAATGGTGACATTGTGCCATTAATATCTTACTCTGAATGGTAACATTGTGCCAAGTGTCTCACTATGAATGGTAACATTGTGCCATTAATATCTTACTTTGAATGGTAACATTGTGCCAGTAATATCTTACTTTGAATGTTAACATTGTGCCATTAATATCTTATTCTGAATGGTAACGTTGTGCCATTAATATCTTACTCAGAATGGTAACATTGTGCCAGTAATAACTTACTCTGAATTTTAACTATGTGCCATGATTGTCTCTCTATGAATGGTAACATTGTGCCATTAATATCTTACTCTGAATGGTAACATTGTGCCAATAATATCTTATTCTGAATGTTAACATTGTGCCATTAATATCTTACTCTGAATGTTAACATTGTGCCAGTAATATCTTACTCTGAATGGTAACATTGTGCCAGTAATATCTTACTCTGAATGTGAACATTGTGCCAGTAATATCTTACTCTGAATGTTAACATTGTGTCATGAGTGTCTCACTATAAATGGAAACATTGTGCCATTAATATCTTACTCTGAATGGTAACATTGTGCCATGAGTGACTCACTATAAATGGTGACATTGTGCCATTAATATATTACTCTGAATGGTAACATTGTGCCATGAGTGTCTCACTATGAATGGTAACATTGTGCCATTAATATCTTATTCTGAATGGTGACATTGTGCCATTAATATCTTACTGTGAATGGTAACATTGTGCCATGAGTGTCTCACTATGAATGGTAACATTGTGCCATTAATATCTTAATTTGAATGGTAACATTGTGCCATTAATATCTTATTCTGAATGGTGCCATTGTGCCATTAATATCTTACTCTGAATGGTAACATTGTGCCATGAGTGTCTCACTATGAATGGTAACATTGTGCCATTAATATCTTACTCTGAATGGTAACATTGTGCCATTAATATCTTATTCTGAATGTTAACATTGTGCCATTAATATCTTACTCTGAATGTTAACATTGTGCCATGAGTGTCTCACTATGAATGGTAATATTGTGCCATTAATATCTTACTCTGAATGGTAACATTGTGCCATGAGTGACTCACTATAAATGGTGACATTGTGCCATTAATATCTTATTCTGAATGTTAACATTGTGCCATGAGTGTCGCACTATGAATGGTAACATTGTGCCATTAATATCTTATTCTGAATGGTGACATTGTGCCATTAATATCTTACTCTGAATGGTAACATTGTGCCATGAGTGTCTCACTATGAATGGTAACATTGTGCCATTAATATCTTATTTTGAAAGGTAACGTTGTGCCATTAATATCTTACTCTGAATGGTAACATTGTGCCAGTAATATCTTACTCTGAATGTTAACCATGTTCCATGAGTGTCTCACTATGAATGGTAACATTGTGCCATTAATATCTTACTCTGAATAGTAACATTGTGCCATGAGTGACTCACTATAAATGGTGACATTGTGCCATTAATATCTTACTCTGAATGTTAACATTGTGCCATGAGTGTCTCACTATGAATGGTAACATTGTGCCATGAGTGTCTCACTATGAATGGTAACATTGTGCCATTAATATCTTACTCTGAATGGTAACATTGTGCCATGAGTGTCTCACTATGAATGGTAACATTGTGCCATTATTATCTTACTCTGAATGGTAACATTGTGCCATTTATATCTTATTCTGAATGTTAACATTGTGCCATTAATATCTTACTCTGAATGTTAACATTGTGCCATGAGTGTCTCACTATGAATGGTAACATTGTGCCATTAATACCATACTCTGAATGGTAACATTGTGCCAGTAATATCTTACTCTGAATGGTAACATTGTGCCATTAATATCTTACTCTGAATGGTGACATTGTGCCATTAATATCTTACTCTTAATGGTAACATTGTGTCAGTAATATCTTACTCTGAATGTTAACATTGTGACATGAGTGTCTCACTATGAATGGTAACATTGTGCCATTAATATCTTACTCTGAATGGTAACATTGTGCCATTTATATCTTATTCTGAATGTTAACATTGTGCCAGTAATATCTTACTCTGAATGGTAACATTGTGCCAGCAATATCTTACTCTGAATGTTAACATTGTGCCATGAGTGTCTCACTATGAATGGTAACATTGTGCCATTAATATCTTACTCTGAATGGTAACATTGTGCCAGTAATATCTTACTCTGAATGTTAACATTGTGCCATGAGTGTCTCACTATGAATGGTAACATTGTGCCATTAATATCTTACTCTGAATGTGAACATTGTACCAGTAATATCTTACTCTGAATGTTAACATTGTGCCATGAGTGTTTCACTATGAATGGTAACATTGTGCCATTAATATCTTACTCTGAATGGTAACATTGTGCCATGAGTGACTCACTATAAATGGTGACATTGTGCCATTAATATCTTACTCTGAATGGTAACATTGTGCCATGAGTGTCTCACTATGAATGGTAACATTGTGCCATTAATATTTTACTCTGAATGGTAACATTGTGCCATTAATATCTTATTCTGAATGTTAACATTGTGCCATTAATATCTTACTCTGAATGGTAACATTGTGCCAGTAATATCTTACTCTGAATGGTAACATTGTGCCATGAGTGTCACACTATGAATGGGAACATTGTGCCATTAATATCTTACTCTGAATGTTAACATTGTGCCATGAGTGTCTCACTATGAATGGTAACATTGTGCCATTAATATCTTATTCTGAATGGTGACATTGTGCCATTAATATCTTACTCTGAATGGTGACATTGTGCCATGAGTGTCTCACTATGAATGGTGACATTGTGCTATTAATATCTTATTTTGTATGGTAACATTGTGCCATTAATATCTTATTCTGAATGTTAACATTGTGCCATTAATATCTTACTCTGAATGGTAACATTGTGCCAGTAATATCTTACTTTGAATGTGAACATTGTGCCAGTAATATCTTACTCTGAATGTTAACATTGTGCCATGAGTGTCTCACTATGAATGGTAACATTGTGCCAGTAATATCTTACTCTGAATGTTAACATTGTGCCATGAGTGTCTCACTATGAATGGTAACATTGTGCCATTAATATCTTACTCTGAATGGTAACATTGTGCCATTAATATCTTACTCTGAATGGTAACATTGTGCCATGAGTGACTCATTCTAAATGGTGACATTGTGCCATTAATATCTTACTGTGAATGGTAACATTGTGCCATGAGTGTCTCACTATGAATGGTAACATTGTGCCATTAATATCTTATTCTGAATGGTGACATTGTGCCATTAATATCTTACTCTGAATGGTAACATTGTGCCATGAGTGACTCACTATAAATGGTGACATTGTGACATTAATATCTTACTCTGAATGGTAACATTGTGCCATGAGTGACTCACTATAAATGGTGACATTGTGCCATTAGTATCTTACTCTGAATGGTAACATTGTGCCATGAGTGACTCACTATAAATGGTGACATTGTGCCATTAATATCTTACTCTGAATGTTAACTTTGTGCCATGAGTGTCTCACTATGAATGGTAATATTGTGCCATTAATATCTTATTCTGAATGGTAACATTGTGCCAGTAACATCTTACTCTGAATGGTAACATTGTGCCATTAATATCTTACTCTGAATGATGATATTGCGACGCCTCTTGTTGGGACTGCGGTAAGTCTACGGATTTACAACAATAAAATCAAGAGTTCGATTCCCCTCGGTGGACACAAAAGATAACCCGATGTGGCTTTGCTATAACAAAAACACATGTACACACACACAAACATTGCGCCATAAATGTTTTATCCTAAATGGTAACTTTGTGCCATGAATGTCTCACTCTGAATGGCAAAACTGTGACATGACTATTTCACTCTGGATGCTTATATGGAGCCACAAATGTTTTATTCTTAATGACAACGGTGTTTTATGAATGTCTCACTCTAAGTGACAACAGTGTTTTATGAATGTCTTACTCCAAATAGCATACTGCCTTTTATGAATGAAGCCCTGGAGTCATTCGTAATTTCAATATTTCCTGGGATACTAAATTTGGATACACAGTGCTAAGACGTTCCTCCAGATGACAAATAATGTATTAAGAAGGTCTGATTATATCAAACATTTCTTAGTCCTGAACGTTAACAATACAAAGGTATCTCGAATTATTTTAGTTGGAATGTGCTGCCACTTCATTTATCACATTTTATTCTTAATATGTTTGTTTATAAGTTCAATCAAATTTAGGACAGATTAATCAGATTTTATATTTATGTTGAAGTATCGTGAGGAGGCATATTTTTGTGTAGATTTGTTAATTTTTTGTTTTTATTTGCCGTGCGGTAATGTTTTACTGTCCTGATTCTAACATTATTATATGCACAGTTACGACAGAAAGTGTTCGTATCCCTGCGCCCCGTGTGGTTTTTTGCTTACAACTTAAAAATTATCACGACTAGGCCAATAGAAGTATTGTATATTATAAATATTATACTAACACACATCTACATAAATTTTTATGTAAATTAAACTACAAATAAGCTGTTTATAAACAAATAACCAAAAATAGGAGAAGCAGAAATTTTTCTTACATTTCAGAACGTGTGAAAACACTGATATTCCTGTAAAACGTTTGCTCAGTTTGACAAATAAACTATAATACATTATACCATTCCAGAACTAGACACTGGGTTCATAATAATTGGAATTTAGCCAGCAAAAAATGTACTTCCGGCAATTTAGCGCAGTATCCGTCATTATCTGCTTGGTCATCATGGCGAACAGGAAACAACTGTCCATTGATTAAAAAAAACAACTAATTATTGTAAAATACAAGTCTCATGTGTCTCTTTCCGGTATTGCTACACAACGTAATGTGCCAAAATCTACTGTTCAAAGCATAATTGCCAAGTTTAAGCTTACAGGATCAACTGTTAACCTCCGTCCGGAACGAGAGAACCTTCCTCTTGGTTCTCAGAGAAGTTAGTAGGAACTCTCGTTTAACACGTAATGACATACAAAAACTGGTAATGGGAAACTGTGGTTGAAGTAAGCACCTCTACAGTTACGAACATGTTATGCTCTTCTGGGTTCAAAGCATGCCGTTCTCGTAGAACTCCATATTTAAAGCCTGTTCATTTAGAAAACGATTGAGGTATGCAAGAAAGCATGTAGATAAACCCTTTACCTATTGGAAGGGTATTCTTTGGTCAGACGAGACTAAAATCGAGGTTTTCGGCCACAATGATGTTCGCTTTATTTTCCGTAAGAAGGGGGAACGAAATCTTCCAATGAACACCATCCCTACAGTTAAACGTGGAGGTGGCTTGATCATGCTATGGGGTTCCTTCAGCTCTTCTGGTGTAGGCAGCCTTCACCGCGTCAACGGAATCATGAAAAAGGAAGAATACGTTGACATATTACGCACTTATATCAAGAATGATGCTCGGAACTTGTGGCTTGGGCGTCGTTGGATCTTCCAGCATGACAATAACCATAAGCACACATCGAAATATGTGCAATCCTGGTTGCAGAGGAATCATATAAGCGTTCTGGAGTGGCCATCGCAGTCACCCGATCTCAACCCAATTGAAAACGTTTGGCATGAGTTGAAGACCGGGACTCATCAGCGTCATCCGAATAACTTGCAAGAGTAAAGAAGAATGGAAGAAAATACCAGTTAAGTACTGTCAAACGATCATGGAGGGCTATAAGGAGAGATTGTGCCAAGTAATTCACCTGAAAGGCTACACAACTGACAATTAAAGTAGGCGCACGAACACTTTCTGCCCCTCCTATGTTAGGTTATTTTTTTATAAACAGTTTATGTGTCGTTCAATTTACATAAAAATTTATTTAGATGTGTGTTAATATAACATTTATAATATACTTTACTTTCATTATCCTAATCGTAAGACTTTTTACGTTATGAGGAAAAACCTTCTCACGACGCAGGGGTACGAACACTTTCTGTCTTAACTGTGAGTCATCCTACATAACCAACTGTGATGGTTGTTTTCAAAAACTTTTAATTTATATTGGTGTTCGTCCCTCCTCGGGGAAGCACTTGTACCACTCCCTATTTCATAACTCTCTGGGAAACATAACCAGTCATTTCTTTTATCAACCCAGACACTTAAGAATATTTCTTTTGTCCTTCAAAAATACTATACGCTGTATTTGTTAAGTTTATTTTAATTCCAAAACATTTTTCTTACCTTTACAAAATTGATAGTTTCGATATACAAGTATATGGATAATATTGTACATCCAGGCATGACATTTATACACACAAAATAATGTTTACAGGCGAAGAAACCGGAAGATATGAACGTAAAATAAGTACCTGCGTAAAACAAGACTAAGGAATAATAATTTAACAGCTATAGGAAAATCAGAAACTCGATCATTGGTAGTGATAACCAACACAAATATACTTCTGACGAGCTCTGAGGTAATTCCAGGAACTCACTTTACCTGTTGGCATCTTTCCAAAATTCAGATAGTCTTGACCAATGATCGAGCTCGACAGATGTGAAAAACATAATCAGTTGTACATAATAATTACTTTGAGGTATCATAATGCCAATTGCCTCCGAAAACAACTCTATTACATTCAGACGAGTTTAAAGAAACTTCATTTACTAAAATAAAATGAACGACTCTAAACTGATAACAATTTGCTAATATGAAGTCATACGCCCACTGACTAAAAAATAAACCCTATTTTTTGTGGGAAGAGGCCTAGAAATCCTATACATACACCTAAGACAAAAATATGCCGTAAGATATTTGCGATAAAAAGCACGTGACAATAGAGACTGGAAAAAAAATCTGGGGAATGTGTTTGTTTGTGTGTTTTGAATTTCGCACAAAGCTACTCGAGGGCTATCTGTGCTAGCCGTCCCTAATTTAGCAGTGTAAGACTAGAGGGAAGGCAGCTAGTCATCACCACCCACCGCCAACTCTTGGGCTACTCTTTTACCGACGAATAGTTTGTAAAACCCTCACAATTGAAAGGGCGAGCATGTTTGGTGCGACTGGGATTCGAACCCGCGACCCTCGGATTACGAGTCGCACGCCTTAACACGCTTGGCCATGCCGGGCCCAAATCTGGGAAAAGAATGCAAGGCACGCAAGATGAAAAGTTTGGTTTGAACTTTGCCAACGAATAGTAGGATTGACTGTGACATTATAAGGCCCCATGGCTAAAAGGGATGAGTATTTTTTTTGTGGGACGAGAATTCGAACGCCCGACACTCAGATTGCGTGTTGAATGCCATAACCACCTGGCCATGCTGGACGTAGACCAAAAGGTCACGATACAATACCTACTGGCTCAGTTGACGTCACACTAACACGGAACTCGTTAATTCATCTCACGGCACGCATTGGTTATTACTTCGTCCGATATTACGCTGCATTTATCAACTCAATTTACGTTGCAAAGTAGTTATTACATCTTCCTAACTTACACAACATGCATCAATTCATCTGATTTATGAAGACGTTATTATCTAATCTGAAATCAGACAGTTGATATTACTTAACTCAAATTTACACAGAACTCATCAACTCATCTGACTTATGTAGTTGTTATTGACTCATCTGTCACGGCTGAAAGGGCAAGCATGTTTCGTGTGACGGGGATTCGAACCCGCGACTCTCTGATTACGAGTCGAATGCTTTAACCACCTGGCTATGCTGGGCCTATGTATGTTCGGATAAATAACAGTGGTTTCGTAAATACTAAAGTATGAATATGCTTGGAGAACTCGCTATCGGTTTCTGAAGGTCTTCGAATAAATTGGCATATCGTAGTAGTTAAAGATGCTTTACAAGGAATGCTTTTAGCATTCATATTATGTAAATGAAATAATTAAAGCTGTTTATGTGTGACATTAGCTTACCTGAATGTTCTTTATCAGATACTCAATTTATGAAGCTTGGGTAGCGTCTATGACATTTAGAAAGGCCTTAAGGGTTTGCTTGTTTGATGGCTGATGGGCCTGGCATGGCCAAGCGCGTAAGGCGTGCGACTCGTAATTCGAGGGTCGCGGGTTCGCGCCCGCGTCGCGTTAAATATGCTCGCCCTCCCAACCGTGGGGGCGTTATAATGTGACGGTCAATCCCACTTTTCGTTGGTAAAGAGTAGCCCAAGAGTTGGCGGTGGGTAGTGATGACTAGCTGCCTTCCCTCTAGTTTTACACTGCTAAATTAGGGACGGCTAGCACAGATAGCCCTCGAGTAGCTTTGTGCGAAATTCCAAAACAAACAAACAAATTTGATGGCTGATGAACTTCCAATGAAGATACTTCCAGTGGTACATTATCTTATATCTCTTGATCGTAATTTATTTTTTAAAATATATTGATCCATTTTTCTTACTAAGTTATTATGTTGATCCATTCTTGTATATATTTCTTTCTGTTATATTGTGTTGATTTTACTTTCTGTCTTTACGTCGCTGAATTAATGAATTGCTCTATAATTCGTGTTCGATTGGTGTACTGATCTGTTTTTCTATCTTTGTTTTACCGGATTATTGCGTTTGATTATCTTTCTGTTTTAAGATTATTGGATTATAGAATTGATTTATATTTCTATCGTTTTTTCTTATCGGATTAGTATTGTATTGATACGTCTTTTATTCTTTTTTATTGTTGAATTACTGTGTTCATTTGTTTTCTATCTTTTCTTCTTACTGGATTATTGATTTGATATATTTTCCTATTTTTCTTAGTGGATTGTAACATTAATCCAATTTTTTCTAGTTTTATCTCATTAGATTATCATGTTAATCTATCTTTTTTGTATATTCTTCTCGAAGGATAACTCTTTATTTTGCTTCCAAGTGGTATATCTAACAGCTTTTAATGTTAAACATCGGGTTTTGAAACCCGTAGTGGATACAGCTGAAATAACTCGCCGTGTTTGTTAAAAACAAACAAACAGTATGCTGGTCCACGTTTTTTACTTGACTTTGTGGAGTTACATCCTATTAGTCACTCGAATTCAAGTTGCTATCTTATTAAGATAGAGGATAAGCCTTTATTTGGTAGACTTGTCTTAAGATGTGAGTTCTAGTGATATCTTCTCTCTGTGAATGAACATTTGAGTTTTCGTTTCACAGGCAATAGAATTTTGTTTCTTCATCCATTTTGTATTTCTTTGTATCAACATTATTCTGTTCACCGCACTTAACGAAATGACTTCCCACTGGCTTAAAGGTAAGTATTCAGACATGTAATGCTAAGCTTCGGATTTCGATTTCTTGTGGTGGACAGAACACAGACAGTATATTTATTATGTGTGTGTGTATCTTTGCAATGAAACAGATAACTAGCGAAACTTTTTTATTTGTTTGTTTGTTTGAATCTCGCGCAAATCTACACGAGGGCTATCTGCGCTAGCCGTCCCTAATTTAGCAGTGCAAGACTAGAGGGAAGGAAATTAGTCATCACCACCCACCGCCAACTCTTTTGCTACTCTGTAACCAATGAACAGTGGGAATGGCCGTACATTATAACGACCTCACGGTTGAAAGGATGAGCACGTTTGTTTTGAAGGGATTCGAACCCGCGATCCTCAGATTGTAAGTTAAATGTCTTATCCATCTGGACATGCTGGGCCAACTCTCTGGATACTCTTTTACCAACAAGTGGGATTGACCGTCGCAGTATAGCGCCATCACGGCTGGAAGGGCGAGCATGTTTGGTGTGACTGTTAAGAAAAAACACCTCTCGATACTTAAAGAAACAAGTGTTTGTCTCCAAGCGGTAGCTTACGATATCCATTTTTCAAGAAATACAAAAACTACAAACTCTTTCCAAACAACTACAACAATGTAATATGCAGAAAGAGGTGTCTTCAAGTGTGTATCAATGCTATGTGCAAGAACAAGTGCTATTTTCAAACAGTTACCAATACTTAATTTGACGTTTCCAGAAAGTGTTATCAAATGAGCTATATTACAGTAAATACAGAGAGTTGAGCACGATTTGAATACGATAATCAGAAATTCACATGACACCCATAACTCACTGCGGTAGACCAAAATGTTTAATATGTTTTAATAATATTTGGCGTTTCATAGATAGTATTGCGCCGCAAAAATTTGACCATTTTTTGGAAGGGTAGTACGAAGAAAAATATCCATACACTTCGAGTAAAAAGGTTGGAGACTTATAATATCCAAAACCCTGTATCATCTTGGGGTATCAAAATCCTCAAGAAAGGAACCTGCAACATGTTGTGCCCTAGAGGTGGTAAGTAAGATGCAGAGTTTTGTATATTTACATGTTTCAGGAGGCAGTAGGAAACATGATCCATAACGATCTCCCTCTGGAAAAGTATACAGCTGCTGAATGTGTAAGTTCGGGAGCAGCTAGAAAATTAAAGAGGTTTGCATGGTAGTCCATCTGAGACATACTGATCAAGTGCCTACAGATATTTAAGCGATTGGACTATTGAAACGGATACCGGGAAACCTCTACATTAGGTGGATTATAGAGAGAAGTGCTGTGTTTTGGATTTGACAACTTTTTACGGAGCCCTTTACAATGGAAACTATGTTGAGATAGTGCTCTGAACAGACGTGACGACATGGCCTACAACGACTTTGGTATGCTCCAAAACAGTTTTATTACAGCGTATGTAACCATTGTATTTACACTTTATCAGCAGAAATAGGTGGCGTTTCTGGAGAATGCAATTAGCAGAATCAGGTGATGTTTATCTAGAAATATTGATGTTCTATTCAGATTAAACACGTGTGGACAGATCAAACGGGTCTAATGATAGATCAAATGCCAGTTACTCGTTCCTTAGCGTCTTGTACTTTGGTTCTACGAAAACGCGGGAAAGTGTGGGTTGACTGGGAAACCCCACCAAAACAGCCGCCTTGTCATTTCTCATTCGTCCGATCCGTGCTAACCTGATATCCTGCTAGATATATAAACTAGACCATTGCCTAAATGCGTACTGTGCAAAATAAGGCAGGATTTCCATTAGGCGCCGGTTCGAAGAGTCGCGCGGTCACGAGCAATGCGGGTGAGATGTCTCTGCGCGTGTCGAGCTCTGCTTTTACTGTACAGCGTGACGTTGTTTGTTAAGACACAACCGTTATCAGTGACGATCGACGACTTTCGGTCACGAGAAACTCCACACGATGACGAGATAGAAAAGACATCGAAATTATGAAACGTCGCCTTCTTCGAGAACTCGGAATGAGTGAAACGCCGGAAGTTTCAGAGGTCAATATCTCTAAAAGTGAGATGGACAGAGTGCTTGAAATTTATCATCAGAACGCCCAAATTGCTGATTCAGAAGAAATGATGGGAGAATATGATACGATTCGACAATTTTACACCTTCAGAGATCAAGGTAAGATAAACAAACTCATTACTAACAATGTCTGTGTGGTTGGCTGTATCATCACATTGTACTCGCTTCTAGGGTTTCTGCACTCGTCAGGATATGTGAACTAGCAGCCAGAGTAAGCAGTTGAAATAAAGGTCAGAATAGAAATGAACAAACAGATGAGATAAGTAAGGGTATTGATCCAAATTATCAATACGTTATGGGAACTAACAGTGTGATATTTCTATAGATGTTCATAAGGTATAAAAATTACCGTAATAATCTGTACGTAGCAGCATATAAGAGAAAATAAACCAATATTAGTAGCAGTAGTAGGAGAGGTGGCTATTTCTTTGTTTTTTGTTTTGAATTTCGTGCAAAGCTACACCAGGGCTGTCTGCGCTAGCCGTCCCTAACTTAGCAGTGTAAGGCTAGAGGAAAAGCAGCTAGTCATAACCACCTACCGCCAACTCTTGGGCTACTCTTTTACCATCGAATAGTGAATTAACCGTCACGTTATAACGCCCCTGCGGATAAATGTGCGAATGTATTTCGTATGACGGGGATTCGAACCCACGACCTTCAGATTACGAGTCGAGCGTCCCAATCACCTGGCCATGCCGGGCAGAGGTAGCTATAACAAGGCACCTAAAAGTTGTACCTGTTTATTTTGAACTTCTCTCAAGGCTACTCGAGGGCTGTTTGCGCTAAATGTCCCTAATTTAACTGCGATAAACTAGAAGGAACGTATCTAATCAACACCTTTTACCACCAGAGGGATTGGCCGCTTAATTATTACGTTCCCAAAACTAAAAGATCGAGCACGGCTGAGCCCTCTAAAAGAGCAACCTCACCACCAGGCTATGTGGGGCCGTCTTCTATACTAGTATCATAAAGTCTAATAGCTTAGAACGGCTGAGCTAGCGTGGCGTGTCATTCATAAACGCTTAACACATATGCAAGACTGAACTACAGTTCAAAGGTCTTGTCTTCAGTGGCATAGGTCAAAGTAAACTTGAAAATCCATTATCATACAATGTTTCTGTTGGGTGAACCAGTAATGTATAATATAATATATTGATCATCAGTACTAGTTCACTGGTCATCCATTAAGAACGTTTCGCTCACCAGGTTTCATCCCCAGTCATCTTCATCCGCCAAAACAGAAGAATCCACAAGTAACATATATAATATTTTACAGGTCTTGTCGACATTCTAAATGATACTGCATACAGTTCAAAATTCAAAGCATGGAGAAAATTGTATTTGTCAACTTTTGAAATTCGCGCAAGGCTACACGAGGGCTATTTGCGCTAGCCATTCCTAATTTAGCAGTGTAAAACTAAAAGGAAGGCAACTGGCCATCACCACCTACCGCCATCTCTTGAGCGACTCTTTTACCAACGAATAATGGGTTTGACAGTAACATTATGATGCACCCAAGGCTGAAAGGGTAAGCATGATTGGTGTGACGGGGATTGAAACCTGCGACCCTCAGATTACGAGTCGAGTGCCATAACCATAGTGCTGGGCCATAGAAAGTTGTACGTTACTAACATATCTTGAAGCATGGAGAAAGTTGTGTGTCACTAACATATCATGAAACATGGAAAAAGTTGTGTTACTAACGTATCTTGAAGCATGGAGAAAGTTGTGTGTCACTAACATATCATGAAACATGGAAAAAGTTGTGTTACTAACGTATCTTGAAGCATGGAGAAAGTTGTGTGTCACTAACATATCATGAAACATGGAAAAAGTTGTGTTACTAACGTATCTTGAAGCATGGAGAAAGTTATGTGTCACTAACATATCATGATGCATGTAGAAAGTTGTGTCACTAAATAATCATGACTTATAAAGGTTAACATGACAGTGACGTCTGAACACTGACATGACTTATGAATGCCATTAAAACTTTAATATGTACCTTCCAAATAACCTGAATACTAACAGTACATATCTTCCAAATAACCATGACTTATGAATGCCAGTAATACGTTAATACGTACCTTTCAAATAATCATAAAAAGTTCTAGTGTTAATATATATTACCTACAAAATAACCATACCTTATGAATATTATTATACACAAGAGTTATACACTAGGTCTTCGGACGCTAATTAGTGTTATCTTTTATGTATATTATACTACAGAAGTGTCATACAATATGCTCATTATACAGTACTTAGTGTCATACAATATGCTCATTATACAGTACTTAGTGTCATACAGTATGCTCATTATACAGTACTTAGTGTCATACAATATGCTCATTATACAGTACTTAGTGTCATACAGTATGCTCATTATACAGTATTTAGTGCCATGCAGTATGCTCATTATACAGTATTTAGTGCCATGCAGTATACTCATTATACAGTATTTAGTGTCATACAATAAGCTCATTATACAGTATTTAGTGCCATGCAGTATGCTCATTATACAGTGTTTAGTGTCATACAATATGCTCATTAATCAGTATTTAGTGTCATGCAGTATGCTCATTATACAGTGTTTAGTGTCATACAGTATGCTCATTAATCAGTATTTAGTGTCATGCAGTATGCTCATTATACAGTATTTAGTGTCATGCAGTATGCTCATTATACAGTATTTAGTGTCATGCAGTATGCTCATTATACAGTATTTAGTGTCATGCAGTATGCTCATTGTACAGTATTTAGTGTCATACAGTATGCTCATAATACAGTATTTAGTGTCATACAATATCCTCATTATACAGTATTTAGTGTCATACAATATCCTCATTATACAGTATTTAGTGTCATACAATATCCTCATTATACAGTATTTAGTGTCATACAGTATGCTCATTATACAGTATTTAGTGTCATACAATATCCTCATTATACAGTATTTAGTGTCATACAGTATGCTCATTAATCAGTATTTAGTGTCATACAGTATGCTCATTAATCAGTATTTAGTGTCATACACTAGCTAGTCTTACACTTTATGTATGTTACACATCATCAAGTGTCATACACTAGCTAGTCTTACACTTTATGTATGTTACACATCATCAAGTGTCATACACTAGCTAGTCTTACACTTTATGTATGTTACACATCATCAAGTGTCATACACTAGCTAGTCTTACACTTTATGTACATTACACATCATCAAGTGTCATACACTAGTTACTGATACACGTTATGTATGTTACACATCATCAAGTGTCATATCATGTACATGTTATGTTTATGGATGTTATACCTCATGCGCTTTAAATTAACATTAACCTTAAGATGTTATTTTTAAAGTCTAATAATATAAATCTAACTCTTGTTTTTATTTATTCCAATGTTATCAAAGTTACCAATTAAGGTATTAAAATGAGCAGCTTAATACATTGATAATTAAGCGGCTTTTTTCATGTTGTTAGTGTTATTAAAATGAAAAATGTTATATGTGGCTACAGGTAGATCCGGTTGTTTGACGTCAATCACGAGAACTAATGCAGATGATTGTATATTTACTTTTGTGCGTGTGCCACGAGAGGAGCGTGAATTTATATTTTGTCACGTGTTTAGGGCGTGCACATTCCCGTGACTGTAATCAGAATTTCCAACCGAAGTTTCAGCATGAAATTAACGGAAGAGGTTCTTGCTCGAGCATTTCATTACAAGGTGTGCTAACTTTTGTTTAACGGAATTATTAACCGACTCCCCACACTCAATTGATTCAAATAAGCCTAATGGCATTTAATGCTAGAAATCAAGTTTCAATAAACCACAGTTAGTTAGAAACGAGAAGCAAAGGTTTTACCATTTGTTTCTTCTTACAGTTAATTTGTGTGTGATTTCTATTCACTACAGGCATCTTGGTGTTTATCTTCGTGCTTAAATTAACAAAACAAAGAAAACAAAACGAGTGTCAGTCACGTGACTAATTTTTCTACGACTCATTTATTATTAATTTTAATGGAATTCTTGTTCATTGTATTAGTAATAAAACTCAATAAAGTGTTTGGCACAAGTGAGTGACTAATTTAGAAGATAACAGACTTTATGAGAAATTTACACTGAAAGTTTAGATTTAAGAAAATAATAAAAAACTCTCAAAATTATCGAAAAATGAATGCATTTAATAATCAGTTTTTTTTTTTGCCCTGATCCAGTTTTGACCCTAATCTTTATCACGTGAGGTTAACGTCTGAAAAGTTTCTTCCCTAAAAAGGAAAATCTTTCCGACCCCCCCCCCCAACATTCAGTGACACTGTTATTCTTGTCGATTCCACCACCTTTAATTTCTTTATAAACAAAGTTACGATCATTTATTTCATTCATTTCCATAATTCATCTCCAGAAATGCTAGTTTTTTATTTTCCTCTGTGTTCTTGCATGGAATAAATTTTTGGCTCAAATCGTAATAATTAATACAAATGTTCTGATAATTTGAAGCTAATTTTATTATAAATTTTGAAGTTGCAAACTGAGTGTAAATTTATATGAGAGGATCATTGAATGATTTAAAAAAAATAGTTATTTCTTCCGTGCAAGTGTCCGAATCACCATTTTTGCCCGGCATGCCAAGCGTGTCAAGGCGTGCGACTCGTAATCTGAGGGTCGCGGGTTCGAATCCCGGTCGCACCAAACATGCTCTCCCTCCCAGCCGTGGGGGCGTTATAATTTGACAGTCAATCCCACTATTCGTTGGTAAAAGAGTAGCTCAAGAGTTGTACGTGGGTGGTGATGACAAGCTGCCTTCCCTCTAGTCTTACACTGCTAAATTTGGGACGGCTAGCACGGATATCTTTCGTGTAGCTTTGCACGAAATTCAAAACAAACTCCTGTGTTATTTTTTACACGCTTCATCATTACACTTACTTATTTCAAAATACTGTTCAAAGTCATCAAAATAATGCATTTAATTAGAAACTGTTTAATTAATAAATAAAATAGTGTAAAAGTTGGTTCTGGGTTCTTGTGTTAGCGATCATAACACTAACAACTAATAATGAAAGATCCGAGAAATAGGATGTGAATATGGAACAAAAGTTTTTAAAACATTTGTGGAAAACATAAGGAAAGCTCTTTCTATAGAAAGGAAAGCAAATCACTTTAAAAAACAGATATTAAATTGATGGTTATAATATTCAATGTAAAAATATGAGTTGTTGATTATTATTATAAAATTAAAATTAAATACATGAAAAACTATAATGTGAATGTATACAAGCAAAACACAATAAATAAAAGTTACAACTAAATTAATAAACTTTCCCTAATAAATAAAGCGAAAACGTAACTGTAACCTGGTAGAAAGGGTTGTGTATTCTCAACTTAAAAAATATGATTTAATAAAGGTTGTAATTGATATGATTCAAAGAGAAATAATTGTTAGAGGTTATAAATTTCATTAACTTCTAATCGTTAAAACAAAGAAATCTTGAGAGATTCATGTGAAATATATTTTTAACCTCTTATAAAAATAAACAAGTATAGCATAAATATACAACATTACTATCAACAATACAGGTAGATCTTCACTGGTTTCATAGTGTTATACAACATTACTATCACCAATACAGGTAGATTTTCACTGGTTTCATAGTGTTATACAACATTACTATCACCAATACAGGTAGATTTTCACTGGTTTCATAGTGTTATACAATATCACTGTCACCAATACAGGTAGATCTTCACTGGTTTCATAGTGTTATACAACATCACTATCACCAATACAGGTAGATCTTCACTGGTTTCATAGTGTTATACAACATCACTATCACCAATACAGGTAGATCTTCACTGGTTTCATTGTGTTATACAACATTACTATCACTAATACAGGTAGATCTTCACTGGTTTCATTGTGTTATACAACATTGCTATCACTAATACAGGTAGATCTTCACTGGTTTCATAGTGTTATACAACATCACTATCACCAATACAGGTAGTTCTTCACTGGTTTCATAGTGTTATACAATATCACTATCACCAATACAGGTAGATCTTCACTGGTTTCATAGTGTTATACAACATTACTATCACCAATACAGGTAGATCTTCACTGGTTTCATAGTGTTATACAACATCACTATCACCAATACAGGTAGATCTTCACTGGTTTCATTGTGTTATACAACATCACTGTCACCAATACAGGTAGATCTTCACTGGTTTCATAGTGTTATACAACATCACTATCACCAATACAGGTAGATCTTCACTGGTTTCATTGTGTTATACAACATTACTATCACTAATACAGGTAAATCTTCACTGGTTTCATAGTGTTATACAACATTACTATCACCAATACAGGTAGATTTTCACTGGTTTCATAGTGTTATACAACATCACTATCACCAATACAGGTAGTTCTTCACTGGTTTCATAGTGTTATACAACATCACTTTCACCAATACAGGTAGATCTTCACTGGTTTCATTGTGTTATACAACATTACTATCACTAATACAGGTAGATCTTCACTGGTTTCATTGTGTTATACAACATTGCTATCACTAATACAGGTAGATCTTCACTGGTTTCATAGTGTTATACAACATCACTATCACCAATACAGGTAGATCTTCACTGGTTTCATAGTGTTATACAACATTACTATCACCAATACAGGTAGATCTTCACTGGTTTCATAGTGTTATGCAACATCACTATCACCAATACAGGTAGATCTTCACTGGTTTCATTGTGTTATACAACATCACTGTCACCAATACAGGTAGATCTTCACTGGTTTCATAGTGTTATACAACATCACTATCACCAATACAGGTAGATCTTCACTGGTTTCATAGTGTTATGCAACATCACTATCACCAATACAGGTAGATCTTCACTGGTTTCATAGTGTTATACAACATCACTATCACCAATACAGGTAGATCTTCACTGGTTTCATTGTGTTATACAACATTGCTATCACTAATACAGGTAGATCTTCACTGGTTTCATAGTGTTATACAACATTACTATCACCAATACAGGTAGATTTTCACTGGTTTCATAGTCTTATACAACATCACTATCACCAATACAGGTAGATTTTCATTGGTTTCATAGTGTTATATAAGACACTATCATCAGTAGCGGTAGATCTTCACTGGTTTCAGAGTGTTATATACAACACTAGATACAGGTATGTAGTTCATACAAACCTGTATGTGTTTGTGTAATACTTGTTATGCGTGGATGTTAATTCTTCTATTTATGTAGGTGATTTTCTAATTTTCTTATGCTTTTATGTGTCTCCTATGAAAGATGTCTCCACGTATTTACAACTGCAACACTTTGGTACAAAGGCACTTCCGTAGTACTGACACAACCGAATTTGTTTAGCATCTATTGTAGTTACCCTGATTAATCATTTCTACATTCACTTCTTAACAGACGTTTGTTTATTTAACGATTTTTTCTTTGCCCTCTGTACCGTGTGCTCTACATGTATCGAAAACAGTGTTTTTTTAGCTTATACGTCTTCACGCGTATCATTCAGCCATTGGGGTGGGTACATGGTGGATTACCTATTTTATGTGCTTTTAAATCGAACTGATTTTCAACTCTAAAAGACTGATTGTCTCTCTTTTTGTCTGATTTTTCCATTACAGTACCATTACAATCCAAACTGGGTGATGATCATATGTGGAAAGGCAGTTCGCGGACGTTATTGTTTACTTTAGAATTTCCTCGCCTCAAGAGGAACAGCACAAAAAGTATTAACGTGGATTCTGCTACGTTAAGTATCTACGTGGCCCGTAGAGGGTTTCATCATGAAAGAAAGGATCGCTTTGATCTAAGGAGTGGGCAGCCAGCACGTGCAACTGTGTACATCTATGTACTTGAAGAAAGAGACCACTTGCTGAGTCGTGAGCGATCTTTAGTTTCTGCTCAGAGTGTGGTTCTCAACTCCGACAGGTGGGAAGTATTCGATGTAACCAAAGCTGTTAAAACCTGGGTAGCGGCTCCCTCTCAAAACTATAGGCTCCTTATCGATTGCGACGCCCCCGACTTTACGTTTCTTTCTGTAAATAACTCCGAAACGATATTGAGTGATAATGAGAAACCGGGAAACATTTTCTACCAGAAGCCTGGGAGAGCAGCTTTGGATATTCAGGTATCAATACGTACGAAACGAAAGAAACGATCGATACGCAACCGAAAAAGACAACGAAGCAGGTATCCATTGGACTGCACAACTGGACAGAAAACGAAACTCTGCTGTCGTTACTCCATGACGATTTCCTTCAAAGAGTTGAAGTGGCATTGGATCATTGAGCCGAAACAGTTTGAAGCATATTTCTGTAAAGGAAAGTGTAATCACAACTATAAAACCTATGCTAGTAGACACGCAAGAATTCAAAACCTGATGCGGAGACAAAAGGGAAAAAGGAAACAAATACCCCGTCTTTGCTGTGCCCCACAGAAAATGGAACCTCTACAAGTTGTATACTTGAAAACAAGAGTGAATTAGATACGAAGAAGCTAGGGGGGATGATAGTCTCACAGTGCGGCTGTGCATAGTATCGAATTTAAATTAATAATTCAAAACCTGATGCGGAGACAAAGGGAAAAGGAAACAAATACCCCGTCTTTGCTGTGCTCAACAGAAAATGGAACCTCTACAAGTTGTATGGTTAAAAAACAAGAGTGAATTAGATACGAAGAAGCTTGGGGGAGATGATAGTCTCACAGTGCGGCTGCGCATAGTATCGGATTTAAATTAATAATTTGATTAATAGTTTTAATAATTGTTTTCTTAACAATAACCTAAAGAGTACAGATACTTACCAAGCAGCGTCTACCTTATTCAACATAAAATAGTGTGTTTTTCTAAACAATAAGTAGAAGCTACCACGTAATGTTTGTAGACAATACACTATTATACTCGACGTTAGGCCTTTATATGGGTAATTGGTGAAATTGTTTATAAATTTGAATAAATACCTAAGTATAGAAATGAAACAAATGCGATTATCTTCCAGAGAATTGATTCAAATATCAAACGCAATATGCCTATAGAATTAAATAATTTACACCCTTGTGCAAATTAATTGAAACAAGACGGAAAATTACGATTTTTTTCAATTTTTTGCATTTTATTTCTGAGAATCCCAAAATTACTCACAAATTAATGCATGATATAACTGCCTTTATTTTTCAGAAGATCATTAATCCGCTTTGGTATTGAGTCCACGAGTTGACTGCAATCTTTACTAATTTTTGGATCACGGTACCACACCTCAATTATGGCCTCAATTAGCTTATCTTTCGTAGTACAGTCTTTTCCCGAAGTCTTTCTTTACAAATCGCCCAAAGATTTTCAACAGGATTTAAGTCCGGAGAGTTTCCAGGCCAGTCCAGCACTTTTATTCGCTTTGTAGTCATAAAATTTTTCACAAGTTTCGATGTGTGGCACGGAGCCAAATCTTGCTGAAAAATGCCAGATCCATTTGGAAATCTCTTTTAAATTCTGGAACTACTCTTCTCTGCAAACCTTCAACGTACTGTGGTCCTCGCATCATACCCTCTAGGATATGTAAGTCTCCGACGCCATAGTAGCTGAAAAAGACCCTTTCAAGGGATGGTTTACGAACTGATTGATGTGAGATTCTCGAAGTTTCTCACCTGGAGATCTGCGAACATGCAGACTTCTTTGACCCTGTACGAAGAACTGAATCTCGTCACTTAATAACACCTTTCTCCATTGTTCTTGCGTCCAGTTCTTGTATTTCAAACATTATTGATACCGTTTTTTCTTCATTGAGTTGGTAAGAAGTTGTTGTTTGACAGGTCTTCTTGCCCTTCTAACGCAATTTTAAATGACGTAATATTCCTTAAATTTCGTCTTATATCCAAAAATTAGATCGACCCATTTTTCGCTGTGAAATGCTTCAAACTGTTTTGTTGTCGTTTCCAGCTTGCTAAAATGTTATCTGTAACGATTAACTCGTTAAAGGTATTGGTTTGGCTTATTTTGAATTTCGCGCAAAGCTACTCGAGGGCTATCTGCTCTAGCCGTCCCTAATTTAGCAGTGTAAGACTAGAGAGAAGGCAGCTAGACATCACCACCCACCGTCAACTCTTGGGCTACTCTTTTACAAGCGAATAGTGGGATTGACCGTCACATTATAACGCCTTAACCCACCTGGCCATGCCGCGCCATTATTATTGAGAGCAATGGCACCCATATGACATCAAGGAAAAGGTTATTCTGTTTGATTTTTTAAATTGATTCAGAAACGTGACTGGTAAAAACATAATACAAATTTCATAAAGACATTTTTTTTTTCAACTGGAAGAATTAGAAACAGTCGTTCTTGATGTTACTAGTACAAAAACAGCTTTCTCAACCAACAAAAACACTTCATTGCTTATGCATCTTGTCAAAAACTGATATTTAACTATTTATATAACTTGTCTGGAAACAGCTGTTTCAACTAAGAAACAGATTTCATTGTTTATGTAACTAATACTAAAACAACTATTCCAACAAACCAGAATATTTCCCTACTAGGGCGTTCGACTCGTATTTCGAGGGTCGCGGGTTCGAATCCTAGTAGCACCAATATCCGTATAAGTGTTAAAGAAAATAATAATCAGTAACGTACCACACAAGAATGATATACCCGGATGAACTTAGTTATTAACTTTATTAGAACATTAACTACAAGTGTGAAACTTCAAAGATCCTCAATCACGTTTCTTTCTTAGGCCAGAAGATACGGTGATGAAGTTGACCTTATATATTGTATAAACTGGGTTACAAACAGAAAGAATCCATGGTACTATCTGTATACAGCTTAAGCTGCTACAAAGTAAACAAACAAGAGATATTTCAACTTGTTGAATCTAGGAATTAAACAGCAACAGTTAGCTACGATTTTTTCAAAGATGGATCTTTTCAAAATTTTCGCTTAGGAATCAGCATTGAGTTTGTGTGTGTGTTTTCTTATAGAAAAGCAACATCGTGCTATCTGCTGAGTCCACCCGAGGGTAATCGAATCTCTCACATCCGTAGACTTACCGCTGTACCAGCGGGGGAGAGCGCTGAGGTACAGCTTCGTATAATAAAAGAAAAGTAAAACAATATCTTTGTTAAATGACAAATGATATTATATATCTGTAATCTACTCAGTCCGAGCTGTAATTAAACATACAACATTGAAGCTGAAATCACCAAATACATTGATTTGTTTTTAAATATAACCTTATGCTTTTAAATCTTGTAAATCTCCAAATCCCCTTCTCCTTTATGGTTTTATTTAGTATTAGGAAATAAATAACCTATTTATATGAGAAAATATGTAAGTTCATTCAAATATGATACTCAAAAAAAGCCAGTAAAAAAACTGGAGTTAAATTACAAGTTCGTTTTTGCAGCAAAAGTAAGAAAAGTAACACTTAAACGTAACACATATTGTTTACAACTCTCAATAACCTTAGGCACATACATGTTATTTGTTAGTGTCAGATAAACGTAAACAAACATACATCACATGAAATTACACCAATCAGTATAGTTATGGAGGCATCCATAACTTATGTTTCATGTGCCGGCACCTGTGCGTCTGTAATTTTGTTTTATTTATTGATCTGTATGTCTTAAGTTTTCGTAACTGTTTTGCTTACGTGACCTGACCAAGGTCAGTCATCCATGGTCTTTTTCTAGGAAACTTTTCTGTGCATCGGTAAGAAGTTTTTTTTCAGATATTTCTTGTTCTATAGTTTATGTACAAATATATCTGACGTCAGAAGAGTCGGTAATAAATTGGACCAAGAAAAAAAAAAAGCAAAAAATGTCGTATGAGTTGAGAACATTCGAGAAATAAGTTTATTTTTCTTTACAATGTAAAATGTGTTAAGATAATAGAATTCAGCCCAAGGCTATGTGCAGCTGTGCGAATCCACAAGCTTGGATATTTTACCTTCAAGTTTGGAATCAGTGTCTTATATCCGTATTGTTGTTGTTGTTTTTTCTGAAATGTAATTGATTTTCGTGTAACACAAAACTTTTCACGAGAAATTGATCGTGCACGTTCTTAACTTTAGTATAAACAACTTTTTACATACATTTTTTAAAATTCTATTTCTGGTTCCTGAAGGCAGACCGCTTCGAATAACCCTCAGTTTAAGTTAACTTCGACAGAAGGTTTTATTCAAATCTACATACTTCAAAAAGTTACACATGATTAATCAAAAATCTTTGTTCGTTACTTTGTTTTATGAACAAAAAATTTAACATCAGTAAAGAAGGAACAAGTTTCTCTTGATTAACTTACCCTATTTCTAATTTTTTACAAAGTTAACTATTTCATATAGCTTAGATCCTTCTTTTATATTGCATCAATATATGGTTGACTCCTATATTCTAATGTGGATGAAAACGTAAAAGGTTTTCATCAGATATCACTGCTGTTTGTGATAAGCCGCATCCCTCAACCCTGTTGCTTTACCCGTCTTGTACTTCACAAAACATTAGTTTATACGTCTAAACGTTTTGCACATTAATACTGACAATTTTATCTGTCTGTGAGGCGAACCACAATGATTTGTTTCTATGTTTAAAATGTTAAATGTTCTTCAAAAAACAGTGAGCTTTGTTTATTGAGAATGTTTATTCATTAAAATTATTTTCTGAGATAAATGAGTTCTATTTTATCCTGAATTATACCTCAACAAATTGCACTGGTTCATTGAAAATGAAATATCAAACGATAAATAATAATAATAATTTGGAATGTTTTTAGAGACTGAGTCCTCACCTGATTATATCGCTTATAGATACCTAGAATTACTAAATTTCTGGATCAACCACAGATGCTAAAGTGATGTATGTTTTGTTTTGTTTTTTTAATTTCGCACAAAGCTATTAGAGGGCTATCTGCACTAGCCGTCCCTAATTTACCAGTGTAAGAGTAGAGGGAAGGCAGCTAGTCATCACCACCCACCGCCAACTCTTAGGCTACTCTTTTACCAACGAATAGTGTGATTGACCGTCACATTATAACGCCCCACGGCTGAAAGGGCGAGCATGTCTGGTGCGACGGGGATGCGAACCTACGACCCTCAGATTACGAGTCGCACGCCTTAACGCGCTTGGCCATGCCAGGCGTAAGTGATGTATGAATTTCAGTTATTCGCACATAGTGACTGCATAAGGCTCAGAAATTCACAGCTAGTGACTGTCTAAGACTCAAAGATTGACACATGTTGATTGTATAAAACTAAAGGTTTAATCTAGATTGGCTGTTTAAGGCCCACAGATAGATTCACCCAATCTGGATATATAAGGCACACACTGTGGATGTATAAAAGACAGAGGTTCACTAATGATTGATGTATAAGACTCAGAAATTCAAATACAGTGCCTGTATAATGTTCAGAGATTCATCCATGACACATGTACGAGGCTTAAGGCTTCAAACATGACGACTGTAGAAAGCATATATACTGAGTTATGGTGGATATATGAGATATAGATATTCAAATATATTGATCAAAGAGCTTTTCAAAATTCAACCGTGGTGACTTTATAAAGCTCGGTGATTCTAAATACTGTAATAACAGTCTGAGCGATATGCTGCCGCTATAGGCTAATATTTGACCTTCACACAGTATATGTAAATCTCCGAGCTTTATAAAGTGAATGTATAAGGTAAGAGTCATTTTTTGTAGCTGTATAAGGGCCAAACATTCACACATTGTGACTGTATAAGATTAACAGATTCACACACAACGTCTGTATAAGGCTTAGAGATTCTCCAATTATGGCTGTATTAAGCTCAGAGATTCAAATATAATAGGTGTATAACTTTCAAACAAATTCACCCATGACAGGATCAGAGACTAGCCAGTGGTAACCCTATAAGACTCGAAGGTTCGCAAATAGTGACTGCATAAGGCTCTGTGAGTTACTCATAGCAAACGTATAAAGGTCAGAGATTAGGTCATAATGGTCCTATAAGGACCATAGAAACACCAATGACATTCACAACGAGTGATAATATGAGGCCAATTGATTCCGTCAAATGACGGATGTACAAGTCTGACAGATTCGCCCGTGCTGGATGTACGAGGCTAACAGGTTTACGGATAATACTTGTAAAAGACTTAGAGATTTTCACATGTTGCCTGTATAAGGATCAGACATACCTATTCAGTACAAGATTTAGAGATTCACAGATGATGGAAGTTCAACTATTAAAGATTCTCCCCTGGTGACCGTGTAAGATGCAGAGGTTCACACACATTATCTGTAGGTGGTTCATATGGTGAGAAATATTATCATTCTTTAGAAACACCGTATACTTGCATCAAGGTTATGTTATAAGTGTTGCGCACGAATGAACATCTTGATAAAAGTTCGGATCTGACGTAAATGACATGGTACCTCGTACAGTGCCTTAACTATGCAGAAAGAAGCGAGCAAGGAGCTAGTATATGGTAGTCGTATATTTTATTAACAATCCACGAATAAACCTTGGTAAAACCAATGATCAGTGGAAGAAGGGAAAACAACAGGTGGAGTCTAGAATTAATTTTGGTGAAGAATAACCAATTTCAGCAATAGAAAGAGTCTAGGAAATAAGTTTAGTGAAGAATGAATTAGTTAAACAAAAGAAAGAGTCTAGAACTAAATTTGGTAAGAATAACTTAGTTCAACAACAGGTAGAGTCAACAACTAAGTTTGGTGAAGAACGAATCAGTTCAACAACAGGGAGAGTCTAAAACTACGTTTGGTGAAGGATTAATTAGTTCAAAAATAAGTAAAATCTTACCATTAAGTTTGGTGAAGAATAAATTAATTCAACAACATGTAAAGTCTAAGAACTAAGTTTGGTGAAGAATGAATTAGTTCAACAACAGGTAAGATCAAGGAATTAAGTTTGGTCAAGAATAACTTAGTTCAACAACAGGTAGAGTCTAATAACTAAGTTTGGTGAAGAATAACTAAGTTCAATAACATGTAGAGTCTAGGAACTATGTTTGATGAAGAATGAATTAGTTCAACAAAAGGTAGAGTTTGAAACTACGTTTGGTGAAGAATGGATTAGTTCAACACCATGTAGAGTCTAGGAACTACGTTTGATGAAGAATAAATTAGTTCAACAACAGGTAGAGTCCAGAAACTAAGTTTGATGAAAAATAACTAAGTTCAACAATATGTGGAGTCTAGGAACTAAGTTTGATGAAGAATTAATTAGTTCAACAACAGGTAGAGTCTAGTTACTAAATATCGTGAAAAAATGAATTAATTCAACAGCAGGTAGAGTCTAGGAACAAAGTATGGTGAAAAATGAATTAGTTCAACAACAGATAAATTCTTACAATTAAGTATGGTGAAGAATGAATTAGTTCAACAACAGGTAGAGTCTAAAACTACGTTTGGTGAAGAATAACTTAGTTCAATAACAGATAGAGTATAGAAATTAAGTTTGATGAAGAATGACGAAGTTCAACAGCAGGTAGAGTCTAGGAACTAAGTATGGTGAAGAATGAATTAATTCAACAAAAAGTAAAGTCAGGGAACTAAATATAGTGAAAAATGAATTAATTCAACAACAGGTAGAGTCTAGAACTAGGTTAGGTGAAGAATAACTTAGTTCAACAACAGGTGGAGTTTAGGAACTAAGTTTGGTGAAGAATTAATTAGTTCAACAACAGGTAGAGTCTATAACTAAGTTTGGTGACGAATAACTTAGTTCAACAATAGGTAGAGTCTAAGAACTAAGCTTGGTGAAGAATAACTAAGTTCAATAACATGTAGACACTAGGAACTAAGTTTCATGAAGAATGAATTAGTTCAATAACAGGTAGAGTCTAGTAACTAAATATCGTGAAAAATGAATTAATTCAACAACAGGTAGAGTCTAGAACTAAGATTGGTGAAGAATAACTTAGTACAACAATAAGTAAAATCTTACAATTAAGTTTAGTGAAGAATAAATTAGTTCAACAAAAGATAAAGTCTTACAATTAAGTGTGGTGAAGAATGAATTAGTTCAACAACTAGTAGAGTCTAAGAACTAAGTTTGGAGAAGAATAACTAAGTTCAATAACATTTAGACTCTAGGAATTAAGTTTGATGAAGAATGAATTAGTTCAACAATAAGTAAAATCGTACAATTAAGTTTAGTGAAGAATGAATTAGTTCAACAATACATAAAGTCTTACAATTAAGTGTGGTGAAGAGTGAATTAGTTCAACAACAGGTAGAGTCTAAAACTACATTTAGTGAAGAATAACTTAGTTCAATAACAGGTAAGATCTAGGACCTAAGTTTGGTGAAGAATGAATTAGTTCAACAATAAGTAAAATCTTAAAATTAAGTTTGGTGTAAAACAAATTAGTTCAACAAGAGGTAGAGTTTAAGAACTATGTTTGGTGAAGAATAACTAGATTCAATAACAGGTAGAGTATAGAAATTAAGTTTGATGAAGAATGACGAAGTTCAAAAGCAGGTAAAGTCTAGGAACTAAGTATGGTGAAGAATGAATTAGTTCAACAAAAAGTAAAGTCAGGGAACTAAATATTGTGAAAAATGAATTAGTACAACAAAAAGTAAAGTCATGGAACTAAATATTGTTAGAAATAATTAAGTTCAACAACAGGTAAAGTCTTGCAACTAAGTATGGAAAAAATAAATTAGTTCGACAACAGGTTGAGTCTAGGAACTAACTATGGTGAAAAATGAATTAGTTCAACAACAGGTAGAGTCTAGAACTAAGTTTGGTGAAGAATAACTTAGTTCAACAATAAGTAAAATCTTATATATAAGTATGGTGAAGAATGAATTAGTTCAACAATAAGTAAAATCTTATAATTAAGTATGGTGAAAAATGAATTAGTTCAACAACAGGTAGAGTCTAAAACTATGTTAGGTGAAGAATAACTAAATTCAATAACAGGTAGAGTTTAGAAATTAATTTTGATGAAGAATGACTATGTTCAACAACAGGTAATGTCTAGGAACTAAGTTTGGTGAAGAATGAATTAGTTCAACAACAGGTAGAGTCTAAGAACTAAGTTTGGAGAAGAATAACTAAGTTCAATAACATTTAGACTCTAGGAATTAAGTTTGATGAAGAATGAATTAGTTCAACAATAAGTAAAATCGTACAATTAAGTTTAGTGAAGAATGAATTAGTTCAACAATACATAAAGTCTTACAATTAAGTGTGGTGAAGAGTGAATTAGTTCAACAACAGGTAGAGTCTAAAACTACATTTAGTGAAGAATAACTTAGTTCAATAACAGGTAAGATCTAGGACCTAAGTTTTGTGAAGAATGAATTAGTTCAACAATAAGTAAAATCTTAAAATTAAGTTTGGTGTAAAACGAATTAGTTCAACAAGAGGTAGAGTTTAAGAACTATGTTTGGTGAAGAATAACTAGATTCAATAACAGGTAGAGTATAGAAATTAAGTTTGATGAAGAATGACGAAGTTCAAAAGCAGGTAAAGTCTAGGAACTAAGTATGGTGAAGAATGAATTAGTTCAACAAAAAGTAAAGTCAGGGAACTAAATATTGTGAAAAATGAATTAGTACAACAAAAAGTAAAGTCATGGAACTAAATATTGTTAGAAATAATTAAGTTCAACAACAGGTAAAGTCTTGCAACTAAGTATGGAAAAAATAAATTAGTTCGACAACAGGTTGAGTCTAGGAACTAACTATGGTGAAAAATGAATTAGTTCAACAACAGGTAGAGTCTAGAACTAAGTTTGGTGAAGAATAACTTAGTTCAACAATAAGTAAAATCTTATATATAAGTATGGTGAAGAATGAATTAGTTCAACAATAAGTAAAATCTTATAATTAAGTATGGTGAAAAATGAATTCGTTCAACAACAGGTAGAGTCTAAAACTATGTTAGGTGAAGAATAACTAAATTCAATAACAGGTAGAGTCTAGAAATTAATTTTGATGAAGAATGACTATGTTCAACAACAAGTAATGTCTAGGAACTTAGTATGGTGAAAAATGAAATAGTTCGACAACAGGTTGTGTCTAGGAACTAAGTATGGTGAAAAATGAATTAACTCAACAACAGGTAGAGTCTAAAACTACGTTTCGTGAAGAATGAATAAATTCAACAGCATGTAGAGTCTAGGAACAAAGTATTGTGAAAAATGAATTTGTTCAACAAAAAGTAAAGTCAGGGAACTAAATATAGTGAAAAATGAATTAATTCAACAACAGGTAGAGTCTAGAACTAGGTTAGGTGAAGAATAACTTAGTTCAACAACAAGTAGAGTCTAGGAACTAAGTTTGGTGAAGAATGCATTAGTTTCAACAACAGGTAAGGTCCGAAAACTAAGTTGGTGAAGAATGAATTAGTTCAACAACAAGTAGAGTCTAAAACTACCTTTGGTCAAGAATGAATTAGTTCAAACAGGTAGAGTCTAGGAACTAAATATCGTGAAAAATGAATTAGTTCAACAACAAGTAGAGTCTAAAACTACCTTTGGTGAAGAATAACTTAGTTCAACAATAAGTAAAATCTTATAATTAAGTATGGTGAAGAATGAATTAGTTCAACAACAGGTAAAGTCTAAAACTATGTTAGGTGAAGAATAACTTAGTTCAATAACAGATAGAGTATAGAAATTAAGTTTGATGAAGAATGACGAAGTTCAACAGCAGGTAGAGTCTAGGAACTAAGTATGGTGAAGAATGAATTAATTCAACAAAAAGGAAAGTCAGGGAACTAAATATAGTGAAAAATGAATTAATTCAACAACAGGTAGAGTCTAGAACTAAGTTAGGTGAAGAATAACTTAGTTCAACAACAGGTGGAGTTTAGGAACTAAGTTTGGTGAAGAATTAATTAGTTCAACAACAGGTAGAGTCTATAACTAAGTTTGGTGACGAATAACTTAGTTCAACAATAGGTAGAGTCTAAGAACTAAGCTTGGTGAAGAATAACTAAGTTCAATAACATGTAGACACTAGGAACTAAGTTTCATGAAGAATGAATTAGTTCAATAAAAGGTAGAGTCTAGTAACTAAATATCGTGTAAAATAAATTAATTCAACAACAGGTAGAGTCTAGAACTAAGATTGGTGAAGAATAACTTAGTACAACAATAAGTAAAATCTTACAATTAAGTTTAGTGAAGAATAACTTAGTTCAACAAAAGATAAAGTCTTACAATTAAGTGTGGTGAAGAATGAATCAGTTCAACAACAGGTAGAGTCTAAAACTACATTTCGTGAAGAATAACTTAGTTCAATAACAGGTAAGGTCTAGGACCTAAGTTTGGTGAAGAATGAATTAGTTCAACAATAAGTAAAATCTTAAAATTAAGTTTGGTGTAAAACGAATTAGTTCAACAAGAGGTAGAGTTTAAGAACTATGTTTGGTGAAGAATAACTAGATTCAATAACAGGTAGAGTATAGAAATTAAGTTTGATGAAGAATGACGAAGTTCAACAGCAGGTAGAGTCTAGGAACTAAGTATGGTGAAGAATGAATTAGTTCAACAAAAAGTAAAGTCATGGAACTAAATATTGTGAAAAATAACTAAATTCAACAACAGGTAATGTCTTGGAACTAAGTATGGAAAAAATAAATTAGTTCGACAACAGGTTGAGTCTAAAACGAAGTTTGGTGAAGAATAACTTAATTCAACAACAGGTAGAGTTTGGGAACTAAGTTCGTTGAAGAATAAATTAGTTCAACAAAAGGTAGAGTCTAGGAACAAAGTATGGTGAAAAATGAATTAGTTCAACAACAGGTAGAGTCCAAAACTATGTTAGGTGAAGAATAACTAAATTCAATAACAGGTAGAGTCTAGAAATTAATTTTGATGAAGAATGACTATATTCAACAACAGGTAATGTCTAGGAACTAAGTTTGGTGAAGAATGAATTAGTTCAACAACTAGTAGAGTCTAAGAACTAAGTTTGGAGAAGAATAACTAAGTTCAATAACATTTAGACTCTAGGAATTAAGTTTGATGAAGAATGAATTAGTTCAACAATAAGTAAAATCGTACAATTAAGTTTAGTGAAGAATGAATTAGTTCAACAATACATAAAGTCTTACAATTAAGTGTGGTGAAGAGTGAATTAGTTCAACAACAGGTAGAGTCTAAAACTACATTTAGTGAAGAATAACTTAGTTCAATAACAGGTAAGATCTAGGACCTAAGTTTGGTGAAGAATGAATTAGTTCAACAATAAGTAAAATCTTAAAATTAAGTTTGGTGTAAAACAAATTAGTTCAACAAGAGGTAGAGTTTAAGAACTATGTTTGGTGAAGAATAACTAGATTCAATAACAGGTAGAGTATAGAAATTAAGTTTGATGAAGAATGACGAAGTTCAAAAGCAGGTAAAGTCTAGGAACTAAGTATGGTGAAGAATGAATTAGTTCAACAAAAAGTAAAGTCAGGGAACTAAATATTGTGAAAAATGAATTAGTACAACAAAAGTAAAGTCATGGAACTAAATATTGTTAGAAATAATTAAGTTCAACAACAGGTAAAGTCTTGCAACTAAGTATGGAAAAAATAAATTAGTTCGACAACAGGTTGAGTCTAGGAACTAACTATGGTGAAAAATGAATTAGTTCAACAACAGGTAGAGTCTAGAACTAAGTTTGGTGAAGAATAACTTAGTTCAACAATAAGTAAAATCTTATATATAAGTATGGTGAAGAATGAATTAGTTCAACAATAAGTAAAATCTTATAATTAAGTATGGTGAAAAATGAATTCGTTCAACAACAGGTAGAGTCTAAAACTATGTTAGGTGAAGAATAACTAAATTCAATAACAGGTAGAGTCTAGAAATTAATTTTGATGAAGAATGACTATGTTCAACAACAAGTAATGTCTAGGAACTTAGTATGGTGAAAAATGAAATAGTTCGACAACAGGTTGTGTCTAGGAACTAAGTATGGTGAAAAATGAATTAACTCAACAACAGGTAGAGTCTAAAACTACGTTTCGTGAAGAATGAATAAATTCAACAGCATGTAGAGTCTAGGAACAAAGTATTGTGAAAAATGAATTAGTTCAACAAAAAGTAAAGTCAGGGAACTAAATATAGTGAAAAATGAATTAATTCAACAACAGGTAGAGTCTAGAACTAGGTGAGGTGAAGAATAACTTAGTTCAACAACAAGTAGAGTCTAGGAACTAAGTTTGGTGAAGAATGCATTAGTTTCAACAACAGGTAATGTCCGAAAACTAAGTTGGTGAAGAATGAATTAGTTCAACAACAAGTAGAGTCTAAAACTACCTTTGGTGAAGAATGAATTAGTTCAAACAGGTAGAGTCTAGGAACTAAATATCGTGAAAAATGAATTAGTTCAACAACAAGTAGAGTCTAAAACTACGTTTGGTGAAGAATAACTTAGTACAACAATAAGTAAAATCTTATAATTAAGTATGGTGAAGAATGAATTAGTTCAACAACAGGTAGAGTCTAGAAATTAATTTTGATGAAGAATGACTATGTTCAACAACAGGTAATGTCTACGAACTTAGTATGGTGAAAAATGAAATAGTTCGACAACAGGTTGTGTCTAAGAACTAAGTATGGTGAAAAATGAATTAGTTCAACAACAGGTAGAGTCTAGAACTAGGTTAGGTGAAGAATAACTTAGTTCAACAACAGGTAGAGTTTAGGAACTAAGTTTGGTGAAGAATGAATTAGTTGAACAATAAGTAAAATCTTACAATTAAGTTTGGACAAGAAAGAATTAGTTCAACAACAGGTAGAGTCTAGGAAATACATTTGATGAAGAATTACTTAGTTCAACAACAGGTAGAATCAAGGAACTAAGTTTCGTGAAGAATAACTTACTTCAACAACAGGTAGAGTCCAGAACTGACTTTGGTAAAGAATAACATAGTTCAACAACAGATAGAGTCTACAACTAAGTTTGGTGAAGAACGAATCAGTTCAACAACAGGGAGAGTCTAAAACTACGTTTGGTGAAGGATTAATTAGTTCAAAAATAAGTAAAATCTTATAATTAAGTTTGGTGAAGAATAAATTAATCCAACAACATGTAGAGTCTAGGAACTAAGTATGGTGAAGAATAAATTAGTTGAACAATAAGTAAAATCTTACAATTATGTTTGGACAAGAAAGAATTAGTTCAACAACAGGTAGAGTCTAGGAAATACATTTGATGAAGAATTACTTAGTTCAACAACAGGTAGAATCAAGGAACTAAGTTTCGTGAAGAATAACTTACTTCAACAACAGGTAGAGTCCAGAACTGACTTTGGTAAAGAATAACATAGTTCAACAACAGATAGAGTCTACAACTAAGTTTGGTGAAGAACGAATCAGTTCAACAACAGGGAGAGTCTAAAACTACGTTTGGTGAAGGATTAATTAGTTCAAAAATAAGTAAAATCTTATAATTAAGGTTGGTGAAGAATAAATTAATCCAACAACATGTGGAGTCTAGGAACTAAGTTTCGTGAAGAATAACTAAGTTCAATAACATGTAAAGTCTAGGAACTATGTTTGATGAAGAATGAATTAGTTCAACAACAGGTAGAGTCTAGGAACTAAATATCGTGAAAATTGAATTAGTTCAACAACAGGAAGAGTCTAAAATTACGTTTGGTGAAGAAAGAATTAGTTCAACAACAGGTAGAATCGAGGAACAAAGTATGGTGAAAAATGAATTAGTTCAACAACAGGTAGAGTCTAAAACTACGTTTGGTGAAGAATAACTTAGTTCAACAACAGGTAAGGTTTAGGACTTAAGTTTGGTAAAGAATGAATTAGATCAACAACAGGTAGAGTCTGAAACTACGTTTGGTGAAGAATGGATTAGTTCAACAACAGGTAGAGTCTAGGAACAAAGTATGGTGAAAAATGAATTAATTCAACAACAGGTAGAGTCTAGAACTAAGTTTGGTGAAGAATAACTTAGTTCAACAATAAGTAAAATCTTATAATTAAGTATGGTGAAGAATGAATTAGTTCAACAATAAGTAAAATCTTATAATTAAGTATGGTGAAGAATGAATTAGTTCAACAACAGGTAGAGTCTAAAACTATGTTAGGTGAAGAATAACTAAATTCAATAACAGGTAGAGTCTAGAAATTAATTTTGGTGAAAAATGAAATAGTTCGACAACAGGTTGTGTCTAGGAACTAACTATGGTGAAAAATGAATTAGTTCAACAACAGGTAGAGTCTAGAACTAAGTTTGGTGAAGAATAACTTAGTTCAACAATAAGTAAAATCTTATAATTAAGTATGGTGAAGAATGAATTAGTTCAACAACAGGTAAGGTCAAGGAACTAAATTTGGTGAAGAATGAATTAGTTCAACAACAGGTAGAGTGTAGAACTAAGTTTGGTGACGAATAATTTAGTTCAGCAACAGGTAGAGTCTAAGAACTAAGTTTGGTGAAGAATAACTAAGTTCAATAACATGTAGAGTCTAGAAACTAAGTTTGATGAAGAATGAATTAGTTCAACAACAGGTAGAGTCTAGGAACTAAATATCGTGAAAAATGAATTAGTTCAACAACAGGTAGAGTCTAAAACTATGTTAGGTGAAGAATAACTAAATTCAATAACAGGTAGAGTTTAGGAATTAATTTTGATGAAGAATGACTATGTTCAACAACAGGTAATGTCTAGGAACTAAGTTTGGTGAAGAATGAATTAGTTCAACAACAGGTAGAGTCTAGAACTAAGTTTGGTGATGAATAACTTCGTTCAACAACAGGTAGAGTCGAAGAACTATGTTTGATGAATAATAAATAAGTTCAACAACTGGTAGAGTCTAGGAACTAACTTTAATGAAGAATAACTAAGTTCAACAACATGTAGAGTCAAGGAGCTGAGTATTGTGAAAAATGAATTAGTTCAACAACAAGTAGAGTCAAAAACAACGTTTGGTGAAGAATATTTTAGTTCAACATCAGTTAAGGTCTAGGAACTAAGTATGGTTAAGAATGAATTAGTTCAACAAGAGGTAAGGTCAAGGAACTAAATTTGGTGAAGAATGAATTAGTTCAACAACAGGTAGAGTGTAGAACTAAGTTTGGTGACGAATAATTTAGTTCAACAACAGGTAGAGTCTAAGAACTAAGTTTGGTGAAGAATAACTAAGTTCAATAACATGTAGAGTCTAGAAACTAAGTTTGATGAAGAATGAATTAGTTCAACAACAGGTAGAGTATAGGAACTAAATATCGTGAAAAATGAATTAGTTCAACAACAGGTAGAGTCTAAAACTATGTTAGGTGAAGAATAACTAAATTCAATAACAGGTAGAGTTTAGAAATTAATTTTGATGAAGAATGACTATGTTCAACAACAGGTAATGTCTAGGAACTAAGTTTGGTGAAGAATGAATTAGTTCAACAACAGGTAGAGTCTAAGAACTAAGTTTGGAGAAGAATAACTAAGTTCAATAACATTTAGACTCTAGGAATTAAGTTTGATGAAGAATGAATTAGTTCAACAATAAGTAAAATCGTACAATTAAGTTTAGTGAAGAATGAATTAGTTCAACAATACATAAAGTCTTACAATTAAGTGTGGTGAAGAGTGAATTAGTTCAACAACAGGTAGAGTCTAAAACTACATTTAGTGAAGAATAACTTAGTTCAATAACAGATAAGATCTAGGACCTAAGTTTGGTGAAGAATGAATTAGTTCAACAATAAGTAAAATCTTAAAATTAAGTTTGGTGTAAAACGAATTAGTTCAACAAGAGGTAGAGTTTAAGAACTATGTTTGGTGAAGAATAACTAGATTCAATAACAGGTAGAGTATAGAAATTAAGTTTGATGAAGAATGACGAAGTTCAAAAGCAGGTAAAGTCTAGGAACTAAGTATGGTGAAGAATGAATTAGTTCAACAAAAAGTAAAGTCAGGGAACTAAATATTGTGAAAAATGAATTAGTTCAACAAAAAGTAAAGTCATGGAACTAAATATTGTTAGAAATAATTAAGTTCAACAACAGGTAAAGTCTTGGAACTAAGTATGGAAAAAATAAATTAGTTCGACAACAGGTTGAGTCTAGGAACTAACTATGGTGAAAAATGAAGTAGTTCAACAACAGGTAGAGTCTAGAACTAAGTTTGGTGAAGAATAACTTAGTTTAACAATAAGTAAAATCTTATATATAAGTATGGTGAAGAATGAATTAGTTCAACAACAGGTAGAGTCTAAAACTATGTTAGGTGAAGAATAACTAAATTCAATAACAGGTAGAGTCTAGAAATTAATTTTGATGAAGAATGACTATGTTCAACAACAAGTAATATCTAGGAACTTAGTATGGTGAAAAATGAAACAGTTCGATAACAGGTTGTGTCTAGGAACTAAGTATGGTGAAAAATGAATTAACTCAACAACAGGTAGAGTCTAAAACTACGTTTCGTGAAGAATGAATAAATTCAACAGCATGTAGAGTCTAGGAACAAAGTATTGTGAAAAATGAATTAGTTCAACAAAAAGTAAAGTCAGGGAACTAAATATAGTGAAAAATGAATTAATTCAACAACAGGTAGAGTGTAGAACTAGGTTAGGTGAAGAATGAATTAGTTTCAACAACAGGTAAGGTCCGAACTCTAAGTTGGTGAAGAATGAATTAGTTCAACAACAGGTAGAGTCTAGGAACTAAATATCGTGAAAAATGAATTGGTTCAACAACAAGTAGAGTCTAAAACTACCTTTGGTGAAGAATGAATTAGTTCAAACAGGTAGAGTCTAGGAACTAAATATCGTGAAAAATGAATTAGTTCAACAACAAGTAGAGTCTAAAACTACCTTTGGTGAAGAATAACTTAGTTCAACAATAAGTAAAATCTTATAATTTAGTATGGTGAAGAATGAATTAGTTCAACAACAGGTAGAGTCTAAAACTATGTTAGGTGAAGAATAACTAAATTCAATAACAGGTAGAGTCTAGAAATTAATTTTGATGAAGAATGACTATGTTCAACAACAGGTAATGTCTACGAACTTAGTATGGTGAAAAATGAAATAGTTCGACAACAGGTTGTGTCTAAGAACTAAGTATGGTGAAAAATGAATTAGTTCAACAACAGGTAGAGTCTAGAACTAGGTTAGGTGAAGAATAACTTAGTTCAACAACAGGTAGAGTTTAGAAACTAAGTTTGGTGAAGAATGAATTAGTTCAACAACAGGTAGAGTCTAGGAACTAAGTATGGTGAAGAATAAATTAGTTGAACAATAAGTAAAATCTTACAATTAAGTTTGGACAAGAAAGAATTAGTTCAACAACAGGTAGAGTCTAGGAAATACATTTGATGAAGAATAACTTAGTTCAACAACAGGTAGAATCAAGGAACTAAGTTTCGTGAAGAATAACTTACTTCAACAACAGGTAGAGTCCAGAACTGACTTTGGTAAAGAATAACATAGTTCAACAACAGATAGAGTCTACAACTAAGTTTGGTGAAGAACGAATCAGTTCAACAACAGGGAGAGTCTAAAACTACGTTTGGTGAAGGATTAATTAGTTCAAAAATAAGTAAAATCTTATAATTAAGGTTGGTGAAGAATAAATTAATCCAACAACATGTGGAGTCTAGGAACTAAGTTTCGTGAAGAATAACTAAGTTCAATAACATGTAAAGTCTAGGAACTATGTTTGATGAAGAATGAATTAGTTCAACAACAGGTAGAGTCTAGGAACTAAATATCGTGAAAATTGAATTAGTTCAACAACAGGAAGAGTCTAAAATTACGTTTGGTGAAGAAAGAATTAGTTCAACAACAGGTAGAATCGAGGAACAAAGTATGGTGAAAAATGAATTAGTTCAACAACAGGTAGAGTCTAAAACTACGTTTGGTGAAGAATAACTTAGTTCAACAACAGGTAAGGTTTAGGACTTAAGTTTGGTAAAGAATGAATTAGATCAACAACAGGTAGAGTCTGAAACTACGTTTGGTGAAGAATGGATTAGTTCAACAACAGGTAGAGTCTAGGAACAAAGTATGGTGAAAAATGAATTAATTCAACAACAGGTAGAGTCTAGAACTAAGTTTGGTGAAGAATAACTTAGTTCAACAATAAGTAAAATCTTATAATTAAGTATGGTGAAGAATGAATTAGTTCAACAACAGGTAGAGTCTAAAACTATGTTAGGTGAAGAATAACTAAATTCAATAACAGGTAGAGTCTAGAAATTAATTTTGGTGAAAAATGAAATAGTTCGACAACAGGTTGTGTCTAGGAACTAACTATGGTGAAAAATGAATTAGTTCAACAACAGGTAGAGTCTAGAACTAAGTTTGGTGAAGAATAACTTAGTTCAACAATAAGTAAAATCTTATAATTAAGTATGGTGAAGAATGAATTAGTTCAACAACAGGTAAGGTCAAGGAACTAAATTTGGTGAAGAATGAATTAGTTCAACAACAGGTAGAGTGTAGAACTAAGTTTGGTGACGAATAATTTAGTTCAGCAACAGGTAGAGTCTAAGAACTAAGTTTGGTGAAGAATAACTAAGTTCAATAACATGTAGAGTCTAGAAACTAAGTTTGATGAAGAATGAATTAGTTCAACAACAGGTAGAGTCTAGGAACTAAATATCGTGAAAAATGAATTAGTTCAACAACAGGTAGAGTCTAAAACTACGTTTGGTGAAGAATAACTTCGTTCAACAACAGGTAGAGTCAAAAACAACGTTTGGTGAAGAATGAATTAGTTCAACAACAGGTAGAGCGTAGAACTAAGTTTGGTGAAGAATAACTAAGTTCAATAACATGTAGAGTCTAGGAACTAAATATCGTATAAAATGAATTAGTTCAACAACAGATAGAGTCTAGGAAAAAGTATGGTGAAAAATGAATTAGTTAAACAAGAGGTAGAGTCTAAAACTACGATTGGTGAAGAATAACTTAGTTCAACAACAGGTATAGTCTTGGAACTAAGTTTGGTGAAGAATGAATTAGTTCAACAACAGGTAAGGTTTAGGACTTAAGTTTGGTAAAGAATGAATTAGATCAACAACAGGTAGAGTCTGAAACTACGTTTGGTGAAGAATGGATTAGTTCAACACCATGTAAAGTCTAGGAACTACGTTTTATGAAGAATAAATTAGTTCAACAACAGGTAGAGTCTAGGAACAAAGTATGGTGAAAAATGAATTAGTTCAACAACAGGTAGAGTCTAGAACTAAGTTTGGTGAAGAATAACTTAGTTCAACAATAAGTAAAATCTTATAATTAAGTATGGTGAAGAATGAATTAGTTCAACAATAAGTAAAATCTTATAATTAAGTATGGTGAAGAATGAATTAGTTCAACAACAGGTAGAGTCTAAAACTATGTTAGGTGAAGAATAACTAAATTCAATTACAGGTAGAGTCTAGAAATTAATTTTGGTGAAAAATGAAATAGTTCGACAACAGGTTGTGTCTAGGAACTAAGTATGGTGAAAAATGAATTAGTTCAACAACAGGTAGAGTCTAGAACTAAGTTTGGTGAAGAATAACTTAGTTCAACAATAAGTAAAATCTTATAATTAAGTATGGTGAAGAATGAGTTAGTTCAACAATAAGTAAAATCTTATAATTAAGTATGGTGAAGAATGAATTAGTTCAACAACAGGTAGAGTCTAAAACTATGTTAGGTGAAGAATAACTAAATTCAATAACAGGTAGAGTCTAGAAATTAATTTTGATGAAGAATGACTATGTTCAACAACAGGTAATGTCTAGGAACTAAGTTTGGTGAAGAATGAATTAGTTCAACAACAGGTAGAGTCTAGAACTGAGTTTGGTGATGAATAACTTCGTTCAACAACAGGTAGAGTCGAAGTACTATGTTTGATGAATAATAAATAAGCTCAACAACTGGTAGAGTCTAGGAACTAACTTTAATGAAGAATAACTAAGTTCAATAACATGTAGAGTCAAGGAGCTGAGTATTGTGAAAAATGAATTTGTTCAACAACAAGTAGAGTCAAAAACAACGTTTGGTGAAGAATATTTTAGTTCAACAACAGTTAAGGTCTAGGAACTAAGTATGGTGAAGAATGAATTAGTTCAACAACAGGTAAGGTCAAGGAACTAAATTTGGTGAAGAATGAATTAGTTCAACAACAGGTAGAGTGTAGAACTAAGTTTGGTGACGAATAATTTAGTTCAACAACAGGTAGAGTTTAAGAACTAAGTTTGGTGAAGAATAACTAAGTTCAATAACATGTAGAGTCTAGAAACTAAGTTTGATGAAGAATGAATTAGTTCAACAACAGGTAGAGTCTAGGAACTAAATATCGTGAAAAATGAATTAGTTCAACAACAGGTAGAGTCTAAAACTACGTTTGGTGAAGAATAACTTCGTTCAACAACAGGTAGAGTCAAAAACAACGTTTGGTGAAGAATGAATTAGTTCAACAACAGGTAGAGTGTAGAACTAAGTTTGGTGAAGAATAACTAAGTTCAATAACATGTAGAGTCTAGGAACTAAATATCGTATAAAATGAATTAGTTCAACAACAGGTAGAGTCTAAAACTACGTTTGGTGAACAATGAATTAGTTCAACAACAGATAGAGTCTAGGAAAAAGTATGGTGAAAAATGAATTAGTTAAACAAGAAGTAGAGTCTAAAACTACGATTGGTGAAGAATAACTTAGTTCAACAACAGGTATAGTCTTGGAACTAAGTTTGGTGAAGAATGAATTAGTTCAACAACAGGTAGAGTCTAGGAACTAAGGATGGTGAAGAATGAATTAGTTCAACAATAAGTAAAATCTTGCAATTAAGTTTGGTGAAGAATGAATTAGTTCAACAATAGGTAAAGTCTTACAATTAAGTTTGGTTAAGAATGAATTAGTTCAACAACAGGTAAAGCCTTAGAACTAAGTTTGAGGAGGAATAACTTAGTTCTACAATTGGTAGAGCCTTAGAACTAAGTTTAGTGAAGAATGAATCAGTTTTTAGATCTAAAACAGTAACACTCTCATCTGTAACGTGCTAACAAATTACATGTCCTGTGTCACTAATCTCATGGCATTTCTCGTGTAATTAGATCATTAATATCAATTAGAAATAAACTTTGTAGCTTTAAAAAAATGTTATATTGTTTTTAGTTTATTCCATAGAGAATATATTATTAAAACTTTTAAGTATAAGAAGACAAATAATATACCTTTTATACAAATATCTATCATCAGTAAATAATATATCATGGTATTATATCGGAACTAAATGCGAATTATACTTATGGTTATAACGTGTTATGACACTTCAAGGAAATTCTTTGACTCTGAAGTATTTTCGAATCAATGGTTGCAGACTGAACAAGGTGGGAAAAATAACAATATTTCAACAATCATGTTGCACTATATGCATACAGTTTCAAAAGTATTATTCCTGACAATTGACGAGCCAGAGCCATCATCATGGATTGGTAAACGGCTAGAGAGGATAACGTGAATGATAGCAGAGATAAGTAGGCCTAAATACCCACAACTGTAGTAGTAACTAAAACAGTGTAGAGATTACAGTTACGCTATATAACTATGTCAACAAAATTCAATAAATGGGTGAGAAAAGGATCTTAACTTGTGTTAAAAGACAGTGAACTACAAGAGAGAGAGAAAAGCAGTAATGGAAGAGACAAACTGAGATAGAAGGAAATGAAAGAAAGAGGAGATACTGAAATAGAAATAATAAGAGCGAAAAGAGATAAAGAAGAGAAAGAAGAATAATAAGAGTACAAACAGAGTTTGAAAAGCTCTAACAACACAATAAACCATGATTGATCGGTGCACGACTAATGGTGACCTCAAGTTAGCAAACAGATAAACAATACCAATAGTAATGGTGACATATGGCAAGATCAAGACCTGCCAACAAATCATAATATGCCAAGATGTGAAGGCTGTGTTTGAGACAAGAAAGTAAAGGTTCTACGAGACAGTGGACACTCTATACCTTTAGGAAACGTGTATCAAGGAACCAGTAAATGATTTGGTGACAGGAAACATACCAGGTAATACGATGAAGTAACTAAACTGAAAGTAGATTATTTGAAAATACGAGGTCTGTTAAAAAAATACGCGGACTGTTTGAATTGCGCGGCTCCAGTTGGTTCCAGGGAAATCCGCTTGGTGTCGCTAGGTTTGCACAGATTAGCTGATTACGACGCTATTTCCCGATTGCAGATATCTTCATTTGTGTATTAGCTACGCGGTTTTAAGTGAAGTGCGATTTTTTCGTTTGGCGGATTTCAGAATGAATGACCTGAAGGAGCAACGACTTGCTGTGAAATTTTGTGTTAAACTTGGAAAATCTGCGACTGAAACTTTTGCTATACTTAACACGGCTTAGGGTGATGTTGCTATGAAGCGTACGGCATGTTTCAAGTGGCATGAACATTTTAAGGATGGTCGACAGTCCATTGAAGATGATGAGCGTCCTGGACGTCCTTCCACGTCAACTGACGACCCACACGTCGACAAAATCAACACCCTGGTGCGGGCAAATCGACGTCTGACTGTCAGGAGCTTGCTGAAGAGTGTGGGATATCAATTGGATCTTGTTACGAGATTTTGACCGAAAAATTGAAGATGCACCGCGTTGCTGCGAAATTTGTGCCTCAGAACTCGTGAGTTTTTGGCCAAACACTCGATCACTGTTCTTTCCCACCTCCCCCCTACTCACCTGACCTTGCTCCTTGCGATTTGTTTCTTGTTCACCAAACTCAAAAGACCCTTGAAAGGAAGAAGATTTGAGACGATTCCCGAGATTAAGGCAAATGCGACGAAGGAGCTGGAGGACATTACAAAAGAAGCGTACCAGGACTGTTTCAACAAGTAGAAACACCGTTGGGATAAGTGTGTGCGTTGGGGAGGAGAGTACTTTGAAGGGGTCCCAGACCTGTAACTTCTAAATAAAGTACATTTTGTTTTATGACGTCAGTCCGCGTATTTTTTTGAACAGCCCTCGTAGACCTATGTGCAAAAAGTAGGCCTAGATACGAAAAAGGAGCAGATTTTCTTAGTGCAGGATACAACCATAGTAACTCAACTAAACGTAAGTGAAGTATTCTCGAATAGTTTGGCGACAGTAATAGAGAAAAATAGTTGTCTTATCAACTGAAATTCTAAAGAAATCAAATAGGCCGAAGTGAACTTTTGGCAATAAAAAGAGGTTATTTTTGTTGTTTTGAAATAAGTACGAGGCTACACAATGAGCTATCTGTGGTCTACCTACCACGGGTATCGAAACCCGGTTTTTAGCGTTGTAAGTCCGCAGACATACCGCTGAGCCACTGGGGAGCAAAAAGAAAAAAACAATTAGTTTTTATGATATACTTATGATGATCTATAGTTTAAAATTTTCGTTGTACATAGGTTTAACTAGTTCCGAACGTACACATTATTTTGAAAACAAGTGGAGTGTGTGTTGTTCCTTTATTTTCCGAATTTACCGCCAATAAATCATAAACACCTGCTGTAGAAGAATTATTAGCCAACTATGCATCTTAGCTTGCTATGCATAATATAAAAAGTAAGATTCCTGAAAGGCACCTTCTCGTGGTTCCTTAGCAAGTGTGCCATGTTTTATCTTGTTAGTTTGTAAGTTGGTATAAGGAAACCGTTTTAAACACTGGGTCCTGGGATTCCGAGAAGAGCCAGGAACACAATATACAACTTCAAATATGAACCTGAAAAACCCATTAATCCTGGGTGACATTACCTCCTTCTCCCTTTACAGGGGCTACTTTAATAATAATAATACCTCTCTGGCCACTCTGAGTCTGACTACATAGCTTTAAGCCTGTAGGCAGACAAACAAATTTCATACTCAATGTGAATTTTACAGAATGAAAAAAATGGTGCACTTTCATGGTGTTCACGTTTTCTAGAAAAAACAAAAATAATATTATTCGACATTAAACGGGTATCAACATTATTTCACACTAAGTAGGTGTTAAAATAAGTATTTTTGTCATCAAAATTATCAAAGTATCTTTAGAATTATTGAAAACTTCCATGCAAGTCTTTTCACATGTTATTCGACTACAAAGGTGTACTTTACGCAAGAACATTAGAATAGAACTAATAGATTTATGCATCGAGTTGTCAGAAATACAGCGGCTAGTTTTGAATTTACTTTCTTTTTAAATAAAAGACAAACAATAGAAATTATTTTTTTAAAAAATAGGTATTTCCAATCAAACATTTTAATTCTACAATATTATTTTTGTTTATTTCGAAATTGAGCACTTTTTTAAATTTCTTTTTATTATTTAAAACACCCATGGACGAAATGCGCATGCGCCAAGTTAAAATGTAGAAATGTTTCAACTACAGTGAGACCCCCTATAAAGCAGCCACCTTCGGAACTGACACAAACTGCCCTGATTAGAAGGGTTCCACTGTACATAATTAGGGATTATGTAAACAAAAAAAGGGACTGTGATTGAATGACCGCTTTCAAGGGGTGGCCGAATCTGAGGGGTGGCCGCTTAAACTGTAACTTGAAATACTTTTTTGTGAACAATGTTTGTAAGAAAACATAAAATGCGCTATTAATTGCAGCGGGTAAACATAAAATCATTATTATTAGAAGTTTTATAAATTCATACTAATAATAAATGTATTTTTTATCCCAAATTGGCTCGCAGTTCCATACAATTCTAGAAAAAAAAAACATCTTATTTTTAAAAACGTTTGTAAACCAAAACTACATTATTTAAGATTTCAAATCCCAGTTTTGTTACTTTTGGTCCCTATACACTGGGTCCGGCATGGCCAGATGGTTAAGGTACTCGACTCGTCATCTGAGAGTCACGTCATCGCATTACCGTTACATGCTCGCCCTTTCAGCCGTGTGGGCATTATAATATGACTCTCAATCCCACTCTTCGTTGGTTAGAGTAGAACAAGAGTTGGCGGTGGGTGGTGATGGTTAGCTGCCTTCCCTCTAGTCTTACACTGCAAAATTAACGACGTCTAGCGCTGAAAACCCTCGTGTATAACCCTGAATACGTTTGGCAGAAAATATTTAATTGTATCAAAATATATTACTAAAAGAGACTTACATTTACAACTTTAATGGTTTGTGTTTGTTAAAATGGATTCAAAAGCATAAAAACTGAACTTCTTCCCAAAACCCCTCAAATTAAAAGCACAATGAGTCAACTAAAAATAAAGTATTACAGAAACTTTGACAGCACAATCTAAGTATCTTTTCCCTCTTCTTCACAGCCATTTACACTCTCATCTTTATCATCAACTGCACTAAAGTTATCATATCGTTTATTTTTACTCTGTCTACACTCAAAACAGTTTAACACATCAGAACTCTTCATACTGTTTACTGCATAACTTCAACACAGTAAAATGCATGACCCCTAAAGGAGCTATGCGAAAGAGTAAGGTGCTGCAATCTTACTGGTCCAACCGATCATCAGTTGGACGCCATCTGGTTTTTATCAAAGTAAATCATTTAAATTGATATATCTTTGTGTTTAAAAGAGACCAATGATCCACATCAAGCATTTATTGTGGGAGGTAAAATATAATAAACCGATTTATATGTTTTTATTTATACATTGTTCTATATATATATATATCATAATTGGAAAAAAAAACGCAGTTTAGCAAACTTCTTGAGAAACAACACCGGATACTTGTTCTAATCTTCCATCCATTAACCGGGAGAAACGTAATGTTTGGTATAGGGACGAGACACGATCTCCAGATGAAAGCTTGAAAATTAGTTCGTAGTAGATAGTGCAGAAAGTAGCCACTAGAGGGCAGTTGATGGCAGTAGATTTCTTTTCACATAAAACATGTATCGCAAATCCTGTCACATTCTTTACAAATTCTTCATTCGTACAGTCTACGTAAGAAATTTTCCAGGGCTGTTTGAATGTCATCCAAAACTTCAAGACTTAATCCAAGCTGTTTGAATGTTATTTCAAATATTTCACTAGCTTTCGCGATGTTGAGCGTAGAAAACTACCCTTTGCCTGCAAATGCACGAACTGTATCACATCAGTGAATACCCGAAGTTCTAACAATCGACATATCCTCTGACATATCGTATTTCTCTTGCGGATGTCAGTATTTGCCATGACTCGAGGGTTTCTTTGTCTTTTTAATCTTCGCGTAAAGCAGTAAGAGGACCATCTGCGCTAGTCATCCCTAATTCATCAGTGAAAGACTAGGGGAAAGGCAGCTAGTCATCATCACCAACCGCCAACTCTTGGGCTACGCTTTTACTAACGAATAGTTGGATTGATTGACACATTATAAAACCCCCACGACTGACAGGACGAGCACGTTTGGTGATACAGGGATTTAAGACCCTGACCCGAGTCGAGCGCCCTAACCACCTGACTTCGATGTTTCAAGTTGTTACAAACTTCCAATTCTCAATCCTGCAGTGTATAATGCAAGCTGGTGTTTGTGATCCATCAGCATTACACATTCTTTATCATCAGGTTTTCACATTGTTATTTTATATTCTACATAACTACGGCCAGAAAACGGATAGTTATAGAATATGTTAAGAAGTGGACTTAGATTTTTCGTAGCTTCTACGACAAGTTTCAACACAAAACAATTGAACAGTGAGTACATTTTTATACCTATTTCTACAGATGAATATTGTGACCTATACTAATAATAAAGTTCAAATATGGTAGAAAAATGAAAACAGAAATGATGTATACGTTCTTCTTCTGTTCCTAGAGCATCTGATGTGGTCTGTAATTTATACATCAGAGTACAATGGAGCGCCGTTAAGCCGTGGTATTTGGGGGGTCAACCTGCTTAACCGCGTCTTAAGTGGTCCGTGGCTTAAACCTTTGTGACTGAAAAGCCGAAGTCGCCAACAGCTCCGCCGAGGAGCCTCATCCGGGCCATTGCGTGATTATTATAATATTAATGTATATACTATTCAGATACAATTGATAAGTGCCGTTTTAACGCAAACGATCAATGCATTGCGATAGTTCGCTTTTCCCTGTAAAATTTCGTCTTCCCGTGTTACATGCGAGCCGCCATGTCAATATGATATGCTCACTATTAATTCAGAAACTGAAGTGATTTCTATTGGGTTTGTGGCCAGTATTTATACAATTCCATAAAAATATCGGATTATCAAATTAAAAATAATACTTCAATTATTGATCCCTTTTTTTACGGATTTACCGCGGATTAACTTTAATGTATGGAGAGGTGTGATTCGGTAACAATGGCGGCCTCCATAAAGCTGACATAGAGAGCGGATAAGGTAGATTAACGGTCGATTTCTATTGTAATATATTTTATTTATTTCCCAAATTAAAGCAAATCCTTTTTAAATATCCCCTTGAAGTAAAAAAGACACGGAGAGTGTGAAAAACTTTAAAAAGCCAGGTAATAGATTTAATACATCAAAAATTTTGGGACAAGACTTGCTACAGCGGCTTAAGCGATTTCGCGGTTTACTGGTACGTGGCTTAATGGCGCTCCACTGTAGTTCTAAAGACCATCCAACTAAGTCTGTAAGTTATACATTAGACTAGTTTTAAGGACCATCCAACTAAATATGTAATTTATACATTAGACTAGTTCTAAGGACCATCCAACTCAATCCGTAATTTATGGATCAGAGTAGTTCTAAGGACCATCCAACTAAATCTGTAATTTATGGATCAGAGTAGTTCTAAAAACCATCCAACTTAATCTGTAATTTATGGATCAGAGTAATTCTCAAAACCATCCAACTTAATCTGTAATTTATGGATCAGAGTAGTTCTAAAAACCATCCAACTTAATCTGTAACTTATGGATCAGAGTAGTTCTAAAAACCATCCAACTTAATCTGTAACTTATGGATCAGAGTAATTCTAACATTTTTCACGATAAAAGTATCAACTTTGTTTCATTCTAAACATAAACTTACATGGTAAACATGGTTTTCCTTGTTTTTTAAGTTCCAAGATCGTTCATTTTTCCTCATTTCAATTCAATAACCTTCTGCTGCCGACTATATGATTAGTAATTTTGCAGAATATCTAAGAGATTTATAAGAGGCCTTTCACGAGCCAGTAGGAGACGTTATTAACTTAAATAATAAACCGATCCAATCCGTGTTTTTTTTTAAATCTGAAAAATGTTTTGGGGCATTTTTAACTTTATTACTTTTGTTTTCCCACTCGGTATTCTCATCAAGTTTGAGAGAAGATAAAGTCATATTAGTTTTGTCATATGTCTCTTTTAGCTTCTGTTATAAATTAAGTTTATTTTATTATAACCTAATTAGACTATTAATATTTTATTACTGATTGCACTATTTCATTATTCATTTAATTCGCTATTTTTCTACCTTCAAAAACACTTTTTGTATCTTGGTCATAGATAAACAATAGCACTTGTCACAGTAATTTATCTCAGGTGTTAACCTCTTCTGTCAGGCCCGTTTAATGTAATTTACTTCATAAGTAAGAGTTGTTAGAGATAACTATAAAAAGTTTTATTTATAATGGATGACATCGCGCCTTACAAGTACGGGGTTTGTTTGTTTTGAATTTCGCGCAAAGCTACACGGGGTCTATCTGCTCTAGCCGTCCCTAATATAGCAGTGTAAGACTAGAGGGAAGTCAGCTGGTCATCATCACCCACCGCCAACTCATGAGCTACTCTTTTATCAACGAATAGTCAGATTGACCATCACATTATAACCCCCACACGGCTGAAAGAGCGAGCATGTTTGATATGACAGAGATTCGAACCTAAGACCCTCGGGATTACGAGTCGCGTATCTTAACCACCTGGCCATGCCGGAACTAATTAGAGTGGACAATCAACATGTATAGCTTTTCTATTACGTTGAGGAATAATTCGTGAGCGTTTTTAACTAATTTCATTCAAGCATTACATGCAAGACTGTACAATACTTCAATGCATGAACACGTTACACCCAAAACATTTATTATGATACTTTATTTCATGTAATACCTAGGAAAAGTATACATTGTTTTAAACGAAATTGCAAGAAATTAAACGCGAAAAGCAGATGGTGTCGAAAATGCTCGATTTTGTCCACTTGACAGTCCATTTAATGAGCTGAAAATGAAAGCAAAAATTAAAGACATATGAAAATCAAACACACCATCTATTAGAGCAAAAAATTATCTACCAAATGACATGAAATATTTTGCGAAAGCGTTTCATTTATGAATATATTTGTTTAACTTGAAGAAACGCTCACGAATTATTCCTCAACCCAATATATATTGCTATTTTGCATGAAGGAAACAACCAGTTTGATATGTTTTGTAACTTATATTTTATTATTCCTGATGTAACATATCATTAGCAGTATTTGCTTAAATGTTTGTTGACTTGATAACAATATCTTATGTATTTATTATCTGCGGTATTATGTTGTCTTGATAATAAACTGGCAAGTATTTCTTATAATAATAGTATGCTGACTTGGCAACACTATAATATGGTCGATGCCATTATTCGCTGAAAAAAAGAATAGCCCAAGAACTGATGGCGAGTAGCGATGACTAGCTGCCTTCCCTTTATAGTCTTTCAATGCTAAATTAGGGACGACTAACACAGACAATTCTCGTTTAGCTTTGCGCGATATTCAAAACAAATTGCTATGAAATAAGTTTCATTCAAGGACCTAAAGAATAAACAAAAATTAATTTGGGTTAATTTTAGGCATAGAGATGTTAAAATTCAAAACTATCGCAGATACCAAAGGACCGAGACAGCTTGTTAATAACTACTTTTTTTTTTCTTCTAGATTTTCAACAAGACTATTTTTATATAACTCAGAGTGCACAAGCAAAATTCTAATTCAAAAAATAAGTATTGAACTAAGCCTACCGTGGAAGAAAAACAGAAAATTCAACGTTAATTCGTTTTGCTCCGTATTCTGACCATTGTTTCTTTGTTCATATTGTTTTGTTTTCTGCGAGCACATTAAAATTACCACTACCTTCCTTTGCTTGTTTTTAAGCGTGATGCTACACAATCTGCTACACGTTCTCTGCCAACTACAGGTATCAAACCCTGATATTCAGTTTTATAAGTTATAGTGTACAACTAAGTCATCTTGTGTTACTCGACTTTGTTAAAAATATAGAGTGTTCCAAAATTACTACGTAAAACCTTAGTGACTCAGCAGTAAGCTAACAACGCTAAATATCTTGTTTCGATATCCGTGGTGGGCAGAAAAAAATAACTTATTGTAATTGTGTAGCTTAGAAACATATAAAGGCATTGGCATGGCCAAATGGTTAAGGCACTCGACTCGTAATCGCGGGTTCGAATTCCCGTCACACCAAATATACTCGCCCTTTCAGCTGTGAGGGCGTTATAATACGACGGTCAATCCTATTATTCGTTGGTAAAAGAGTAGCCCAAGAGTTGACGGTGGATGGTGATGACTAGCTGCCTCCCATCTAGATTTACACTGCTAAATTTGGGAAGGCTGGCGCAGATAGCCCTCGTGTCGCTTTACGCGAAATTAAAAAAAACAAACAAACAAATAAAACTACAATTTCCGAAAATTTCTTCTTACGTGAGTTCACATGCACGGAGTACGACCAGAGATATATTAAATCACTAGAGGGATCTGCAATCGGCTGAGATAACACTGTGACGCTAAATTTGCAACACCAGACGATTCTAGCAAAGGTCCATTTCTTCTTGTTAAGGAAATTTGTCGCCATCTTGTGTGAGGTAATAAAATTATTTCAGGTTTTATTTTATTTATTTTTCTGTGTTTTAGACAATGTTGCACACAACTTAAATAATAACGTATTTCGAAAGGCGTAGGTTAATATTATTTTCTTTAATATTAATAACGAAAACACTCAAGCCCATACACTGTATCCAAATGAAATGTTAGTTAACTTTTAATATATTAAAACAAGGAAAAAAAATAGAAGAAGATGAGATGAAGACACATAAAACAAAACTCTTTTGCTCAAGCTAATATTCATTAATAAAAGTATTTTCGTGAGGGAGACATCTGACGGCGAGAATAAAATTTAAATGTAATTTTTCAAGTAAATTTTCGAAACAAGATATCATATATACATACATATATCATAATTCGTTGAATGTTTAAGTACTCAAACAAACATTGAGAAAGATTACAGTGAACAGTTAACAGACCTACATGTGCAGACATCTGTTTTATAATTAATCAATCAATTACCTCTCTCCTAATTAACGAATCAGTCAACTGTCTTATTTTGAAATTAATACGTTAGCCATCTTTCTTATAATCAATCAGTAAGTAATATCTCTTACGATTAGCCAATCGACCATCGCTCTCACAGTTAACCAATCAGGCATCTCTTATAATTTATTAATAAACATTAACCCTCAACTATAAATAGTGCTTTGTCTTGTGGTAAGGATTGAGCAAACACTCTATACTGACAAGTAAAGAACATCAAACTGTTCTCATTTAGAACCATGGGTTCCATAAAGCAGAAAACAAAGGTAAAGATGTCTTCTGTAAGAGAAAACAAACAAGGGTAAACGTCTTGTATAACAGACAACAAAGTTAAAAGTATCTCGTGTAAAAGAAAGGAAACACGGATAAAGATGTCCTATAAAAGTCAGAAAACAAAGGAACAGGTGTCTTTTGTAAGACAAACAACAAAGATAAAGGTGTCTCGTATAAAGAAGTAAAACAACAATAAAGGTAGATTGATTGATTGATTGTTTAGAATTAAGCCTAAAGCTACACGATGGACTGTCTGTGCTCTGTCCACCAAGGGTATTGAAACGAATGTAAGCCTGCAGACATACCGCTGTGCTACTGGGGGTTGGGCAAAAACATTGGTAAAGGTGTCTTGTTTGGAATGGTAAACCTGAATAAAGGTAACTTAAACACATAAAACAAAGGGAGAGTTGTCTTGCAATAAGGCAGAAAACAGATGTAAAGATGTCTTGATTGGAATAGTAAACTTGAATAAAGGTAACTTAAACACATAAAACAATGGGAGAGTTGTCTTGCAATAAGGCAGAAAACAGGGGTAAAGATGTCTTATTTTTAACGTAAACAAAGATAGATTTGTATTGTGTAAAGACATTTTTATCTTAAAGAAATATCCCTTGATTAGAAAGAACTGCAACAAGATAAAACTACGTTACTAAGTTCTACTATCTGATTACACGAATGAATTGTTCGTACATATGAAACTTGTGATTGCTAAACAAATGTACAACACCTATATTTACACTAATCTAATTACACGTGGTTTACAATAGCGCTCCATTCCCGCCAAAACTCTAACTACTCACGGTAACCATGGCAAAATAATAGAACTTTAAAGGGAGCATGATGAAGGTCACATTGATAGGGGAAGCATAATATTGTTGAGCACTAACTCGATTATTGTAGGAAAACGTCACGAACAAAACGTGTTTTTCGTTCTCATCTAAAATGAAGTAAATAGAATACTTTATTTAACGTTATGGTTCAGAACCAGAACTTTATTGTTCTTATTTATCTATTGTAATTTCGAACTTGATTCTTTCTGCTAGTGCAGCAAGATCAGACTCATGGCTGCCATTTTCCTGTGAGGGACGTCTTGGGGGTCGATGGTTACCAAATCCCTCGTCGCTAGTAATGGGACTGGTTGGTATCATATTTTGGTACCAATCTCTGTTTGCTTCTATATTATCCAGAATCTCTCGTGCATCAGGATAAACTAGATCAGCCCAAGTTTCCCACAGTGGATGCACGATGTAGTCAATGAAACCAACCTACGAAATAAAACATATTTTAATTACAAAGAAATAACAAACGACATACCTTGAAAAGTAGCAAAAATACAAATAACGAAACTATAAAAATACAAAGAAAAAGGTTTGATTTTAACACAATGTTAATCATCCGTCATTCTGATATATCTATCGAGTTCTAATTGAATAAATTTATCATAACAATTTCAGATATTCTTACTTAAGTTTTACCATCTTCACACTTATAATTAAAAACCATATAGCAGTGGAAACAGCATCAATGTGTAACAACAAAACCAATATCGAGATGTGGCAATGAAAGCTGCTAACTAAGCCCACATGGTGGCGTGACAAGAAAACCACCAAGTAGCAAAGTCTATATCGAGGTTAGCGTTTGTTTGTTTGGGAATTTCGCACAAAGCTACTCGAGGGCTATCTGTGCTAGCCGTCCCTAATTTAGCAGTGTAAGACTAGAGGGAAGGCAGCTAGTCATCACCACCCACCGCCAACTCTTGAGCTACTCTCTTACCAACGAATAGTGGGATTGACCGTCACATTATACACCTCCACGGCTGGAAGGGCGAGCATGTTTAGCGCGACGCGGGCGCGAACCCGCGACCCTCGGATTACGAGTCGCACGCCTTACGCGCTTGGCCATGCCAGGCCTCGAGGTTAGCGACTAAGCCACCAAGTAACAAAGCTCACATATAGATGTGGCAACGAAACTGCCAATTAACAACACCCACATTATCACTAACTACACTAGCTCCCTTTCATCACACGGATGTATAGTATTTTAGAGGCTGTTGGAGATTTAGGACTTTGTAAGGTACGTTTTAAATGAATCTACTAAGAAACATTTCGACCGCTACATACCTGCGACTTCTCGACAGTGGCGTTGTATCTATCACACATTGGGCTGATATCCAGATTTTGTTCTCTCTCCTTGTCTCCTTGCTGGAAAAATTCTTCCATTAACAGGTCAACCCATTTTTTGTACGTTTCTAGTGGCTTAGCTGGGGCACTCAAGTCAGCGCAGTGAATCATGTTCTGAAGAACCTGGACAAAAGAAAACAAAATCTGAAATAAGCTCTGAAAGACTGAGAAAAGTCAAAACATGCTGTAAATGTCAATTGAAAGATGGAGGAAAGTCGAAACATGCTGTAAATGTGAATTGAAAGACGGAGGAAAGTCGAAACATGCTATAAATGTGAATTGAAAGATGGAGGAAAGACGAAACATGCTGTAAATGTGAATTGAAAGATGGAGGAAAGTCGAAACATGTTGTAAATGTCAATTGAAAGATGGAGGAAAGACGAAACATGCTGTAAATGTGAATTGAAAGATGGAGGAAAGTCGAAACATGTTGTAAATGTCAATTGAAAGATGGAGGAAAGACGAAACATGCTGTAAATGTGAATTGAAAGACGGAGGAAAGTCGAAACATGCTGTAAATGTCAATTGAAAGATGGAGGAAAGTCGAAACATGCTATAAATGTGAATTGAAAGATGGAGGAAAGTCGAAACATGCTGTAAATGTGAATTGAAAGATGGAGGAAAGTCGAAACATGCTGTAAATGTCAATGAAACCTCGAAAATTGCTATGCAAGTCGAAGAAGACCCGAACAAGTTTAGAAAAGACGAAGAAAACCCAAAGCATATATGATAGTCGAAGAAAAACAACCCAAAACTAATACAAACGCCAACAAAACCTCGAGATATACTTTTAAAAACTAAAAACCATTAAACATGTTACGAAAGACGAGAGAAACCTGAAACATATTATAATTATAATACCATTTATTTCCAGTTTTTAAAAGCTACTTTGTAAGCTGTTGTAAATTCTAATTTATAACTTCGACTTTCCTTCTACACGAAGTTTCCTTCTAGAGAGCTCCCCGCTAGTACAGCGGTATGTATCCGGATTTACAACGCTAAATCAGGGGTTCGATTTCCCTCGGTGGGCTCAGCAGATAGCCTGATGCGGTTTTACTATAAGAAAATACACACACTTTCTAGACAAACTAACAAGTAAATAAGAGATAAACATGATTCCACAAGATGCGTGGATAAGTATTACGAATAAATTTGTCAATCTAGACCACGTTCATTAGCTAAAGAAAATTATTAACCTTTAATGTTTACTTGTAGTAATCTTTATAACTTAAACAGCAAACTTACAAGTTGGTGAATGGCATACTACAAATTCATCACAATAATATGCTAGTATTAGGCCTAACTAGCTTATTATTTAACCACCTTCATATGAACCACAATCAGATCTACAACCATAGTCAGACCAACAACTTTAGTCAGATCTATATCAGTAGTCAAATAAACAACCTTAGTCAGATCTATATTTGTAGTCAAATCAACAACCTTAGTAAAATCTACATCTGTAGTCAAATCAACAACCATAGTCAGACCTACATCAGTAGTTAAATCAACAACCTTAGTAAGATCTACATCAGCGGTCAAATCAGCAACCTTAGTCGGATCTACATTTATAGTAAAATCAACAACCTTAGTGAGATCTACATCTCTAGTCAAATCAACAACCGTAGTCAGATCTACATTTGTAGTCAAATCATCATCTTTAGTAAAATCTACATCAGCGGTAAAATTAACAACCTAAGTCAGATCTACATCTGTAGTCAAATCAACAACCTTAGTCAGATCTACATTTGTAGTCAAATCAACAACCTTAGTCAGATCTACATCTGTAGTCAAATGAACAACCTTAGTCAGATCTACATTTGTAGTCAAATCAACAACCTTAGTCAGATCTACATCTGTAGTCAAATCAACAACCTTAGTCAGATCTACATCTGTAGTCAAATCAACAACCGTAGTCAGATCTACATCTGTAGTCAAATCAACAACCCTAGTCAGATCTACATTTGTAGTCAAATCAACAACCGTAGTCAGATCTACATCTGTAGTCAAATCAACAACCTTAGTCAGATCTACGTATGTAGTCAAATCAACAACCTTAGTCAGATCTACATCTGTAGTCAAATCAACAACCTTAGTCAGATCTACATCTGTAGTCAAATCAACAACCTTAGTCAGATCTACATTTGTAGTCAAATCAACAACCTTAGTGAGATCTACATCTGTAATCAAATCAACAACCGTAGTCAGATCTACATCTGTAGTCAAATCAACAACCCTAGTCAGATCTACATTTGTAGTCAAATCAACAACCGTAGTCAGATCTACATCTGTAGTCAAATCAACAACCTTAGTCAGATCTACATTTGTAGTCAAATCAATAACCTCAGTCAGATCTACATCAGCGGTCAAATTAACAACCTTAGTCAGATCTACATCTGTAGTCAAATCAACAACATTAGTCAGATCTACATTTATAGTCAAATTAACAACGTTAGTCAGATCTACATCAGCGGTCAAATTAACAACCTTAGTCAGATCTACATTTATAGTCAAATTAACAACCTTAGTCAGATCTACATCAGCGGTCAAATTAACAACCTTAGTCAGATCTACATCTGTAGTCAAATCAACAACCTTAGTCACATCTATACAACTAATCAAATCAATAGCTGCAGTCAGATAAACAGCGGTAATCAGTTCTACAGCTTAATCAGGTCTCAGTTTTGATCATTTCACAAGTCTATAGTTAATTTCTTTACGGATCTATTGTTTGTTTTTTATTTAAAAGTACAAGCACTGAAATCAGTTTTGTAAAACGATATTTAAGTGAAGAGTCAAATAATTACTCCATTTCGGTCCCATCATTGTCCAAACCTACACTTCGAAACACAGTACGTCACTGACCCATCAACCAACAGAAATCCCGCATTTTTTTTCTTTCTATAAATTCACCATCGTCAAAAGATCAATAGAAATAAACACCAGATGCTGAAACTGAGCCATTTCCCGGAAATGACCAAGCGTGTTAAGGCGTGCGACTCGTAATCTGAGGGTCGCGGGTTCACATCGCCGTCGCGCCAAACATGCTCGCCCTTTCAGCCGTGGAGGCGTTTTAACGTGACGGTCGATCCCAATATTCGTTGGTAAAAGAGGAGCCCAAGAGTTGGCGGTGGGTGGTCATGACTAGCTGCCTTCTCTCTAGTCTTACACTACTAAATTAGGGACGGCTAGCACAGATAGCCCTCGAGTAGCTTTGTGCGAAATTCAAAAACAAATAAACAAACAATTTCCCGGAAACTGATTTGTAACAAAGACTCTGAAAAGTACCCTGAAGAAAAGGGTACTTAACAAGATAATTAACACTTACTTGTATTCTCTCCGTGTAGTTATCCAACAGAAGTACCCCTGACCCAGCCACCTTCTTTGTTTCTACCATGGTCTTCAAGTCTGCTAATAAACTCATGTGCTTCGACATGTCTGTTGCTCTGACCTACAGTCGTAGACAGTGAATCATGTCTGTTTAGAAATATCAAAGACAACCACTATATATAGTGTGTAACTATGTATAAACCTTTATAATGTATGTACACATAAGTAGAATATAAGCGCGTATAAATATTTATAGTTAATATACACGTAAGAAACAACATAGTGTGTCACCACATATAAACTTTATTGTTTATATACACATACGAAACAATAGTGTATCATCACATATAAACGTTTTTGTTTATATACACATACGAAACAATAGTGTATCACCACATATAAACCTTATTGTTTATATACACGTACGAAACAGTATAGCGTGTGAGAAACGCATCTTATTTTAAAACTGCAGAAGTGAACCCTGAAATTTCATTAAAAAAAAATAACAACCAATTTTGTTAAACCAACAAGTCTTATTTCATGTGATTTATCTTATTGTTAACTAACTATGTTCTGTAAATCAAATATAATATGAGGAAAACAAAACACACGCGACGAACAACTACACATTACAAATTCTTACCATATCAGTAACAAACTACACAGTACAGATTCTTACCATATCAGTAACAAACTACACATTACAGATTCTTACCATATCAGTAACAAACTAAACAGTACAGATTCTTATCAAATCAGTAACAAAATACACAGTACAGATTCTTGCCATATCAGTAACAAACTACACAGTACAGATTCTTACCATATCAGTAACAAACTACACAGTACAGATTCTTACCATATCAGTAACAAACGACACAATACAGATTCTTACCATATCAGTAACAAACTACAGAGTACAGATTATAACCATATCAGTAACAAACTACAGAGTACAGATTATAACCATATCAGTAACAAACTACACAGTACAGATTCTTACCATATCAGTAACAAACTACACAGTACAGATTCTTACCATATCAGTAACAAACTACACAGTACAGATTCTTACCATACCAGTAACAAACTACACAGTACAGATTCTAACCATATCAGTAACAAACAACACAGTACAGATTCTTACCATATCAGTAACAAACTACACAATACATATTCTTACCATATCAGTAACAAACTAAACAGTACAGATTCTTATCAAATCAGTAACAAACTACACAGTACAGATTCTTGCCATATCAGTAACAAACTACACAGTACAGATTCTTACCATATCAGTAACAAACTAAACAGTACAGATTCTTATCAAATCAGTAACAAACTACACAGTACAGATTCTTGCCATATCAGTAACAAACTACACAGTACAGATTCTTACCATATCAGTAACAAACTAAACAGTACAGATTCTTATCAAATCAGTAACAAACTACACAGTACAGATTCTTGCCATATCAGTAACAAACTACACAGTACAGATTCTTACCATATCAGTAACAAACTACACAGTACAGATTCTTACCATATCAGTAACAAACTAAACAGTACAGATTCTTATCAAATCAGTAACAAACTACACAGTACAGATTCTTGCCATATCAGTAACAAACTACACAGTACAGATTCTAACCATATCAGTAACAAACTACACAGTACAGATTCTTACCATATCAGTAACAAACTACACAATACAGATTCTTACCATATCAGTAACAAACTAAACAGTTCAGATTCTTATCAAATCAGTAACAAACTACACAGTACAGATTCTTACCATATCAGTAACAAACTAAACAGTACAGATTCTTACCATATCAGTAACAAACTAAACAGTACAGATTCTTATCAAATCAGTAACAAACTACACAGTACAGATTCTTGCCATATCAGTAACAAACTACACAGTACAGATTCTTACCATATCAGTAACAAACTAAACAGTACAGATTCTTATCAAATCAGTAACAAACTACACAGTACAGATTCTTGCCATATCAGTAACAAACTACACAGTACAGATTCTTACCATATCAGTAACAAACTACACAGTACAGATTCTTACCATATCAGTAACAAACTAAACAGTACAGATTCTTATCAAATCAGTAACAAACTACACAGTACAGATTCTTGCCATATCAGTAACAAACTACACAGTACAGATTCTAACCATATCAGTAACAAACTACACAGTACAGATTCTTACCATATCAGTAACAAACTACACAATACAGATTCTTACCATATCAGTAACAAACTAAACAGTTCAGATTCTTATCAAATCAGTAACAAACTACACAGTACAGATTCTTGCCATATCAGTAACAAACTACACAGTACAGATTCTTACCATATCAGTAACAAACTAAACAGTACAGATTCTTACCATATCAGTAACAAACTAAACAGTACAGATTCTTATCAAATCAGTAACAAACTACACAGTACAGATTCTTGCCATATCAGTAACAAACTACACAGTACAGATTCTTACCATATCAGTAACAAACTAAACAGTACAGATTCTTATCAAATCAGTAACAAACTACACAGTACAGATTCTAACCATATCAGTAACAAACAACACAGTACAGATTCTTACCATATCAGTAACAAACTACACAATACATATTCTTACCATATCAGTAACAAACTAAACAGTACAGATTCTTATCAAATCAGTAACAAACTACACAGTACAGATTCTTGCCATATCAGTAACAAACTACACAGTACAGATTCTTACCATATCAGTAACAAACTACACAGTACAGATTCTTACCATATCAGTAACAAACTACACAGTACAGATTCTTACCATACCAGTAACAAACTACACAGTACAGATTCTAACCATATCAGTAACAAACAACACAGTACAGATTCTTACCATATCAGTAACAAACTACACAATACATATTCTTACCATATCAGTAACAAACTAAACAGTACAGATTCTTATCAAATCAGTAACAAACTACACAGTACAGATTCTTGCCATATCAGTAACAAACTACACAGTACAGATTCTTACCATATCAGTAACAAACTAAACAGTACAGATTCTTATCAAATCAGTAACAAACTACACAGTACAGATTCTTGCCATATCAGTAACAAACTACACAGTACAGATTCTTACCATATCAGTAACAAACTAAACAGTACAGATTCTTATCAAATCAGTAACAAACTACACAGTACAGATTCTTGCCATATCAGTAACAAACTACACAGTACAGATTCTTACCATATCAGTAACAAACTACACAGTACAGATTCTTACCATATCAGTAACAAACTACACAATACAGATTCTTACCATATCAGTAACAAACTAAACAGTTCAGATTCTTATCAAATCAGTAACAAACTACACAGTACAGATTCTTGCCATATCAGTAACAAACTACACAATACAGATTCTTACCATATCAGTAACAAACTAAACAGTACAGATTCTTACCATATCAGTAACAAACTAAACAGTACAGATTCTTATCAAATCAGTAACAAACTACACAGTACAGATTCTTGCCATATCAGTAACAAACTACACAGTACAGATTCTTACCATATCAGTAACAAACTAAACAGTACAGATTCTTATCAAATCAGTAACAAACTACACAGTACAGATTCTTGCCATATCAGTAACAAACTACACATTACAGATTCTTACCATATCAGTAACAAACTAAACAGTACAGATTCTTATCAAATCAGTAACAAACTACACAGTACAGATTCTTGCCATATCAGTAACAAACTACACAGTACAGATTCTTACCATATCAGTAACAAACTACACAGTACAGATTCTTACCATATCAGTAACAAACTACACAATACAGATTCTTACCATATCAGTAACAAACTACAGAGTACAGGTTATAACCATATCAGTAACAAACTACACAGTACAGATTCTTACCATATCAGTAACAAACTACACAGTACAGATTCTTACCATACCAGTAACAAACTACACAGTACAGATTCTTACCATATCAGTAACAAACTACACAATACAGATTCTTACCATATCAGTAACAAACAACACAATACAGATTCTTACCATATCAGTAACAAACTACACAGTGCAGATTCTTACCATATCAGTAACAAACTACACAGTACAGATTCTTACCATATCAGTAACAAACTACACAGTACAGATTCTAACCATATCAGTAACAAACTAAACAGCACAGATTCTAACTATATCAGTAACAAACTACACAGTACAGATTCTTACCATATCAGTAACAAACTACACAGTACAGATTCTTACCATATCAGTAACAAACTACACAGTACATATTCTTACCATATCAGTAACACACTAAACAGTACAGATTCTTACCATACCAGTAACAAACTACACAGTACAGATTCTAACCATATCAGTAACAAACTACACAGTACAGATTCTTACCATATCAGTAACAAACTACATAATACAGATTCTTACCATATCAGTAACAAACAACACAATACAGATTCTTACCATATCAGTAACAAACTACACAGTGCAGATTCTTACCATATCAGTAACAAGCTACACAGTACAGATTCTTACCATATCAGTAACAAACTACACAGTACAGATTCTAACCATATCAGTAACAAACTAAACAGCACAGATTCTAACCATATCAGTAACAAACTACACAGTACAGATTCTTACCATATCAGTAACAAACTACACAGTACAGATTCTTACCATATCAGTAACAAACTACACAGTACATATTCTTACCATATCAGTAACAAACTACACAGTACATATTCTTACCAAATCAGTAACAAACTACACAGTACAGATTCTTATCATATCAGTAACAAACTACACAGTACAGATTCTTACCATATCAGTAACAAACTAAACAGTACAGATTCTTACCATATCAGTAACAAACTAAACAGTACAGATTCTTATCAAATCAGTAACAAACTACACAGTACAGATTCTTGCCATATCGGTAACAAACTACACAGTACAGATTCTTACCATATCAGTAACAAACTAAACAGTACAGATTCTTATCAAATCAGTAACAAACTACACAGTACAGATTCTTGCCATATCAGTAACAAACTACACATTACAGATTCTTACCATATCAGTAACAAACTAAACAGTACAGATTCTTATCAAATCAGTAACAAACTACACAGTACAGATTCTTGCCATATCAGTAACAAACTACACAGTACAGATTCTTACCATATCAGTAACAAACTACACAGTACAGATTCTTACCATATCAGTAACAAACTACACAATACAGATTCTTACCATATCAGTAACAAACTACAGAGTACAGATTATAACCATATCAGTAACAAACTACACAGTACAGATTCTTACCATATCAGTAACAAACTACACAGTACAGATTCTTACCATACCAGTAACAAACTACACAGTACAGATTCTAACCATATCAGTAACAAACTACACAGTACAGATTCTTACCATATCAGTAACAAACTACACAATACAGATTCTTACCATATCAGTAACAAACAACACAATACAGATTCTTACCATATCAGTAACAAACTACACAGTGCAGATTCTTACCATATCAGTAACAAACTACACAGTACAGATTCTTACCATATCAGTAACAAACTACACAGTACAGATTCTAACCATATCGGTAACAAACTAAACAGCACAGATTCTAACTATATCAGTAACAAACTACACAGTACAGATTCTTACCATATCAGTAACAAACTACACAGTACAGATTCTTACCATATCGGTAACAAACTACACAGTACATATTCTTACCATATCAGTAACACACTAAACAGTACAGATTCTTACCATACCAGTAACAAACTACACAGTACAGATTCTAACCATATCAGTAACAAACTACACAGTACAGATTCTTACCATATCAGTAACAAACTACATAATACAGATTCTTACCATATCAGTAACAAACAACACAATACAGATTCTTACCATATCAGTAACAAACTACACAGTGCAGATTCTTACCATATCAGTAACAAGCTACACAGTACAGATTCTTACCATATCAGTAACAAACTACACAGTACAGATTCTAACCATATCAGTAACAAACTAAACAGCACAGATTCTAACCATATCAGTAACAAACTACACAGTACAGATTCTTACCATATCAGTAACAAACTACACAGTACAGATTCTTACCATATCAGTAACAAACTACACAGTACATATTCTTACCATATCAGTAACAAACTACACAGTACATATTCTTACCATATCAGTAACACACTAAACAGTACAGATTCTTATCATATCAGTAACAAACTACACAGTACAGATTCTTACCATATCAGTAACAAACTACACAGTACAGGTTCTTACCATATCAGTAACAAACTAAACAGCACAGATTCTTACCATATCAGTAACAAACTACACAGTACAGATTCTTACCATATCAGTAACAAACTACACAGTACATATTCTTACCATATCAGTAACAAACTACACAGTACAGATTCTAACCATATCAGTAACAAACTACACAGTACATGTTCTTACCATATCAGTAACAAACTAAACAGTACAGATTCTTACCATATCAGTAACAAACTACAGAGTACAGATTATAACCATATCAGTAACAAACTACACAGTACAGATTCTTACCATATCAGTAACATACTACACAGTACATATTCTTACCATATCAGTAACAAACTAAACAGTACAGATTCTTATCATATCAGTAACAAACTACACAGTACAGATTCTAACCATATCAGTAACAAACTAAACAGCACAGATTCTAACCATATCAGTAACAAACTAAACAGCACAGATTCTTACCATATCAGTAACAAACTACACAGTACAGATTCTTACCATATCAGTAACAAACTACACAGTACAGATTCTTACCATATCAGTAACAAACTAAACAGTACAGATTCTTATCATATCAGTAACAAACTACACAGTACAGATTCTAACCATATCAGTAACAAACTAAACAGTACAGATTCTTACCATATCAGTAACAAACTAAACAGTACAGATACTTACCATATCAGTAACAAACTACACAGTACAGATTCTTACCATATCAGTAACAAACTACACAGTACAGATTCTTACCATATCAGTAACAAACTACACAGTACAGATTCTTACCATATCAGTAACAAACTACACAGTACATATTCTTACCATATCAGTAACAAACTACACAGTACATATTCTTACCATATCAGTAACACACTAAACAGTACAGATTCTTATCATATCAGTAACAAACTACACAGTACAGATTCTTACCATATCAGTAACAAACTACACAGTACAGGTTCTTACCATATCAGTAACAAACTAAACAGCACAGATTCTTACCATATCAGTAACAAACTACACAGTATAGATTCTTACCATATCAGTAACAAACTACACAGTACATATTCTTACCATATCAGTAACAAACTACACAGTACAGATTCTAACCATATCAGTAACAAACTACACAGTACATGTTCTTACCATATCAGTAACATACTACACAGTATAGATTCTTACCATATCAGTAACAAACTAAACAGTACAGATTCTTATCATATCAGTAACAAACTACACAGTACAGATTCTAACCATATCAGTAACAAACTAAACAGCACAGATTCTAACCATATCAGTAACAAACTAAACAGTACAGATTCTTACCATATCAGTAACAAACTAAACAGCACAGATTCTTACCATATCAGTAACAAACTACACAGTACAGATTCTTACCATATCAGTAACAAACTACACAGTACAGATTCTTACCATATCAGTAACAAACTAAACAGTACAGATTCTTATCATATCAGTAACAAACTACACAGAACAGATTCTAACCATATCAGTAACAAACTAAACAGTACAGATTCTTACCATATCAGTAACAAACTAAACAGTACAGATACTTACCATATCAGTAACAAACTACACAGTACAGATTCTTACCATATCAGTAACAAACTACACAGTACAGATTCTTACCATATCAGTAACAAACTACACAGTACAGATTCTTACCATATCAGTAACAAACTACACAGTACATATTCTTACCATATCAGTAACAAACTACACAGTACATATTCTTACCATATCAGTAACACACTAAACAGTACAGATTCTTATCATATCAGTAACAAACTACACAGTACAGATTCTTACCATATCAGTAACAAACTACACAGTACAGGTTCTTACCATATCAGTAACAAACTAAACAGCACAGATTCTTACCATATCAGTAACAAACTACACAGTATAGATTCTTACCATATCAGTAACAAACTACACAGTACATATTCTTACCATATCAGTAACAAACTACACAGTACAGATTCTAACCATATCAGTAACAAACTACACAGTACATGTTCTTACCATATCAGTAACAAACTAAACAGTACAGATTCTTACCATATCAGTAACAAACTACAGAGTACAGATTATAACCATATCAGTAACAAACTACACAGTACAGATTCTTACCATATCAGTAACATACTACACAGTACATATTCTTACCATATCAGTAACAAACTAAACAGTACAGATTCTTGTCATATCAGTAACAAACTACACAGTACAGATTCTAACCATATCAGTAACAAACTAAACAGCAGAGATTCTAACCATATCAGTAACAAACTAAACAGTACAGATTCTTACCATATCAGTAACAAACTAAACAGCACAGATTCTTACCATATCAGTAACAAACTACACAGTACAGATTCTTACCATATCAGTAACAAACTACACAGTACAGATTCTTACCATATCAGTAACAAACTAAACAGTACAGATTCTTATCATATCAGTAACAAACTACACATTACAGATTCTAACCATATCAGTAACAAACTAAACAGTACAGATTCTTACCATATCAGTAACAAACTAAACAGTACAGATACTTACCATATCAGTAACAAACTACACAGTACAGATTCTTACCATATCAGTAACAAACTACACAGTACAGATTCTTACCATATCAATAACAATCTTGCGGACAGTTTGATGCTGCTTCTTCGTCAAGTTAACAAACATATTACAGTTTTCATCCTGTAGAATCTTAAAAGCAACAGCCAAAGAATGATTTTCTAAAACAGATTCATCGTTGTACATAATGGCTAGTTCAGAACCTATAGACAAGAACAGATTCATCGTTGTACATAATGGTTAGTTCAGAACCTATAGACAAGAACAGATTCATCGTTGTACATAATGGTTAGTTCAGAACCTATAGACAAGAACAAATTCATCGTTGTACATTGTATCTAGTTCAGAACCTATAGACAACAGATTCATCTTTGTACATAATGTCTAGTTAAGAATCTATAGACAAGAACAGATTCATTGTTGTACATAGTGTCTAGTTAAGAACCTATAGACAAGAACAGATTCATCGTTGTACATAATGTCTAGTTAAGAATCTATAGACAAGAACAGATTCATTGTTTACATAATGTCTAGTTAAGAACCTATAGACAAGAACAGATTCATTGTTGTACATAATGTCTAGTTAAGAACCTATAGACAAGAACAGATTCATTGTTGTACATAATGTCTAGTTAAGAACCTATAGACAAGAACAGATTCATTGTTGTACATAATGTCTAGTTAAGAACCTATAGACAAAAACAGATTCATCATTGTACATAATGTCTAGTTAAGAACCTATAGACAAGAACAGATTCATTGTTGTACATAATGTCTAGTTAAGAACCTATAAACAAGACTCAAATCATTGTTGTACATAATGGTTAGTTCAGAACCTATAGACAAGAACAGATTCATTGTTGTACATAATGTCTAGTTAAGAACCTATAGACAAGACAAGAACAGATTCATTGTTGTACATAATGTCTAGTTAAGAACCTATAGACAAGACAAGAACGGATTCATTGTTGTACATAATGTCTAGTTAAGAACCTATAGACAAGAACAGATTCATTGTTGTACATAATGTCTAGTTAAGAACCTATAGACAAGAACAGATTCATTGTTGTACATAATGTCTAGTTAAGAACCTATAGACAAGAACAGATTCATTGTTGTACCTAATGTCTAGTTAAGAACCTATAGACAAGACAAGAACAGATTCATTGTTGTACATAATGTCTAGTTAATAACCTATAGACAAGACAAGAACGGATTCATTGTTGTACCTAATGTCTAGTTAAGAACCTATAGACAAGACAAGAACAGATTCATTGTTGTACATAATGTCTAGTTAAGAACCTATAGACAAGACAAGAACGGATTCATTGTTGTACATAATGTCTAGTTAAGAACCTATAGACAAGAACAATTTCATTGTTGTACATAATGTCTAGGTAAGAACCTATAGACAAGAACAGATTCATCATTGTACATAATGTCTAGTTGAGAACCTATAGACAAGAACAGATTCATCATTGTACATAATGTCTATTTAAGAACCTATAGATAAGAACAGATTCATTGTTGTACATAATGTCTTGTTAAGAACCTATAGACAAGAACAGATTCATCATTATACATAATGGCTAGTTCAGAACCTATAAACAAGATCAGATTCATCATTATACGTAATGAATTGTTCATAACATAGAAAGAGTTATTTGAATTGTTTACATAAACGTGTCATGTTTTCTTGATGTTACAAGCTTAAACTTTGTTAATCATTTTATTACACAAGAAAACATACCAAAACTGTTTTTTGCTCTTTATTATATATTAACATATGTAATAGTTTTATGCATTTTTAAGAATGTAACACTCTTCCTTCTAAATGAATTACAATATATTTACTAAAACGTAAATATATATTTACTAAAACGTTTCGTCAGTTGTATCAGTGTGGATTTATAATTCAGGGATTCGTTATCTCGCGTTAGAGCCCAAACAAACCTATGCGTAGTTTCGCACTAATAAAAATATGTTAACGTTACATACATATGTTATTAAAAGGAATAAAGTGTTACAATAATCACACAATGAATAATTTATTGAAACTTGAATCATAGTAATATATATTTGCTCGTTTGTATATCTTACACAAGAGCTGTTTTAAAGTATCTACCATTATGTTCATTTTTTGTGTTTCTCTTACCTTTAAAATGCCTGACAAACCTCTGACTCTAATAACAATGATTTTTGATTGTCAAATATATATTTTTATCGTAGTAATTTCATGATTTTTAATCACATTTTAACAACAAGAAATATATTACAGAGTGTATCTCAGAAAATTATGTAAACATAATTTAGATTCTGGTTAGAATTTCGCCCCTTATTTAATAGTGAAAGACTAGAGGGAAGGTGGTCATCACTACCCACCACCAACTCTTGGGTCACCCTTTTGTATCAACTAACAGTAGAATTAACCGCCACGTTATAACAACGCCAAGGCTGAAAGAAGTAGAATGTTTGCTGCAACGGGGATTCAAACCCACGACTCTTAGGTTGGGAGTCGAGCGCTCTAATCACCTGGCCATGCCGGGCCATTGAGTTTCTGAAACTAGGGATTTGAATATCTGTTATTGAGGTATTTTGTCAATAGTAAATACGCGAGTGTGGATAATGTGTGTTCTAATTCCTCACAACCTCATAAATAAGTGTCATTTAATTTATTAATATAATTTCCGGGCGCCTTTTAAATTCTACATACAAATTATAAATGTTTTAAATTGAAGGCCAATTATCATAAAGAAGATAAAGACCAATATTATAAGAAAAAATACTTAATTTATAGCTTAAAAGAACAAGTCCCTTGTTAAGAGTTAGATTAGGTGTCAGATATAGCTGCAAATAAAGTTAGATTAGGTGTCACACATAGCTGTAAATAGAAGTCCCTTGTTAAGAGTTAGATTAGGTGTCAGACATAGCTGTAAATAGAAGTCCCTTGTTAAGAGTTAGATTAGGTGTCAGATATAGCTGTAAATAGAGTTAGATTAGGTGTCACACATAGCTGTAAATAGAAGTCCCTTGTTAAGAGTTACATTAGATGTCAGACATAGCTGTAAATAGAAGTCTCTTGTTAAGAGTTAGATTAGGTGTCACACATATTTGTAAATAAAAGTTTCTTGTTAAGAGTTAGATTAGGTGTCAGACATAGCTGTAAATAAAAGTCCCTTGTTAAAAGTTGGATTAGGTGTCAGGCATAGCTGTAAATAAAAGTCCCTTGTTAAGAGTTAGATTAGGTGTCAGACATAGCTGTAAATAGAAGTCCCTTGTTAAGAGTTAGATTAGGTGTCAGATATAGCTGTAAATAGAGTTAGATTAGGTGTCACACATAGCTGTAAATAGAAGTCCCTTGTTAAAAGTTGGATTAGGTGTCAGGCATAGCTGTAAATTGCGACTTTGCAAGAACAGAAACCAGAAAACTCTAAACTTGTGTTACAAAGAGTATACTTACTGGAGTTCACTAAGTATTGATTTGTAACACCTGGATGGTCAACATCGTGAATGGCTGCTGCAAATAAGGCTGCAAGGATTTCCAGATCTGTGAATACTGACTGCAAGAAGGACATCGTGAAGTAAATAAAGGTAAAATAAGTCGGTCTGTTAATAATAATGTATAGTAAATAACTTGGCACCTTATGCACATATTGATGAAATACAATCAGTTAGAATTATCAGCATCTACTTATCCTCAACTGAGGAATGATTTGCAATCTCATTATTTTGGTATGAGACTGTTATTAAAGAATAAGGCATAACATGTGATATATAAAATTTAAACTACTGATTCCATTGCGGAAGCAACGTATCCCGAGGAAAAAAGGAAGAAATGAAGTTAGCAGGAGAGAAATATCAGAGATCACATGGAGGAGACACATATCTTACTTAATAAAGGGCAAGATGGAACTTGATAACAAATTAACTTTATCTGACGTGGAGAAGTATGGAGTTTGAGGTTGAAAACAGATTGATTAAAAGTAACGACAGACACCAAAACACTAAAATGTCTGATGAAATGACAGAGAAAATATGATGAGAGAGCACAGACTGAGGTGTCTGATGAAGAGACTTAAGACTGAATTGAAGAGGTGATGAAGGGAAGGATACACTGAAGACAGATTAGAGAGAGATGTCTCATCAAGAGAAGAAGATAGATTTGTAATGGATACAAAGAAAGGTCTCATCAAGAGAAGAAAATAGACTAGTAATGGAACAGAGAAAGATTTCTCATCAAGAGAAAAAATAGATTGGTAATAGATGCAATGAGAGGTCTCATCAAGAGAAGAAAATAGATTGGTAATAGATGCAAAGAGAGGTCTCATCAAGAGAAGAAAATAGATTGGTAATAGATGCAATGAGAGGTCTCATCAAGAAAAGAAAATAGGCTAGTAATGGAATAGAGAGAGATGTCTCATCAAGAGAAAAAATAGATTGGTAGCATATATAGGGAAACATGTCTTAGCAAGAGAAGGAAAGAGATTGGGAAGGAATGCAGACAGAGGAAAATGTCTTATCAAGAGAAGGAAAGATATTGGGAAGAAATACAGACAGAGGGAGATGTCTTATCAAGAGAAGAAAACGGAATAGTAATAGATACAGAGGGACATGTCTGATCAAAAGAAGTAAAGAGACTGATAATAGATACGGGGGGATGTCTGGACTGGAAAAGATAATATTTAGAAAGGAAACTGAAAACAAATTTGAAAGAAGCACCTCTAACGTCATATCAACATCTCTCAGTTGAGAAGAACTTACATCCAGAGCAGGAGAGAGAAGAAGTACATATAAAGACTGAGTGACATCAGCAGCATGGATATTGTTGTGGTACGGAACCTTGAGGTAGTGATCTTCTAGTGTCATGAGGTAATTCACAGCTGTCTTCGAAGGTATGTCAAACGCCTTCATAATATCTCTGTCCTACAAGAGGGGTTGAACAACTGAACGTTATTAAACTGTGCTCTATAAGTCATAAAACCTTTCGCTATTCCAAAACACCAATTTGCATTTACTTTGAACGCAGTTTTATGCCTCCCCCTTGAAACCCACTTGAAATAAAAATGTAACTCAGAACGGCTGGTATGGGTATTAACACTTTTATTGATAAGGAGAGAACAATGTTTCAACCTCCCTAAGTCGGCTTCAGGTTAACAGAGAGAGTTTGCAATTGACAGCTGTCGGACACACGTCTTAGAAACGAGAGTATAAACGAGTACGGGATTGTAGGGGGCATTGCAGTTGAATGTTAGGTTATCAATTAGTATAGGTATAAAGGTGTTCCGTTATACTGATTTAATTTTGGTTTTAGTTGCTGTTTAAGCAGGGCTTCTTTGATTTTGCGTTAGTTTATATTTGTTTCCCCCACAAGCTTATTACGTAACTTTGTGTTTAATAATAAACAGGCGAAAAACATTGAAGTTATAACATGTACATAAAAAAATATGCTACATGAATTAACTATGACTGGGGAATTAGTGACCTAAAGATTCGCATTTCTTGTTTATTTATATTTTCATCTGATTGTTTCAGTTCTTCTTCGGTTCAGATTACCATTTTAAAAACCATTTGCTATTTCAACTTTTACCTTTACGAAGGCCCGGCATGGCCAGTTGGTTAAGGCACTCGACTCGTTATCCGAGGGTTGCATGTTCGAATTCCCATCACACCAAACATGTTCGTCCTTTCAGACGTGGGGGCGCTATAACGTTACAGTCAATCTCATTATTCGTTGGTAAAAGAGTAGCCCAAGAGTTGGCGGTGGGTGGTGATGAATAGTTGCCTTCCTTCTAGTCTTACACTGCTAAATTAAAGACGGCTAGCGCAGATAGCCTTCGTGTAACTTTACGCAAAATTCAAAATAAACCAAACCAATACCTTTAACGAGTTAATCGTCACAGATAACATTTTAGCAAGCTGGAAACGACAACAAAACCGTTTGAAGCATTTCACAGCGAAAAATCGTTCCAAGCAAAGATGGCGATCGAAATGTTCGAAAAAATTCAGTAATAAATGATATATTTATCTGACAAATAAACATTCGTCTGCTTTGTCGTTACGTAGGGCGTAAGTGTCATTGGGGACAGTAGGACATGAATGAAACGTGAACCTATGCATCAAAGATCACGTGTCAAGCGACTTCACGTTACAGTGAAACAAGTGTGATGTCAGTTTCACCAGTATCATCACGTACAGTGCAATCACTACTCCAATTTTATGACAATTTGTATGATTATTAATATTTGCCTGTGACATGTTTAGATCGTGGAAAATGCCACTGGTTGAATGGTATCGGCCTCTGGTGATGAGCTTACTAATTTATGCAATGGTAACCAGCAATATGCCGTATTTTTTTATGCACGAGTTAAACAGATGTTTCAAATTTCTTTTTCAAATTGTTTGTTTGTTTTATAATTTCACGCAAAGCTACTCAAGGGCTATCTACGCTAGCCATTCATAATTTATCAGTGTAAGACTAGAGGGAAGGCAGCTAGCTAGTCATCACTTCCCACCGCCAACTCTTGGGCTACTCTTTTTCCAACGAATAGTGGAATTGCCACGGCTGAAAGGGCGAGTAAGTTTGGTGTGAGCGGGATTCGAACACGCGACCACTCCAATTACGTGTCAACGCCTTAACCCATCTGGTCATGCTTGGCCACTTCTTCTTCAATTATAATAACGAAGTAAAGTTTAGTTGTTTTATAGATATATTTCTAAAATACTTTAATAAGGTTCCATATAGACACAGTCAATCCTTTGTTATTATTTTTACAGCTATAAGAAGGAATTTCGTTTGTAACGAGCATATCTTGTTATAACAGAAACGAAACGTTGAAGATGTTCCAGCCAGTTAGGCTTAGAAGGAGTTTTTGAGATAAGCCCAGTGTTAAATTGACAAATTCAATCGTTGTAGATATTTTATTATATGAATATTTTAATACTTCATCTACCAGACACAACTTCACACACGGAAATATTAGACTTTAGATATGACGTACAAAAATTGTGATAATTTATTTATTTTTATTAATGTCACATACCCGTAGTTAAAAGTATAAAAGACTAATTTAGTAGCAGTAAGCTGTTTGTAATATCAAAATTAAATATTCACATTGTAACGTTAATCTTTGAAAAAACAAACTGTCAAGTAATTTATTCATTTATTACAAGATAATTTGCAATGGAAACACCACAGAGGTCGCTAATACTTACATTCCATATTGTGTAAGTGACAGCGGTGAGTGGCCTAGTATTGGCTAAGCCTACTATTTCAAAAATGTCTATGCCCCACTTATCCACCTGCTCCAAAAACTGCAATAGAAAAAAATATATATTTTCTAATAACAGAAAATAGATTAATATAACAAAATTGTAGGAAATTAAACTTTGGTACTTTGATAAACTGGATTTTATTTTCAACTTGAAAATCCTTATTAAAGCAAGACGAGTGACAGCATTAACTACCATTAACATCTGGCACGAGACAAATGAAAGTTTAGGTAAGTGAAATGTAAGGGAAGAGCAGATTCTCCTGCACTGATTTTTACTTAGAAACATAATCCTGAAGAGGACTTTTTGTTTCAGGAAGAACGTGCCTTCACTTTCTATTCAGTCTGTTTAGCTGTTGTCTTCACTTTCTATTCAGTCTGTTTAGCTGTTGTCTTCACTTTCTATTCAGTCTGTTTAGCTGTTGTCTTCACGTATTTTGGAATATGTTCTCCTTCATATATTGTGTGTCACGTTTCTTTAGGTCTGTTGGTTTTCAGTTTTTCAGAGTTTATTGTGTAATTCAACTACAACAGTGGTACTACTCGTTTCAACAAAACTGCTGGTTTACTTATCCAGATCCGAATCAGAAAACACGGCCAAAAATTAACTTACATGACATAATGTGTGTGTGTGGGTGTTATTAACAGGAGGAGTAATAGTTTAGCCATTTTTGACCTTCTATAGCTCGAACTATGGTTATCTAAATTATAACATATTTTCAGTTGATGCGTATTATTTGACTCCCACTTCAAATACCAAACTTCAAAGCAATCCATTACAAAATAACTGAGAGATAAAATCTCTAATTTTGATTGAGTTTCTTTTTGTTTCTTTTTTTCATCGCACCAAAAGCGCTGAAATTTTATTTAATAGAAAAACATAGTAAACTTTAATTAATTTTTTATCACGTTTGATACGCTGGCAGATCGTTAGAACACACATTTTTGAGTCTCATTTGCTATAAATATATGCCAATTATTTCACAAAAATCGCTCGAACTTAAAGAAAATCTTACGCACGCTTACGCAAAAAATCACGTGAGCTGTCGGTCTGAGCATTTTACGACAGCTTCACCTAAGAATAAACGTGAACAGTTTTTATTGATGCGTTTTAAAGATGGCTGATTTAGAGCAGCAAAACTATAAGGTGTAAGGATGTGTGTATACACTGTATTGGGTGGACCAACGAATCTAGATCAGTAGTTTCTACCTGAAATCTTCAAAATAATCATACGGGTGGATTGTTATTATTGATTATTCACTGCCAATGTATCAACAAAGATATTATGAAATTATCCTAATTAAAGAGCATTTAGCATTACATGATATTAGCTTAAGCAATTAGTGTAAATAATGATGCTTGATACAGCTGTACCGAGTGCATGCGGGTGATGACAAAAAACTGTTAATCTAGATTCCACGGCGTTATCATAAAGGAAGTTATTAACATTGTTTTAGAGAGTGAAAACTACCACCATATATTTTAAAGTATCTTGTTGGTTCTGCAAAGAAAAGGTATGTTCCAAATAACGGGGTTGCCATTCTAAAGCTATTGTTGGTTACTATGGAGTAACTTTCTTATTTCGTGTGGTTTGTTGATGGGTATTGACAAAAAAATCGTCATAACTAATAAAAACCCTTAATTGTGGAAAAAAGATGCGACAACAAAAGGATTCAGGGTGCGACTAAAGTGAATGACATTAATAGTGGTAGCCAAACTGTTTGTTTGTTTTTGAATTTCGTGCAAAGCTACACGAGGGCTATCTGCTCTAGCTGTCCCTAATTTTGCAGTGCAAGACTAGAGGGAAGGCAGCAAGTCATCACCACTCACCACCAACTCTTTTACCAACGATTAGTGGGATTGGTCGTACCGTTATAACGCTCCTACGGCTGAAAGGGCGAACATATTGCAAGACCAGTTGCAGGTCGAACAACCAAACCGTGGCCAAAGGTAGTTGTAAAATTCTTATCAGTGTTGTAAATGTAGCTACCAGTTCGGTCGACAATTTTCATTTTATTCCTTTAAGTCGCACACTGAATCCATTTCTTTTGTTTCCATACCTGAGGTGTTTCTGATTAGATTATATAAGGAAATAAAAGAAATTGAAACAATTCTAGTCATTGAACTTGAAACTAAATTATTGGTTTACATCTTTTTCAGAAGTCATTAAAAAGTAATTAAACTTAACTCTAAATATTGACTTAAAGCTATTTAAGATTTCATTAACCTGACACTAAATATTGGTTTACATATATTTAAGAATCAAAACATCAGGGCCTACCAGAAATTGCTAGAACAAAACTAAAATACGAGTTATTTTTTGTCCACAGAGATATGATGCAATTTTTCTAGTCTTGAAAACTTAAGCTCCATAGTGGAACAGCAGTATTTCTACGGACTTACACTGCTAGAAACCGTGTTTCGATATTAGTTTTTGGAAGAGCAGAGATAGCCCATTGTGCTTAACTACAAACAAACAAAACTAAAGCCTGATGACAGGAGATATATGCACGTCCTCACGAGCTCACATACCTATATTGTGGTATTTAGTAAATATGTACATACCATTGGTGAAAACAACAGAGAATACTTTATCGTCTTACCTGTCCCAGTTCTTCTTCATGTGGAGTCTTTACTCCATATTTAGGCAGTGTATCCAGATTGTTCTTATAGGAGATATTTTGTTTAACTCCTGAAATCTGTGACATTGCCTTCTGGTGCCTTCTGTGTAGTTTAGGTGAATGAACATCTTCAGATTCATAGCTAAGAAGATCGATATCTTGTTTATCTGCAGAGTGGAAACAAATATATAATTAAAACAACTCCTGGGTAAGAGATAACAATACTGTAAGTCATCTAAGATATTCAAAAATAGGAAGCGTTAATTTTATCAACCACTGACGTCATATTACATGTAATTGTCATGATATAAAGAGTGAGTGTTTAATGTAGTTATTATTAAGTTATTTCTTTTGTGAGTGAATATTATATAATTTTTCATTTTGTTTATAACAAGATAGATAAAAGCAATTATTGTAAAATAAATGTCATGACATTAGTTATTTTTCTAAATCGGTAAGATTGATGTCGAGATTCTCGAACGTCGCGTGAAAGTTACAGATGTAGATATAGTGAGCAGACGATTAAGTGATAAACATATGAATAGTGTGAGATGAGCAGACGAGTAAAGTTACGAGAATTAATTCGACTAAAGAAAAGTTAAACACAACGTTAACTGTCGTAGGAGTGAAAGGCCCAATGATTAATATAGGCCAAACGGTTGATATATTAGAGCGAGACAAATGGTATTGAAAGAAATAAGAATAATAGTTTATTTCGTTAAAGAGATTTCTAAAGTAACTGAACTTGTCTCAATGTGCTTCGACAAAGGTACAGACGATCTCGGAAGTACGAATAAAGGAATACGTACAGGCAACGATGGCTTACGTCCTGTAACAGTCAACGATATCATATGTATCTTATGCAGCCAACAATAGGATACATTTATCTGTATCAGACAGCAGCAATAGGAAAATTTTATCGATAACAGCAAATGATAGGCTACATTATGCATTAAAACCAATAACATACTCTACCTCTAACAGCCCACAATAGCTTATGTTATCTGTAAATTAAATGCTTAGATATCGAATTAAAACAAATTATTTTTTTTCATAAGATGGTATTTGTGTCCTGACGTTTGTTTATTTCTTAAGTAAATTTATTCAACATCATGAGGTTCACTCAGCTAAACCTGATGTGCAAAACATAGTTCAGCTAACTATAACTTGTAAATATTGTTTAGCTAGCTAATAATAACGTGCCAAGCCTAGTTTAGCTAAATCTGGTCTGTCGGACCTAGTTTAACTAACACTCTTATGTCAAAGCTAGTTTAGCTAACAATGATATGCCGAATCAAGTTTAGCTAGCACTAAATGTAGTGTTAGCTAAAAACCGCTGAGATGCGAAACGTTGTTTAGCTAACAATATGTCAAGTCTAGTTTGACACTAATGTGTTAAACATTGTTACACTAACACTCACGTGTCAACATTAGTTCAGCTAGCAATAACATGATAAGCCTAATTCAGCTAATACTGATGTGCTAGACCTAGTTTAGGTAACACTAATGTGTTAAAATTAGTTCAGCTAGTAATGATGTGCAAAACCTAATTTAGCTAGCACTGATGTACCAAACCTTGTTTAGCTAACACTTATGGATCAAAACTAGTTTCAGCTAGCACCGATGTGTCACACCTAGTTTATTTTTACCTACAATTGATATATAGAACCTAGGTGTTCTTTCATTGATGTTCCAGTCCTAGTTTATCATTCCATTAGTTCTCAAACTATCATTACTTCTCGATATTCGGCCTCGTTGGTATATAAATATCACAAAGAAAACAAAATCCAACTTAATATTAATGTTATGTTTGTAGTTTGATCATACCTTACCTAAGAAAGTGCTGCAGATGAATTCTGAAATCTGGTGGCCGGATTTAGACTCCGAGAAATGACTTGATAATTCTTTATTTAGCATTCGTTTGAACTGTGAATAAATATAAAGTTGAAAATTATCAATACGTAAGTTTTATATTCAGCAGAAAAAAATCCACTAAACATTCTAAATTAACTGAAGTATTAATGCAGTACCTTATCATTTCAAAGCTATTTAAACGTATTTGAAGTTTCAGGCCCCGGCATGGCCAGGTGGTTAAGACGCTCGACTCCTAATCCGAGGGTGTCGAGTTCGCATCCCCGTCGCACCAAACATGTTCGCCCTTTCAGCCGTGGAAGCGTTATAAAGTCGCGGTCCATCCCATTATTCGTTGGTAAAAGAGTAGCCTAAGACTTGACATTGGGTGGTGATGACCAGTCGTCCTCCCAGTGGAATGGCAGCATGATAAAAAACAAAGTTCGGCAACAAGTAGAAAGGGAATTGAGGGCGATCAGCAGAGAACCAACGGGTGCTGTAGCACTTATGGTCCATCAGAGCGACGGGGATCTATTGACCCGATGCTTAGAATTAGATGTTATGGAGGAGTACCCCGAAAAACCTACTTCCAATGGGTGGCACTAATAATTGTCAACTGTTTCCCAGTTAGGCTTAACTGATTTTGATTAACTAATGATGAAGGAAGATAGGAGACTGCATGATGTAAAGCTATAGGGAGAGAAAGCTTTAGTTTTGTTGAAAGTGGCATATTAGTGTGGAGGAAGTATATGAAGAGGCCAATCTTCTTATCGTAGCTGGTCGAAGGGCAATAGAAGAAAGAGAACTGGTTGAGGTTCAGCTGAGGTATCCATGAAGAGGGTATTAGACGAGATGAATCATGAGTAATAGGTCTGGGGGTATAGGCTGGTAATGGTGTTAGGGGGGGATGTTGGCTCAGTGTTAACTTTAGGAGGTTCAGTAGGCATCAGAGTCTGTGTGACTTTCCTTGTCTTGTAGGGTTTCATTTCGGTAGGCTGAGTGATTGTGATGATCGGTTGTTGTGGAAGCGTCTCATGTGATGCTCGAGAATGATTGGATAGACTGGTCTCCAACTTTGAACGGGTACTAAGTATTCGAACACCTGTTTCAGGAGGTGGCTGCTGGGTGACAAGAACCATGACTGGATAATCTGGGCGACTGGCAGGTTTACGGTGTGAATGATAGAAGTTGCCGTTTGTGATGATACGGTTTGAGATGTGCTGCGGTGTTGTAACTGTCTTTACCTAAGGGGATGGTTTTATTGAACTCCGTCAATTAATTCTGTTGGTTGCGTGAAGTTAGATATTCAAGAAGTGTTCTGTTGTCTGTTTAGTATTCTTGTGACTTATGGAGGGTCGACACCTCTTAGAAATACCATGCATAATTTGGACTGGGTTTCTGGATTTTTGCGGGAGGTCGGTGGTCTAAAGTACCAAAGACTACAGAGGTAGTAAGGTAGATTTGGATGTAGGCTGTACGAAAACGCCGCCACGTCTTAGCGTCTTGATTCTGGTGGAGTCGAATGCAGCTCTAGGGTTGTACTGGCCGTTGAAATCAATGACGTTACGAAGCGAGAAGGCTATTAGTAGTCCGTCTAGGTGTAAGAGTGAAATAGGTGTGGCCTCATTTTACTATGTATAGCAAAGAGCCCGCACGCACGAAGACGTTGTTATATAGGTAGAGTGTGTATTATATGTATGAAGTTGTGAGTTTTTTTCATTAATCACGATGGATTTGTATGTATATACGATAACTAATTCTTATAGGTTTCTTATTTATTATGCAAATTATCCAAATGTTAAGGTTTAATTAAAAAGCAACTGAAATTGATTATGCTAAGTGACTAATTAGTTGAGCTGTTTACGGGTTGTATGGTTGTCATGACAGCATTATCGGCACGTTGATAAGAATCCTACTATCTGCTCCTTCTATTACCGCTATTAACTGACAGTAAATTTTCAAACGGTTTTGGTAATCCTGCTTTCAGTGACCCAACAGTAGTTCTTAGGGCTTATAATGCGAAACTCAGGGTTTCAATACACGTGGTTGGAACAGCAAAGATAGTCCATTTTGTAGCTTTGCGCTTATAAACAGACGTTTCTGATACACCTTTCTGGTAAACATTCAATGCATTGTTAACAGATTAAACTTTAATAACCTTTACGAAATCTGCCATTCAAGTTGGAACGTGTTAGTTTAGAAGCAAGTTAGTCTTGTATGGATTCCTTATTATTCCATAACTTCTGAATCTCATGTTCTTTTAACAAGACACCTTTACTTTAGTAGATAAACCTTATCTAACCTTCACATGCTTTGTTTATAAGAGAATTATACACAAAACTTGGTATTGTGTTTATGTGATTTACATATCGTATATAGAGAACAGACACTTGGTATTGTGTTTATGTGATTTACATATCGTATATAGAGAACAGACACTTGGTATTGTGTTTATATGATTTACATATCGTATATAGAGAACAGAAACTTGGTATTGTGTTTATGTGATTTACATATCGTATATAGAGAACAGACACTTGGTATTGTGTTTATGTGATTTACATATCGTATATAGAGAACAGACACTTGGTATTGTGTTTATGTGATTTACATATCGTATATAGAGAACAGACACTTGGTATTGTGTTTATGTGATTTACATATCGTATATAGAGAACAGACACTTGGTATTGTGTTTATGTGATTTACATATCGTATATAGAGAACAGACACTTGGTATTGTGTTTATGTGATTTACGTATCGTATATAGAGAACAGACACTTGGTATTGTGTTTATGTGATTTACATATCGTATATAGAGAACAGACACTTGGTATTGTGTTTATGTGATTTACATATCGTATATAGAGAACAGACACTTGGTATTGTGTTTATGTGATTTACATATCGTATATAGAGAACTCAAACTTAGTTTTTAGTCATTTACATATTCAGTACACGGATTACACAGCTATTGTTGTATTTACGTGTATTCCCAATGTTAGTATTTGATGGTTTCCGTCTGTAAATGTAAATGTTTAGAGTAATCAGAGTGATAATGGATACCTAATGTATGCACACAGTAAAAAGGATATCCTAGTTTAAGTCTGTAATGCTTATACTGTGTACAGAGTGAGGGTGGAATCCTTGTGTTTACTGAATGAGAGTAGATTTCCAGAGTATGGAGTGATTTGGATTGGTTTATGGATTGGTTTACTTACTTTGCTAGAAGCCATATCTCCAACAGATCTGTGTGACTGAATCGTTTCCAGTTGGTCCAGACACCAGTCTAACTCGTCCAATGTATCCATTGCAAATTGCATCTGCTGTTCCTCTAAGAGATATTGTTCATGAAAAACGATTAAGATAAGATTTTTCTGAATTCTAATAAGTTCAAGGATTATTATACACATAACTCATTTTATCACAAAGAGAAACATTTAAATGTGTTCATTATATTCAAAGCACGCATTATTTTATCATATTTATCAAAGAAACCCGATAGATAGCTGGAGTAGTGTCTAAGGAAGCATATACCACTATATAATTTTGTAAAACAGAATGTCTCAAAATGCGTCAAACTTGGTACTATCCAAAGTAAATGTCTCAAATGATGCTAGAAAAAAAATCGCGCAAGTACAATTACAGATTTTGTATTCTTTTTCTGCAAATAAGTATATTGACAATACTGAAGTATGGATACCCTAACACTTTTCAATCAGAGGCATAGGAAAAGAAATTAATATACATGTAACGCATAATATTTTACATCATCTAATGACGTAATTTGTTATCTGTATCACCAGAAGCAGCAGATATACAGAACCTGTTTTTACCAGAAAACGTACTGGTAACAGAAGATATATAGAACGTGTCCTTACCAAATAACTTAATAGGAACCAATTATGTACAAAATGTGTCCTTACCAGATAATTTGACAGGAGTTACTGATGTATAGAATGTGTCCTTACCAAATAACTTAATAGGAGCCAATTATGTACAAAATGTGTCCTTACCAGATAATTTGACAGGAGTTAGCGATGTACAAAATGTGTCCTTACCAGATAATTTGACAGGAGTTAGTGATGTACAAAATGTGTCCTTACCAGATAATTTGACAGGAGTTAGTGATGTACAAAATGTGTCCTTACCAGATAATTTGACAGGAGTTAGTGATGTATAGAATGTGTCCTTACCAGATAATTTGACAGGAGTTAGTGATGTATAGAATGTGTCCTTACCAGATAATTCGACAGGAGTTAGTGATGTACAAAATATGTCCTTACCAGATAATTCGACAGGAGTTAGTGATGTACAAAATGTGTCCTTACCAGATAATTCGACAGGAGTTAGCGATGTACAAAATGTGTCCTTACCAGATAATTTGACAGGAGTTAGTGATGTACAAAATGTGTCCTTACCAGATAATTTGACAGGAGTTAGTGATGTACAAAATGTGTCCTTACCAGATAATTTGACAGGAGGTGGTAATGTACAAAATGTGTCCTTACCAGATAATTTGACAGGAGTTAGTGATGTACAAAATGTGTCCTTACCAGATAATTTGACAGGAGTTAGTGATGTATAGAATGTGTCCTTACCAGATAATTTGACAGGAGTTAGTGATGTATAGAATGTGTCCTTACCAGATAATTCGACAGGAGTTAGTGATGTACAAAATATGTCCTTACCAGATAATTCGACAGGAGTTAGTGATGTACAAAATGTGTCCTTACCAGATAATTTGACAGGAGGTGGTAATGTACAAAATGTGTCCTTACCAGATAATTTGACAGGAGTTAGTGATGTACAAAATGTGTCCTTACCAGATAATTTGACAGGAGTTAGCGATGTACAAAATGTGTCCTTACCAGATAATTTGACAGGAGTTAGTGATGTACAAAATGTGTCCTTACCAGATAATTTGACAGGAGTTAGTGATGTACAAAATGTGTCCTTACCAGATAATTTGACAGGAGGTGGTAATGTACAAAATGTGTCCTTACCAGATAATTTGACAGGAGTTAGCGATGTACAAAATGTGTCCTTACCAGATAATTTGACAGGATCTGGTGATGAACTGATCGTTCCTGTAGAACGTTTTGATCTAAATAAAATGTAAAATTGATTTTAAAGTAAAATGTTAAGGTTTTTAAATCTACTTAAACAGAATTAATTTTACTCTCGTGGGCAGGATGCTACTATTAAAAAAAACACATGCTTTTCGTCTTTTTGAGCAAATATTAGTTTTAAAGAAATTCCACTAATGAATCGAATGCTTATTTATTAAATTAAATTGAATCGTGAATACAAGTTTGTAACTGAAGCGCATTCCTCGTCAGAAAATAATCCAGGTGAAAAAAGATACTTATATAAATACAGTAGTTTTTCCATCGTTAAAATATTTTATCATCAAATTTATTGTAAAGCGATATTTAAGTTTGGAAAAACAAATTTTTTTTTTACATTATATCAAAGATGTGGCTAATAACATAGATATAGAGTACAGATAGAGTACATTTTGGGTGCAATGCACTGTTATTTATGATACTAAAGTTAAACGTACTTATGAGTACTAAATGCCAGGCCTCGTGCTGCCATTTAAACTTCTTTATTTTTTATAGTACGTGTTCATTCTACCTAACAAGAGTATATTGTGAAGAACATATGCTAATGAAGACGATACAAACTTTATACCATATATCTAACCCTACTTTCCAGATAGTGTCGTCTTCAAGGTCCATGCCAAACACACAAAAATCCATTGAAGACTCATCAGGACTCCGATCATCTCATTTGAAAACAAAACGAACTTACGGTCGCAAAAAAAGACTTTAACATGCCTGGACACTCTCTTTAAGGCATTAAACTGACAGGTATAATGACAAATTGTACATCTAACAGAAACAAGGAAACTAAAGAAACGTAGTGGATAGCACTGTTAAATATTGTAACCTCAAATGACATCAGTTTCGAAACCAGGATTGTTGATCCTCTAAGCTAACTTTGTAATTATTAATAATATCTATGCTTTAATTCATTTATATTGGTATTATATCATATATGTCACATCGTATTATTATTTTCTCCATTAACCACCACCATTTGCCGTTATTTTATTTTTAATTTTACCTTTTTCAAAAGATGGTTAATATTTCTTTTAACCGTTGTTATAATTATGTTTTTTTATGTACTGTACACATCCCTTTGGCAAAAATTAAATATGGCACCAATAACTCTAGGTTGTGATTGATTAGTTCTCAAGGCTAACTCATATTGAACGTGTCGTCGACGTTCGTACCTGTATCTTTCACTTCACTCATTAAACATCACCATCTATTCTCCTGAAGAGGAATAGCGAACTAGTCCAAAGCGCTCGAGTTTTGGGTCTCGTATGAAAACCATTACAACTTTTGTATGTGATCCTGTGTGCTAACCTCTTAACCTATTCTACTTGTGTTTGAAACGTATCCAATTAACCCTTAAACAACGAAAGTCTTGTAAGTAGCATCATCAATTGATGATGGCCGCAGTTTAAGGATCAAACAAGAGTTTTTGTGTTGGTTCAAATGAAACTACCTCATTCTGCGATCTCATAAGATAATCACAAGTGCTGGTGTATTGTCACGACAACGAAGATAACACTGACCATGCTGCTAAAGAAGTAAAATAACCTTTCATGTTTATCCACCATGTCTACTAATGCATCAGTGGTGGAAGATGTGGAATTAATTGAATGTAAGAGAAGGATTTATCATCTTTATTTGCATTGCTTTTAAATACATATGAACTCTAAGCCTAAAACGTTTCGTTATGATTTATTGTCTGGGCATCATGAAGTATCTCCCTTTTACCTATTTCTTAACTTTAAACTCTATATTGGTGCTGCACCTCCCCCCTAGTACAACGGTAAGTCTACGGATTTACAACGCTAAAATTAGGGGTTCGATTCCCCTCACTGGGTTTAGCAGATAGCCCAATGTGGCTTTGCTATAAGAAACCACAACACAACTATATTGGCGCTATATCAAATTCTATTACGTCAACGTGTATTAAATCTACTAGAGATTAATGACCACAAAGTACAGCATTAACCTTCATGACTCTTGTTGTAATGCTACCCTAATCTTTACATCTAGTTTCAAGTTCTAATGATTAAATATTGACTTGTATTTTTCCTTAAGATATGCTTACCTTGTTGCAGGGACGTTCGTGATACGGATGTAATTATTTCGTACATTCCTCAACCTCTGTAGGACTTGGGCGAAAGGGGTAACTATTAAATCTTCCAGATGTCTGAAAAAAAAAAAGACATTTTCAATATTTCTAGAACTTGTTTCTACTACTTCTTAGACACTATTAATCTTATCATTCAACATGCACTAAGTAGTCTATCAGTTTTTCTTACAAACTTCACATTAAATGGAATATCATAAGTTATACTTGTACTAAGTATCTTATACGTAATATTATTAATACTAACGTTTTCAAATGCAAACTTTCAAAATTGACTGTATACCGGTTATTATAACGTGCACACTCAAGCTGACGAATTGGGATTATAACAAGTTATATTTGTCGTGAGTTTTGAAATTATTTATGTATTTTCTTTACTCCTTGATGACGAGAAAACCACTTGAAATAAAAATGTACGGGATTGTTGGGGGCATTGTAGTTGGACAACTCCCCCTACAATCCCGTACCCGTTTTTTTCTCGTCCCTAGGACATGTGCCCGGCAACGGTCAGTTGCAAACTCTCTTTTTGTTAACCTGAAGATGACCTAGAAAAGTCGAAACGTTGTTCTCTGCTTATCAGTAAAAGTGTGAATACCTATACTAGCTGTTCTGAGATATATTTCTTTACTGTTCTTCCGAGAGAGAAAAGAGTGCAGTGTAGAATTAATTAGAAGCGTTCACACAGTAACAGAGTGTATAGTAGTAATTTAATCACGCGCTGTCCGTCATTTCTTGTTGTTACTTATTCTTAGTTCTGTTGTTTATAACATGTATCTATGTTTTAAAGACTCCTGTAAAACTTAGATCTAGCTCTAAAAGTCCAAGTGTTTAAATTGTTTTAAACTTAAGTAACTTGTAAACTCCGGTTGGTTTCAACCTTCTTTCAATATAAATAATGAACAAAGTATTAATTAAGTACATTGTTTTTTACACTGAAAAACGTGCGATTCTAAAATATACTTGAAAGATATATCTAGCCCTAAAATCACGAGTCAGTTATAGAGAAATTGCAACGTTTTTGGTGACAACTTCCACCAAAAGAAAATCCTCCAGAGAAATTACAAACACAAAACTACAAATAATGCAATGAAACTTCCAAAACATTGTTTCAAGAGTTTATCGTCTTCCTAAGCTAAGAGTACGTTTGTTCGGAACCATTCAGTTTTACTTTGACTTGCGCAGTAAGAACGGTTTTCAACACGTTCATGATTTCTGGGACATTCTGCGAACTTATGTAAACAACAATAAATATTCTTCATCCATTTTTATGATTTCGTTGGTCGAAATCTTGTCAAACATATTTAAATCAGCCATTCAGTGAAAGATCCAATGCGATAAAAGTGTCCTACTCTTAATTTACCTTTTGCTTCGTGGTTTCCCTGTCCAATTTTGATTGGAATCTAATATTTTTGGAAGAACTCTGTTTTTGAACTCTAACTTTAACAGGAACAGAATCATGACTGCATCTATAACGTGTCATGCAAGCAACGCTTTCTAAATTTGCACTTGCAAATTACAATTAGGTAAACAATACTTTTGGATATGTCCCAGGTGTGTATTGACTAGTTTAGCACTGAAACTAGGTTTTTCATAGACAAATTATTTTGTGAAAAGTAATGGGAGGAAAACAACTTCAAATTAAGATGTCATCAAGTTTGGTTTTGAATGAATTCGCGCAAAGCTACATGAGGGCTCTTTGCGATATCTGTCCCTAATTTAGCAGTGTAAGACCAGAGGAAAGTCAGCTAGTCATCACCACCCACCGCCAACTCTTGGGCTACTCTTTTACCAACGAATAGTAACATGAGTGTAACTTTATAACGCTCCCACGGCTGAAAGGACTAGCATGTTTAGTGGGACGGGGATTCGAACTCGCGACCCTCATATTAGCCACCTGGCCATGTTGGGATACGATTTCTTTGTATCAGGTGAAGTGAAGAACATAAAGATTGTATTTCACGAAAACTCTAAGACTAAATTATTGTCAAAAGAGAAGTTCGTGCTTTTTATCGCTTACCAGATACTGCGATGACCAAAACAGTTTGTAGCTGTTACTGTTTGGCAGATATAGTAGTGACCAAAACAGCCATTAATTTCTGTACGATCGATTAAATAATTGTTTTTGTGGAATACTGAGATTACTGTGAGACTCAAACCACTTATAACTTAAGCAAATGATATTAAACACAACTGTTCATAGTAAAGGTAAAGAATCTTATCTAATCCTCAGTAACAGGGATTATAAACTTTAGATATTTCAACCAGTTGTCATTTCATAAAGAACCTTATTTTACATTAATTTTAGACAGAATGGAACGTACCAGATGTGGAGGTTTTATTAATTGTATCTGTTTGTAGTGTAGGAATGTATAAACGTTTGGATTTCTATAATAAAGCTTCAGCATGGAGACTGAAACGTAGTACAAGCACAACAAACTTGAAGTGTATTATTGCTGTAGATTAAGCAGCAATGCCTGTTTAAGGAATATAACTGTGCATTGAACAACAATAACTAAGAACTATTATTGTACATTAAATAACAGTCACAATACTCTTCAACATACGACAACATATATTTGGTCGAAAATGAAAAATTTCTGTTTATATTCTTATACCAAAGCCACATCGGGCTACCTGTTGAGTCCACCAAGGGGAATCGAACCCCTGATTTTAGCGTTGTAAATCCGCAGAGTTATCACTGTACAAGTGGTGGACGAAATCAAATATCGGTACAACTGATTACAGAACATTGCTGTGTATTACACAACAACACCCAATTAAAGACTACTGCTGTGGATTAAACAACAACACCCAATTAAAGACTACTGCTGTGGATTAAACAACAACACCCAATTAACGACCACTGCTGTGGATTAAACAACAATACCCAATTAAAGACCACTGCTGTGGATTAAACAACACCCAATTAAAGACTACTGCTGTGGATTAAACAACAACACCCGATTAAAGACCACTGCTGTGGATTAAACAACAATACCCGATTAAAGACCACTACTGTGGATTAAACAACAATACCCGATTAAAAACTACTGCTGTGGATTAAACAACAATACCCGATTAAAAACTACTGCTGTGGATTAAACAACTACACCCGATTAAAGACTACTGCTGTGGATTAAACAACACCAAATTAAAGACTACTGCTGTGGATTAAACAACTACACCCGATTAAAGACTACTGCTGTGGATTAAACAACAATGTCCGATAAAAGACTATTTCCGTGGATTATAAACTAGGCTCTATTAAGAAATATTTGTATGTAAAACAATTAAGGACTAGACACCTTATTACACCAGAAAAAATTATCCTGATCTTTGAGCATCCTGGATCCGAGAAGTATTTTTTGAGTTTTCGAAGGTGAAGTATAACGTTATCCAATACGAACGGTCCTCCCACTGGTACAGTGGTAAGTCTACATATTTACAACGCTAAAATCAGGGATTCGATCCCCTCAATGAACTCAGCAGATGGCCCGATGTGGCTTTGCTATAAGAAAACACACACACACAATATAAACGCATGCTATCTCGAAAACAAATACCCTTGTTATTTTGGATGTGCTAAGGCCATTTCTGGATTGTTTTGGATCTTTTTCTGCATAAATTTTATTGTTAAATTTTGCCGGTTATTAAATAACATGTTCTGGAAGTTATTTTATATTCTGATGCACATCATCGTTATTTTGTAATACTTGGCTTTAGTACCATTCTATTTTAAAAGTACCAATTAATTGCATTGCTTAAGTTTCGTAACTTTTCTGGAAATTGAAAAAACACACCTTAATTAATTGTGGCTCCATCTATGTATGCACTTTCAAGCCAAAGTAACACCGAAATTACCATAATTTATTCATTTATACCACACCGATGTAGTCTCACTTTCCAGCTTGCCTAAACTGTATTCCTATGACAGTAAAACATAAATGAGCAAATTGTAGAAACTTTATCTTAAAGCTCTATTGTGTCTTTCTGATGTGTTATGTCTACTGAGTAAGATACCTGAGGCTACGTTTCTTTAACGTTACCTATGAGAAAGGTTTCTTAATTCACTGAAGCTAAATGAGGTGTCGTAATTAATTTATTTAATAATAATCAATAATAATTTAACAGTTTTTTCAACTTATAACGTATCGTAACATTTAAGGACAAAATGGGACCTATTAGTCCAATCGGTTGTTCCATCCTTTAAACTAAACTAAAAAAAAACTATTAATAAATATATTTTTTATCTCAAAGTCAGCCCTTATTATTCATATACTTATCAAGCCATCTCTTAAACTCACAAACACGTATTGCTTTCACAACATTCAAAGGCAAATCACCCTGTTAGAAAAAAAAAACTGTCTTCGCTGAAGATGACTCTTACCCTGCAAAAACATGTCTACTAGTCCTGTTATTCTCACTGTTAAGTATTAAAAAAACATCTTAAACATCTGAATCAGATCTCTACAAATTTTGATTTTTTCAAGAGAAAAACAGTTTGAAAGATTTCAGCCTCTCCTCATATGACAACCATCCAAGATACCATTTTGGTAGCCATTCTCTGAATCCTTTCCAACAATTCGATGTCTTTCCTAAAGTAAGGAGTCCAAGACTGAACACAATATTCCAAATGTGCTCTAATCAGTGACCTGTACAATAAAATTACAACCCATTCAGATTTGTATCCAATATTTCTGTAGATACAACCTAAAATCCTATTTACTCTGTCACTAGATACAAAACACTACTTGGATGGCTTTAAAGATTGATAAGCTATTACACTAAAATATTTTTCTATAACATTATTGAGGCTAGTCCTACCCAAATTATACTTAAAATTCAAAGTATGATAACCCACATATATTACCTTGTATTTATCATAATAAAGCCCATCTGCCATTTATTTGCCCAACTCATTCAGCAATATCCTCTTCACAGCTAGCACCCCACAATACCTCAATATCATCTGTAAAATGTAACTTATTGATTATTTATTCCTTCATCTATATCATTAAAGTGAATCAGTAAGAGCACAGGTCTTAAGACTGAGCCCTAGGGAACCTCACTCGTAATATTAATCCAATTTGACTGAAATCTAATTGTAACAACTTTCTGAGTTCTTACATTTAGCCTTTCTTCTACTCAATTAATTAACTTACATCTATAGAGATAATGTCATAATCCTTTCCTGTGACACCTTGTCAAATGTCTTCTCAAAATCCAGATGCACCAAATCTACATTTTTATTCTCATCTGTTTTAAGCATTAACTTATTTAAAGATCACTAAAAGATTTGTAACGCAAGGTTTTAGTCCAGCGAAATCATGTTCACTATCCAATAATATTCTTATCATCATCATCTGCCACTCAATTCCTTAAGGAACATAGGGTCGCAATCACCGCGGTTTCTGTGACAGGTTTTTAAGTGAGTAGGTTGTTAGCCCACTGCACCTAGCCGTCCCTAATTTGATAGTGTAAGACTAGAGGGAAGGCAGCTAGTCATCACCACCCACCGCCAACTCTTGGGCTACTCTTTTACCAACGAATAGTGGGATTGACTGTCACATTATAACGCCCCACGGCTGGGAGGGCGAGCATGTTTGGTGTGACAGAGATTCCAACCTAAGACCCTCGGGATTACGAGTCGCATGGCGCTCGGCCATGTCGGGCCCCAATAATATTCTAAGCTTTGCTAAATGATTTCGTAAAACATCTTTTATTGGACTTTCCAAAACATTTTCTACAACTTATTTAATGGGTCTAGAATTATTGGGACAATTTGTATCACTTCCCTTGAGTTGCATTCACTAACTTCCAATACTGTGGTACATGCCCACTATTCAAAAACTGGCAATAATAACAGAAAGTGACTCACAAATCTAATATTCAACTGCCTTCAAATCACTAGAAAAATATTCTTTCGCTCAGAAGCCTTATTATTTTTGTAACCTCCCAAATTTTTTAACCAGCTCAGAATAATGCAGTAATTTTGTTTGATATCATTACCATTTATCACCAGGCCCGGTATGGCCAAGCGTGCGACTCGTAATCTGAGGATCGCGGGTTCGAATATCGGTCGCACCAAACATGTTCGCCATCCCAGTCGTGGGGGCGTTATAATGTGACTGTCAATCCCACTATTCGTTGGTAAAAGAGTAGTCCAAGAGTTGGCGGTGGGTGGTGATGACTAGCTGCCTTCCCTCTAGTATTACACTGCTAAATTAGGGACGGCTAGCACAGATAGCCCTCGAGTAACTTCTTTGTGCGAAATTTAAAAACAAACAAACAAACCATTTATCACCTGTTCAATATATAGATTACTGCTTATATATTCCGTTAGCAAAAACCGAAGAAAAAGCAATATTTAACAACTCAATCATCTCATAATAACCAAATACGAGTCTTTTTTTATCATCCTTCGAGGTTCAAATTTCTCTCCTAACATTTTGTTTACCTTTATTGTATTTAAATAAATTTTGTTTTGTTTGTTTCTTTGTTTTATATTTCGCGCAAAGCTACACGATGGCTATCTGCGCTAGCTGTCCCTAATTTAGCAGTGCAAGACTAGAGGGAAAGCACCTAGTCATCACCACCCACCGCCAACTCTTGGACTACTTTTTTACCAACGAATAGAGGGATTAACCGTCACATTATTACGCCCCCACGGCTGAAAGAGCGAACATGTTTGGTGCGACGGGGATTCGAACTCACGACCTTCAGATTACGAATCTTAACCCACCTGGCCATGCCGGGCTCATTCAAATAAATTATTACTGCTTATTTTTACCCAACTTTTTCTTGTACTTAATTTTTGATGTCATAATTTTATGTTTCAACAACATTGTTGATCTTCTATAATCGTCTACATCTCACACCATACCAATCAATTTAAAGTTCTTAACTTTATGATGTTTTTCTTTGATTTTTCTCTCTTAAACATTTTGTAAACCAATCTATTTTTCACTTGAAGCTACCATTTTCTTTCTAAAAGGAAAATGTTTACTATAACTACCTAAACATTTATCTTTAAATATTTCTCCACATCTGATCAGTGTCTCTAAGTAACTTAGCAGCATCCCTAAAAAAATTTGCTTCTTTGAAAGTTGTAACCGAAAGATCATTATTCATCATCTCCATAAGTATCAAAATATTGAACCTAATAGATCAATAATCACTTGCAACCAGATGTTCCCAAATTTTCACCTGATTGATCATTTTTATATTTAAAGTAAATAACAAATCTAAAATACTATTGTTCTAGTGGATTCTCTTGACTAATTGGTGAAGAAAACCACCTCGAACAGTTTCGAGTAATCTTTCTCCCATAAGGTTTGATTCTAGCATTTTCGATTTATGTCCCTGAAATCAAAATCACAGCTAAAGTCTTCATCTCACTGTACAATTTCTCACTAATTTCATCGATATCATCTGGTGGTCTGTAACAAATTCCCACTAAAAGCCTTTTCCCTCTATATCTAATGATATAAACCCAAATGGATTCAAAATCCTTGCTGTTTTTGTTTTTAATATGCTCAACTTAAACAGTTTGTAATTCATATTTCACTGACAAAGCCACTCCACCATCTTTAGTATTATATCCCTATTAAATAGCATGTAACCCAGTATTTCAAAGAGACTTTGTCATCACAATCGTCTATCTTTAAGCAACCTTTAGTTATTCCCATTACATCAAAATCAACCATTTTTACCAGTCCCTTAGGTCATTTATTCTATTTCTTATACTTCTATCATTACAATGGTAACAGTTAAGCCTATACTTAGAACTACTCTATAATCATTACAGTTAAGCCTATACTTAGAACTACTCTATAATCATTTCTTATGCCAAACTTTTCTCTGCGTCTTATTCTTTTTCCATTTGGTTTTCCTGGTTCTCACCATTTCCTATTCCTAGTTTAAACTTTCCTTATAGCTGAGATAATAGCCTCAACAAACAAGCCAACTAATATCTTATCTAAAATGTAAACCATTCCAAAAGCTACTTCTTTCCACTGAACTTATCTCACAAGTCCAACCAGTCTATCCGTTCATTCACGTTAACCTAAGCCTAGCATTTATCCTTAATGACCTACTTATAACTTCATCTCCACGATTAATTCTGGGCAGTATCCCCAACAAAATCATATCTTTTTTACCTTTAAATTTTTTTATAAACCCTTTTACTTATTAATTAGCGACATGACGTACCTCTCCTCCACGTCATTGTTCCCAACATGTATCACAGTAAACTGTATCTCTGTTAATCCCATGTATTATATCTCCTGTTCTGTCAGTTATATCCACTACCTATGCCCATGGGTACCATAATCTAACGATTTTATTCATAGTTACTCCACAAACAATTTTATCCACATACCTGGTCAAGGAATGACCTATAACTATAATCCTATCATCCTTCTCTGACCATTTGTTTTCCTTTCCTCCAATAGTTCCTCATCTGCAGAAGCCAAGGGCTGAAAGTTGTTCAACAGAACAGGCTCAGTGTAACCATATTCATTACTTTTAGCCCTAATAGTTCCATTTCTAACTTCCTGAAAGTAGCTGTTAGCTGACGTATTCTTTACATGTAAATGATTAAGCTCCACCTGAAAACCTGCTACCATTTCACACAGTCTACACTTCTCTGTATCTGTTGCCTCTACTTTAATTAGGATAGCCTCCAACCTACAAACTGATGTGTAACGTGGAGTACGATTGGTAGTTTCTCACACACCAATATTTTTACTAAAGTGTTACGTACAATCTGGTTGGTCGTTTCCATATACTAACATTATCACTAATGAGTAACGTAGAGTCTGTTTGTTTGTTTGTTTTTGGAATTTCGCACAAAGCTACTCGAGGGCTATCTGTGCTAGCCGTCCCTAATTTAGCAGTGTAAGACTAGAGGGAAGGCAGCTAGTCATCACCACCCACCGCCAACTCTTGGGCTACTCTTTTGCCAACGAATATTGGGATTGACCGTCACATTATAACGCCCCCACGGCTGGGAGGGCGAGCATGTTTGGCGCGACGGGGATGCGAACCCGCGACCCTCAGATTACGAGTCGCACGCCTTAACGCGCTTGGCCATGCCGGGCCTACGTAGAGTCTGACTGGGTTTTTTTTTTCCAACACTAACACTAATCTCATATCACAAAACAATATCATCTTATCAAGAAACGCTATCAAGGTTATTCAGGTATGTTTTACTTACACTTCACAATACACGTAAACCACAGTTTTGAGTAATTCTGTCTCCGAGTGAGGTGAGCTTTGAAAGAGACATTATTTTATAAAGCAGCCTCGTGCACGTGACCGTAACTACAGATCCCTAATTTGAATAATGTAAAACTTTCCAAGACATGTTTTGTTCCCATAATCTTCGTAGCAAAGATTACAGCAAAATAATGTTATTGTATCGATGTAACGTTCAACAAATATCACCATCACTCAACACATGTGAAATAAACAAAAACATGAACCTAATCAAGTTACTCAGTTTTACGAAATGTGGACTGGTTTGAAAAAAATAGCGTGTATAAACAACCCAACTTTAAACACACTTATAAGCACTCGTAATTAAGTACTTATGTATGAACAGACCGAAGTACTCGTATATATACAGAGAGCAGTACTGATGAATGTATAGAATTAATCTGAGCGGAGGACACCATAATGTTGTTAAACACAGGAAATTCCACATTATTTTAAGAGTACGTTTAAGGTAAAAATGAGTGGACGATCCATAATACTTCAAGTGTATATTAGATTAAGTGTACGTATACTGTAAAATAGGGTGGAAAGTCCAAATTACTTTAAATATACGGATACATTAAAAGTGTGAATATATTCCACAATACTCTAAACGTACGTGTAAAGTAGAAGTGGTTGTAAATTCCACGCCATTTTATATGTGTTTTATTCTGTTACCTGTTAGATAAAACACACAACATTCAAGGAAAACAAAATACGCGTAGAGTGAAAGTGGGTGGAAACTCCACATCTTTAAATGGAAGTATTCAGTAAAACTTCACGTTATTTTGAATATAAATATGTAGTAAAAGCGGATGGAAGGTCCATATTACTTCAAATATGCCTTTACAGTAAAAGTTGTCGCGTTAAAATACTAGTATTACAAGCTGCCCTAGAATATCACATTATATGTCACGTTAAATGTTAGTATTACAAGCTGCCCCAGAATATCACATTATATGTCACGTTAAATGGTAGTATTACAAGCTGTTCCAGAATATCCTATCAATCGTTATGTTACAAAACTAGCTTTACGTGCTAATGGTTGCAGGGTACTCGGACTGTTGCTTTAACTCCTTTTAAGCCTCATATGAATGTTTGTTGGGCCACTAATAAATCCAAGAAACGAACAGTCCAATGGCTGTTGGTGTAATGCTTGCTCATAGGTGCATCTTAGTTCTATAATTTCACATGGTTTAGACGTTCACGTGCTCGATCATGGGTTAGCGGCCCCTTTGTCCAATGTTTAAGCTGCATTTTATTTTACTTTTTTTTTTGCAAATTCTGAGTAATTGATACTTTCAGATACCTTCGGTCTAATGGTATCTTAGTACAAGTGGAATGCGATTGGTGTGATCTTTGTTGATAGAGTTAAGTATTTACTTCTGGTTATAGGAACCAGCTTCAGTCTGATGGTATCTTAGTACAAGTGGAATGAGATCGGTGTGTTCTTTGTTGATAGAGTTAAGTATTTACTTCTGGTTATAGGAACCAGCTTCGGTCTGATGGTATGTTAGTACAAGTGCAATGCGATTGGTGTGTTTGTTTGTTGATAGAGTTAAGTATTTACTCCTGGTTATAGGAACCAGCTTCGGTCTGATGGTATGTTAGTACAAGTGGAATGCGATTGGTGTGTTCTTTGTTGATAGAGTTAAGTATTTACTTCTGGTTATAGGAACCAGCTTCCAGGCTGATGGTATCTTAGTACAAGGAAAATGAGATCGGTGTGTTCTTTGTTGGTAGAGTTAAGTATTTACTTCTGGTTATAGGAACCAGCTTCGGACTGATGGTATGTTAGTACAAGTGGAATGAGATTGGTGTGTTCTTTGTTGGTAGAGTTAAGTATTTACTTCTGGTTATAGGAACCAGCTTCGGTCTGATGGTATGTTAGTACAAGTGGAATGCGATTGGTGTGTTCTTTGTTGATAGAGTTAAGTATTTACTTCTGGTTATAGGAACCAGCTTCGGGCTGATGGTATCTTAGTACAAGGAAAATGAGATCGGTGTGTTCTTTGTTGGTAGAGTTAAGTATTTACTTCTGGATATAGGAGCCAGCTTCGGTCTGATGGTATGTTAGTACAAGTGGAATGCGATTGGTGTGTTCTTTGTTGATAGAGTTAAGTATTTACTTCTGGATATAGGAGCCAGCTTCGGTCTGATGGTATGTTAGTACAAGTGGAATGCGATTGGTGTGTTCTTTGTTGATAGAGTTAAGTATTTACTTCTGGTTATAGGAACCAGCTTCGGGCTGATGGTATCTTAGTACAAGGAAAATGAGATCGGTGTGTTCTTTGTTGGTAGAGTTAAGTATTTACTTCTGGTTATAGGAACCAGCTTCGGGCTGATGGTATCTTAGTACAAGGAAAATGAGATCGGTGTGTTCTTTGTTGGTAGAGTTAAGTATTTACTTCTGGTTATAGGAACCAGCTTCGGGCTGATGGTATCTTAGTACAAGGAAAATGAGATCGGTGTGTTCTTTGTTGGTAGAGTTAAGTATTTACTTCTGGTTATAGGAACCAGCTTCGGGCTGATGGTATCTTAGTACAAGGAAAATGAGATCGGTGTGTTCTTTGTTGGTAGAGTTAAGTATTTACTTCTGGTTATAGGAACCAGCTTCGGTCTGATGGTATGTTAGTACAAGTGCAATGCGATTGGTGTGTTCTTTGTTGATAGAGTTAAGTATTTACTTCTGGTTATAGGAACCAGCTTCGGTCTGATGGTATCTTAGTACAAGTGGAATGCGATCGATGTGTTCTTTGTTGGTAGAGTTAAGTATTTACTTCTGGTTATAGGAACCAGCTTCGGGCTGATGGTATCTTAGTACAAGGAAAATGAGATCGATGTGTTCTTTGTTGGTAGAGTTAAGTATTTACTTCTGGATATAGGAGCCAGCTTCGGTCTGATGGTATGTTAGTACAAGTGGAATGCGATTGGTGTGTTCTTTGTTGATAGAGTTAAGTATTTACTTCTGGTTATAGGAACCAGCTTCGGTCTGATGGTATGTTAGTACAAGTGGAATGCGATTGGTGTGTTCTTTGTTGATAGAGTTAAGTATTTACTCCTGGTTATAGGAACCAGCTTCGGTCTGATGGTATCTTAGTACAAGTGGAATGCGATCGATGTGTTCTTTGTTGGTAGAGTTAAGTATTTACTTCTGGTTATAGGAACCAGCTTCGGTCTGATGGTATCTTAGTACAAGTGGAATGCGATCGATGTGTTCTTTGTTGGTAGAGTTAAGTATTTACTTCTGGTTATAGGAACCAGCTTCGGTCTGATGGTATCTTAGTACAAGTGGAATGCGATCGATGTGTTCTTTGTTGGTAGAGTTAAGTATTTACTTCTGGTTATAGGAACCAGCTTCGGTCTGATGGTATCTTAGTACAAGTGGAATGCGATCGGTGTTTTGTTTGTTGATAGAGTTAAGTATTTACTTCTGGTTATAGGAACCAGCTTCGGTCTGATGGTATCTTAGTACAAGTGGAATCCGATCGGTGTGTTCTTTGTTGATAGAGTTAAGTATTTACTTCTGGTTATAGGAACCAGCTTCGGTCTGATGGTATCTTAGTACAAGTGGAATGCGATCGGTGTGTTCTTTGTTGGTAGAGTTAAGTATTTACTCCTGGTTATAGGAACCAGCTTCGGTCTGATGGTATCTTAGTACAAGGGGAATGAGATCGGTGTGTTCTTTGTTGATAGAGTTAAGTATTTACTCCTGGTTATAGGAACCAGCTTCGGTCTGATGGTATGTTAGTACAAGTGGAATGCGATTGGTGTGTTCTTTGTTGATAGAGTTAAGTATTTACTTCTGGTTATAGGAACCAGCTTCGGTTATAGGAACTGATGGTATCTTAGTACAAGTGGAATGAGATCGGTGTGTTCTTTGTTGATAGAGTTAAGTATTTACTTCTGGTTATAGGAACCAGCATCGGTCTGATGGTGTCTTAGTACAAGTAGAATCCGATCGGTGTGTTCTTTGTTGGTAGAGTTAAGTATTTACTCCTGGTTATAGGAACCAGCTTCGGTCTGATGGTATCTTAGTACAAGTGGAATGCGATTTGTGTGTTCTTTGTTGGTAGAGTTAAGTATTTACTTCTGGTTATAGGAACCAGCTTCGGTCTGATGGTATCTTAGTACAAGTGGAATGCGATTTGTGTGTTCTTTGTTGATAGAGTTAAGTATTTACTCCTGGTTATAGGAACCAGCTTCGGTCTGATGGTATGTTAGTACAAGTGGAATGAGATCGGCGTGTTCTTTGTTGATAGAGTTAAGTATTTACTCCTGGTTACAGGAACCTGCTTCGGTCTGATGGTATCTTAGTACAAGTGGAATCCGATCGGTGTGTTCTTTGTTGATAGAGTTAAGTATTTACTCCTGGTTATAGGAACCAGCTTCGGTCTGATGGTATCTTAGTACAAGTGGAATGCGATCGGTGTGTTCTTTGTTGGTAGAGTTAAGTATTTACTCCTGGTTATAGGAACCAGCTTCAGTCTGATGGTATCTTAGTACAAGTGGAATCCGATCGGTGTGTTCTTTGTTGATAGAATTAAGTATTTACTCCTGGTTGTAGGAACCAGCTTCGGTCTGATGGTATCTTAGTACAAGTGGAATGCGATCGGTGTGTTCTTTGTTGGTAGAGTTAAGTATTTACTTCTGGTTATAGGGACTAGCTTCGGCGGTTGCATAGTTGCTGAAAGAATGAGGGAAGTGTTTTTTAGAAGAAAACTCTTTTCATGTCTGTATTTTCTGATTTATAATCACTGTCATCGCTACATAGTTGACAAAGACATAAAACCGATGTTGATCTTTCGTTACTGTACGGATTGAATAATTCGAAATGTGTGAACGTGTTTCTTGGTAATGTGTCCTAGTGGTCAAATGGTCGTTTTGTATGTGTATGTTGATGTTGAGAAAGTAGAGGGTTGTGTGGAATATTTCTCACGTAAGTTCTGAAGACGGGTGGAATGAGGAAACACTACGTAGACGAGTTTCTAAATCAGATTTGTCCATAGACAACACCCAGAATGTCGTCATTATAACAACGGTGCATCATGAGTACTGATACGTTGTATTCATTAAACATACAAGTTTCGGTGTATCAAAAAAAAAAACAAGTTGGCAAAGAATTATTGTTTGTTATAACACTGTTTCACATGACGTAATCATTGTTACTTGTTTGTTATTTTATTGTTTGGCGTGATATGTTAAATGTTACTTGTTTGTTATAACATTGTTTGGCGTGATATGTTAAATGTTACTTGTTTGTTATAACATTGTTTGGCGTGATATGTTAAATGTTATTTGTTTGTTATAACATTGTTTGGCGTGATATATTAGATGTTACTTGTTTGTTATTTTATTGTTTCGTGTGAGGTAATAAATGTTACTTGTTTGTGTTAAATCAAGTTTTAAGTTTTTGTTACAATTAATCTTTGTTAAATACCTAAATGTTAGTCTAAATAAATACAACAACAAAAAACGAAGCGCACTTGATATGTTCCATACTATTTGCAGTTACTAAAGTTGTATTTCATTGGCTTTTCTGACAAATTTGCTTCACAAACGTACACGTTAATTCCAACAAAGTGTGTGAAAACGTTACTTACGGCTCGCTTCCGATTGATAAGTGACGAGATACTGACTTGGGGGACGTCTGAAACTCGCCGTCTGATCGATATAAGAAGGATTCTCTTCGCTGTGGCATTGTTTGCAGAACCAGACCAGAAGACGGACTTGTTCCATCCAAAAGAGTTCTATTCTGCGAGTTGCCATTGTCCACGTCGAAACTAAACCATAAAAAAGTAGTAAATATTAAATAACTTAGATTTCTCACTCAATAAATATGATAGTCTTCGTACGTAATTTATGAGAACAAAATTGTACTTCAGAAAGCGGCCCGGCATGGCCAAGCGTGTTAAGGCGTGCGACTCGTAATCTGAGGATCGCGGGTTCGCATCCCCGTCGCGCCAAATATGCTCGCCCTTTCAGCCGTGGGGACGTTATAATGTGACGGTCAATCCCACTATTCGTTGGTAAAAGAGTGACCCAAGAGTTGGCGGTGAGTAGTGATGACAAGCTGCCTTCCCTCTAGTCTTACACTGCTAAATTAGGGACGGCTAGCACAGATAGCCCTCGAGTAGCTTTGTGCGAAATTCAAAAAACAAACAAACAAACTTTAAAAAGCTAAAAAAAACACCACATCAGATTAATAGCTCAAGTAACACTCGGTTCACCTAAGAACGTAATGTATTTGACTCGTAGTTACAAATTCGTCGCTTTGAAATCATTTTGATTTGGTATTTCAATCAATGAAACAAGATATATTATTATTAATGAATTAAAGCAAAATTTATTTAAAGATTTGCGATTTGTTTTCGAACACTTTAAGTCATCATTTTTGGCTAAGTTGAAAAACGAACAAGTTTACTGGGGAGTTTTTCAAGGGGATTCTAATCTCCTGTTAGGTTCATTTAAGTGTACGTTTGTTTTAGAGTTTTCGCGCAGGGTTAAACATGGGATGTTTGCATATGACCACATAGGATAACCTTACCTAATTATGAGATTAAATAACTTACCAGAAACATCCGCAGCCAACTAACTCCTAGGATGTTTTTGCATGATCGATTAATGGGATTTGACCGTCACTATTATAGCCCTAGTGCGCCCCAACAGTCCCTAAATATGGAGTGAATTTTAGTGACAGATGGACGCGAACAAAAAATCGTTCAATTTACAACCAGAGCAGGATAACAGTAGGCCACATCTACTGTCTGAGATCGGTGTTTACTTGCAGGCCTTCTACATTGCGACAGCAAGGAAAAGATCACTCTTACTCCGATTATATTTACCAACAAGATAATAAAGTATGGATCGAACTGGCTCACAATTATCCTGAGAATTAGGTTATTCTTGTTTAATTGCAAATAGTGTTATCCAAACGGAAATCAAGTTGTATTTGTCGGGAAAAAAAATTAAAAGATAGCTTTTTGACCTTGTCTGTTTTAGTTGGAAAACTACAAATTTTTTTGTGTTATCTGAAATCTGTCATTTGGTTTCAATCCAGTTGTATTTGTCGAATAAAAAAAATTGAAGATAACTTTCTGACCTTATCTGATCCACTTGAAAAACTACACTTTTTTATCTGAAATCTGTCATTTGGTTTCAATCAAGTTGAACTTGTCGAATAAAAAAAAAATTAAAAGATATTTTAGACCTTATCTTTTTTACTTGAAAAGCTACGCATTTTTTGTTTTTATCTGAAATTTTTCATTTAATTTCAATGCAACAAAGTACATGGATAAAGTCTACATGGATGAAGTCTACATGGATAAAGTCTACATGGATGAAGTCTACATGGATGAAGTCTACATAGATGAGGATAAATTGACTATAAATTTGTCAATATCGAGAATTTCGTTCTGGAAATTTAGATCGATTTTTGAAAACTATTTACTGCAATGTTGCGGCATCCTTCTGACTGAAACCTAGGGTAGACTTAACATTGTGTCATCCTTCTGACTGAAACCTAGAGTAAACTTAATATTGTGTCATCCTTCTGACTGAAACCTAGAGTAGACTTAATATTGTGTCATCCTTCTGACTGAAACCTAGGGTAAACTTAATATTGTGTCATCCTTCTGACTGAAACCTAGGGTAGACTTAACATTGTGTCATCCTTCTGACTGAAACCTAGGGTAGACTTAATATTGTGTCATCCTTCTGACTGAAACCTAGGGTAGACTTAACATTGTGTCATCCTTCTGACTGAAACCTAGGGTAGACTTAACATTGTGTCATTCTTCTGACTGAAACCTAGGGTAGACTTAACATTGTGGCATCCTTCTGACTGAAACCTAGGGTAGACTTAATATTGTTGCATCCTTCTGACTGAAACCTAGGGTAGACTTAACATTGTGGCATCTATCTGACTGAAACCTATAGTAGACTTAACATTGTGTCATTCTTCTGACTGAAACCTAGAGTAGACTTAACATTGTGGCATCCTTCTGACTGAAACCTAGGGTAGACTTAATATTGTTGCATCCTTCTGACTGAAACCTAGGGTAGACTTAACATTGTGGCATCCTTCTGACTGAAACCTATAGTAGACTTAATATTGTGGCATCCTTCTGACTGAAACCTAGGGTAGACTTCACATTGTGGCATCCTTCTGACTGAAACCTAGGGTAGACTTAACATTGTGGCATCCTATAACTGAAAGCTGGGGTAGAATTAACTTTGTGCCATCCTTATAACTGAAAACTAGGGTAGAGTCATCATTTTAACATCCTTCTAACTGAAACCTAGGGTAGAGTCATCATTTTGGCATCCTGCTGACAGAAAATCGGGTAGACTTAACATAACAGCATTCTTCTAACTGAAAACTAGAGTATAGTTAATATTGTGGAATTCTTCTAACTGAAACCTAGGGTAGATTTAACATAACGGTGAGTGAAGACTGGAGTAGACTTGCTCACCATAAAAAATGAATTTTTCAAACTACACAAAGAAATCATATTTTCGACAATAATTCACCCTGAAGAAGGAAAGTTTGTTTGCTTAAATAATTTTTTGCGCAAAGTTATATAAATATTATCTATGTGTATCCATCCTTAACTCCGAGTCGATAGACAAGAAAGAAAGCAGATAAACACACCATCTACACTCTTATAGTGTGGTCGGGCGTGAAATAAAGGCTAGAATATTGTACTGTGGGTTGGTAGGTCTATAGTTTCCTTCCTGTGGATGTAAAATATGCACTTTCATTAACGTTAACGCGTTATAAAAGTAACGGTCAAATACCGCTATTCATATATTTTTTTCCAAAATCTTGGAGTTCAGTGATTTTCGGTCACTTCTTTCATCTCAACTCAAAATTATGGATAACTGCTACGGATATCAATTACAGTCATGTGAAAAAGTTGGGACACCCTATGAAAGCCTGTGTATTTTTGTACCATTTTTGGTTATATAGATATTTAATCTCAATTTTAACAATACTGAGAGATTATAGGAATATAACCAAACAATTAAACCTGAAGAAAAGACTTTTCAAGATCTTCTGTAAATCTGTAAATTTTTGTAATTTCACAAAAATGCATATTCTACCTGAGGAAAAGTTAGGACACCCCCACATTTATTCCCACTTAAAATGGCTCAACTCACACACAGGTGTATTACACCAGGTGCACATCATTAGAAGATTGTTACTCAGCATTTTGAATGAGGTTTGCCCTATTTAAACCTCAAAGATTTAGTCTGGTGTGCTCCTGACTGTTGAAGTGAGAGTGAGCACCATTGTGAGAGAAAAAGAGCTGTCTGAGGCGTTCGGAAAGAAAATTGTAGCAGCTTATGAGTCTGGTAAGGGATTTAAAAAGACCCCAAAAGATTTTGAAATCAGCCATTCCACTGTCCGGAAAATAGTCAATAAGTGGAAGGCTTTCAAAACAACTGCCAACATGCCCAGGTTTGGTCGTCCAAGCAAGTTCACCCCGAGAGCAGATCGCAAGATGCTAAAAGAGGTCTCCAAACACCCTAACATATCATCACGGGACCTACAGCAGGCTCTGGCTACTGTTGATGTGAAAGTGCATGTCTCTACAATCAGAAAGAGACTGCACAAGTTTAACTTGCATGGGAGGTGTGCAAGGAGGAAACCTTTGCTATCTAAGAGAAACATCAAGGCCAGACTTAAGTTTGCCAAAGAGAATGTAGACTAAGACCAGGACTTCTGGAATAATGTTATTTGGAATATGAGTCCAAAATTGAATTATTTGGACACCAGAACAGAGGACATGTTTGGCGTAAACCAAATACAGCATTCTAGGAAAAGAACCTCATACCAATTGTGAAGCATGGAGGTGGAAGTGTCATGGTTTGGGGCTGATTTGCTGCAGCAGGACCTAGACAGCTCACAATCATAGAATCCACCATGAATTCTACTGTGTATCAGAGGGTGCTTGTGGATCATGTAAGACCATCTGTAAGAAAATTAAAGCTGAAGCGGAACCGAACCCTGCAACACGACAATGACCCAAAACATACCAGTAAATCCACCAAGGACTGGCTGAAAACTAAGAAATGGAGAGTCCTGGAATGGCCGAGTCAAAGCCCAGATCTTAATCCCATTGAAATGCTGTGGGGTGACTTGAGACGGGCTGTACATGCAAGAAACCCCTCAAACATCTCACAACTGAAAGAATTCTGCATTGAGGAGTGGGGCAAACTTTTTCATACCGATGTCAGAGACTGGTAGATGGCTACATGAAGCGTCTCACTGCAGTTACACCCCCCGCTAGTTCAGAGGTATGTCTCCGGATTTACAACGCTAAAATCAGGGGTTCGATTCCCCTCGGTGGGCTGAGCAGATAGCCCTATGTGGCTTTGCTATAAGAAACACACACACACACACACTGCAGTTATTTTAGCCAAAGGGGGTAACACTAGCTATTAGGGGATAGGGTGTCCTAAGTTTTTCCTCAGTTAGAATATGCATTTTTGTAGAATTACATTTACAGAAGATCTTGAAAAGTATTTTCTTCAGATTTAATTGTTTAGTTATATTCAAATAATCTCTCAGTATTGTTAAATTTGAGATTAAACATCTATGTATCCAAAAATGTTACAAAAATACACAGGCTGTCATAGGGTGTCCTAACTTTTTCACATGACTGTATGTAAGCCTACGAGAATACCGGAAACTAACAAAACTTACAGAACATCCAAGGCCACTGTGTGCTAAACATTGAGTTACGCCTGGTCCGAAGAAGGAGGCCCCAGCTTCCGAAACCGTTAAGTGCTTCTTTACTTGAATTTTCTTAAGTCTAACTTGTAGAAAACGTCATTAAATGTATTGATATAACATCAATTCAGATTAGCTACAAGTTACAATACGCTTGTAAAAACATTTGCTTTTAGTACATGGTCACGTAAAGTAATATCAAATGACACGAGTCTGTGTCAGTGGAACAAAACTGACATTTCATGGCAGGAATCGGTGTCAATGGAACAACACTGATATCACATGATATGAATCTGGTTAAGTGAAACTCAAGTGAGATCACATGATATGAATTTATGGAACATGATATGCCTTTGTGTCAGGGGATAAAAGCTGATATCACATGATATTAATCGAGTTCGGTGGAACAAAAGTGACATCACATGGCGTGACTCTGTGTCAGTGGATGAAAGCTGACATCTCGTAATATGAATCTGTGTCAGTAGGTGAAAGCTGACATCACGTGACATGACTCTGTGTCAGTGGATGAAAGCTGACTTCACCTGACATGACTCTGTGTGATGTTTAGCTGCTGTCTATCCCACTTTGGTTCAATAGAAGTTTGGTTCAAAGTTGATGACCAGTTTTGAGCCGGTCTCTTTGATTGGGATTGGCTGACAGATAACTAGATAGAATGTTGCATGTTGCATATCAACATCCATGTATATTAAGAAGCTAAAATTAAAACGAGGTTTAATCAATAGTTTTTAAGAAAAATATCCATAAAACAAGGCATCAAACACAAGAAACTGGTGTAACGTGGTGTAATTATAAACAACACATGTGTTTGGGTTGGTGAACTTCACTATTTCATTTCTACTACTGTAAATACGGCCTGGCATGGCCAAGCGCGTAAGGCGTGCGACTCGTAATCCGAGGGTCGCGGGTTCGTGCCCGCGTCGCGCCAAACATGCTCGTCCTCCCAGCCGTGGGGGCGTTATAATGTTACGGTCAATCCCACTATTCGTTAGTAAAAGAGTAGCCCAAGAGTTGGCGGTGGGTGGTGATGACTAGCTGCCTTCCCTCTAGTCTTACACTACTAAATTAGGGACGGCTCGGTGCAGCGGGCTAACAACCTACTCACTTAAATACCTGTTGAAGAATCCGCAAGCGATTGCGGCCCTATGTTCCTTGATGGAATCTAATGGTGATAACAAACTAGCTGTAAACACACTTTCTTTACGCACCAACAAATAAACTAGCATACGTTCTTTGTGGTGTTGTATCTTAAGACGTAACTGGAATCTAGTATCATGGTCATTAGCTGGATTAACGATACGTTTACGATCTTAGACATATGATCTATCATATTTTTACACGATACGACATCTGATGTATTGGACTCGTACGACTGATTAGAGTTTTATTTTAATCGATTATAGCTTCAGCAAACCATTTTTATGTTCCAGTGATTTAAAAACTGAATTGTTGTGCATTAAAAATGTTGTGGTTTTATGAGTAAAATAACAGTTTTGTAGTACTTAAAATCAAACTACGAGAATTATATTGAATAAACAGCCACACTGCGTGCACAATATTCAATAAGGAGCTGCACCACGTACACAATATCGAATAGACAGACATACTCCACACACAATATTCAAAGACCACGTCACCTTACATACATAATAGTCAATATACAGGTTATTATTCAATAAACACATCAGATGGGGTGCACAATGTTCAACATACACGTCATCTTACATAGATAATGTTTAATATACACCACATACACTATTCAATACACACATCACCCTATGTACACATTATTTAATAGACACGTCATGAAACGTACACATAATACTACGTCATACTGAACGAGTTTCTTTGTTTTGAATTTCGTGCAAAGCTACTCGAGGGCTATCTGCGCTGGCCGTCCCTAATTTAGCAGTGTAAGACTAGAGGGAAGGCAGCTAGTCATCACCACCCACCGCCAACTCTTGGGCTACTCTTTTACCGACGAATAGTTTGTAAAACCCTCACAATTGAAAGGGCGAGCATGTTTGGTGCGACTGGGATTCGAACCCGCGACCCTCGGATTACGAGTCGAACACCTTAACACCCTTGGCCATGCCGGGGTCCCATACTGAACCAGAAGTAATTAGATCATATTTCAAATTATTGTACCAAAAAGACTAATATATGACCGAAATAGGTAAAAACTGGACTCGAGGGTCAAATTAAAAACATTAAGCAAGAAATGAGAAAACTGTGAATATAAAAGCAAGTTCAGAGTTCAGAAAATTAAATTTCAAGAAGCATGTTGTAGTTACAATCAACAAAAAGAAACCAAGGAAGATCAGGTGATAAATAACACATTCTGAACACGAAAAGTACAGTAGCTCTGAACTGGAAATAAGTCAGGTTTAAAAGAAAGTTCCTGACTCAGAAAACAGAAACTCATAATAGCATGAACAATTAACACACAAGAAAACAATCAGAACTGGCTATGATAAGGGAAAATTTTAGACCCAAATACAGGGTCAGAATTAACGAAGATTACTTCATAAATAGAAACCATCTAGAAGAAACAAGAACAAAGTCTGTCTTAAGGGTAATTAAGTAATAAATAAATAAAAACTTCTAGACACAAATGTTGGACATACAAGACTTTTTAGTGTAAGCTTTATTACTTACTGTATTTAGTAATTTAATATTAATTATCATTTACTTTCATAACAAGAGAGTTTAAAGCAATTATTTAAAAGGCGGTAGTTGTGACAATTTGTTAACAGTTGTAAGCTGTGTTTTTAGTTCAGTTGTTCTGGCACTGTTGACGCCATGTTACTCGAATCTTTGACATTTTTCTCGTTACTTTAAGTGAGTATTGTTCCATTATAGCGTCGTATAGTTTACAGAATTTTCGAGGCTTCAGTGAACAAGTAGAGAAAAATAAGTAAAATTTCAGTTAGAAAATGTTAAGTTAGCTGGCATGTGAGTGATATATGAGTCATATTTCAAAGTGAGATTCAGAGTTTAATAGTGATAATAAGAATAATTTGTCGTGTCAAAGGGTGTTATAAAATAATTGAATCAGTCTGTATATACTTTGACGAAAATTATTTATAGTTTAAAATACAGATGTAGTAAACACGAAGTAATGTAAATGAATCTATCGCAGACTGTGCAGTAGGAAACAAACTGTAGAAAAATATTCCATCTTATAAACTGGATTATAAAGTCGTTAAACAACCTTAGTGGATTTTTGACAAGAAAAGATAATTGTTTAAAGTTCTAGATAAAACTGCGATATCTTATAATTTAAAGAATTTTTGTATATACGTTTGACTTGTTTTGAATATATCATTTTAAGACAAGTGGATTGTGTACCGCCCGCTTTTGTGCAAATTTATCGCCAACAACCTACAGACACCTACTGTAAAAGAATCCAAGCTCATTTACATAATCAAACTCTGAAACCAAAAACAAAGTCATACGTAATGGTAATTTGGTAACAATAAAAACTTCTGGACACAAATGTAAAGTCAGGATTAAAGAAAATTAAGTAATAATTACAAAACTTCTATACTGAAATACACGGTCAGAATTAATGAAGTTTTTTATTATTACTATTAAATAAGAAGTTTGAAATTCTAGACTAAATACAAAGTTTGTCTAGAGAACGTAAGAGAACAAATATAAATTACAAACTTCTTTATGGACTGGAACATAAATGAGGTCAAAACATATCTGTAGCATCAGCTTCCATAAACATCAAACTTTGTTATATAGGATGTCTTGATAGATCACACGAATGAAACTTACACGGTATTGGTTTAGAAAGCTGACCATAAACATAAACAGGTAGAAACATTAGACAAACACACACATATATGTAGGCACTTGCTGCAGAACTTGTCGATATAACCTCGAGAGCTTCAATGAGAAAAACGTACTCTATTGCAAAAAGCCAGATAATTGTTTGGATAGTTTCCTTGGACTGTTCTGACAGGAATAGATAAATCAGAAGAAAGAAGAGAGCGCTGACAAAATAAACATATCCCAAATAATGCGAGAACGTGCGATAACTTTTGTGTTACGAACGTGACAAAAATGTCAAATAAAAAAATCGGGAAAATGTAACACTTTGTAACATCCTGTTAGTTACAAGATTCATTGTTTCTGTTCGTTGTGCTAATTCCGACTGAACACAAGTACGTCTCTTCCGCTTACAATGACTGTAACGGAAGCCACATGCATTAAGGAAACAGTGCTTTTCCACCACACTACTCGTCTGGAACTTCACTAAAGCTGCTGAAAAGAATGGATCCAAGCGCACGAAATACGGAACTAAAAGACGGACACAGTTGCACGATATACGGTGATAAAGAACGGATTCAGATCCACTGGATATCGAGCTAAAGAATGGACACAGGTGCACAGAATAAAAAAAACACTTTTATTTTGAATGGTGACGCCTATTTAACCTTCAAGCAATGTTATAATCACCACATAAGATACAAACACCAGGAAAACTGTGCTGTGATGTAGAAAGCACAGATGAAGAAAATTATTCGAGAATGCTCGTAATACTACGATATATATACAAAATACGTGTGTAAGTAAAAATATATACACATTTTATGCTTAGAATTAAAATATAACATAAATTCAAAGTGTAACAGCTAAACAACATTATACGTCACATATTGTATGTAAGCATTTGGTTTGACGTTTCATGTATACAAATAACCTATACTCTCCTTAATACGAATACTTGGCTATATTATTAAATATAAATAACTATATCATTCTTAATAAGAATATATAGCTATAACGCTAAATACAGACAACGTAGACCATCATTAATAACGATATATAGCTGTAACATTAAATATAGATAATTTAGACCCTTATTAATAAGACTATATAGTTATGATATTAAATGTAGATAGCATAGATCCTCCTTAATAAGACTATATAACTATAATATTAAATATAGATAACATAGACCATCCTTACTAAAATATCAAGAGTTTATTAACGAATCAATGTTCGTTATTTTAATTTTTTGCTCAAACTTTTACGCATAAAAATATGGTCTTTCTTTTTTAATTTTCGTAGCATCTGACAAGAAATACCCATTTTAATTAATGAAACACCAAACACTTCCTATCATTTATTACCCAGTAATCCTATTATTTATTACATTGACACACACCCACACACATCGTGATATTTATTATTCACTCACATAAATCTTATTATTCATTGTTCATTTACGCCAATCACACGTTATTTATTAATAAACCACACACACATTTTGCTATTTATTATTCAGTCACAAACATATTGTTATTTATTATTCGATCACACACATCCTCTTATTTATTATTCAATCACACACACATCCTGCTATTTATTATTCAGACACACACACTCCTTGTTATTTATTATTCAATCACACACACATCTTGTTATTTATTATTCAATCACACACACATCCTGCTATTTATTATTCAATCACACACACATCCTGCTATTTATTATTCAGACACACACTCCTTGTTAATTATTATTCAATCACACACACATCTTGTTATTTATTATTCAGTCACACACATTTTGTTATTTATTATTCAGTCACACACATTTTGTTATTTATTATTCAATCACAAACATTTTGTTATTTATTATTCAATCACAAACATTTTGTTATTTATTATTCAGACACACACACTCCTTGTTAATTATTATTCAATCACACACACATCCTGTTATTTATTATTCAGTCGCATACACATCTTGTTATTTATTTTTCAGTCACATACATTTTGTTATTTATTATTCAGTCACAAACATTTTGTTATTTATTATTCAGTCACACATACATCCCTTTATTTATTATTCTATCACATACACATCCTGTTATTTATTATTCAGCCACACATATTTTGTTATTTATTATTTAGTCACACACATCCTGTTATTTATTATTCGATCACACACATTTTGTTATTTATTATTCAATCGCACACACATCCTATTACTTATTATTCAGTCACTCATCCCGATATTTATTGATCTATCTACAGACCATCCTACCCAAAGTATCCAAATAAGTAAAGTGAGAATAAACACAGACACAAACCAGTGAAATTTATATAAAATGCTTTACTGCTCACAAAAGGCCAAACCAGTGTGAGTTCTGCAAATTTAAAAATAATATATTATACTCCAGTGAAATTTTACGATTGAGAAAAGTAGAATGCACGTGACCTACATTGCACTGGACCGTACCGTTGGAGAATGAAACACATTAGCCGTTTAGTACTGAGAACAGATGACGGAGCTAATAATCTCTGTAAAATTAAATTAATAGATGACATAAGCTTCAGGACAAAGACAAGTCAAGAAGGCTAATTCCCACGTATTTATTTGCGTCCTTAATATTGGGGACCCAGCATGACCAAGCGTGTTAAGGCGTGCGACTCGTAATCTGATGGTCGTGGGTTCGCATCCCGGTCGAGCCAAACATGCTCGCCCTTTCAGCTGTGGGGGCGTTATAATGTTACGGTCAATCCTACTATTCGTTGGTAAAAGAGTAGCCCAAGAGTTGGCGGTGGGTGGTGATGACCAGCTGCCTTCCCTCTAGTCTTACACTACTAAATTAGGGACGGCTAGCACAGATAGCCCTCGAGTAGATTTGTGCGAAATTCAAAAAGAAACAAACAATCGTTTTTGCATACACATTTGGTTATATTAATCCTGAGAAAGCCGCAAATGCGAAACATTAATTATAATAAAAACAAAATAAAATTCCATATATATCTAGAGTGTAAAGGTCGTTTTTATTAAACATTTTATCAAAATCTGTTATCCTGGCCCAAAGGTGTTCGTAAGTAAACCTTAGTTGTAACTTTGATAACAATTTAAATAACTTTTTTCCTTTGTTTGTATTCTGACGATTAGTCATGAATTATCTTAAACTATTAAAGCTGTTTCACCTACGATCAAAATGAATAAATTGTTTAATGTGAGAAGGAAGTGTAGGACTAGCTGTAGAAGATTGTGGTGGTTTGATAGGGTGGAGTGGATGTGCATGTGGTGTGTGGGAAGAAACTGTCTCATCCAAATAACATTATTAGGTTCGATATGATAACAAAGAGGAAATAGACTGTCTCATCCAAATAACATTATTAGGTTCGATATGCTAACAAAGAGGAACTAGACTGTCTCAATCAAACCGAGCTACTAACAGACAAATACGACATCTAATTGGGAATAAATTATCCTAATCAAACCACGTTATTAACAGACAAATGTGACAACTAACTGGAAACAGATTATCTTAATCAAACCACGTAATTAAAAGACAAATGTGACAACTAATTGGAAACAGATTATCTTGATCAAACCATGTTATTAACAGACAAATGTGACAACTAACTGGAAACAGATTATCTTAATCAAACCACGTTATTAACAGACTAATGTGACAACTAATTGGAAACAGATTATCTTAATCAAACCACGTTATTAAAAGACTAATGTAACAACTAACTAGAAACAGATTTACTTAAATCAAATTGTCAGCAAATAAAGACATTAAAACATTTAAAGACAGAAATTTTTCATCTCAACAAAACGAAACCTTCTTTTATTCCTTTAAGCGATGTTACTGTTACTGTTTACATTGTCTGTTGAACCACAATATACGTGAGCTGAGGTTCTATGACACACACGCAGATACGCAGGTTTATCAATAACACGATAATCACGTGAATGAAACTTATATAGACCGCTCGATATTACTGTATCATACTGTTAACTGATTAACTCCTAGATAATGCTATTTATCAGTGTTAGACGTGTTTAGTACGTTTTCCATTAAAGAACATTTTTATAAGATTTTTTGAGGCGCTATTTTAAAGTTAAATGTTAAAATTTTGGTTAAATTATTATAATTTATCCCTGCTTTACTGCAGGATTCAAAGGTCCTCCGACGGTTCATGAGGACTTCAAAGTAGCGACAAGGCTCTTCCATTATCCAACTTTGTTGTATAAATATCCCCAGGTGGGGGAGTGTACCCGATAAGAAACTCGCGATGACAACTACTAGTGGCCACTGAGCGCGTGTTTTAACTTTGGTTTAACTTCGTTTCGAGTAAAAATTTAATGGAATATCAAACACTAGGATCCTGGAATCTTTCTGGAGGAAGAGAAAGTCTAAAGCTGAATTGAGATTCAGTGGTCCTGCAAAGTTAGGGTTGCCTCAATCATTCCTGTGAGGCCTCAGGGGGACATTTTAGTTTTCCGTAGTATCCACCCTCCACACCCCCACTCAGAAAGGAGATTTGTGAATCCGGATTTACCTACTAAGCTGTGTTTGTTTGTTTGTTTGTTTTTGGAATTTCGCACAAAGCTACTCGAGGGCTATCTGTGCTAGCCGTCCCTAATTTAGCAGTGTAAGACTAGAGGGAAGGCAGCTAGTCATCACCACCCACCGCCAACTCTTGGGCTACTCTTTTACCAACGAATAGTGGGATTGACCGCACATTATACGCCCCCACGGCTGGGAGGGCGAGCATGTATAGCGCAACGCGGGCGCGAACCCGCGACCCTCGGATTACGAGTCGCACGCCTTACGCGCTTGGCCATGCCAGGCCACTAAGCTGTGAGAGGAGCTCTCATGCAAACGTGAATCAATATGCGACACTTGGTTAGATGACTACGAACTTTGAAAAGCGATTCAAATATGCAATTACATGATACACCTACGGTGTCTTCATTTACTTACTTATATGTTGTAATTTCTTTATGAATGTGATGTTCATGGTGTGCTTAGAAATTTAAATATTGGTAAGTTTACTTTGCAACATTAGAAAATACTGTGCATTTTTAACATCTAGTTAAAGTAAGAAATTTTTTCCCTCCTATCTTCTCGAAAGGGCAAAACACCGACTTTCGTGATTACTGGACTCTCTCGTATGTCTTATAACATTCACTTAAGCACTAATAAGTTAGATAATTTTTTTAGTCATCCTATGATACTTACTGTTTAAGGATGTGCCAAGGCTAATAACATGATGCTTACACGTGTGTTAAGAACATGTGCCAGGTTTATTAATATGATGGTTATTGTTACACGCGTGTTGAAGGATATACCATGTCTATTAGTCTATTAATAACATGATTTTTATTGTTACATGAATATTAAAAAAACGGTGTTACTAATGCGGTATTTATCGTTACACTTGTGTTAAAAGACGTGTCACGTCTATTAATAATGAGGTACTTCGATTGTTTTCAATTTCTCGTAAACCTGCACGAGAGCTATCTGCGCTAGCCATCCCTAATTTAGCAGTTAAAGACTGGACTAGAGAGAAGACAGCTAATCAGCACCACCCGCCGCCAACTCTTGGGCTACTCATTTATCACCGAATCGTAGGATTGGCCATAACATTATAATATCCTCATAACTAAAAGGGCTAGCATGTTTGTTGGGACGGGAATTCAAATCCGCGAGCTTCAGATTGCGAGTCGAGCGCTCCAACAACTTGGCCATGCCGAACCGTAGCCCTTTGAATCTCATTAATTCCCTGAAGATAGATATCAGAGTTAAACAGAAATATCAGTAGTGATGTATAAACTTAAATGTTCTAGATGTTCGGGTTTATAAACTCGACTACCTGATGGCTATAAGCACGCGTAAAACAATGTGCACATTTATTATAGGAGTTATAAATACGCTATAAATAAACAATTGTTTGGCAAATGTAACTTTCTTATTCTTCACAGAATGTTTAAGATTCTTGCTAGAAGGCGTCTTGAGAAGTGCTTTAGTATAAACACTTGTTTGTTGTCAAACACAAATATACATAATACATTATCTGTGCTCTATACACAGCGGGTATCGAAACACGATTTGTAGCGATATAAGTCTGCAAATGTTCCGGTGATCCATCAGAGGTTACGTGTGTAAAATAAATATTATTAATTAACAAATTTAAACAAGGACTGAGTGAGGTGACTTTAACAATTAAACTAATAATAGCAACAGAAAACAGCTTTAATCGTCTTCTGGAGAGATGAATCCATAGGATTTAATCGTCTTCTAGAGAGATGAATCCATAGGATTTAATCGTCTTCTAGAGAGATGAATCAACAGGATTTAATCGTCTTCCAGAGTGATGAATCAACAGGATTTAATCGTCTTCTAGAGAGATGAATCAACAGGATTTAATCGTCTTCTAGAGAGATGGATCAACAGGATTTAATCGTCTTTTAGAGAGATGAATCAACAGGATTTAATCGTCTTCTGGAGAGATGAATCAACAGGATTTAATCGTCTTCCAGAGTGATGAATCAACAGGATTTAATCGTCTTCTAGAGAGATGAATCAACAGGATTTAATCGTCTTCTGGAGAGATAAATCAACAGGATTTAATCGTCTTCTGGAGAGATGAATCAACAGGATTTAATCGTCTTCTGGAGAGATGAATCAATAGGATTTAATCGTCTTCTAGAGAGATGAATCAACAGGATTTAATCGTCTTCTGGAGAGATGAATCAACAGGATTTAATCGTCTTCTGGAGAGATGAATCAACAGGATTTAATCGTCTTCTGGAGAGATGAATCAACAGGATTTAATCGTCTTCCAGAGTGATGAATCAACAGGATTTAATCGTCTTCTGGAGAGAAGAATCAACAGGATTTAATCGTCTTCTGGAGAGATGAATCAACAGGATTTAATCGTCTTCTGGAGAGATGAATCAACAGGATTTAATCGTCTTCTAGAGAGATGAATCAACAGGATTTAATCGTCTTCTGGAGAGATGAATCAACAGGATTTAATCGTCTTCCAGAGAGATGAATCAACAGGATTTAATCGTCTTCTAGAGAGAAGAATCAACAGGATTTAATCGTCTTCTGGAGAGATGAATCAACAGGATTTAATCGTCTTCTGGAGAGATGAATCAACAGGATTTAATCGTCTTCTAGAGAGATGAATCAACAGGATTTAATCGTCTTCTAGAGAGATGAATCAACAGGATTTAATCGTCTTCTAGAGAGATGAATCAACAGAATTTAAACGTCTTCTAGAGAGATGAATCAACAGGATTTAATCTCTTCTAGAAAGATGAATCTACAGGATTTAATCGTCTGCTAGAGAGATGAATCTCCAATATCTAATCGTTTTATACAGACCTGAAACTCCAGGTTTTAATAGTCTTAGAGAACAGGGTGCCTAAACCAATGGGTCTTTAAAACCCGTGAAAGATTCGCGAACATACGTTGAGACTTCTGAGCCAGATTGAAAGCTACTCTTCTGAAGACTTGCATTATCAAATTTTATTCTTTTACCGACGACACGACTTCACGTGGAAGAGCAGAACTTATTCAGTGGCATAATGTAATGAACCTAAGAACCCTTGATTATCTGCCCAATCCGATGAGATCCACACCATATCAGTTTCTGTTAAAATAAAAGTTGCTAATATTCAACCATAAAATTATACACTGACACGATGTCGTCATATGTTCAGCACCATAACATAAAAGTTAATATATTTAACTATGAGACATAACCCTGGGTTCCTGGTGGTAATTAACCTGTACCTATATATTACATTACACTCATTATATCATCCTGAAGAAGAACAGTGAACTGTTTGTAAACGCTTGAGTTTCGGTTCTTCTTCGTCTGTTTAAATATTCAAATCGTTAGTTCTTTTATTCCAAATTTTAAAACTCCTTCACACGAGAACCCTGCACAAATACTAACACATTAAAAACAATATGTTGTATAATATATATTACACTTGAAAACCTGCACCCTTCTCAAATTTTTCGGCGGCTAGTCTTTTGACTAATAACACTAAAAACTGGATTTCAATACACGTGAATGGCACAACACGATTAGAGCTACACAATTGTGTTGCTTTCTGCTCAACAAATTTGAAGGACTAATGTTTACCCACGCCCTCTATGGAGTGAATAATTAAATAAGCGTTTCTCCTATATAACTTTATGTATCAGCTCACTGCGAGTGAAACAGGAAAGTATGGAAATCCAAAGGTAGTTTAAATGTACTTATTTATTCATCTTGTTAAAATTAAACTGTTTCTATTTATACGTTAGTACTTTAGTTATATCTTTTTAATAGTGTAAAAACAAAGGATGCTCTCTTTATTAATACAGTCAAATACTTATTGTAAGTACTGCGTAACTACACACCGACTTTTTGTCAGATTTGCATCACTATGCAATGACTTCTTGTAGGATCTGCATGACTTACACATATGTAGTTTGCCTGACTAAACAACGAAGATAAATATTGCTTGTAAACGTATAGATAAATCGTTTACATTAATGAAAATCGTACTTAATACAATAGTGTGTTGGTACACCCAGCTAAGTAGGTTTAGTGATGAAAGTGTTGGTTTGCCTTTTTAGTAAGATTAGTGATTATTGACGCACTTTAATGAGTAGAGTTAATGATGCATCCTGCTAAGCAGAGTCAACGATATATGATACACAACAATGGTGTATCCTGCTGAGCAGAGTCAATGATATATGATACACAACAATGGTGTATCCTGCTGAGCAGAGTCAATGATATATGATACACAACAATGGTGTATCCTGCTGAGCAGAGTCAATGATATATGATACACAACAATGTTGTATCCTGCTGAGCAGAGCCAATGATATATGATACACAACAATGTTGTATCCTGCTGAGCAGAATCAATGATATATGATACACAATAATGGTGTATCCTGCTGAGGAGAGTTAATGCCAGGAAGGTGGTGTACCCTGCTGAATAGAGTTTAGCACATGCAAGGTTGGTGCAGCCTGCTAAGTAGAATTAATAATATAAAGCGTTTTTTTTTTTATCCTACAGAGTAGGGTTAGTGATATACAGTATTGGTGCTAAACAGAGTTAGTTGTATTAAGTCTTCCTTTCATAAATATTTGTAATGTATGAAGTGTTTAACTCGAACTGTTTGTTTGTACAATGCGTGTTAACTTACTACTTTAAAAGAAGTTACCGAATTCTACACTCTTTACCGCTTACTTTCTGTTTCTCGACTATTTTCTCCGATCAAACTTTCCCACAACCCCCGGTATGAAGCGTTTGACGTCATTTTCAGAGTATGTGACGTTGTTTGACGTCAGGATGAAGTAGATGGCCAGAAGAGCGTCGAAACAGTGATTGTAAAGTATCAGTGTTCAACATTTTGAAACAAAGATAACATTATCTTATGAGTTTCATTCAAACGTAGGAAATAAGTTATAAACTGCATTAAGTGATAATAGGGAAGAAAGAAAATATTTGCGTTCCAAGTCGAGTCATCGGGTGGGTCATATTCATGCAACTAAGACAAAATATCAAATATTTTTGCTACAGACTGGGTGAGAAGAAGGTGAGAAGATACGTAATTGCTATCATTTTACTTTATTTTTCATTTTTAACTATAACCCATATATCATATAAGGCACGTGACGACACAGAATACAGAATACATAGGTATATAACAACACAGAATCCCCATCGCACCAAACATGCTCGCCCTTTCAGCCGAGGGGCATTATAAGTGTCAGTCAATCCCACTATTTGTTGGTAAAAGAGTAGCCCAAGAACTGGCGGTGGGGTGATAACTAGCTGCCTTCCCTCTAGTCTTACACTGTTAAATTAGGAATGGCTAGCGCAGATAGCTCTCGTGTTGTTTAGCGTGAACAAACAAACAAACAATAACAACACAAAATATCGTGCTTTAATTACATATGATATGTAACAACACGGATTGCCGTACTTTATTTTAAAATACGTAATAACATTGGTTACTGTGCCTTATTTACAGAAGGTACGTAACAACATAAATAAACATGGTTTATCTTAAGGCACCTAACCACATAGGGTATTTATCGTTTTACATCACATAGATGAAAGGCCGGATTAATGGTTTTATTGGCCCTAGACTTTTCAACTTTTAGAGGCCCGCTCGAGACAGAACCTCTACGTGCAATACATTTATAGTAATAGCTTGAGGCTCCGTAATTAGTGTGAAATTCTGGACTTCAGCCCGGTAATCCCATGCCTTAAACCCGGGTTGCCAAGATATGATAAATTATCACACAGTAATCGACAGCTTAAAGTGTTTCATTTATACAAGAGAGGATAGGTACTATCTCACGAGAGTAACTTAAAAGACTCCAAAAGTTTTCAAGTAATAATGGATCCCAAATTCCCTTTGAGCTGCTAAGAGTCAAGCGACCCACTTTTAATTGGTTTGATTTGTTTTGAATTTCGCGCAAAGCTACACGAGGGCTATCTGCGCTAACCGTCCCTAATTCAGCAGTGTAAGACTACAAGGATGGCAGCTAGTCATCACCACCCACCGCCAACTCTTGGGCTACTCTTTTACCAACGAATAGTGAGATTGACCGTCACGTTATAACGCCCCCAAGGCTGAAAGGGCGAGCATATTTGGTCTGATGGGAATTCGAACCCGCGACCCTCGGATTACGAGTCGAGTGCCTCAACAACCTGGCCTCCCACGTTTGATAAAGAAACCTATTTATTTATATAACGACAACAAAAGTTCGTCGAAAATTATTAGTCAAATATGTTTATATAGTTTTAGTGAAGTGTAAACGTAGTTAATATAATTAGCTGGACGAGAAAGAATTTACAGTGTAATAACAGTAGTTATGAAATTATACTAATAACAATAAGATCATTACGTGGAAAAATATTTTTGTAGGTGTAGATGAGGGTTTAATAAAACATATGATCTAACTCTTTAGGCCAAATACATTTTTTTGTCGTGAGGTGATCATAGCTAAAACTGAAAGTAACAAAAAACATTTTAACCACATATTTCACAATGTCAGCCAAAAAACGTATGACAACAATGAAAACATCTTTCAAATCGACAAATGTGATTTATTTGCAAAATGGCTCATAAATCAATAATTCATTACGCGTTCTTTCATTGTTTAAAGTAATAAAATTAACAATGCAGATAATTCAACTTATAGATGTTGAATGTAACACATTTTCTTTCGTTAACTACTGAAATTAATTATTTGGTTCATTACTTGTGTATAACTAAAACGTTTTTGTGAATATTTCAATGTTAGTCATGCTAATTCAACAACCAAACAGTTGACCATTAATAACACTATCTAACAAAATTTTTACTTTTTCTTGTTCCTGGCCAGAATGTTATTTCTCAATTGCTTATGCCTAAAGTAAATGGAAAAGGCCTATTTTTTTCTTCAAACTTTGCTTTTGTGACCTGGGTAATAAACTTTTCATATTTACCCATTTTCCGGAACATTCCAGGTAGATTCAGTGCTGATAGAGAATTTTTTCGAACTTACAAGAATTTTTAAGAACTTTCTAGAATGTTGTAGAAGCCTCAGAGATGTGCTGCTCCATAAAGGGAATAAGTATCCGTCTCTTCTCCTCGCTCATTCGGTGCACCTAAAGAGGAATACAACAGCGTCAAGTCCTTGTTAAAAACCTTGAAGTATGAGGAGTATGGCTGGGAGGTTATCAGAGACTTCAAAATGGTGGCATTCCTGATGGGCCTCCAAGGAGGCTTTACAAAGTTTCCCTGTTATCTTTACCTTTGGGACAGCAGGGACACCACAGCGCACTACAACAGGAAGCACTGGCCACAACTGACCGAGTTCTCTGTGGGAAGGCACAATGTCAAGTGTGAGCCACTAGTGGACCTCTAGAAGGTGTTGTTCCAACCACTGCACATAAAATTGGGTCTTATGAAACAATTTGTCACAGCTCTTGATAAGGAGTCTGCAGCCTTCAAGTACCTTCGAGACTTCTTCCCTAAGCTGTCTGAGGCAAACGTCAAAGCTGGTGTCTTCGTTGGACCACAAATAAAGAAGATCCTGGAGTGCACAGAATTCCCCAAGAAGCATAGTAGGAAGGGAAAAAAGCTTGGGGCAGCTTTGTCACAGTAATTTGAGGCTTCTTGGGCAACTTCAAGGCCGACAATTATGTGGAACTGGTTGAGGCTCTGGTGAAGAACTACAGCAAAATGGGCTGCAGGATGTCCCTGAAAGTCCATATCCTTGACGTTCATCTTGATACATTCAAGGAGAACATGGGAGCATAGTCAGTGGAGCAAGGCAAGCGCTTCAACCAAGATATACTGGACTTTAAACGCCACTATCAAGGAGCGTAAAACGAAAACATGATTGGAGGTTATATTTAGGGGCTGATACTCGAAATTGATTTACATCACAGTCACAAATCTCGAAAAACCACTCACTTTATATAACACTTTTGTATAACTTTAGTATAAATACATGTAAATCTTGATTTATATGTTGTTTTATTCATACCTTATGTAAATGAAAATGTACTAATTTGCCCGTTTTTACATAGAAAATAGGTTAATTTCTAAATTTCATTATCCAGGTCACAAAAGCAAAGTTTGAAGGGAATAATGGACATTTTCTGTACTTTTACAATATAAGCATTAGGAAATAACACATACTGTCCAGGAACAAAATTTGTGCTACATAATGTAATGTGCAGTTTGCCTAAAGCGTTGATTGTTGATACTCTACAGATTGCCCAAAACGTTTACTGTTGATTGTTTATAGATTGCCCCAAAGAATTAACTAATGTTAATTGCAGATGGTTAAAAAAAATTAGTTTTTTCTTTGCAAATTTCCCAAATGCTTTACCATTGCTACTTTGCATATTGGTATGTTTGTTTTTGAATTTCGCGCAAAGATCCACGAGGGCTTTCTGCGATAGCCATCCCTAATTTATCAGTGCAAGACCAGAGGGAAGGCAGCTAGTCATCACTACTCACCACCAACTCTTAGGCTACTCTTTTACCAACGAATAGCGGGATTGACCGTCACATTATAGTGCCCCGACGGCTGAAAGAACGAGCATGTTTGATGCGATGGGGATTCGAAACCATGACCCTCAGATTACGAATCGCACGCCTTAACCACCTGGCCATGCCGGGCCTTGCAGATTGGTCAAAATGTTTAGTTTTGTTGGCAGATTGTACAAAGGTTTGGTGGTTGATTACTTTAAGATTGTTTATTACTGATTGCTTCCAGCATTCCCAAAGAGTTAATAGTTCACTGTTTGCATATTATACGAAGAAACCAAAATTGATAGTTTACAAATTTCCCAAATAGGTAGCAGTTAAATATTTCAAGAATGCCTAAAGAGTTGACTATTTACTGGTTTGCACATTACATAAACAGTTATTTGTTAGTGGTGTGCCTATTACCAAAATTGTTGAGTTTTGATGGTGTTCACATTATATAAACAGTTATTTGTTGATGGTTTGTGTATCACCCAAGTGGTTGCCTTTTGATGGTTTGCATATTTTCAGCTACAAATGTTTTAATTTTAAATGTCTTGTTTTTAGTTTATTAAACCACCAGGAATTTAGATAAAACACACCTATAATGAAATAATTCACGTCCTTTTGTATCCAAAAACTGAGGCTCTGAAACCATATTATCTGAAAATAATACATGTTGCTAAGATTAGAAACAAACATAACTCCATATTGTGTATTCGACCCACCCTTTAAGTTGGCTTCTACCAACTTTTTTTATCTTCACAAAGTACCCATCCAGTAGAATCATCCCACTGGATTAAACAATGCCTCCTGTTGTATCATCTCGCATCATCCTACCGGCTGAAACAATGTTTTATGTTTTTTCTCTGAGTATTCGTAAAGTATTTTTATATCGTATTGTGACGGTATCCTACTATAGATTTTCTGGAAATACCCAGCTATCTGCTGAGCTTTTAAACATATATCTGTATATAACTTTTAGCAACAAACAGTAAATAAATACATACTGATTCTTCCAGATTATTAATGTAACACAAGAAATACGTATTTGAGAAACAAAGATACTGGTAAATACGTGAAATCCCTCTGAGGGATATAACGAATTAAAGTATTGGAACGTAGTAATAAATGAAATCCTTCTCACTTGAGGGATATAACGAATTAAAGTATTGGAACGTAGTAATAAATGAAATCCTTCTCACATGAGGGATATAACGAATTAAAGTATTGGAACGTAGTAATAAATGAAATCCTTCTCACATGAGGGATATAACGAATTAAAGTATTGGAACGTAGTAATAAATGAAATCCTTCTCACATGAGGGATATAACGAATTAAAGTATTGGAATGTAGTAATAAATGAAATCCTTCTCACATGAGGGATATAACGAATTAAAGTATTGGAACGTAGTAATAAATGAAATCCTTCTCACATGAGGGATATAACGAATAAAGACATCGATAAATTGTAATACATCAAATTGTTCTGACATGAGGGATCTAAACACTAAATGTACTATTAATGTAATACATCACTATTTTAAATTGTTCGGAAGTTTTCAATATACGTTAATATTCACGCAAAAAAAAACAACAAAATTCGATCTGCCTAAGAAATGTAATTTTTAAGGCACAGAATATTTTATGAATTTTTCTGTTTTTTATTTTATTTTTAAAGTACTCTGTAGCAAAAATTAATCGATTTTTAACTAATGTGTACGATCGAATTAGTCTGAAGACAGATATGTCTCCCTATAACTGATTTGTACGGAGAACCATTGTTATAGATGTGCCTCTCTATAAATGAATTGTATGGAGAACCACTGCTGTGGTCTTTTCGGGTTTCCCGCGCATTTTCTCTAAGAATAAATAAAGACAACTTTACTATCTTACGATTCTGCTACAAAAATATGTAAACGTAAACTTCTGCTACGCTGCGTACAAGCTATAAAACCATTCTTCTACACACACACACATATACATATATTACAAATAATATGCAAGACAACGTGCTTCGTTTATTACTAAAATTTTATAATATTTTCAATTTTCAATAACATCCTGTGTATCATTCCATCTTCCAGATGTTTTCCCTTTAGGTTTATCCACTGCTGTTTGTTTCTCTAAGCTTTAATAACCTATCGCGTTTTTAATGTTGTTGTTTTTTTCTAAGCCTGAATAAATTACAGTGTTTTTCTTTTATCGTGGAATATAAGACCAGATTTATGGACAGACTCTGGTTTTATTATATAGCAGAATACCTGTAAGCGTTTTATCAGCCAGAACTATTATAATAAAACTTTCGAAGAATAAAATTCTGACGTTTCTTTTGAAAATGTCTAGGTTTTTTCTTCCCAAGAAGTTAATAACTACTAAAAAAATACCATTACATCTTATTAAAAAGAAATTTAAAATACCACAAACCTCGCAAAAGTCTGTAACACTCGCATTTCATATCACACACTATGAAGCTATTTTCGCGTCTGAATATTCTGCAAAACTAATCTTATAAAACAGACTCTAAAAGTACATGTCTGGAAACAAAGACAACGGTTATACGGCCCGGCATGGCCATGTGGTTAAGGTACACGACTCGTAATCTGAGAGTGGCGTGTTCGAATCCCCGTCACACCAAACATGCTCACCCTTTCAGCCGTGGATGCGTTATAATGCTACAGTCAATCCCACTATTCGTTAGTAAAAGAGTAACCCAGGAGTTGTAGGTGGGTGGTGATAATTAGCTGCCTTCCTTCTAGTCTTACACTACTAAATTAGGGACGGCTAGCATAGATAGCCCTCCAGTAGCTTTGTGCGAAATTCAAAACAAACCAAACGAAGATTTTTTTTTCTGTAATTCTTTTTAATATTGTCTAAAATTAGGAATTCTGCAAACATTTTTATAAATATGTTCCATGTAATTATACCTCCAGGGATTTCACAGATTTGTTTCACGAGTGACAGTGAATAATTAGGTGTTGCGACAGAGTGGTCAGACGCTGTAAACAGACTAGACAGAAATTTATACCAGAATATTCAAAATTGTCAACAGAATACGATAACTGAGAAGTTATTGATAGTGTATTTAGAATCTATGAACATGGTATGTTTGTTTGTTTTTGAATTTCGCGCAAAGCTTCACGAGCGATTTTTGCGCTAACTGTCTCTAATTTAGCAGTTTAATACTAAAGGGAAGGCGTCCAGTCACCACTACTCACTGCCATATCTTGGGAAACTCTTTTACCTACAAACAGTGAAATTGAAAGTATGTATAACGCCCCCACGGCTGAAAAAACAAAGATGTTTGATGTGACGGAAATTCAAACGTCCCTTAACTAGGAACGTTTAGCTTTACTAAACATCCCTAAACTAGGAACGTTTAGCTTTACTAAACATCCCTGAACTAGGAACGTTTAGCTTTACTAAACATGCCTGAACTAGGAACGTTTAGTTTTACTAAACATCCCTTAACTAGGAACGTTTAGCTTTACTAAACATCCCTGAACTAGGAACGTTTAGCTTTACTAAACATCCCTGAACTATAAACGTTTAGTTTTACTAAACATCCCCTAACTAGGAACATCTCTTAACTAGGAACGTTTAGCTTTACAAAACATCTCTGAACTAGGAACGTTTAGTTTTACCAAACATCCCTTAACTGGGAACGTTTAGCTTTACTAAACATCCCTTAACTAGGAACATCTCTTAACTAGGAACGTTTAGCTTTACTAAACATCCCTGAACTAGGAACGTTTAGTTTTACCAAACATCCCTTAACTAGGAACGTTTAGCTTTACTAAACATCCCTGAACTAGGAACGTTTAGTTTTACTAAACATCCCTTAACTAGAAACGTTTAGCTTTACTAAACATCCCTGAACTAGGAACGTTTAGTTTTACTAAACTTTCCATAACTAGGAACGTTTACAATTACTAAACATCCCTCAACTAGGAACGTTTAGCTTTACTAAACATTCCTTAACTAGGAACCTTTAGCTTTACTAAATATCTCTTAACTAGGAACGTTTAGCTTTACTAAACATTCCTTAACTAGGAACGTTTGGCTTTACTATACATCCCTTAACTAGGAACGTTTAGCTTTACTAAACATCCCTTAACTAGGAACGTTTAGTTTTACCAAACATCTCTCAACTAGGAACGTTTAGTTTTACCAAACATCCCTTAACTAGAAACGTTTAGCTTTACTAAACATCCCTGAACTAGGAACGTTTAGTTTTACTAAACTTTCCATAACTAGGAACGTTTAGAATTACTAAACATCCCTCAACTAGGAACGTTTAGCTTTACTAAACATCCCTCAACTAGGAACGTTTAGTTTTACCAAACATCCCTTAACTATGAACATCTCTTAACTATGAACGTTTAGCTTTACTAAACATCCCTTAACTAGGAACGTTTAGCTTTACTAAACATCTCTTAACTAGGAACGTTTAGCTTTACTAAACATTCCTTAACTAGGAACCTTTAGCTTTACTAAACATCCCTGAACTAGGAACGTTTAGCTTTACTAAACATCTCTTAACTAGGAACGTTTAGCTTTACTAAACATCCCTGAACTAGGAACGTTTAGTTTTACCAAACATCCCTTAACTAGAAACATTTAGTTTTACTAAACTTTCCATAACTAGGAACGTTTAGAATTACTAAACATCCCTCAACTAGGAACGTTTAGCTTTACTAAACATTCCTTAACTAGGAACCTTTAGCTTTACTAAACATCCCTTAACTAGGAACGTTTAGCTTTACTAAACATCCCTTAACTAGGAACGTTTAGCTTTACTAAACATCCCTGAACTAGGAACGTTTAGCTTTACTAAACATCCCTTAACTAGGAACATTTAGCTTTACTAAACATCCCTTAACTAGGAACGTTTAGCTTTACTAAACATTCCTTAACTAGGAACATTTAGTTTTACTAAACATCCCTTAACTAGGAACGTTTAGCTTTACTAAACATTCCTTAACTAGGAACGTTTAGTTTTACTAAACATCCCCTAACTAGGAACATCTCTTAACTAGGAACGTTTAGCTTTACAAAACATCTCTGAACTAGGAACGTTTAGTTTTACCAAACATCCCTTAACTGGGAACGTTTAGCTTTACTAAACATTCCTTAACTTGGAACCTTTAGCTTTACTAAACATCCCTGAACTAGAAACGTTTAGCTTTACTAAACATCTCTTAACTAGGAACGTTTAGCTTTACTAAACATCCCTGAACTAGGAACGTTTAGTTTTACCAAACATCCCTTAACTAGAAACGTTTAGCTTTACTAAACATCCCTTAACTAGGAACGTTTACCTTTACTAAACATTCCTTAACTAGGAACGTTTGGCTTTACTATACATCCCTTAACTAGGAACGTTTAGCTTTACTAAACATCCCTTAACTAGGAACGTTTAGTTTTACCAAACATCTCTCAACTAGGAACGTTTAGTTTTACCAAACATCCCTTAACTAGAAACGTTTAGCTTTACTAAACATCCCTGAACTAGGAACGTTTAGTTTTACTAAACTTTCCATAACTAGGAACGTTTAGAATTACTAAACATCCCTCAACTAGGAACGTTTAGCTTTACTAAACGTTCCTTAACTAGGAACCTTTAGCTTTACTAAACATCCCTGAACTAGGAACGTTTAGCTTTACTAAACATCTCTTAACTAGGAACGTTTAGCTTTACTAAACATCCCTGAACTAGGAACGTTTAGTTTTACCAAACATCCCTTAACTAGAAACGTTTAGCTTTACTAAACATCCCTGAACTAGGAACGTTTAGTTTTACTAAACTTTCCATAACTAGGAACGTTTAGAATTACTAAACATCCCTCAACTAGGAACCTTTAGCTTTACTAAACATCCCTTAACTAGGAACGTTTAGCTTTACTAAACATCCCTGAACTAGGAACGTTTAGCTTTACTAAACATCCCTTAACTAGGAACATTTAGCTTTACTAAACATCCCTTAACTAGGAACGTTTAGCTTTACTAAACATTCCTTAACTAGAACATTTAGTTTTACTAAACATCCTTAACTAGGAACGTTTAGCTTTACTAAACATTCCTTAACTAGAACATTTAGTTTTACTAAACATCCTTAACTAGGAACGTTTAGCTTTACTAAACATTCCTTAACTAGGAACGTTTAGCTTTACTAAACATCCCTGAACTAGGAACGTTTAGCTTTACTAAACATCCCTTAACTAGGAACATTTAGCTTTACTAAACATCCCTTAACTAGGAACGTTTAGCTTTACTAAACATTCCTTAACTAGGAACATTTAGTTTTACTAAACATCCCTTAACTAGGAACGTTTAGCTTTACTAAACATTCCTTAACTAGGAACATTTAGTTTTACTAAACATCCTTAACTAGGAACGTTTAGCTTTACTAAACATCCCTTAACGAGGAACGTTTAGCTTTACTAAACATCTTTAACTAGGAACGTTTAGCTTTACTAAACATTCCTTAACTAGGAACCTTTAGCTTTACTAAACATCCCTTAACTAGGAACGATTAGCTTCACTAAACATCCCTTAACTAGGAACGTTTAGCTTTACTAAACATTCCTTAACTAGGAACGTTTAGCTTTACTAAACATCCCTTAACCAGGAACGATTAGCTTTACTAAACATTCCTTAACTAGGAACCTTTAGCTTTACTAAACATCCCTGAACTAGGAACGTTTAGCTTTACTAAACATCTCTTAACTAGGAACGTTTAGCTTTACTAAACATCCCTGAACTAGGAACGTTTAGTTTTACTAAACATCCCTGAACTAGGAACGTTTAGTTTTACCAAACATCCCTTAACTAGAAACATTTAGCTTTACTAAACATCCCTTAACCAAGAACGATTAGCTTTACTAAACATTCCTTAACTAGGAACATTTAGCTTTACTAAACATCCCTTAACTCGGAACGTTTAGCTTTACTAAACTTCCCTGAACTAGGAACGTTTAACTTTACTAAATTAAACATCCCTTAACTCGGAACGTTTAGCTTTACTAAACTTCCCTGAACTAGGAACGTTTAACTTTACTAAATTAAACATCTCTTAATCATAAAATTAAACATTTCCTTATCTTGGAACGTAGAACTAAATCTCGATGTAACTAGGAACACTTAGCTCACATAAACAAATTATTCTCTTATATGGAAACGTAGATCATCCGTAAGCTAAGTTTCTTTTAGGTATTAGGATTTAAGCGGACATGAAGATGTTGCAAATTGTTAATTAGGAACGTTTAGCTTTACTAAACATCTCTTAACTAGGAACGTTTAGCTTTACTAAACATCCCTGAACTAGGAACGTTTAGTTTTACCAAACATCCCTTAACTAGAAACATTTAGCTTTACTAAACATCCCTTAACCAAGAACGATTAGCTTTACTAAACATTCCTTAACTAGGAACATTTAGCTTTACTAAACATCCCTTAACTCGGAACGTTTAGCTTTACTAAACATCCCTGAACTAGGAACGTTTAGCTTTACTAAACATCCCTTAACTAGGAACATTTAGCTTTACTAAACATCCCTTAACTAGGAACGTTTAGCTTTACTAAACATTCCTTAACTAGGAACATTTAGTTTTACTAAACATCCCTTAACTAGGAACGTTTAGCTTTACTAAACATTCCTTAACTAGGAACATTTAGTTTTACTAAACATCCCTTAACTAGGAACGTTTAGCTTTACTAAACATTCCTTAACTAGGAACGTTTGGCTTTACTAAACATCCCTTAACGAGGAACGTTTAGCTTTACTAAACATCTCTTAACTAGGAACGTTTAGCTTTACTAAACATCCCTTAACTAGGAACATTTAGCTTTACTAAACATCCCTTAACCAGGAACGATTAGCTTTACTAAACATTCCTTAACTAGGAACCTTTAGCTTTACTAAACATCCCTGAACTAGGAACGTTTAGCTTTACTAAACATCTCTTAACTAGGAACGTTTAGCTTTACTAAACATCCCTGAACTAGGAACGTTTAGTTTTACTAAACATCCCTGAACTAGGAACGTTTAGTTTTACCAAACATCCCTTAACTAGAAACATTTAGCTTTACTAAACATCCCTTAACCAAGAACGATTAGCTTTACTAAACATTCCTTAACTAGGAACATTTAGCTTTACTAAACATCCCTTAACTCGGAACGTTTAGCTTTACTAAACTTCCCTGAACTAGGAACGTTTAACTTTACTAAATTAAACATCCCTTAACTCGGAACGTTTAGCTTTACTAAACTTCCCTGAACTAGGAACGTTTAACTTTACTAAATTAAACATCTCTTAATCATAAAATTAAACATTTCCTTATCTTGGAACGTAGAACTAAATCTCGATGTAACTAGGAACACTTAGCTCACATAAACAAATTATTCTCTTATATGGAAACGTAGATCATCCGTAAGCTAAGTTTCTTTTAGGTATTAGGATTTAAGCGGACATGAAGATGTTGCAAATTGTTAATTAGGAACGTTTAGCTTTACTAAACATCTCTTAACTAGGAACGTTTAGCTTTACTAAACATCCCTGAACTAGGAACGTTTAGTTTTACCAAACATCCCTTAACTAGAAACATTTAGCTTTACTAAACATCCCTTAACCAAGAACGATTAGCTTTACTAAACATTCCTTAACTAGGAACATTTAGCTTTACTAAACATCCCTTAACTCGGAACGTTTAGCTTTACTAAACATTCCTGAACTAGGAACGTTTAGCTTTACTAAACATCCCTTAACTAGGAACATTTAGCTTTACTAAACATCCCTTAACTAGGAACGTTTAGCTTTACTAAACATTCCTTAACTAGAACATTTAGTTTTACTAAACATCCTTAACTAGGAACGTTTAGCTTTACTAAACTTTCCATAACTAGGAACGTTTAGAATTACTAAACATCCCTCAACTAGGAACGTTTAGCTTTACTAAACATTCCTTAACTAGGAACCTTTAGCTTTACTAAACATCCCTTAACTAGGAACGTTTAGCTTTACTAAACATCCCTGAACTAGGAACGTTTAGCTTTACTAAACATCCCTTAACTAGGAACATTTAGCTTTACTAAACATCCCTTAACTAGGAACGTTTAGCTTTACTAAACATTCCTTAACTAGGAACATTTAGTTTTACTAAACATCCCTTAACTAGGAACGTTTAGCTTTACTAAACATTCCTTAACTAGGAACATTTAGTTTTACTAAACATCCCTTAACTAGGAACGTTTAGCTTTACTAAACATTCCTTAACTAGAAACGTTTGGCTTTACTAAACATCCCTTAACGAGGAACGTTTAGCTTTACTAAACATCTCTTAACTAGGAACGTTTAGCTTTACTAAACATTCCTTAACTAGGAACCTTTAGCTTTACTAAACATCCCTTAACTAGGAACGATTAGCTTCACTAAACATCCCTTAACTAGGAACGTTTAGCTTTACTAAACATTCCTTAACTAGAACATTTAGCTTTACTAAACATCCCTTAACCAGGAACGATTAGCTTTACTAAACATTCCTTAACTAGGAACCTTTAGCTTTACTAAACATCCCTGAACTAGGAACGTTTAGCTTTACTAAACATCTCTTAACTAGGAACGTTTAGCTTTACTAAACATCCCTGAACTAGAACGTTTAGTTTTACTAAACATCCTGAACTAGGAACGTTTAGTTTTACCAAACATCCCTTAACTAGAAACATTTAGCTTTACTAAACATCCCTTAACCAAGAACGATTAGCTTTACTAAACATTCCTTAACTAGGAACATTTAGCTTTACTAAACATCCCTTAACTCGGAACGTTTAGCTTTACTAAACTTCCCTGAACTAGGAACGTTTAACTTTACTAAATTAAACATCCCTTAACTCGGAACGTTTAGCTTTACTAAACTTCCCTGAACTAGGAACGTTTAACTTTACTAAATTAAACATCTCTTAATCATAAAATTAAACATTTCCTTATCTTGGAACGTAGAACTAAATCTCGATGTAACTAGGAACACTTAGCTCACATAAACAAATTATTCTTTTATATGGAAACGTAGATCATCCGTAAGCTAAGTTTCTTTTAGGTATTAGGATTTAAGCGGACATGAAGATGTTGCAAATTGTTAATTAGGAACGTTTAGCTTTACTAAACATCTCTTAACTAGGAACGTTTAGCTTTACTAAACATCCCTGAACTAGGAACGTTTAGTTTTACCAAACATCCCTTAACTAGAAACATTTAGCTTTACTAAACATCCCTTAACCAAGAACGATTAGCTTTACTAAACATTCCTTAACTAGGAACATTTAGCTTTACTAAACATCCCTTAACTCGGAACGTTTAGCTTTACTAAACTTTCCTGAACTAGGAATGTTTAACTTTACTAAATTAAACATCTCTTAATCATAAAATTAAACATTTCCTTATCTTGGAACGTAGAACTAAATCTCGATGTAACTAGGAACACTTAGCTCACATAAACAAATTATTCTCTTATATGGAAACGTAGATCATCCGTAAGCTAAGTTTCTTTTAGGTATTAGGATTTAAGCGGACATGAAGATGTTGCAAATTGTTAATGTCTGGTTTCTCAAAAAGTTTAAGATCAAAATCAGTTTTATTTCATGGGAAAATCAGTCGGTCTTGTTTTTCTTTGAATGTTGACGAGAAACGTTTTGATTTCAATACTTCTCTTTGCAACCTTTGACTACTTTGTGTGTTTTATTTCACAACCTCTGACTACTCCCAATGTGCTACTACCCAGTCTCTAACCGTTATCTTTCTTTTCACTTACTGTATTTTACTTTTCTGATTTCTGTTCTCTTACGAAACCATTTTATTTTTCTGATTTCTGTTTTCTTAAGAAACCATTTTATTTTTCTGATTTCTGTTCTCTTACGAAACCATTTTATTTTTCTGATTTCTGTTTTCTTAAGAAACCATTTTATTTTTCTGATTTCTGTTTTCTTACGAAACCATTTTACTTTTCTGATTTCTGTTCTCTTACGAAGTTATTTTACTTTTCTGATTTCTGTTCTCTTACAAAACCATTTTACTTTTCTGATTTCTGTTCTCTTACAAAACCATTTTACTTTTCTGATTTCTGTTCTCTTACGAAACCATTTTACTTTTCTGATTTCTGTTCTCTTACAGAACCATTTTACTTTTCTGATTTCTGTTCTTTTACGAAACCATTTTACTTTTGTGATTTCTGTTCTCTTATGAAACCATTTTACTTTTCAGATTTCTGTTCTCTTACGAAACCATTTTACTTTTCTGATTTCTGTTCTCTTACGAAACCATTTTACTTTTCAGATTTCTGTTCTCTTACGAAACCATTTTACTTTTCTGGTTTCTGTTCTCTTACGAAACCATTTTACTTTTCTGATTTCTGTTCTCTTACGAAACCATTTTACGCTTCTGATTTCTGTTCTCTTACGAAACTATTTTACTTCTCAAGTTCTAACTATTTTACTCAGAGTTTCGGATCACCATGTTAACATTTATTGTAATGATAACTTCTTATTACTGTATTCACAAGGGCCCTGCATGGCCAGGTGGTTTTGAGCGCTCGAATCTGAGGGTCTCGGGTTTGAATTTCCGTGACACCAAACATCTTTGCCCTTTCAGCCTAGGGGGCGTTATACATACGGTCAGTTTTATTGTTCATAGGTAAATTAGTAGCCCAAGAATTTCCAGTGAGTAGTGGTGACTAGACGCCTTCCCTTTAGTATTAAACTGCTAAATTAGGGACAGCTAGCGCAAAAATCGCTCGTGGAGCTTTGCGCGAAATTCAAAAACAAACAAACATACCATGTTCACAGATTCTAAATAGACTATCAATAACTTCTCAGTTATCGTATTCTGTTGACAATTTTGAATATCCTGGTATAACTTTCTGACTAGTTTGTTTACAGCGTCTGACCACTCTGTCGCAACACCTAATTATTTACTGTCACTCGTCAAACAAATCTGTCAAATCCCTGGAGGTATAATTACATGGAACATATTTATAAAAATGTTTGCAGAATTCCTAATTTTAGGCAATATTAAAAAGAATTACAGAAAAAACCTTCGTTTGGTTTGTTTTGAATTTCGCACAAAGCTACTCGAGGGCTATCTGTGCTAGCCGTCCCTAGTTTAGTAGTGTAAGACTAGAGAGAAGGTAGCTAATTATCACCACCCACCTACAACTCCTGGGTTACTCTTTTACCAACGAATAGTGGAATTGACCGTCACTTTATAACGCCCCCACGGCTGGGAGGGCGAGCATGTTTGGTACGACCGGGATGCGAACCCGCGCCACTCGGATTACGAGTCGAGTACCTTAACACGCTTGGCCATGCCGGGCCGCACGTATAAAAGTAAAATACGTTTTATGACAATATTAACTAATTTTTATTAATACAAAGTATAAATGAAAGACGAAAATGAACATTACATCTGTAGTTTACAGGGTAAGGTTTGTGTGTAGTTTTCTTATAGCAAAACCACATCGGACTATCTGCTGTGTCCACCAGGGGGAATTGAACTCCTTGATTTTAGCGTTGTAAATCCATAAACTTACCGCTGTCTCCGCGGTGGACAACAGATAAATATTGCGCAACATGTAAACATGTTCACGAAAGACGAATGAAATGTTAATATTCAAGTGGGAAAAGGTGTAACACCTTGTCATCACAAAACATAATTATATGAGACTTAATCAAATGCGCGAATCTGTATAAATATAATAGTGCAGTCTGTTCTATGTCCATGTAATTACTTCATGGTATGAATCTATCTTCGCCAAAACTTGTATGGATGATTCATTAGGTCCATGTGAGGGAACATACAAATTTTTAGTTTTGCATTTTACGGTTTTTATGGGCGATTTTGCGTTTTTCACGACATCCTAATCTCCCGTCAATGGATCTTCACTGAAAAAAGTTGCGATTTCAGATTTTGTGTTTTGCAGTTCGGTTGGGGTTGGGGGGGGGGTTGTGAGCATTGTCACGTTTTGTTTTTTTACGCTTATATATAAGAGAAGCAACTTTACATGTCCTAAGATAACCTTCCATTAATTTAAACAACTTCCGTCTGGTTTACGGATACTACAACTAGTATCTTAATACGAAATGTCATATATCTTTAACATATATAATATTATACTGTATTCAAACGTTTATATTCTCAAATGCAGATACTAAACTGTCTTATAAACTCGAGAAAATAGCGAATTGTTAGAAACAATAAAAAGTGTAAAATTTCCAGTTAGATCCCAGCCTTGTACGTTTCTATTCATAGCGTGTTGTGGTAAGATGAATTAAAACGTTACAAATGAAGTTTGTTTGTTCGTTTTTTAATTTTGCGCAAAGTTACACAAGAGCTGTCTGCGCTAGTCGTTCCTAATTTAACAGTGTAAGACAGGGAAGGCAGCTAGTCATCACCACCCACCGCCAACTCTTGGGCTACTCTTTTACCAACGAATAGTGTGATTAATCGTCACATTACTACGTCCTCACGGCTGAAATGGCGAGCATGTTTTGTGAGACCGGGATTCGAACCCGCGACCCTAAGATTACAAGTCGAACGCCTTAACCCATCTGGCCATGGCGGGGCCTTATTCTGAACGTATATATGATATTGTGGATTGGGCATTGAAATAATTATTTTGCTCAGGTCAATTACCATGATGTTTACATAGCGTTATTCCGAAAGGAATCTCATTGTAGTTATATATAAATTTTGTGCAATCTCGAGAAATTAACGTAAAACAACGCAACTAAACGTATAATCGTATAGTGTGTTTGTGTATCATATATAAAGATATAATCATATGATATGTATATCATATGTAAAGATACATAATGACCTCAAAGATATCACAGATTTTATTTTTACAAAGGAAGAGAGCGGAAAGAATAAATTATAAGAAGCTTTAGTTAAATTATTGAAACTCGGTAGATGTCGCTGTCGGTACGGAGATATAATGGATATGTTTCCCACCTGAAGTGTTTCTTTGCCCTGATGATCGAAATACCTTGGATTTTGTTTAAGCAGAGTTAACAGAATTAATCGCTGGTTTGTCGAAGGTCAATGTTCTAGATTCTTCCGAAAGTTTGGTTCCTTGTGTGAAGTGACCAATAACACTTGAAAGTGGCATGCTTCTGGAGCGTGGTGGCTTCTTTAACGTGATGAAGTATTAGATGTAAAGTTGGAATGTTAAAGCGACTTACAGACGAAGATAAGTAGGTAAACCATATGGTACTTTGTTTTCTAGCAGTCACATTCCTTCTGAATGTCGATGAAGACCTTAAATATCTGACACTTTCATTTTACTAGTGAAGTAGGTCAGTAACTTGTCAGTGGAGTTGGGTTGAATCTCTTATAAAAGGGTTTTTTTCACGACCTTTTCAGTTAATTCGTTTTGCTTTACTCCAAGTGATGGTCTTGTCATATCTTTACCCTTGCATGTCCGGGCATCCAAGTGATGTTATTGTCATAGCTCTACCCTTGCATGCCCTTGCATCCAAGTGATGGTCTTGTCATAACTTTACCCTTGCATGTCCTAGTATCCAAATGATGGTGTTGTCATAGCTTTCTTTATCTAAGTGATGGTCTTGTCATAGCTCTACCCTTGCATGCCCTTCCATCCAAGTGATGGTCTTGTCATAACTTTACCCTTGCATGTCCTAGCATCCAAGTGATGGTGTTGTAATAGCTTTACCCCTACATATCCTGGCATCCAAGTGATGAATTTTCCATAAAACTGCTTCACTTTTTGCCATCTATCTGGAAATTTACCGTTCTGACTACACAATTTATACGCTACACAGACTAAGTAGGTCGCAGATTTTATGTTTTTGACACTGTTTACTTGAGGTTCGTTGTTTCCAACAATCAAAATAAAAGCTTGCATTTTCGCAGTCTCTGATGCAGAAACTACCTGTGACTATAATGACAAGTGGACATCTATCATGATCTTTGAATTGGCGATAACAGAATTTCCACTTCGACCTCTGTCAAATCTCCACACTTTCTCTCCAGGTTGTTTTCTACATATTCCAATGGCTCCAGATGTTTATTTTGCAGGGGAACATCTGATAACTGTTGGTGAAGAATTCTCACTGGAAGCTGTATACTGTCCTTTCAACTATTACTGTCTTTTGAGAAACTTTTAAGTAGTCCCCTGCTTGGTTGACGTGTGCGGGGTCATGGTGTGGTTGAAATGTTCCCTTGGAGTGGGTAGTGGCTCGATAATATGATGAACAACATAAGTTTGCAAGGTTTTGCTGAAGAATTTTGGTTGTAAACACTGTTGGTTTCTTCACTACTGTGTGAGGCTTGTGAGGTATGATTGCAATGATATCCAATCCAGAGGAAAGGCAAACATTCTAAAAATCGTCTTCAAACAGAAACCGCGCAGCCACACGTTAATCAGAGGCTTGTGAGGTGTGATTGCAATAACATCCAATACAGAAGAAAGGTAAATATTCTAAAAATCGTCTCCGAACAGACACCGCGCAGCCACACGTTAATCAGAGGCTTGTGAGGTGTGATTGCAATAACATCCAATACAGAAGAAAGGTAAATATTCTAAAAATCGTCTCCGAACAGACACCGCGCAGCCACACGTTAATCAGAGATAGAAAACAAAACCATAAAGACATATTTTAACCTAAACCTTACGGACACGCGTTAAAAAAAAAAAAGATGATTTGTTAATGACAATTGTAGAGGTAACATGGATCATCCAACAAGTAATTGAAACAACCAGCAAACCAAACAGCCGTCCGTAGGCCGAGAAGACGAAGGATCTTGTAACACTGTGTTAACGTATCGAAATTCTCTTACTCGATTAAAAACCTGATAAGCTTAAGAACAGGATTTATAAGTTTCTGAACACTCACGTATAACTTCTTATTTTAAATTTTTTACGAAGGAACTACACAATAATAATACATGAACTCAACAGTGATGCAGTCCAAGGAACTACGCAATTACACGCAGGACTGAACGCTGGCGTGTAGTCCAAGGAACTACAGTGTACACAATTATATGTGTTGCTAGACACTAGTAACTATAATCATTGTTTTTACATAAGAACTAAACAAATGGTGTTTTAAAATTGTCCTTTTTTTCCTCAGTTACACACACAATTCTCAAACTGGATATAATGTATTATTACATACCGTGATATAAAGTTAATAATTTGAAGTTCTGAAGGCGGAAGAACTGTCCCATTTTTCCGGCGGGCTCGGATGGACGAAGACAATACATTGAGGGATTCATTACTGTATCGATCGGGCGCTGAGAGAGGACTTGGTTTTGGACATGACATCGTTTTCGTTGTGTTACAGACACTGTTAATGAAAGCGAGTTTAAAACTCTGATTAAGATATGCAATAATTTAACGAAGTAACCTTTACGATGAGCTCCACAGATAAAAAACGTTAAATGATGAACATTATCGTGGTCCTGACAAACTTAAATGTCTCCTTCAAAAGCACGAGGTAATGTTATGATCGAGAACCAAAGCTCGTGGATTACTGTGTGTGACCTAACTTCCGCTTCCTGAGAACGGTGTGGTTTCTTCTGTATAACGCGTCTTCAACAAAGGACACCAACAGCTTGTTCCCAGAGCCAAACGCTACTTGATGTCGTCGTTTTAAGTGTTAATGGATAGAATTATAGCTGCAGTGGGACATAAATGTCCTGGGGTCTTCAATATCTCTAAATTACCGTGGTTAGTACTAAAATATTTACATTAACTTGCCAGTGAATGTCGATATATACATGTATCGCTCATGTCAATAGGTCTTTAACTGGTAACCTGTGAATTTTCCGTTGACGAACAAAACTGGTTTTCAGTAACTTTAACCGGGATGTTTATGTATATTCTGTTTCTATGGTAACTATAAACAACCGGGTTCGTACACTGCCAGGTGATTCTCTGTCTTTGTAGATAATAGCGAAGAGCACAGTCGTGCAGTCCACGAACCAGCTGGTTACGTTCATGAGAAGCACGTGAGTCAATAAGCTGGTTATTTCACCACACATCAAATCTCACACGTGCTACGTTCAAGCCTACAGAGACACACACAGCCGTCTTTAAATAGCACCTGTTTTGTTAACCTGGCTCCGTTTGCTTTAGCTGCAACTTTCAGACTTGGAGCGCATAACAATAACTTTAAGTTTTTTCCTTGCAAATAAGGCAGATAGCATGGTATTGATAAGAGATTACGCAGTCTTATAGTAATTAAGTTTTAACAGAACATATGATATAGATAACTTTGAATACACATACATATGTTTCTTTCATTTCCGTCCTACACTGTGTGTGTGTGTGTTATATTTCGGAAACATTTCGAAGTTCATTCTCACAAAGCTTGAGCACGCAGTCCCCAGTAGTAGAGAATTTACAAAGCTAGAAATCAGGTTTCGATACCCGTAGTAGGCAGAGTACAGACAGCCCATTGTTTAGCTTTGTGTTAACTTCAAACAAAGTACCGAACACTCATGCAGGTCAGAATATCTTTAAATCATAAAAGTCAGAAAGACAACGGTTTGTTTGTTTTTGAATTTCGCGCAAATCTGCACGAGGACTATCTGCGCTCTCAGTTCCTGATTAAGCAGTGAAAGACTAATGGGAAAACAAATAGTCATCACCACCCACCGCCAATTCTTGGGCTACTCTTTTACCAATGAATAATGTAATTGACCGTTACATTATAAAGTTGAAAGGGCGAACACGTTTGATGTGACGGGGATTCGATCCCACGACCTTCATATTGCGAGTAAAGTGTCCTAACCACCTAACCACCAGAATCACAAGCGCGTCTAAGTTTTTGTATATGATGTCATCAAAATAAAATTAAAAACCTACAGGTGTAATGTAATATATCCATAAATTAAAAACTTACAGGTTTAATGTAATATATCCATAAATTCCTCAAATTATTGCGATGAGTGATTTAAGTAGTTAGTCTCTGGTCATTCATTATTTTGTAAATATAAATTAAATTATTGTTTTATTTACAAAACGTTTTCTATCCCAACTCCATCCAATATAAAAGTTCAATACTTAGGTTCGAATTGTTCGACTTTTAGTTCTATTTTATTTCTTTGCTTACTTGAAAATCTGTTCAAATATTTCCACCTTTAACACAGTACACTTGCGTAGGGACAAAAATCATACCATCGATCAGAGGTTCCGGGGTTAGAAACGTATTGCTACCCAACCCAGTTATTTAATTCAAAACCCGTATAACAGTCTGTTTGTTTTTGTTTATTGAATTTCGCGCAAAACTACTCGAGGACTATCTGTACTAGCCCTCCCTGATTTAGCAGTGTAAGACGAGAGGGAAGACAGCTAGTGATCACCACCCACCGCTAACTCTTGGGCTACTTTTTTATCAAAGAATAGTGGGATTGAACTTCACATTATAACGCCTCCACGGCTGAAAGAGCGAGCATGTTTGGTAGGACGCCACCCTCAGATTACTGGTCGAGTGTCTTAACCATCTGGCCATGCCGGGCCTGTTTAGAATTAAGCACAAAGGAACACAGTGGGTAGTCTGCGCTTAGCCCACCAGGGGTTTCGAAACCTGGTTTATAACCGTGCGAGTCCGCAGACATCGCGATGGGATACTAGGGGGCAGTCTAGTATTACATAAGCGTGCATAACCTTGCAATTAAGTGCTCGACTTGCAATATAAAGTTTTCAACCCCCGTCACTGAACACGGTCACTCATCAAACTGTGGAGGAGTTAAAATGATACGGTAAATCGCGCTATTCGTTGGTAAAAGTAGACCAAGAGTTGTTTGTGGATGTTGTGAAACTAGGTGCTTTCCTTATCGCCTATCAATACGGTAAGATTCGGTTAGCGCACACTGCCCTCTAGTAGCAGGGGAATCGTTAAAGCTTTCAAGATTCATGACTCGGGTCCATAGAGGCCATAGATGTACCAGTTACAGCGAACAGTAAGAACGTGTAGACGCCATGCATGTATCAGCTACAGTGAACAGTAGTAACATGTAGAGGCGATACATGTACCAGTCACAGTGAACAGTAAGAACGTGTAGACGCCATACATGTACCAGCCACAATGAACGGTAAGGTTGGTTGGTTTGGTGTTTTTGGCGCAAAGCAGCTAGACTATCTGCGCCACGAACAGTAAAACAGGTAGAGGCAATATATGTATCAGCCACAGTGAACAGAAAGAAAACAACTATAGGTCATACTACGTATAGAAAAAACAATTTGGGGGCCATACTGTTATCAGCTGTAGTGAATGGGTTATCGACGGGTATGTGTTTCATGTAACAACATTTGAAAGCTGACCAATAAATAAATAATTATTTTTAATGAAAGAAACTCCATACGTGTTTGTTATAAATTATGTTTTTTCTTTAGTTTTCCTCTCTAACTATTTTTATATTTACTTCACGTTACATGGCGTTTATCACTCGACTTTTTATCTCTTGCACAGGACAAATGATAGAGTCTGTAGATTCTATATGTATGGATGGCCAAGGAACTCAGTAAGCCTAATACAAGAATACGTGGAAAAAGGCCACCAGTAACAGAGATTCGTTTGTTTCTCTACTCATAAAGGCAGGAAACCGTCACTAAGATAGCAAACCATAAAATTATCAACCTATCGATCTGTTAATATTTATTCTTGTTGTATATAATGGGGAGTGGTCCTTGGAGATATATCGTCTTTCATTTGTCCCCCACATTCAGGACTTGTATATTAGAGCATGTGTTAAAATTACAGTGAATCTGTTTATAAACAACATAAGAGGAGTTTATAATATATGATCAACCAGTCAATAGAACGCTTAATAAAAAATAACAGCAGAACACGTGAAAAGCCACGTAACATGCAATCTAATACGACACTGACTGACGCTTTATACGGACTTGATTTTGTGTATCGTATAAACTACTGGTAGAAATAAAAATAGAATGATGCTAAAAATAACTGACATTCTATACCGCATGCAGTGAAATATCACCTACAATAATATAACCAACAAACTCATAAATCATGGAAATATTAAACCGAAAACAAACTGTTTTCAATAAATAACCCATGGTTTCTAAATTAACAGCATAAAGACAATTGTGTTTACGTGAACATCTGATCTGTATTGCACATTTTTTTCGTCTTTACCACCTTTAATCGCAACCAGAATTTCTGAAGTTTCTATAAACTCTTACTTTATTAAGTTTTCCACTTTTAAGAGTTTGACAGATGATTAGCTTCCTTTTATTAAAGACTTAGGCCTAACATGGCGAGGTGCTTATGGTGTTCGACTCGCAATCTGAGGGTCACAGGTTCAAATATCCCACCCTAAACATGCTTGCCCTTTCAGCCGTGGGGGAGTCATAACGTGTTAGTCGATCCAACTATCCGTTAATAAAAGAGCAGCCCAAGATAGTGGTGATGAATAGCTGCCTTCCCTCTAGTCTTACACTGTTAAATTAGGGACGGCTAGCGCAGATAGCCCTCGCGTAGCTCAGTGCGAAATTCAAATAAACAAACAATTACAGACTCAGTGTCCACTTCCTGAGCTCTCACCATCATGAGTGTTATACATGATCCAAAACAGTATGTTGGACTAAAATCCCGAAACATTATGGTTCGCGCCTCGTTGCTGCAAGACCGCACTTCGTCGAATGCTGATTTTTATTTCCATAGATTTACTATCTGTTGCTATTTATTGTCTTAATGCCTATATTTTCCTGGAAAAAAAGATTATAGTCCAGACCAAAAAGAAGATAATTAGAAATATAAACTTTAATACATATGTAATATATTCATTAAGAAATTTTATTCAGTTCAAAGTGAATGTAATTTTCGTATAGATTTCAAAGCCAACAAAATAAATGCCATACGTGGCGTGGGTTATCACAAGTAAATAAAACTTGGTAAAATAATATATTCTGCCAAATAAACTTATTTCAAACCTTCCCCACAATGCACATTGAGTGAACACTATTCTTCAACGATTCTCCAAGTGATCCTGGCGCGGCATGGCCAAGCGTGTTAAGGCGTGCGACTCGTAATCTGAGGGTCGCGGGTTCACACCTAGGTCGCGCCAAACATGCTCGCTCTTTCAGCCGTGGGGGCGTTATAATGTGACGGTCAATCCCACTATTCGTTGGTAAAGGAGTAGCCCAAGAGTTGGCGGTGGGTGGTGATGACTAGCTGCCTTCCCTCTAGTCTTACACTGCTAAATTAGGGACGGCTAGCACAGATAGCCCTCGAGTAGCTTTGCGCGAAATTCAAAACAAACCAAACCAAGTGATCCGCGTGAAAACATTCTCGAAATTATATTCCATATATTGTGCAGCTGATGAGCGTAATATTTGGTCAAGGTTGTTTTCCATGCATTGTGAAGTTCACGTGTCATACCGAGAAGTGTAGCCTTCATAAATCGAAACATTCTAATAAAGTTTTAATTATTTAATCGGTCTCTATACAGCACTATTATTATATTCCAAGTTTCACATTGCAACTTCCCCTATTGTATTTCGGTCGTTCGACATACAACGCGATACAACATTGTTGTAGTCTAGCCTTTCACTATGAAACGTTGCTGGGCACGGACCTTTCATTATTTTAAATGTAGAGGTTGATATAATGGCTGGAAAATATCGTATAGAAAATCATTTGTCAAATACCGGATCCAGGGCAATGTCTCACCTCTATGATCGCGGGCGGACTCTAATCAACTTTTGATGTTGCGTTCCAATACATAAATACAGAGTTATGCAAAAATTTGGAGCTATTTTGATAAAGCATCAGATGCATACTTTGTGAGAAGTTTTTCGAACGATGTTTCAACTGTGGACAATTGTTCTAAGTTTTTCTTCGCACGAATTGAAACGTCATATTTTTTGTTTTCTGTTCAGTTTGTTTGTTTGTTTTGAAATTTCGCACAAAGCTACTCGAGGGCTATCTGTGCTAGCCAATCATTTTAAAAAATGTCCCTAATTTAGTAGTGTAACAAGACTAGAACGGTGCCGAATGTTTTGCAAGGCAGCTCTTGAGTCATCACCACAAACAATGTGGGTGAAACACCGCTAAACTCTTGGACTACTCTTTTACCAACGAATAGTGGGATTGACCGTCACAAGAGTTGGCGGTCGGTGGTGATGACTAGCTGCCTTCCCTCTAGTCTTACACTGCTAAATGAGGTGCAGATAACCCTCGATTAGCTTTGCGCGGAATTCAAAATAACAAAAATAAGAGAAATTTAAGAACAACTCGCGTGGCGATTCCACGAAGATCAGTACAGTTTAATTAAGCGTTACTGAGTTCAAGCAGTTTTAAAAGACTTTCTCTATTTTATTATGCATCAAAATGATTATAAGATTGTGTAATGTTCTAAATGTTCGGTAGCTTGTTAGTTTATCACGGGTCACACTAATGATAAAACTAAGTTATTTACTGGTTGTTTTGTCTTACAGCAAAGCCACATCGGGCTATCTGTCCAGTCCACCGAGAGGAATCGAACCCTTGATTTCAGCGTTTTAAATCCGTAGACTTGCCGCTGTACCAGCGGGGGACAGGTAATATACTGAATAATAGGGTTTAAATACCTTTGTTGAGTAAGTTTATTATTTTACGCATCAAACTAATGATAAAACTAGGCAATACTATAAATAATAGAGTTTACGAATCTTTCTTGGTTAAATTTCTATTTTAATATGCATTAAAGTTCATGATAAGATTGGATAAAGTTTTAAAACTAGAGGTTACATACTTTTGTTTAGCAATTTGTTATTTTATTATGTGCTAAGCGATAAGATTGGGTACATGTTCTAAGTTTGGAGTTCACAAATCGTTGCTCTGCAGCTTGTTTTATTTTGCGTAAATTGTTTATAAAACTGGCTAATGTTCGTAATATTACAGTCACCAAATCTTTGATCCAACTGATGATAAGACAAGGTAATGCTCTAAAATTAAGGATGACAAATCCTTGTTGAATAATTTGCCATTTTATTAGGCGTCAAACCAATAATAAAACTGGATAATGTTCTAACAATTAGAGTTTACAAATATTTGTTGGGCAAGTTGTTATATAACAAACTGGTGTACAGGTCGTTAATATCCGAAATCCAAGAACACAAATATCTTCCAAAGGAGGTTTTCAAGTACATTACTAACGAGAGGTTTTGTTACTACCAGCACTCTCCAAATAAGCTAACACTAAATCGACGACGTTCCTACATAAAGACGTTCTTTGTACGCACTTGCGTCACCATAAACTTGAACAATGTAAGCCATTAGAACAAGCTAGCCAGGGTTAACATGCTTGCTGGTGACTGAAAACAAAGAACAAAAAGCGTGGCGACGCAAGGGTTAACACAGTTAAAGCTTAAGTGTAAGGTCACAAACCCAAGATCAGATTCCAGTTGAGAACTGAATTTCGTTTTCTATTTCCCGTAACCTAAAGTTAACCGGAAGCTCCATTTCGTTTATGTTGATATGAAAACATTAGAGAGACGCAACGAGCATTTTAGCCACCACCCTGATGAGTTGAGATTTTTAGAATTTTCTGTGTCACGGGCAAAAAAATAAGGAACCAGTTCTTAGAAAAATAAAACTTATCTAAATTATAACAACGGCAAGACAGAGTAACATCTTCAGAACTACGGCTGAACATCTGAGTCGAAGTAAAATAAAACTTGGTATTTACATCAAACACAATAACAGTTCTACTTCATCCGGGTATAAAAACAATAACTTTAGTTCAGAGCAATCACGTTTCTTGAATAGCTGAACCGACCATCTAAGTTAAGGAACCATAAAACGTGTTTGTGGAAGTAGACTGATAATATGTATTACAATATGTAACGTGTTTGTGGAAGTAGACTGATAATATGTATTACAATATGTAACGTGTTCTTCAGGATTATAATTCCTGACCAGGATAGTGCTATAGTTTAAGTAACAAATCAGAACTGGATAACTGCTACAGCTTACGTAGCAAGAAATAAACCGTGATTGAATAAGCGCTGAATTTAAAGTAACAAGGAGTAGATCGTGACTAGGTGGGTGCTGTAGGTTAAAGAGCAACTACTAAACCAGTACCAGGTGGGTGCTGTAGGTTAAAGAGCAACTACTAAACCAGGACCAGGTGGGTGCTGTAGGTTAAAAAACAACTATTAAACCAGGACCAGGTGGGTGCTGTAGGTTAAAGAGCAACTACTAAACCAGGACCAGGTGGGTGCTGTAGGTTAAAGAGCAACTACTAAACAGGACCAGGTGGGTGCTGTAGGTTAAAGAGCAACTACTAAACCATGACTGGAAGAGTGCTATAGCTTAGGTAACAAGTACTAAATCATGACTAGACGAGTGCTGTAGTTTAGATAACAAGTAGTAAAGCATGACCGTAGTTCAGGTAACAAATAGAAACCATGATCAGATGAGTGCTGTAGTTTAGGTAACAAGTATCAAACAATCGCTAGATGAGTGCTGTAGTTTAGGTACAAGAACTAAACCATGACCAGATGAGTGCTGTAGTTTAGGTAACAAGTACTAAACCATGACCAGTTGAGTGCTGTAGTTTAGGTAACAAGTACTACACCATGACCAGATGAGTGCTGTAGTTTAGGTAACAAGTACTAAACCATGACCAGTTGAGTGCTGTAGTTTAGGTAACAAGTACTACACCATGACCAGATGAGTGCTGTAGTTTAGGTAACAAGTACTAAACCATGACCAGATGAGTGCTGTAGTTTAGGTAACAAGTACTAAACCATGACCAGATGAGTGCTGTAGTTTAGGTAACAAGTACTAAACCATGACCAGATGAGTGCTGTAGATTAGGTAACAAGTACTAAACCAATAACCAGTTGAGTGCTGTAGTTTAGGTAACAAGTACTACACCATGACCAGATGAGTGCTGTAGTTCAGGTAACAAGTACTATACCATGACCAGATGAGTGCTGTAGTTTAGGTAACAAGTACTAAACCATGACCAGATGAGTGCTGTAGTTTAGGTAACAAGTACTAACCCATGATTGGGTGATTTAGGTCGCACGTTCAGATAAGCTACTTAGATCTGATTCAAACTGCAACATTTGCCTCGAGCCCAGCTAGTCCGATGACTGGCATTCTTATCTAACGAAACACTGTTTATCTCTCAGTGTGGGAAACTAGTTTTTTCAAGACACTGTGTTTATACACTCATCTTTCTCAAGTTTCATAACAGAAGTTTGTTTGAGATGATCTTACCAGGGAGGGCCATGAGGTCTAGTACACCTCTGCAGAACACGGCGTGGGATCTATAATCTTAAGGGCGTATAAACCTGGTTATTAATATTGTTAAACAATAAATACAGAAAACCCGGGAGTTATCAATTGAGAAGTCACTCAGTGTAAAAATAACCTTAGTATTATTGTACTAACATCCCTAAATAATAAATAACGGAATTTCAGTATCGCGGAAACCCAAAATAATCTCTATGTGCAACTTGCACACTGCGTTCAATTAATAGAAACACTGGAGTTTTGGTAAACTTAGTTCACTTAAAAATATAGAAGTTGTTTAGATTGAACTTCGCGCAAAGCTACACGAGAACTATCAACGATAGCCGTCCCTAATTTAGCAGTGTAATACTAGAGGGAAGGCAGCTAGTCATCACCACCCACCGCCAACCTTTGGGCTACTTTTTTACCAACGAATAGTGGGATTGACCGCATAATAACACTTCCACGTCTGAAAGGACGAGTGTGTCTAGTGTGACGAGGATTTGAACCCGCGACCCTTAGATTACGAGTCGAGTGCCTTAACCACCTGGCCATGTTTGGCCTGTCTGTGTTCGTTGTATTTCTTTTAAACGCATGAGGTGATATGATAAGTAAACGAAAAATAATAACATTTCCAATAAACTAGTTACGATGACAAAAACAAGAACACGTTTCGTGACGTATGTGCACCTCAACTCTTCGATTTTCATTTACCCAAAATCCAAAAACAGTCTTTTCTTGGTGTTACCCGGTTTTTTGAAAAGCGTTAAATTAAATCAGGTGGGCATAAGTGTTATGTAGAATTAACATAGGTTCTCTATTTTCATCCATAACTGTGTTTAGGTAATTCTTGTGTTTACGTTTGCTTTGTTGATAAGTGGATGTCTATACACTAACTCTGCTGTGTGGGCTGTTAGTGTGCTGGACTATGGATCGGAGGGGTTCATGGGTCGCTTCTTGTTATCGCAAACTTGTTTTTTTTTTAAGTATGAAGTGTTGGGTGTTGTTAATAATTGCCGTTTTTCTACTCTATCATTTCAAACACAGGGACCGATACCACAGATGAAACATACGGTAGATTTGTATGAATATCTGGAACAAAGGAAAACCTGCATTGTGACCACTTAAGCGATCAACCAATTATTTCTAACGTTACAGACCTCTACCTTACCTGTGAATAGGTAATTTTAATTTTACCTTCTATAAATATCATTTTACAAAGTCAACATGCCATTCTACGTGTTAAACGTTCCATTTTTACCTGCTATACATATATCATTTTACAAACTAAACATGCCATTCTACGTGTTAAACGTTCCATTTTTACCTAGTATAAATATCATTTTACAAACTAAACATGCCATTCTACGTGTTAAACGTTTCATTTTACCTACTATAAATATTATTTTATAAACTCAACATGCCATTCTACGTGTTAAACGTTCCATTTTACCTAGTATAAATATCATTTTACAAACTCAACATGCCATTCTACGTGTTAAACGTTCCATTTTACCTGCTATACATATATCATTTTACAAACTCAACATGCCATTCTACGTGTTAAACGTTTCATTTTACCTGCTATACATATATCATTTTACAAACTCAACATGCCATTCTACGTGTTAAACGTTCCATTTTACCTGCTATACATATATCATTTTACAAACTCAACATGCCATTCTACGTGTTAAACGTTCCATTTTACCTGCTATACATATATCATTTTACAAACTAAACATGCCATTCTACGTGTTAAACGTTCCATTTTACCTAGTATAAATATCATTTTACAAACTCAACATGCCATTCTACGTGTTAAACGTTCCATTTTACCTGCTATACATATATCATTTTACAAACTCAACATGCCATTCTACGTGTTAAACGTTCCATTTTACCTAGTATAAATATCATTTTACAAACTCAACATGCCATTCTACGTGTTAAACGTTCCATTTTACCTGCTATACATATATCATTTTACAAACTCAACATGCCATTCTACGTGTTAAACGTTCCATTTTACCTGCTATACATATATCATTTTACAAACTAAACATGCCATTCTACGTGTTAAACGTTCCATTTTTACCTAGTATAAATATCATTTTACAAACTAAACATGCCATTCTACGTGTTAAACGTTTCATTTTACCTACTATAAATATTATTTTATAAACTCAACATGCCATTCTACGTGTTAAACGTTCCATTTTACCTAGTATAAATATCATTTTACAAACTCAACATGCCATTCTACGTGTTAAACGTTCCATTTTACCTGCTATACATATATCATTTTACAAACTCAACATGCCATTCTACGTGTTAAACGTTTCATTTTACCTGCTATACATATATCATTTTACAAACTCAACATGCCATTCTACGTGTTAAACGTTTCATTTTACCTACTATAACTATCATTTTAGAAACTCGACATGCCATTCTACGTGTTAAACGTTCCATTTTACCTTCTATAAATATCATTTTTCAAACTATACGTGTCATTTTACGTGTTAAACGTTCCATTTTACCTTCTATAAATATCATTTTACAAACTAAACACGTCATTCCACGTGTTAAACTTGCCATTTTGCCTGCTCATACCATTTTATCTATCAACTTTGTGTAGTACATGGTATATTTTTACCTGTTAAACTTTTGAGTTTTAATACCCTATGAAATGTTGATAACATATACTAAAACTTACGAGTCAGTTTCTGGTTCTAACTTCGGTTCATCATTTCTTCCCACAGTGTGCATTCTTATTCTATTATTATTATTATTATTATTATCATTGTCATTATATCTGAGTCATATATTTTTTTTGTGTGTTAAGCCACTTTAAAAAAAATTGCGGTACTTCGAAACAGTCGCGGTGTACAGAACAACTTGAGAGCCCCCTAATTACTCTCTTTCTGAATGTTTTACGACTATTTTTACCTGTAGAAACACGAATGACGACGGGAAGGTCGTTGCTGGGTTGGGGAATGAGCTTTGTTCCTCGAATGTTCCCCCACCGTTTCCTGTTTAAGCCGGAGAATTGCTGGGTTTACGAGCACGTGAGGCATCATGATGTTAACCGTGATTTCTCGTGCAATGTTCCTTTTCTCTCTCCGTTGAACCAAGCTGGAACCAGGTTTTTTTCGCTCAGCGGACTCAACTGTTGACATTACCTCTCGAATGCTGCGCCTAATGCACCGTGCTCCTTCATCGTTCTACGTACTACGAGTGTACGAGCAACGAAATAGGCACGTGGTAGTAACACCTTCCTCAGTTTACTGATAAATTCGGCATTGATATGGTGGCGTTGAACTCCCCTCGCATAACTGTGTGTTTGCTCATATACTTATTGTAGTCTCGTTTATTTTTGTTCTCTAAGAACAAAACAAGAGATAACTTGTAATTTCTCCGATTACAAACAAGGGAAAACGAAAAGCTAAGTGTTATATAATTTTTTTTTTTATTTCCAATAGTACAGAAAAAATATCACATATAAAATATTTTGCATGAACCTCTTACACATTAGTTGTGGATGAAATAAATTTATTATTCATAATAACAATTTTATTTTGATCTTTCGCAGGATGGTACAGAGGGGAAAAGAGAGCCGTGAAGTTTGTTATTCCAAGAATTTGGTGTGAACCCACTGACCACTCAAGCAATTGCTACTTCTACGTGGTGGACCCTTACAAACGTCAGGCTGGCAAGAATGCATCTGCTATTATGTATACGGATCTTCCATCATCCATCGCCCCAGTGCCACACTGCCCTGAGCTCCCTGTACCCACTCCGCCAGAGAGAAAGCAGCCACCTCGAATAACTACACACTTCTAAACATTTTTGTATAACTTTAGTATAAATACATGTAAATCTTGATTCATATGTTGTTTTATTCAGACCTTATGTAAATGAAAATGTGTAAGTTTTCCCGTTTTACATGGAAAACAGGTTAATTTCTAAATTTCATTATTTACGTCACAAAAGCAGTTTGAAGGGAATAATGGCCATTTTCTGTACGTTTACAACGCAAGTAATTAGCAAATAACACATACTATACAGGATCACAATTTGTGTTACATAGTGTAATACAGTACAGAACAACGTTTCGACTTTTGTTAACCTGAATATTTATATATTAAATATAATTCATTTACTTCATTAGTTTAAGCGAGAAGTTGCGTATTGGGCTACCTGTGCTGTGCCCACGACAAGAAAAGATCTCTCATTTTAGCATTGTAAGCTCTCAAGCTACCTGTACCACCTGGATTTTTAAACTTCAATAATCATCATAGAATTATTGGTACTTAAAAATAAATGAGACGATTAAAACGTATTACAAATTTCATAAAATAACTTAACATCTTATACGATAAAGGAAAGATGTCACAAGCCAAATTTAACCCACGTGGCAAGGACGTGACACTTTTCTTACAAGGATATTATTGGTCAAAATAAATCACATGACAATGACATAACATTTTTCAATATTAAAAGAAAGAATATCATTGGTTAAAAATGATTAATACGACAGAGACATGCTATGTATTTACATGAAAATAAGTGTTGTGTGAATTTCACAAACATTAAGAAATCGACATGATTTCTATAAAACTTGAAGATTCATGGTTTGATACTTTTCTCTTACAATTTTGTAAATGTCTCAAAATTATGGCAAACTTGATGACTCTAATTTCTTCCCAACAACAGATAAGCAAAAAAACACGGAATATGATTTGTCAAGATTAACCTTCAAATCACCGTTGGCGCAGATAGCCTAGTTTTTTTGCGCCATAAAACACCAAACCAACCAACCAATCAAATCACCGATTTTTATTTTGCACAATTTTCATCATATTGAATAATCTTATGTTATTATCTGTTCTAGAATTCAACGTAAAGCACTACCCGAATATTTTAGTGTTTGTTTTTGAATTTTGCGCAAAGCTACACGAGGGTTATCTACGCTAAATCGTAGTGAAATCATTGATAAATGCATACGGGACTCCAGCAATAATTAATAGATTAACTGTGATATTAGTGATGTAACGTTCTAAACAGGAAGTTTTCTTTTCAATTCCTTATTTACACGCCACATCAGAATCTGTTAACTTTAAGATGTGGTTCCTTTACGTACTTTTTAGGTTTCGTATTTATCGAAAATTGTCCTTTCAACGTATGAACCGGCCCGGCATGGCCAGGTGGGTTAAATCGTGCGACTCGTAATCCGAGGGTGGCAGGTTTGAATTCCGGTCGCACCAAACATGCTCGCCTTTTCAGCCGTGGGGGCGTTATAATGTTACGGTCAATCCCACTGTTCGTTGGTAAAAGAGTAGCCCAAGAGTTGGCGGTGGGTGGTGATGACTAGTTGCCTTTCATCTAGTCTTACACTGCTAAATTAGGGTCGGCTAGCGCAGATAGCCCTCGAGTAGCTTTGCGCGAAATTCAAAAACAAACAAGCAAACAATCAACGTATAAACAGCCGTTGCATATTTGTCCCTACCGTCACGTGCTCTCTTTTAATACAATCTGATGTGCAGGTTAGACGCTTTTAAGAATAGTTGCTCTTTCCCCAGTGAGACTAGGGTTAACTCTACGGGCCTACAATACTAAAATCTGGGGCTTGATTTCCCGCCGTGAATACAGCAAATAGATCTTTGTGATGTTTCTCTATAAAACCAAGCAAACAAACAATGATTCACTTAATCAAACGTGTCCAACCAGAAGACAGTACTAAGTACGACAACTGCAATTTGTGGTAACAAGAGAACACTTTTTAGATTTTACTCTATGTCTTATATACTACCTCTATGCACACCAAACGACACATGAACTTGAAATATAGACCAAATTATTGATCACAAATAATTCAACCTAACCACACATACCAACACAACACGAGAAAACAAAAAGTTTCTTACACCTAATTAAGTGTCTTAACTTTAGCCCGTATTATCTTACTATCAGGTCATCCCACAAGTAATGTCCAAAATTTAATACAGAAAGTGCATCATCATTTCTGACTTTGTAGAAGGCTTTAATGACTAAAATATGTAGTAGGACGTGTATAAATGTCCATATAAATAAAAGAAACTAACTAACCCATCTCCACTTTTTCAGATCATTAATCAAATAAACCCTTATGAAAATAAATGTGTCTGAGGAGCACATTAAACATATAATGATTTATGAGTTTTAAAAAGGCTATAGTGTAGCAGAAACATTCAAGGTGTTTATGGTGCAGAGTCTCTCAATGATAAGAAAATGTCGAAGGTGGATTTAGAAGTTCAGACCAGGTGACTACAGCTTAAGTGATGCGTCACATTCAGGTTGTCCTGTTGAGTTTAATGATGACTTGCTGCTGGCTACATTTGATGAAGATTGTGTTGTAACAGTTGAAGAACTAACACAGAAGGTTTGTGCAACCCATTCAACAGTTCACTGTTGTCTGCAACAGCTTGGAAGGGTGTCAAAACTTGGAAAATGGAACCCCTATGAGTTGATAGAAGCCAACCTTAGAGCAAGAGTGGACATTTGTACTTCTCTGCTCTCTCGTGAATGTAACTTATCTTTTTTGGACAGGATAATGACTGGACATAAAAAAACGGGTATTTTATAAAATCGTTAAGCGCCGCAAACAATGGCTCAGTGCAAGTAACGTGGTTAAAGCACAGCCCAAAATGGACCTCTACCCTGGGAATGTCTTGTTATGCGTTTGGTGGGAACCACTTTCAGTTGCTGCCACTCAGTGTAACAGTTACATTAGACTTCTATTGTCAACAGTTAGAGCACTTGAATGTTGCACTGAAAGAAAAGAGACCTGCTTTGATCAGTCATAAAGGTATTTTGTTATGCCAGGATAATGCACAGCTCCATACAGCAAGGATCACATCTGCAAAGATTGAAGATCTAGACTGGAACAGTCATCACCTTGCCCCATCTGATTATCATCCACTCCGAAGTTTGCAGAACTATCTTGATGGAAAAGAGCTTGGAACACATGAAGATGTCAAAATTACCCTCTCTACATTCTTTTCCTCCAAACCCCAAGAATTTTATAGAAGTGACATTCAGAAGCTTGTGATTCGTTGACAGAAAGTAATTAATAATAATGTAACATACATTATTGATTAAATAACATTAAAAGCGCTTGAAATACTTTCTCTGAACCTGAAATCGGGCATTACTTAAAGGATGACCTGATATGTATACGGAGAAACCACCTAGCATTTGTTTGTTTGTTTTTGAATTTCGCACAAAGCTACTCGAGGGCTATCTGTGCTAGCCGTCCTTAATTTAGCAGTGTAAGACTAGAGGGAAGGAAGCTAGTCACCACCACCCACCGCCAACTTTTGGGCTACTCTTTTACCAACGAATATTGGGATTGACCGTCACATTATACGCCCCCACGGCTGGGAGGGCGTGTATGTTTAGCGCGACGCGGGCGCGAACCCGCGACCCTCGGATTACGAGTCGCACGCCTTACGCGCTTGGCCATGCCAGGCCGCCACCTAGCAATATCAAGACATGTATAGCTATGGCTTACGTACTTTGAAAGTAGTAAGTAGTGTCATCTATCGATGATGTTTGAAATTTGTCAATTTTCTGTTGAATTTACTTACATAACTTTCAGGTCGGAATTGGACTACTAGTTAACGTACGTGTTTTGCGACTCGTTGACTTGCAGAGCATACATTTTAATTCACGGTTTAAAGTTAAACTCGGAAAAGTGGAAGTTTTAAGATAGTGCTTCACAAACTTGAGCGTCACGGAATATTTAAAAATTTCGAGAGAAACGCAGCGATATTGACATCTGTCGGACCTCACACGAACTACTATCTCGAGGTAGTTCACAGTTTTAACATTAAATCGCACAACATTCCTTTCGATGGCGTTCTCGAATTTTCAGATATGTTTTTCTTTACTTGTACTTTTACTACTCCAGTGACTCCCCGAACTTTCTCGTTTATTTGATTTTGTATATAAATACCTGTCGATTCTTAGGGTCCATCTGTAATCAAAATAACTGACGGGTGTTGTGATGAAGTGTCTGCGCGGTCTAGTGAAGTTCAATGAATTATTTTGTTGATTTTTAGCCCTTGTGCACAAATTTGTAAAGATTTTTTATTAATAAGAAGTGTGTGAGTGAAAAAATGAATGGCAAACCACAAACCAGTGGCAAAATTGTGAAGAAACGGAAACATCGAAAATATGACCACAGCGATCTAGATTTTGGTTTTACTTCAGTGGATGTCAATCATGAAGAATGTCCATAGTGTGTATTATGTCTAAAAGTTTTGGCTTCAAATTACATGCTTCCAAGTAAACTGAAACGTCACTTAGAAACCAGTCATCGTAACATGGTCCGTAAATCTCGTGATTATTTTGCCAAAAAGTTAAAAGAATTGAAAGTAGGAAAGTTACATTTTTGAAACAAACATCAGTACCAAGCAATGATTTGTTAGCATCCTACAAGATGGCGCATAGAGTCGCGAAATGTAAAAAGCCTCACACCATTGCGGAAGAACTGATTTTACCGGCTGCAGTGAATATGGTGAATATTATGGTTGGTGAATCTGCGGGAAGACTGATTTCAAAGGTGCCTATGTCCAACAATAGTATCAGTCGTAGAATTCAACACATGGCCAAAAACCTCAACCATCAACTAATTGAAAAAATGAAAGGGAATGCATTCGGGTTACAGCTAGACGGATAGTAACAAGAATGATTATCTAGGATCGAGGGTTTGAATCCCCGTCACACCAAAAATGCTCGCCTTTTCAGCCGTGGGGACGATATACTGTGACGGTCAATCCCAATATTCGTTGGTAAAAGAGTAGCCCAAGAGTTGGTGGTAGGTGGTGATGACTAGCTGCCTTCCCTCTAGTCTTCCATTGTTAAATTAGGGACAGCTAGCGCAGATAGCTCTCGTGTAGCTTTGCGCAAAATTAAAAAAAAAAAACAAACAAGCATAAGCACAATAACGAATTGAAATGAAACGTCTTGATGAAACGACACAACTGTAGTAAAGGGTCGTAATGTGATTAGGAGCTGAGGGAAACGACACAAACACAGTAAAAGGTTGTAATGAAGCAAAATTTATCCGAAACGACAAAAGTACAATAAAGTATTGTAATGAACTAGTAGCCGAGTGAAACGACACAAACAGAGAAAATGGTTGTAACAACGCGTAAGAGTAGAAAAATGATATAAAAACAACTAAAAACTCCGATAAAACTAAAGAACCAAATGTATCGTCAAAATAAATAAAAGATTTGAATGAAATTAAAAAGCAGCGTAAGCATCTTCGAACATCATAACCTAACGGTCAGTCCCACTTTTCGTTGGTAAAGAGTAGTCCCCAAGAATTGGCTACCTTTGCTATAGTCTATTACTTCACAAGTAAGGCCCGGCATGGCCAAGTGTGTTAAGGCTTTCGACTCGCAATCCAAGGGTCGCAGGTTCGGATCCCGGTCGCACCAAACATGCTCGTCCTTTCAGCCCTGGGGGCGTTATAATGTGACGGTCAATCCCACTATTCGTTGGTAAAGGAGTAGCCCAAGAGTTGGCGGTGAGTGGTGATGACTAGTTGCCTTCCTTCTAGTCTTACACTGCTAAATTAGGGACGGCTAGCACAGATAGCCCTCGTGTAGCTTTGTGCGAAATTCAAAAAAAAAACATCACAAGTACAGACGACAAGCCCATTTAGCCCTCGAATAGCTCTTCACGAAATTCCACAAAAATAAAAACAATAAAAAGAAAGTCAATATTTATCGGTATCCTCTGGTGATGACGAGATTAAAGGTTAGAATTGTTAATTTTTGTCCCTCTGTATTATTTTTTATTCGAAATGAGCATCAACATCCATTACCATAAAACATAATATTTCTGGATAAGGTAACAATTCGGAGACTCGGAAATCTTTTTTATCTATCAAATGTGTAAGCTCAGTTTGTTTAAGAATACGCAAGGTACTTTCTGTGGTTTAGCACCATTACAAAATGTACTGTAGTTGATTTCATAAACTTAGTTCGTTATCAGATATTTGTTTATATGCAAACCATTTCCAATATAGACCTTTATATCATATTACACACTGACTTTTCGTTATTTGAGAACAGAGCCACATTAGACTATCTACTGTGTTTACCACGAGGAATCTAACTTCGAATTTTAGCAATTTAAGTCCATAGACTTACCGCTATTCCATCGGGGGACTGTAAATTACTTATTGTCAGTTTATACTTAATATAAATAGCCTTAACTGTGAGTTTGTGCAAGAAATACGACAAAATCAATAAACACCAGTACCTAATGTAATGTAACTTATGGCTCAACAATAACAATTAGAGGACTAGTTAACACGTGTAGAAATACAATGTGGATTCCTTAGAAAAGTGTATAATATTGCGAGCTATCTTTATTTAGACAAAAATTAAAATATCTGTGAAGCCCTTCGGTGACTCCCATTTCGTGCACAGAACCCTGAGAAATAGCTTATTGCAGTCTTTCTCACGTCAGTTTCAGTGTTGATAAATATCTTAGTACTGGGAACAGTGTTAAGAAGTAGTATATTGTTGTTACATTTCATGTGCACAGCGTGGAATCTTACACTATTCACAAGGCAGTACAGAGTTCCAAAACAACAGATTCTGATAACTTTAAACCACTATTTAAAGAAAGGGACAAAGAATCTTTCATTGTAATGTTGCTAAAATATTTGATTTGGAGATGTAAACATAGATTAAAACGTCAACCTAAATTAATAATGAGACTGTAAATAACTTGATAGCTATAATTTTCACGTATGCATAAGAGTATCCTTTATACCTTATCAGTCCTCTGTGTAGAAATGTGTTTGTGATTCTAAGAATAGTCTTTAATCACCAGACATTCGTCAAGGATCCATAAAGCTAACATTGGCATACGTGTTTCTACGTCTTTCTTTTCATGTCTTGAAACGTTACTGATATTTCCATCGGTAGCATCTTACTGGTATTCTGCATCATTGTTAGTTTAGTAAACATTTTTGATTATCTACTGATATATCCATTTGTAGCATCTTACTAGTATCTTACACCATTTTCAGTTTAGTGTACATTGTCGATTATCTACTGATATTTCCATTTGTAGCATCTTACTGGTATTCTGCATCATTGTTAGTTTAGTATACATTGTCGATTATCTACTGATATTTCTATTTGTAGCATCTTACTGGTATTCTGCATCATTGTTAGTTTAGTATACATTGTCGATTATCTACTGATATTTCCATTTGTAGCATCTTACTGGTATTCTGCATCATTGTTAGTTTAGTATACATTGTCGATTATCTACTGATATTTCTATTTGTAGCATCTTACTGGTATTCTGCATCATTGTTAGTTTAGTAAACATTTTTGATTATCTACTGATATTTCCATTTGTAGCATCTTACTGGTATTCTGCATCATTGTTAGTTTAGTATACATTGTCGATTATCTACTGATATTTCTATTTGTAGCATCTTACTGGTATTCTGCATCATTGTTAGTTTAGTAAACATTTTTGATTATCTACTGATATTTCTATTTGTAGCATCTTACTGGTATTCTGCATCATTGTTAGTTTAGTATACATTGTCGATTATCTTCCGATATTTCTATTTGTAGCATCTTACTGGTATTCTGCATCATTGTTAGTTTAGTAAACATTGTCGATTATCTACCGATATTTCCATTTGTAGCATCTTACTGGTATTCTGCATCATTGTTAGTTTAGTAAACATTGTCGATTATCTACCGATATTTCCATTTGTAGCATCTTACTGGTATTCTGCATCATTGTTAGTTTAGTAAACATTGTCGATTATCTACCGATATTTCCATTTGTAGCATCTTACTGGTATTCTGCATCATTGTTAGTTTAGTATACATTGTCGATTATCTACCGATATTTCCATTTGTAGCATCTTACTGGTATTCTGCATCATTGTTAGTTTAGTATACATTGTCGATTATCTACCGATATTTCTATTTGTAGCATCTTACTGGTATTCTGCATCATTGTTAGTTTAGTATACATTGTCGATTATCTACCGATATTTCTATTTGTAGCATCTTACTGGTATTCTGCATCATTGTTAGTTTAGTATACATTGTCGATTATCTACCGATATTTCCATTTGTAGCATCTTACTGGTATTCTGCATCATTGTTAGTTTAGTATACATTGTCGATTATCTACCGATATTTCTATTTGTAGCATCTTACTGGTATTCTGCATCATTGTTAGTTTAGTATACATTGTCGATTATCTACCGATATTTCCATTTGTAGCATCTTACTGGTATTCTGCATCATTGTTAGTTTAGTATACATTGTCGATTATCTACCGATATTTCCATTTGTAGCATCTTACTGGTATTCTGCATCATTGTTAGTTTAGTATACATTGTCGATTATCTACCGATATTTCTATTTGTAGCATCTTACTGGTATTCTGCATCATTGTTAGTTTAGTATACATTGTCGATTATCTACCGATATTTCCATTTGTAGCATCTTACTGGTATTCTGCATCATTGTTAGTTTAGTATACATTGTCGATTATCTACCGATATTTCTATTTGTAGCATCTTACTGGTATTCTGCATCATTGTTAGTTTAGTATACATTGTCGATTATCTACCGATATTTCCATTTGTAGCATCTTACTGGTATTCTGCATCATTGTTAGTTTAGTATACATTGTCGATTATCTACCGATATTTCTATTTGTAGCATCTTACTGGTATTCTGCATCATTGTTAGTTTAGTATACATTGTCGATTATCTACCGATATTTCTATTTGTAGCATCTTACTGGTATTCTGCATCATTGTTAGTTTAGTATACATTGTCGATTATCTACCGATATTTCTATTTGTAGCATCTTACTGGTATTCTGCATCATTGTTAGTTTAGTATACATTGTCGATTATCTTCCGATATTTCTATTTGTAGCATCTTACTGGTATTCTGCATCATTGTTAGTTTAGTATACATTGTCGATTATCTACCGATATTTCCATTTGTAGCATCTTACTGGTATTCTGCATCATTGTTAGTTTAGTATACATTGTCGATTATCTACCGATATTTCTATTTGTAGCATCTTACTGGTATTCTGCATCATTGTTAGTTTAGTATACATTGTCGATTATCTACCGATATTTCCATTTGTAGCATCTTACTGGTATTCTGCATCATTGTTAGTTTAGTATACATTGTCGATTATCTACCGATATTTCCATTTGTAGCATCTTACTGGTATTCTGCATCATTGTTAGTTTAGTATACATTGTCGATTATCTACCGATATTTCCATTTGTAGCATCTTACTGGTATTCTGCATCATTGTTAGTTTAGTATACATTGTCGATTATCTACCGATATTTCTATTTGTAGCATCTTACTGGTATTCTGCATCATTGTTAGTTTAGTATACATTGTCGATTATCTACCGATATTTCCATTTGTAGCATCTTACTGGTATTCTGCATCATTGACAGTTGAAAAATTGTTCAAAAATGTTAAAAACACACGTGTAATACAAAAACCTTTTTATCACTTGCAACGTTAAAGGCAGAAGCCTTTCATGAGGTGGTATGAATCGTGTTACATAAAGGTAAAGCTTAGACATAAAATCGATGGGTTAGAATATACAAAAAAGTTTTAAATTACTCTGATACTGCGTAGTGTTCGTTGTTAACACAATGGCTGTTAGAAGGAACATTGTTGAAGCTTTTGTAATAAACAGTTTCATAATAAAAAACAATTATTAAAATGATAGATCTCGAAGTTTAGGAATTAAAAGAACACGAGAATGTAATAAACAAAAATTAGAATAATAATAAACTAGTAATTTAATGATTATAGTAATCAAAGAAATGCCGATAGAGGGTGTCAAGTCAACAGGGTTGGTGAAGATGTATTGATATTATAAAAGTTCCAAGTAATGATAAAGCTTTTGTTATAGACGTGTATTTTTAACATTTTGGAATATTTATTGCATCATTTTTCCAGGTTTTGTGGCTTTTTCTTCTGTGTATCATCAACAGTTGTATGTATATCGTTGATATTACAGTGTCGTATCAACATCTACTTCTTCTTTGATAAAACTATTTTGTGTGTGTTTGTGTGTTTTTCTTATAGCAAAGACACATCGGGCTATCTGCTGAGTCAACGGAGGGTAATCTAACCCTTGATTTTAGCTTTGTAAATCCATAGACTTACCGCTGTACTAGAGGGGAGCAAAACCATTTTGGTTCGATAAAAATTATTATATTCTTCGATTATGCAAAATTAGAATTACTGAATGGAAATACGATCCGAGCGTTTTCGAAAGGGGGACCTTTCTTCCTCAGGGGGAATGTGACATATAGTTACAGATTAATGTTTGCCTTCCCGCTTTTTCTAGAAGTTCTCACTTGAAAAACGAAATTACTTGTGGAGCATTCGTTTTGTTAGAAGAGCCCACTTGTCGTAAGAATGAACATTATTCAGTTTGTTATAACTATAGTTACGGTAATAGCTTTACTAGAACTTACCCACACATCCAAGAATGTCGACGATGCGGAAGCTGGACAGTCGAAAAGGGGAGAAATCCTGGAATGTCCAGCTTGTCAAGTCTCATTTTGGGAGGAACATTTTGTCTGTTGTGGCGCTCCATACTGATAAACTGATAAATAAATTGAGACTATGACGTGATTTGTTGAACAATTTGGTCATGTTGTGATCAATATTGAAGGCATTGTAAACGCTTTGATTGACAACGTTGTGGATCGAAGAGGTACAATACGAGATAAGTATCACGACAGGCAATTACCGATGTTTGTGGACCACACTCCAAGGCAATATATATATAACTAGGTTCAGGGTTAAGGCCGTTCTCGACGGTGACAAGCCTACAACCTAAAATATAATGTCACAGGAAGGAAAAAAATTCGTTCTCTTACACGTCACACACTCATATGATCTCCTCTCGTTTTCAATCGATACAAGAGATGATTCGCAGCTGCCACGTGCAGAAATCGAGAATCTCGCATCAAGATAGAGCATTCAAGTTTAGGTTCGGATGAAACTTTACAACTGTAGCTTTGTTTTGTTGTTAATCTACTGTTGTTATCTTGCCAAGGCCAAGAACGTGGTAAACAGCATCCGGATAAGAGAAATGTTAAGTTGACGACATAGCAACAGTAATGCCAAACATATGGACGAAAGTTTTGCGCTCATCGTAAAACTACAGCATTTCAATTTAACTATCAGAAACAAAAGGTTACCAAAAGGAAAAGAAATCCTCAACCCAATTTTAAAAAATCAGGCTATTTTACTCCATACAGAGACTGATGCTCATTGGTTGTATCAACAATAACAACCGTTTTTACACGAAAGACAAAGACTTCTGGCTCAGTGGCTGCTTCAACAACAACCGTTTTACACCAGAAAAAGACAGAGACTTCTTATTCAGCGGTTGTTTTAGCAACAACCGTTTTACACCAGAAAAAGACAGAGACTTCTTATTCAGTTGTTGTTTCAGCAACAACCGTTTTACCAGACAAAGACAGATATTTTTAGTTCAGTGGTTGTTTCAACAACAGCCGTTTTCCACAAAATAAAGACAGAGATTTTTCACTCAGTGGTTGTTTCAGCAACAACCGTTTTACACCAGACGAAGACTTTTGTTTAGTGGCTGTTTCAGCAATAGTCGCCACTCCTGCTGAGAGAGATAATTTGAGTGCAACTGGTTAGGCTATCTTAATATATTCGGGTAGTTATATCTACCCATGTTTTTTTCTCAAAGGAATTTATATTAATTGATTATTGACAGTTGTTAGCGGAAGGTTATGCAAGTGTGGTTCAAATGTATTATGCTTACATTTTTCAAAGAGTTAAAAGAATTTATATTATTATGTGACAAGTAAAACTGCCTCAGTTGCTGTGTGGATAAATCTCCTCAGTAAGGTCTTATAACATACTTCTCGATTTATTTAAATCTGTTTTTTCCGCACCCATGAAATTTGACCTATTCGTAATGGATACCCACCTTTCATGATGGAACGTGTACCCCGTTTGTTTGTTTTTAAATTTCGCACAAAGATACTCGAGGGTAATCTGTGCTAGCCGTCCCTAATTTAGCAGTGTAAGACTAGAGAGAAGGCAGCTAGTCATCACCACCCACCGCCAACTCTTGTGCTACTTTTTTACCAACGAATAGTGGGATTGACCGTCACCTTATAACGCCCCCACGGCTGAAAGGGCGAGCATGTTTTGCGCGACAGGGATGCGAACCCGCGACCCTCAGATTACGAGTCGCACGCCTTAACACGCTTGGCCATGCCGAGCCGAACGTGTACCCGTTTATTTTGCCTTATAATACGGAAAAAATAACAACCACCGTACTTCTTTACTGAGTTCCACGTCCGTTTGAAATGTATTTCATGTAACATCGATGTTCACCTGGTGGTACCGAGCTCATTAATCTACTGTACTTTAATAAAAACGTTAACACGTACACAATACTAATTGCTGGTGGCTATTTATATCCATTACCTGTTCCACTAACTACCACATTTGTGAGTTTCTATAATTCATTCAATTAAAATGTATCACAAAATGTATGTTATTAATGATAATGAATTTTCGGTCATGATTTTTAAATAGAAAACCTTTTGAAGGAAACTCATATAATTCTATAAATTTGTCGTTTAAAATGTGACATAGCTAAATACGTAAACGTACAACAATGATCCGTTCCTCTTTAAATACGTAACCCTATATACTTTACTGTTTGAGAAGGCAAAATGTAGTTTAGAATTCAGATAAAAGAACGTGTAACAAAACTTTATCTTACAGTGAACTATGGCCCGAAATGGCCAGGTAGTTAAGGCTCTCGACTCATAATCTGACGGTTGCGGGTTCGAACCATCATCGCACCAAACATGCTCGCCCTTTTAGCTGGGGGGGGGGCATTATAATGTGACGGTCAATCACACTATTCGTTGGTAAAAGAGTAGTCCAAGAGTTGACGGAGAATGGTGATGACTAGCTGCCTTTCCTCTATTTTTACACTGCTAAATTATGGACGACTAGCGCAGATAGCCCTAGTTTAGCTTTGCGCGAAATTAAAAAAAAGCAAACAACGAATAATTGGATTCATTGTTACTTTATAACGACCCACGGTTGAAAGGGTGAGCATGTTTGGTGTGACGGAGATTTGAACCCGCAATCCTCAGATTGTGAGTCGAGCGCTCTACCCACCTGACCATGCCAGGGACAATTGTAATTATGAAGTTAATACATAGGATCACACACAAAAATTACAATGTTTTTTAAAAGAGACCCAAAACTCGAGCGTTTTCGATATAAATACAAATAGTTTTGAGATCGCTTGACATCCTCAGCCAATTCAAAATCTTGGTGGAACAGTATAAAAAAAACTACATTTTGGCATCGCTTTGTGTTGCATAGGTGGTACATTACAACCGAAAATTGACCGTTTTGGGGAAATATACGCAATAACAGCTTCCGGTGTAAAATATTCACCATAAATACACTACTGGACAAAATGTTTAGGCCAATGAACATAGAGAAAAAACATACATTTTGCGTTGTTAGACTCAACCACTTATTTGAGTCGAGCTTTGAAAGATGAAAATAAGAAAAGGGAAAATAAAAATAAAAAAGTTTTTTAGTATTTAGTGGGGAAAATGTGAACACTGTGAAATTAGCTTAAATACTAGTTGGTCAAAAGTTTAAGACCATACCAAAAAGAAGTCCTAAACAGTGTAGGAAATGCCCAACAAGAGGTCTCAGGAGTGAGTTGCGAATAACTGCAAACATTCACTTTGGCATGGTCGATATAAGTGTTTGCAGAAGACTGACTGGAATGTTATTCCAAGTGGTGAAGATGGTTTCACGAAGATCATGCACTGTTTGGAATTGACGTCCATTTCTATAGACTTCCCTTGCCATCCACCCCAAATATTTTCAATGAGGCAAACATGCTGGATTGTCCAAAAGAATCACGTTATTCGCCATCAAACAGTCATTTGTCCTGCGGGCATTGCGGATTGCAACGTTGTCCTGCTGAAAAATCCAGTCATTTACACACAAGCGAGGGCCTTCACTAAATAAGCATACTCTCTTCAACATGCTAATATAACCAGCTGCTGTTTGACGCCCCTGTATAACATAAAACTCCATTGTTCCATGGAAGGAGAAAGCATCCTAGATCATGATGGAACCTCCTCCACTGTGTCGTGTAGAAAATGTCTCCGATGGGATATCCTTATCATGACAGTAATGTTGGAAGCCATCTGAACCATCCAGGTAAATTTTTTTCTCATCAGAGAACAAAATCTTCGTCCACTTTTCTACGTCCCATGTTTGGTGCTTCTCAGCAAAGTTTAACCGAGCTGTTTCGTGGTGTGGAAAGAGGCGTGGCCTTTGAAGACGTTTACGGTTTCTAAAGCCTTCTCTCGTAGATGCCGTTTTATTGTTCTTGATCTGTATTCTGCGTCCATAAGGGCCCTAATCTGGTTTGACGATCGGTTAGTGTCTTGCCAGACAACCCGTCGAATCCTCCTGCTCTACGCCGGCGAAATTTTCTTGGGACGACCACTTGAAATTCTCGTTCCGTATACCTCAGGGTCTTTTAAGAAATTTTAAACATCAGTTTTACTATACCCAATTTCACCGGCGATGGTACATTGAGAGAGACCTTGATTTTGCAGCTCGACAATTCTGCCACGTTCAAACTGTCAACCTTTTAGCCTTTGCCATGTTTTTACCCAATGTAACACAGGAGATGCCAGTGGAAGATGTTGACAACACTAACGCTTAAACACAAATGACTAAATTTCGTTACGTGTTTACCGATTAACGCTTTGTTTCAGTATGGTCTTAAACTTTTGACCAGTTAGTATTTAGGCTAATTTTATAGTGTTCACATTTACCCTATTAAATGCTAAAATTTTTATTTATCTTTATTTTTCCTTTTCTTATTTGTATCTTTCGAAGCTCTACTCATATAAGTGGTTGAGTCTAACAACTCAAAATGCAAATTTTTTTCTTCGTGTTCATTGGCTTAAGACTTTAGCCAGCTGTGTATGTGCTCAAATCAGGGATTTAGAACTTTCAAGACGATGATATTCTTTGTAGTTAATTGCATTGGAAAATAAATGAATTAGGATTAACTTGAGGCACCAGGATTATCCTAAAAGGTACGTGCAGCAGATTGTACCTCAGACGTAATAAGTAGAGTGTTAAGTGTTGTTACCTACGAACACAACGATCAATGACAAATATTGACCACGTACACCATTCAATATTTAATATCTCAAGTAGATAGACAATGAAAATGGTGTCAAAGCTATTTCGTACGAAGACATTTCAATGAAGTTACCAGGTGCAGCGCCCATGGATTTTTCTGCGATGGAACTGTTGAAGTAGTCGTTGGGAAACTGATGTTTTCGTACACTAGATGGGTTATGGAAAACACACTGGTAAAAGTGATGTGCTATGGACATGAAAGCTTAACGCAAAGCCTTTTGCAAAGGAAAGTGTGCTGCCGAAGTATTTATTGTCAAGACGCACGACTGGGCATGGTAGTATGGCCTATAAAGATGACGCAAAACTCCAGAATCGTACAACATGTTTATCCTATTATGTTCAACGATTCAATGTGCTATTCAATAAATTCTCGTTTGGCCTATCTATGTTTGTATATTTAAGACTTCTTGTGTGTAATGCCCAACAAAAACTGTTTCGACTTTCTTTGCTGTTAGGCGAAAAGTTAAACAGTGGATGAGCTGTACTGTGCCAACTAAAGATACCGAAACTCGAGTTTTAGCGTCACGAGACCAGGGACTTACCGTTGTGCCACTATGGAGATAAAAACTTGCATTTCCTTAATTATAAACTTTCGGTATTTAAATTTGTTTACCTCAAAACCACACAAAAGGGACATCTGAGCTCTATCCATCACAGAGAAGTGAAACCGGATGTTAGCGCTAGAAATCCATAAACTTATCATTTTCTTGAAAATAATGTTATAATAACAGTCAAGTTATCGATTTTTATACCGGGCTTCACTCCAGTGGTTACCATATTACATGACATTGGATAATTTTATATTTTTTTGCTGATATAACACTGTATAAAAAAGCTGACGAAAAGCGAACAAAATCACTCATTTTATACGTAAAATAAATAGTAGCCCACAACAATAAATAGTGGCCTGTAATAATAAATAGTGACTCACAACAATAATTAGAGGCCCACAACAATGAATAGTGGCTCATAACAATAAATAGTGGCCTATAACAATAAACAGTGGCCCACAATAATAATAAATGTAGTTTATTGCAATGTTTGAGGTATTTTTGTTCACATTTTGTATGCATGTGTGACTCGTATGTAGAAAACAAGGTCATAGACCTACAAGTACAGTAATAGATACATAGATTAGAATGACAATACCGAGTGTAACAAACACGCATCTCATGAACGCCAAATAACAGGTGATAATCTGAAGCATCGTATATATTACAAGTTGCTTGTGTCCTAAATAAAGTGGGCCAGGTAGTCAGGGCGCTTGACTCGTAATATGAGTATCGTGGGTTCGAATCCCCGTCGCACCAAACATGCTCGCCCTTTCAGCCGTGGTTCGTTATAACGTTACGGTCAATTCTACTATTCGATGGTAAAAGAGTAGCCCAAGAGGTGACTATGTGTGTTGACAACTAGCTGCTTTCCGTCTAGTCTTACACTGCTAAATTAGGTACGGCTAACGCAGATAGTGCAAATTATAAAAAAAAACACTAACATTAGGCTTAATTTTGATCATAAAAAATAAGAATACGTAAAACGTTGTGAAAAGTTTTAGAGAAAAAAAATCCATTCTTCCATACTGTCAGAATATGACGCTGAATGCTGTTACTTTAATAAGGTTTGTTTATCGCAGGACATTTTTACTGTTTCAAAACTCACTCTTAGTTACACTGAAGTCGAGTGCGACATATAGTGGTTTTGGTTTTGAATTTCGTGCAAAGCTACACGAGGGCTATCTGCGTTAGACGTCCCTAACTTAGCAGTTGGACTATAAAATAAGACCAGAGGGAAAGCAGTTAGTCATCACCATACGTCGCCAATTTTTGAGCTATTCTTTTATCAACGAATAGTGGAATTGATCATAATGTTATAACGTTCTCACGGCTAAAGGGCGAGCATGTTTGATGTGACGGGGACTCGAATTCGCGACCCTCAGATTACGAGTCGAGCGCCTCAACCACCCAGCCATGCCAAGCCGTGACATCCGGTATAACCTACGATCAATATCGTATTAAAACCGAAACTCAGTTATTAAGAAAGCTGGGCGATCGTTGCTTCTCCAACAAATCACAAAAAATGATGATTCATTCTTTTCACAGTTACGTCATCTCTCTAGATACCAAGTACCTCATGTTATGCTGTAAATAATTATCTTTAAATCCAAAAGTTATAATAATAATAATGCGAAACAATCTGCATGAAAACTTGGTCATTCAGAAATAAGCAAGGATAAACATATCGTACATTGAGTTCACACGGAGGTTTATAGTATTGCTTGTTTATTATTAACCTCTTCAAATCAAACTTTAGACGGATTGTTTTCTCTTAAACAACAAAAGGCACGAAAACTTGTATCCAGAAAACACACTTGTGAAGAACTGAAAAAATAAATAACCAATACACTTTTCACTTGAAAAACACACTGGCGAACCTAAAAAAAATGTTTGTTTTAGAATTTCGCGCAAAGCTACTCGAGGGCTATCTGTACTAGCCGTCCCTAATTTAGCAGTGTAAGACTAGAGGGAAGGCAGCTAGTCATCACCACCCACCGCCAACTCTTGGGCTACTCTTTTACCAACGAATAGTGGGATTGATCGTCACATTATAACGCCCCCACGGCTGAAAGGGCGAGCATGTTTGGCGCGATGGGTATACGAACAAGCGCCCCTCAGATTACGAGTCGCACGCCTTAACACGCTTGGCCATGCCGGGCCGGCTAAAAAAATAAAAATAAATGTCAATATGACAAAAACATGCAGTAGAATGAATAACCAACACGGCTTGGACACAATACACTGGTGAAACCCCAATAATCAATAAAACTTGAATACGGAAAAGAATTAATAACAAAAAAGAAACCTGGACGCAAAAAATAAACTGTTGAACAATAAACAGTTAATACACCTTAAACACAGAAGATACAACGAAGAGCACAATTGTCGGGTGGCAAATAGTCAAAGATATCTAGCATCTCTAAAACAACTATCGAATGTTAAACCAATAAGACACATAATATATGTAAAACAGATTACTCGGTAGTAAATATATGTAGTGTATGTATAACTAACTACCGATTGGTAATTAGTGTAACGGGTTTACCATTTTACTATTGATGTTTGTTTTAATTGAATATATATTTAGAAATGTATTTAACTTATACTGTTAAATGTGTATTGTGATATTCCTGCCTGTTCCCTAAATTTGTAGAATATTCTCGACCGCAAGAGATAACAATGTATGTAAATACCGGTATTGTTGTCAACTGAAATTTCGAGAATCTCGCCTAACGATTATAAACGGTAGCCATCGTAGGACGCGAAGAGACAGTATATATTGTTGGTTTGCTATAGTCTGTATACTATAAATCTCGAAAACTACAACTATGATAAATGCTTGATAATCGGGAAATGACATATATTTGACGAAGGACGTTTAGAGTTTGAACATTATAAACTGTTTGATTTAGCCGATTAATATCAGACGTCTGTTTTTCTATGAAGACATTGTATATTTTCGGCTGTGAAAAACTTACGTGTGCTCAGTGAAGAAGCTAGCTGGCTTCCCGTTAAGTGAGTTGTACCTGTATCAACACAGAATAAATTCGCTTATTGCGAAGCATCGATAAAATATTCAGTTTCAGACCAGATAGAAGACTCAGTTCCATTTGTAAGTTTGTAAAACGTTTGCATATAATTCAATACTTGTAACAACTATTTCTAACATCCATCACAATAAGTTGTATTATTGTTTGTATATTAAAATATATTTGTGTTAAGAAGGAATTTATGTTTATTAACCTTGTTGTCAAATTTCATATATATCGACATTAATTTAATTTCCAAGTTAATTTTATAATTTAACTTAGTTCATGCTGTTTCAGATCGTAATATGTAACAATAGTCATGAGAAATAGTATCTATAAAGCAAACTCGTGAAAAGTAAATAGATAAGACCGACCAAAATAGATTGTAGTTACAAAACCATTTGTTTAAAAGAAATAACCACAGCATTAGATATATGTAAAACCAACTGATCAGACCTACCAAAATAGATTGTAGTTACAAAACCATTTGTTTAAAAGAAATAACCACAGCATTAGATATATGTAAAACCAACTGATCAGACCTACCAAAACAGATTGTAGTTACAAAACCATTTGTTTAAAAGAAATAACCACAGCATTAGATACATGTAAAACCAACTGATCAGACCTACCAAAACAGATTGTAGTTACAAAACCATTTGTTTAAAAGAAATAACCACAACATTAGGTGTATGTAAAACCAACTGATCAGAAGAAAATAGTTGTAACACCTGATACAGATCGACAAAAGTAATTTAAGATATACAAATGATTTTAGCTGCAGAAGTGGTAAACAAGGGACCACGTGAGAAACTTGTAATTCTGACAGCACAGGTTGAGCAAAGTAAGAACTTTTCTCTTCGCAAGGTATGTGAAATTAATTTTTCCAAGGAATTCTTATATAACAGTCATTCTCATTCTATAGTATGGAGTGAGCCAGTAAGCTTACTGGGTGTATAGTAAAACCATGTCGTAATGTGGAGTGAGCCAGTAAGCTTACTGGGTGTGTAGTGAAACCATGTCGTAATGTGGAGTGAGCCAGTAAGCTTACTGGGTGTGAAGTGAAACCATGCTATAGTGTGGAGTGAGCCAGACAGTTTACTGGGTGTATAGTAAAACCATGTCGTAATGTGGAGTGAGCCAGTAAGCTTACTGGGTGTGTAGTGAAACCATGTCGTAATGTGGAGTGAGCCAGTAAGCTTACTGGGTGTGAAGTGAAACCATGCTATAGTGTGGAGTGAGCCAGTAAGCTTACTGGGTGTATAGTAAAACCATGTCGTAATGTGGAGTGAGCCAGTAAGCTTACTGGGTGTGTAGTGAAACCATGTCGTAATGTGGAGTGAGCCAGTAAGCTTACTGGGTGTGAAGTGAAACCATGCTATAGTGTGGAGTGAGCCAGTAAGCTTACTGGGTGTATAGTAAAACCATGTCGTAATGTGGAGTGAGCCAGTAAGCTTACTGGGTGTGAAGTAAAATCATGTCGTAATGTGGAGTGAGCCAGTAAGCTTACTGGGTGTGAAGTAAAATCGTGTCGTAATGTGGAGTGAGCCAGTAAGCTTACTGGGTGTGAAGTAAAATCATGTCGTAATGTGGAGTGAGCCAGTAAGCTTACTGGGTGTGAAGTAAAATCATGTCGTAATGTGGAGTGAGCCAGTAAGCTTACTGGGTGTGAAGTAAAGTCATGTCGTAATGTGGAGTGAGCCAGTAAGCTTACTGGGTGTGAAGTAAAATCATGTCGTAATGTGGAGTGAGCCAGTAAGCTTACTGGGTGTGAAGTAAAATCATGTCGTAATGTAGAGTGAGCCAGTAAGCTTACTGGGTGTGAAGTGAAACCATGCTACAGTATGGAGTGAGCCAGACAGTTTACTGGATGTATAGTAAAACCATGTTGTATTGTGGAGTGAGCCAGTTAGCTTACTAGGTGTGAAGTGAAATCATGTCGTAATGTGAAGTGAGCCAGTCAGCTTACTGGGTATGAAGTAAAAACACTCTGCTGTATTGAGTGAACCAGATGGTTTATTAGGTGTAGTAAAACCATGTTACAGTGCGAAACGAGCTAGATAGTTCACTTGATGTAAAGTAAAACGTTGCAACGCCCCCTACAATTTCGTACCCATTTATACTCTCGTCCCTAAGACGCGTGTCCGTCAAAGGTCATATTCAAACTCTCTCTTTCTTAACCTGAAGATCCAGCCGTTCTGAGATACATTTTAATAAGATCTTCATCAAGCAGCTTATAACATCTTCATTACACAACTCATAACATGTTCATCACACAGCTTATAACATGTTCATTAAATAACTTATAACATATTTATTAGGTAACTTATATTATCTTCATTACACAACTTATAACATCTTCATTACATAACTTATAACTTCATAATTACATAACTTGTATCACCTTCGTTATTAAACTTGTTACAAATGCTATACAAAGCTAGATTTATTGTAAACATTAAATTATGAGTTTGTATAAATTGATAAATTTGAAAAATTTCTCACTTCAGACAAATTTGTTTTAATTATATGGTTTAATCTTGCATTAAAAATCACTTTCTGTCACCTAAAATACACACGGTTGTTCCTAGCAACATTAATTATGTCCAATACTTGTGTTAAACTTTAAAATAATTTGTAGTATTATTGAAATACATTTAAAACGAGTATTATAAATCATATAATTTGTGTCACTTAAAAACATGCATCGTTTGCACGGTTTCTTTCAGAAGAAAATCAATATAGGTAATGTTCACTATGATCTTTACGACGTCATTTTCTTGTAATGCATTTCTGAGTTTTGTGATTTTGTAATCAAAATTAACAATGACGAAAGACTAATTTTATAATATAGAGAGAGACTTTAGAAGTGTCATCTGCTGGCTTGTACCTGTAGCTATTGTTTTGAAACAGATATATTGTTGATCGCTGGAATACCATTGAGAAAACATGTTTACAAAAGTAACCTGGTAACATGTGCCTATAGTTGTTGTTCTGAAATATAATTTTATTTTTTATATAATATTTAAAGTTAGCTGGACAGTTAAGAAATGCACAATAAACAGCTAAATGTAGCAGTGTTATTATACATTAATTCACACTGTCTGTGTGAATCGTTTTTGCTTGTTTATCCAGAAACACCTCCAGGAGTTTCGGGAATACTAGCATAGAATTTAGCATGCAATGGACTTTCTACCATGAGTAGGTTTTTTAGGATAATTAATCCGAATCCGGCATTAGAATGTTTTGCTCCTTTTCTCCTTGAGATCCCGGGGACATCACGTTTGAGACTGTTTGTACCTAACTAACAAGCTAGAAGGAACAAACGCATGTGTTCAGTTACCCCGGAGATTGTCCACACATGTGTTCAAGTACCTTAAAGAGTGTCCATACATGTGTTCAGGTACCTTAAAAAGGGTTGATACATATGTTTAGGTACCCCGGAGAGTATTCAAAAAGGTTTCTTTTTGGTCACAAATCCTCTTTGGGTAGCTATAAAAGCAAATGGCCATAAACGAGAAGATAGTCCATTCATTAGGGACTTCAGGGAATCGGGTAAGAAACATTGAATCTTGAATCGCAGCGTAAATATTCTATTAATCCATTCGGTTGTGTATCCATTCATGTAAATATGATCTTTGTTTATTCACTTCTTCAGCTACCTCTCCACCCATCCATATCCTCTCCACCCATTCATATCTCCACCTATCTACCATACTATTCATCTATTTTAATAAGTGCTTTCAGTTTGAAGTTATTCATCGCGTATTTGTAAAAGTGCAGGTTAACTTGAAAAATAACATTCTTACAACAATAAACTCAAATAAAGTAAAATATTTATCAGGTTGCACTATAAGGCGATAGATGTCGTATCTTCTTTTGAAAAATTTTAATATTTCATACAAGTAATTGCGGACTTAACCAAATTTATGTAGGTTTTCAAAGTATTACGGGTTTAACTACGTAAAATGTTTAAAGCAAATAGTATATTTATCAATTTATCGATTCATCTATTCCTTAATTACTCTCATAAAGTATTTATATTTAACACATCGGTCTCGTTAAATAAGTATTATGTAAGACCTTTATTTCTACAGTTAGAACGTATCGAAAGAAGAAGTTACAAACTCTTTAGATTAAATGAGAATATATCACGTCGTATACGACCCTAAATTTTTCAATAGAACTTTAATGTCACACTTTGAAACTCTTAAGCTCAGTTGCGTGCAGTTCTAATACTTCCTTCCCCACTCCTGATGGCAGCTGTGAAGTTCTATTGCTATTCAGTGCATTGTTTTTTCATAGCTTAACCAAAAAACAGCAACCATAAAATTATTGCCTCGTTTATAGAGCCTGAGTAAAGTTTTCGAGTTATTTTTATATAGCAACTCGAAGATAAGTATCTATATCTCTTCTAATGTCACAATATATAACGATGAAGAGGACTGTCAGAGACGTTTGAAACGACTGCAAGATCAGTTTCTGTACCGTTCGGATATGTACGAAAACGTAAGTCTAATGATTCGTTTGAATTTCGCACAAAGCTACTCGAGGGCTATCTGTGCTAGCCGTCCTTAATTTTGCAGTGTAAGACTATAGGGAAGGCAGCTAGTCATCGCCACCCACCGCCAACTTTTGGGCTACTCTTTTACCAACGAATAGTGGGATTTACCGTCACATTATAACGCCCCCACGGCTGAAAGAGCGAGCATGTTGGTGTGACCGGGATTCGAACCCGCGACCCTCGGATTACGAGTCGAATGCCTTAACTTACCTGGCCATGCCGGGCCGTATGCAGAAATGATCATAAATTTAATTGTAACAGGTTCATCACAATGCGTCTAAAAAGGAGAAAATGATATTAATTTACCATCCTATTGACACATGAAAGTTTGTATATAATCAACACATGTGTGCTTGAACTAATGAATTGAAGATACAATATTAACCACGGATTCGGTTTTCAAAGAAAATCACTTTTTCACGCAAAAGGTTTTTTTGTATTGTAAAATGTATTTCACAAAACATTTCGTATTTAAATGTTAAAAGATAACTGTATGTAATGAGAAGCAATAATATAGAAAGAAAAACGTAATAACCGTTGATAGAACAGATACCTTCAGTAAAAATGTTAAAATGATACAGTTTTTAATGAAACTATAAACTATATACTACGAGTGTAGTGTTGTAGAGATACACTGGCTACATCAACAATGCTAGAGTACTATTGTAAACAGGCATTGGCTACATCAACAATGTTAGAGTGCTATTGTAAACAGACATTGGCTGCATCAACAATGCTAGAGTACTATTGTAAACAGACATTGGCTACATCAACAATGCTAGAGTACTATTGTAAACAGACATTGGCTACATCAACAATGCTAGAGTACTATTGTAAACAGACATTGGCTACATCAACAATGCTAGAATACTATTGTAAACAGACATTGGCTACATTGGCTACATCAACAATGCTAGAATACTATTGTAAACAAACATTGGCTACATCAACAATGCTAGAATACTATTGTAAACAGACATTGGCTACATCCACGATACTAGTGTACTATTGTAAACAGACATTGGCTACATCCACGATATTGTAAACAGACATTGGCTACATCCACGATACGAGTGTACTATTTTAAACAGACATTGGCTACATCCACGATACGAGTGTACTATTGTAAACAGACATTGGCTACATCAACAATGCTAGAGTACTATTGTAAACAGACATTGGCTACATCAACAATGCTAGAGTACTATTGTAAACAGACATTGGCTACATCAACAATGCTAGAGTACTATTGTAAACAGACATTGGCTACATCAACAATGCTAGAGTACTATTGTAAACAGACATTGGCTACATCAACAATGCTAGAGTACTATTGTAAACAGCTAGAGTACATTGGCTACATCAACAATGCTAGAGTACTATTGTACTATTGTAAAACAATGCTAGAAATAGACATTGGCTACAGACATTGGCTACATCAACAATGCTAGAGTACTATTGTAAACAGACATTGGCTACATCCACGATACTAGTGTACTATTGTAAACAGACATTGGCTACATCAACAATGCTAGAGTACTATTGTAAACAGACATTGGCTACATCAACAATGCTAGAGTACTATTGTAAACAGACATTGGCTACATCAACAATGCTAGAGTACTATTGTAAACAGACATTGGCTACATCAACAATGCTAGAGTACTATTGTAAACAGACATTGGCTACATCAACAATGCTAGAGTACTATTGTAAACAGACATTGGCTACATCAACAATGCTAGAGTACTATTGTAAACAGACATTGGCTACATCAACAATGCTAGAGTACTATATGTAAACAGACATTGGCTACATCCACGACAATGCTAGTGTACTATTGTAAACAGACATTGGCTACATCAACAATGCTAGAGTACTATTGTAAACAGACATTGGCTACATCAACAATGCTAGAGTACTATTACATCAACAATGCTAACTATTGTAAACAGACATTGGCTACATCAACAATGCTAGAGTACATCAGACATTGGCTACATCAACAATGCTAGAGTACTATTGTAAACAGAAACATTGGCTACATCAACAATGCTAGAGTACTATTGTAAACAGACATTGGCTACATCAACAATGCTAGAGTACTATTGTACTTGGCTACATTGTAAACATTGTAAACAGACATTGGCTACATCAACAATGCTAGAGAGTACTATTGTAAACAGACATTGGCTATTGTAAACATTGGCTACATCAACAATGCTAGAGTACTACATCAACAGACATTGGCTACTAGAGTTTTAAACAGACTATCCACGATACGTACTATTGTTGGCTACATCCACGAACATCAGACATCCACGATACGAGTGTACTATTTTAAACAGACATTGGCTACATCCACGATACGACATTGGCTATCCACGAGAGTGTACTATTGTAAACAGACATTGGCTACTACATCTAACATTGTAAACAGGCATTGGCTAGCTAGTACTATTGTAAACAGACATTGGCTACATCAACAATGCTAGAGTACTATTGTAAACAGACATTGGCTACATCAACAATGCTAGAGTACTATTGTAAACAGACATTGGCTACATCAACAATGCTAGAGTACTATTGTAAACAGACATTGGCTACATCAACAATGCTAGAGTACTATTGTAAACAGACATTGGCTACATCAACAATGCTAGAGTACTATTGTAAACAGACATTGGCTACATCAACAATGCTAGAGTACTATTGTAAACAGACATTGGCTACATCAACAATGCTAGAGTACTATTGTAAACAGACATTGGCTACATCAACAATGCTAGAGTACTATTGTAAACAGACATTGGCTACATCAACAATGCTAGAGTACTATTGTAAACAGACATTGGCTACATCAACAATGCTAGAGTACTATTGTAAACAGACATTGGCTACATCAACAATGCTAGAGTACTATTGTAAACAGACATTGGCTACATCAACAATGCTAGAGTACTATTGTAAACAGACATTGGCTACATCAACAATGCTAGAGTACTATTGTAAACAGACATTGGCTACATCAACAATGCTAGAGTACTATTGTAAACAGACATTGGCTACATCAACAATGCTAGAGTACTATTGTAAACAGACATTGGCTACAACAATGCTAGAGTACTATTGTAAACAGACATTGGCTACATCAACAATGCTATTGAACTATTGTAAACAGACATTGGCTACATCAACAATGCTAGAGTACTATTGTAAACAGACATTGGCTACATCAACAATGCTAGAGTACTATTGTAAACAGACATTGGCTACATCAACAATGCTAGAGTACTATTGTAAACAGACATTGGCTACATCAACAATGCTAGAGTACTATTGTAAACAGACATTGGCTACATCAACAATGCTAGAGTACTATTGCAGACATTGGCTACATCAACAATGCTAGAGTACTATTGTAAACAGACATTGGCTACATCAACAATGCTAGAGTACTATTGTAAACAGACATTGGCTACATCAACAATGCTAGAGTACTATTGTAAACAGACATTGGCTACACATTGGCTACATCAACAATGCTAGAGTACTATTGTAAACAGACATTGGCTACATCAACAATGCTAGAGTACTATTGTAAACAAACATTGGCTACATCAACAATGCTAGAGTACTATTGTAAACAAACATTGGCTACATCAACAATGCTAGAGTACTATTGTAAACAGACATTGGCTACATCAACAATGCTAGAGTACTATTGTAAACAGACATTGGCTACATCAACAATGCTAGAATACTATTGTAAACAGACATTGGCTACATCAACAATGCTAGATACTACGATAACTAGTGTAAACTACATTGGCTACATCCACGATACTACATTGGCTACATCCACGATACGAGTGTACTATTTTAAACAGTGTACTATTTTAAAACAGACATTTTAAACAGACATTAGCTACATCCACGATATTAGTGTACTATTGTAAACAGACATTGGCTACATCAACAATGCTAGTGTACTATTGTAAACAGGCACTGGCCACAATGTAATGATTGAAAGTGGGGAGGTGGCATTTCCCCCTCCTGATGTTGTTAAGCCTTGCAGATGACAAAGGCCTCTCACTAGAAAGTCCAATTATAAGACTATTTTACTCAACGGAACACGAAAAGAAAATAGTTAATACTTAATAGACTAATTGTAATTTCGCGTTCCAGTTCTGTGTTATCTTCACTATCTCTCAGTGGTGACTTATTTATCTATCTTGTTCATTTGTCTGACTACATAGATGTATGCTTGTGTTTAAAGGATGAGATTTGCATCTGTGGTCGGTCAGGAAAGTCAAACCTAGTGGTGAAATTTTATGACTGATTTGTTAAAACGACTTGTTTTTATTTGATTGTTATCGTTATTGTTTCACTTATTATGAGGTCTATCTCGTATTGTTAACTTAGTATATAAGTCTAGAACTAATATGAATCTCATAAAATCATTGAAACTGTAAGATATTATTGGGATTACAGTCGAAAATGTCGTCAACAGCAACTCTACGCAACTAGTAAATATATGTATATACAGTTGTAATATGACGTCGAACATGTAAAAACGCAACAACGTATCAACAACACAAACATGTATCACCTGTGGGTGGTTATGCAATGTACCCTCCTTTTTAGTGTACTGGTGAAATTAAGACCCAAACTTCATTGGAGGTGCACCCTATATCCACTTTAATATCAGTATCGCTGCTTGAATAATTAGCACCCACTGGGTTACTCACATTTGTTCACAGACATGTTTATCAAAATAAACACATTTTAAATATTGTTTGCACTAAAATTCATGCTATTCGATCTTATGGGTTTTTTTTTTTTTTGGCCCGTCATTATCAGCTGGTTAGGGGTGCTCGACTCGCAAGCTGAGGGTCATGAGTTCGAATCCCTGTCGCACCAAACATGCTCGCTCTTTCAACCGTGTGGGCGTTATAATGTGACGGTCAATCCTACTGTTCGTTGGTAAAAGTAGTCCAAGAGTTAGCGGTGGGTAGTGATGACTAACTTCCTTCCCTCTTGTCTTACACTGCTAAATTAGGGACGGCTAGCGCAGATAGCCCTGGTGTAGCTTTTTCCTTACTAATTTTTTTTTCCAAACACCTTCCCACCTTTGGCTGCGGACAGCAAAAGATGTTAAAGATGTAATATGTTGTGGGTTCAAGCACCCACATCTGCCATTCTTTTGCTGTTGCTTTTATTTTTTAAAATGTAAGGCCTGCGAAACTGAGATTAAAGTAGATATACGATTGCACCCCCAATGCAGTTTGGGTCTTATTTGCGACAATGTCTCAAAAACTATGGCACATCGCATAACAACCTATTTTATGATGTGTGTCACGTCGATACATGTCTATTTGTAGCTGTATGTTTTCTTTTTTTCACGTTCTATGATTATTTATTTTTCATGTAAGACTTGGATATGCTATGCTATGTCCACGCTATTTTTCCTTATGTTTTCATAAGTATATATAATTAATATACGCATGTATGTGCACATACATAAGTCTGTTCTATAACTTGACATACTTCTAGTTCGTCATTGAATCAGCTACGATAACGTCTGAGATAATACATTAGTTCTGATCTATATACGTAGTTTGCTTGTATTAGAAGTTATTGGTAATCAGATACGTTTACACAGGATATATATATGAGGCTTATAAGCAGTTTTTGTAACGTCACATTATTTTTTAGCTTCCACTCAACATGCTGCAGACTCTTTCCAAAAACTGTCAACATTCTTCAGTGACGATATCACCTCCTATTTCAGGAACTTTTCTTTCAACATCGGTTTTTCAGAACCTGGAGAGACTGATAGACAAAACAATTAATTTTTCTCTTTTTATCTTGCTATGGCAGACAGATAAAAAAATTCGGTGAGAACACCTCTCAGAAAAAAAGAAAAAAAATTGAAAGCGCTAGCTCCTGAAACTACCACTATATTCCTTTGGACTTCGATAAATTAACTCATTTTTTATTTAAACTGAAAACTTCACGTCCTATGGTTTCCTTTTTGATCAGTAATGGTTATATTGTACCTTTAATGGCATGTGGACAAGAGCATGAATAACAACATTTCTTCCCACATTTTTTGTCTCTTTCTGAATGACGACGCGTTATTAAACACCAAAGCTAATTTATTATGTTCTTAGTTCAATGACATATGATCGTCTTAGAAATTGGAAACGAATCATTCCATAACAAGTAGAGATTTCCTTCAGGCACAGAGAAAAGAAGTAAACAAAAACTGAAGATAATCTTCATAGGAAATTCCAAAACGTTAAAAGCAAACCCAAATAATGTTTTATTTATTAATAATTAATGAAATAAAGTTTTACGACTTGTGAATAGATGAATAAATTAAAAAGATAAACGTATTATATTTGAAAAATGACATTTTTTGTTAGCATCTTGCTGAAACAGAATTTTTTTTTCTTGGTAGTGATTTGTCTATGTTATTGTAGAAGTGCAATGCTGAGTGTGTTTGTTTTTTAATTTAGCGTAAAGCAACACGAGGGCTATCTGCGCTAGCCGTCCCTAATTTAGCAGTGTAAGACTAAAGGGAAGACAGCTAGTCATCATCACCCACCGCCAACTCTTGGGCTACTCTTTTACCAACGAACAGTGGGATTGACCATCACATTATAATATCCCTACGGCTGAAAGGGTAAGCATATTTGGTGTGACGAGGATTCGAACTCACGACCCTTAAATTACAAGATCGAGCGCCTTAACCACCTGGCCATGCCGTGCCTCACTGCTGAATTACGAAACTTCCTATCTAACAAAAGTTTTACTAATATTTCATCAACGTTTTAAATATTTGACGCGTGGATTTTGTAAAAGATTTCTATTAAAAAAATTGTAATTAATGGATACTGATAATTATTTCAGCCCAAGATAGAAAAGATAACATCATATTAAACAAAAACGAGTTCAAATTAATTATATCCTAGAATATGGAGTTTAAACCATGTGGAGGTCGCAAAACTCCATTGTAAAACTTTGAACTTAAAGAAAGAAATATGCAAACATAAACCCTTAAGCTAAAACTTTTTTAAAATATCACAAATGTTCCGAACGGGGGGAAGTTACCCCTCCATTCATTTTTTACAGCAAGTGGGTAAACGTAGCAAGTGCTATACAACTTGTACATTTTTCAAGTCCCTCAGTGGCACAGCGGTATGGATGTTGTCTTAGAATACTAGAATCTGAGGTTTGATACCCGTGGTGGGAAGGTAACATAGAACTGGGACGCGAAATCAATATTACTTCATTAACTATTAAATATTTTGTAATATACTGTTGTATAAAATATTCTTACAATTAGACTTTCCAGTGAGAGACCTTTGTAATCTGCCAGGCCTAACAACAACGGCACTGGCACGCGTAGCAAACAGTAAAAATGCAACACAATTACGAAACTTGCAGAAGAATTAACAGAATGCATCCAATTTAACCGGAACCAAAAGCTTACAGAGACCTGAGGCGAACCGTGGATTCCGGCCGCAAAGGGCCGCACACTTTTAATTTGTCTCCTAAACTTCTGATCAGTAACACTCGAATAAAGCGATTGCTATGTCATTCATTCATTCATTCACCACTTGATTCCATCGTGGAACATAGGGCCGCAATCGCTTGCGGATTCTTCAACAGGTATTTAAGTGAGTAGGTTGTTAGCCCACTGCACCGAGCTGTCCCTAATTTAGCAGTGTAAGACTAGAGGGAAGGCAGCTAGTCATCACCACCCACCGCCAACTCTTGGGCTACTCTTTTACCAACGAATAGTGGGATTGACCGTCACATTATAACGCCCCCACGGCTGGGAGGGCGAGCATGTTTGGCGCGACGCGGGCGCGAACCCGCGACCGTCGGATTACGAGTCGCACGCCTTACGCGCTTGGCCATGCCGGGCCGATCGCTATGTACTGTGACAAAATTTATTATGGCTAGTTCTTGTATGAGCTTTGAATATAAATGTTTTATTTTTAAGTGTGTGTCTGAAATGTGTGGAACTGTTTTTAAATGTTGACATTAGAACGGCACCCAATAAGCAATAATATATGGGATAAAATTCACGGTACTTACGACTGGATTACTGTATAATCTTTTCAGGACAAAGCTGCACAATGGACCCTCTGTGCCCTCCACAGGTACCGAAACTCAGTTTCTAGCGTTGTAAGTCCGCAGACATGCCGACGTAATTGCGTATCATTTTACAATTGTGTCGACATTACATAATTACAGATTGTATAATAAATGAGAAAGGGAAACGTGACGTGTTTCTATAACCTAAGCCTCGTACCAATCATACGACAACAAACGTCATAAAACCAAACAAAAAGTTGTGAGAAACAGTAAAATAAGTACGTTGTACTTGTTGCGTGTTGTGTCATAAACGTACACTATCAGCAGTGCGGATATCCTCGTTAGAAACTTAGCATTGCCATCTTTACAGGTATCCCCAGCCGTTTAGGCTTAAAGTTCCCAGAAATTGCAGAGCAGCATTATCTCTGTGCATCTAGTTCTATGTTTTAAAGCTAGTATTAAACTGTAAAACGAATAATTTGATATTATTGATAGATCAGTAATTAGCAAATATATTACTCTATATTTACTCTTCCAAATAACGTTTCGTTATCTTTGAGTTGCATGATGGTTATTTACACGAACCTTTCGGATCGGTTTCGTTACTGTAATTAACAAAGAAGAAAACCAAAGCAAATTACATGAGTAGTTAAAGACGACCGATTACGTTAATATCACAGGGGAAACAAGTACCGGAAAGGCTTCACTACTTCACTAATTTGTGATCACTCCTTTGCCCCAGGGAATGAAAAGTGCGTGTAGGAACTGTGATACTTTGTTGTTGTTGTTTTTTTTCCTTTTGTTTCTCTCTCTGCAATTTTTATCCCAAGTTTAGAAAGCACGGCTAGAGACTATGACATGCTAGTTATCCACAGTCGTTAGCTCGAGAAGAAAACTATTGGCACAGGATGTAACATTTTGTTATCTTCAATCCTCGTCGCGAAATGTTTGGGGCCCCGGATGATTAAGGCGCCCGATTCGCAATTGGAGGGTAGTGGGCTCGAATTCCTGACTACCAAACATGCTTGTTCTTACAGTGCAAAACTAGGGGCGTCCAGTAAAGATAGCCCTCGTATAGTTTTGCACGAAATTTAAAAATTAAACAAATAAACGTAAAGTTTGGAGTGTGCAGATATAACCTTCTATTTGTTCTCTAGAATCTTTGTTTTTAAAAGTTTGAAATGCAAAAGTATAACCTTTGATGTATTTGTTCTCTACTGTATTCATTTCTAAACGTTTTGAGTGTATTTATGTATTTGTTTTCAACGATATTTGTCTCTAAAAGTCTGGAATGTATAGATATAACCTATGATGTGTTTGTTCTCTATTGTCTTTGTCTCTAAACGTTTCGAGTGTATAGATATAACCTTTGGTGTATTTGTTTTCCATGACATTTGTCTTCAAACGTTTAGAAGGTATAGGTATAAACATTGACGTGCAGTCTCGGCTAAAATGTTTGGATAACGTTCTGTACTTATGTTATTGAAGTAACAGTTGACTAAATGACTAAGTAGTAACAGAGAACGTGGATCAGAGAAACATAAACAAGTTGTTTTGAGCATCTGTTTGTTAGAATACACATGCACACCTGTATTGTATTAAAGTGTGCTTTTGGTAAAATCTTTATTGAAACAGAGCAACGCCTTGTTCAGATAATTTATCTGTACCTGGTACAGAGTCATGCCTCGTCACACGCCAAAACTAATACTGTATAATTGTTCGACTGTCCTGAAAAAGTATGAAGCAAACGGACATTGCCAGAGCAGCATGGCACTCCCGTGTAGTGTATCCAGAATCCTGAAACGTCATCGGACTACAGGTAACGTTGTTCTAGGAAAGCCTGCTGGTAGATACCAAAAACACTACTGCCCGAGATGACCATGTTTCGACCAGGTTAACACGTCAAAATGGAAAGAAGTCTTGCAACACCTTATGATAAGCATGGAATAACACATTCATTCCAGGGTATCCAGAAGCACAATCAGTAAAAGACTGACTAGATCATGTTGTTGTTGTTTTTTAAGAAGGGTTATCTGTAATCCGGTATTAACCAAAATTTACAACTATTCTCGTGTTACTCAGGCAAGACAATATGCTAACTTATAGTTAGGACACTGGCGACATGTCATCTTTTCAGATGAGTTATGTATCTGGCTTGTTAAAACTGGTGGTAAGATTCGAATTTGTCGTTTGCCTAGAGAACAGATGAAGGAAGACTCTTTGCCACAGGAGGTTGTGCAGTACATGTTTGGACAGCTATTCATCATGGCGGGAAAAACAGATTTACAAATCCTCTAGGGAAACGTAAATGGCATTTCCTGCAGAAAACACACTGAGACAATATTTTTTCATATGATAGGACAAGGTTTGGCAATACCTTTGTTCAAGGATGACAATACCACTGACCGCAGTGAGTGTATTTTACAGGTTTTTCTCAACCAGAAGGACATTACAAGATTGTCATGGCTAGAAAAGTCTTCATATTGTAATCCCATTCAGAACTATTGGGCAGAACTAAGCCGGAAAGTTGCTAACCGTGACCCACCTTTAACCATCTGCTGTAGCTGAGTTACAGCGCCTTCTAGTGACAAATTTTGAAAGCAATCGTGTTGAATTGCATCAATAATATCATTGACAACATGCCACGTCATCTTGCGGAGGTTATTGAAGTACGAGGAATACCAAACAAGAACTCAATAGTTAATGTGAACTGATATATTTATAATAATTTGATGTTATATTTTCTCATAATATATGTTTTAGTAAGGTTTTATTATAATAAGTTAAACGCTGAATTAGATATTTTTCTACGAGTATCTAAGAAAATTCTTTGATGTTGTAATAAATCTTCATGATGTCCATAGAACCTGTTTTATTATACAAACTACATATATAGATATTTAATATAACATCCATTTCTCAATTTAACAATACTACGTGTATTTGTAATCCATCTTAATGATAAATTTTGTTGTTGTTTGTTATTAAGCACAAAGTTACATAAAGAGCTATCTATGTTGTGTCCACCACGGGTATCTAAGCTCGGGTTATAACAGTATAAATCCGCAGACATACCGCTGTGCCACTGAGAGAGCCTTAACAATAATGATTTCATTTGTTAGGAAAAAAATACAAACATTTTTGACAACCCTGTACCTGTTCTCTATAGCTTTTAATATTTTAAAGTGTAGGTAGAAACTCTAACGTGTTTGTTTTGTTCAGTCTTGACGCCCCCCAGTGTCTCAGCGGTATGTCTGCGAACTTCCAACGCTAAAAACCGGGTTTCGATACCCGTGGTGGGCAGAGCACAGATAGCCCATTGTGTAGCTTTGTGCTTAATTAAAAAAACAAACATCAGTCTTGACTTCGAGACTTTTGACTAACAGATGTAAAACGTGTTGATTGTTCGCTATTGTTTTTATCTTCAGAGGTTTGGGATGTGTAGGTGAGAGTGTAATACGCTTGAAACACTGGGTTTCAATGAAGGATTTCTTCATTAATATTCTTTGAGGTATGATTACAAATATAAAAAGTTTACTCTCCTATTCTGCAGGTTTCGGATAGTTTAATCTAACACCAGGTTAATTGCTAGCTACTAACCTATTTTGTTTTCTGTTGTTGTAAATTGTATTTTCAAGGTATTAATTTAGTTGTTTGATAAAGGGAGCTGATAGCATAATGATCATAAATACATTGGTTAGAATACCATTAGCGAGTATACTTCTGTTGAAATTTCAAAAAAAATATTTGCTAACTTAGGCCTGCAGATGTTTTCAAGTGATATTAGCCTGTATCAAAGTTAAGAAAGAAAGAAAGTAAATTTTATCATAAATTAGATTGGACTTCGAATTATCTTCACTGAATACTTTAAAAGAACCTGTCAACGAAAGAACATAATACAACACCATATAAAACACCACAGTATTATTTACCTTAAGTTTTCATTACTAAATAGTGCATAACCTTCAAAACTATCAACAATGACAAATAACTTGAAACTGATAACCTTCAAAACTATTAACAATGACTGGTAACTTGAAACTTATAACCTTCAAAACTATAAACAATGACAGGTAACTTGAAACTTATAACCTTTAAAACTATCAACAATGGCAGGTAACTTGAATCTTACAACCTTCAAAACTATCAACAATGACAGGTAACTTGAATCTTACAACCTTTAAAACTATCAACAATGACAGGTAACTTGAATCTTAGAACCTTCAAAACTATCAACAATGACAGGTAACTTGAATCTTAGAACCTTCAAAACTATCAACAATGACAAATAACTTGAATCTTACAACCTTTAAAACTATCAACAATGACAGGTAACTTGAATCTTACAACCTTCAAAACTATCAACAATGGCAGATAACTTGAATCTTACAACCTTCAAAACTATCAACAATGACAGGTAACTTGAATCTTACAACCTTCAAAACTATCATCAATGACAGGTAACTTGAATCTTACAACCTTCAAAACTATCATCAATGACAGGTAACTTGAATCTTACAACCTTCAAAACTATCATCAATGACAGGTAACTTGAATCTTACAACCTTCAAAACTATCAACAATGACAGGTCACTTAAATCTTACAACCTTCAAAACTATCAACAATGACAGGTCACTTGAATCTTACAACCTTCAAAACTATTAACAATGACAGGTAACTACAATCTTATAACCTTCAAACCTATCAAAAATGACAGATAACTTGAAACTTATAACCTTCAAAACTATAAACAATGATAGATAACTTGAAACTTATAACCTTCAAAACTATCAACAATGATAGATAACTTGAAATTTATAACCTTCAAAACTATAAACAATGATAGATAACTTGAAACTTATAACCTTCAAAACTATAAACAATGATAGATAACTTGCACTTTATATTTTACTTTACATCAAAGTATTTTCGTTATAAATGTTTATTTCTTTTCTCACTCTGCTTTTCGTCATTTCTAAAGTACTTATATTTGGCATCTGGAAGTTCACATCTGTTTACCGTGTGCAATAAATGACGTTTGGTGAGCTGAAACCTCCGTGACAGCTGACACACAATATGTCACGTCAGTTTTTCTTAACTCCTATCTTGACTAACGTGAAATCTCGTGTCATCATCTTGTCTGATTAATTGCACTGAGACAATATTATTTCTAAATAGGATCGTCACCGGACATTACTGGTTCAATACGAGATTATTAGCATGAAATAAATGTCAGACTAGGATTGTTACCCAATTGTTTTTTGGTTACATTTTTTCTTTCAGATACATATATTTCATGCCGTGCTTTTCAATATCAAGCTGTGAATATAATATTGTGATTTTAGAGAATAATTGATTTTTAAAAGAAATATTTTGTGTAGTGTTAAAATACGTATATAAGATACAAATCTCTAAGTGACTTCCTATATACGAATAGCACATGTTCAGATGGGGGTAAATGTTTAATGTGGACACTAAAGACTAGTTGTAGTACCCCTACCGTGGACGGAAGTTATGTAAATCCCTAATTAACGAAAAGTTATCTGAGAACATGAAAAATTGCTTTTCTTATATCTAATTGTAAAAACTGCAAAACACAAAATGCGAAACTGCAACTTTGCACGTATCTCCACGTGAATCTAACAAACCTTCATGCTAAATTTGATGAAGATACATCAACAGGGGGTGAATTAGTGGTAAAAAAAAAACTCTAATAAAAACAGCATCATGCAAAAGTGAAAATTTGTACGTATCCCCATATTAACCTAATGAACCTCCAAACCAATTTTAGTAAAGGTCAATTCTCACCCTGCACAGTAATTACATGGACACACAATAGACAGTTTTAAGGTTATTAAATCACCATTATATAAAATGTATTACTATTTCAGCTTTATACCATTAGCTAAATGAGAATAAAACGATAATACATTCGTTAAACAGTTAGTCAATTGTATAACATCAAATAATGAATTAGCCACACATCAGAATAAATACAAATTACCCAATGACGAGTTAAAATTGACCAACTGCCTCACAAACATTAAATACGTACAGGAGTTGTTAAATATACCTGAAAATTTTGGTTAATATAGCAAAACATTTTAACCCGTTAAAAAACTCGCCTATTGCTATTATTAGCATCTTTAATGAGAGCGTCTGTACATTAAACAACCTATGGTAAGCAACAAGGTAAGCAATATACGCCACCTGTTGTTTAATGTCTACCTAACGTTTGTTTTGGTTTATTTTTGGAATTAATCATAATGGGCTATCTGTGCTCTGCTAATCACTGGTATCGTAACCCATATTCTAGGGAGGGTAGTTCACAGATATACTGCTGTGCCACAGGGGGCGTCTACCTAATAATGACTCCAATAAAATAATTTATTGTCATGCACTACCATTCTAATCAGACAATTTTTACAGGATCTTCCTTTTAGATATACACGACTGTTTCAGTTTCAGTTGAATACAATTGAGATAGATCACATAGCGCGAGTGTTAAATTTAGTTAGTTTTAGTTAATTGCATATTTGTTTATGTAAGTGTTTACGAATCATGCATTATGTAGTTTTATTGTTATAAATTGGTGATTGTTATATTATTTCATCATGTTACAAAACTTTCTGACTTTTTCTCGTTCTTTTAACTGAGTATTATTGTATCATATTATCTTTGTATTGTAAAGAATACTCTAGGAGTTGTTCGGATATAAACATGATTCAAAAATACAATTTGTAAGTTAGTTAGTTAGATCTACACTGTGTAATTGTGAGTTTAGCTATAAAGAGCATTCAGTGGTGATTTTTAAACTGAAATTACCACACATTGTATTGTAATAACAGAGTAGAGAAGAACTATTAATCTCATCTATTGTGTTCTAAACTAACTGAACCAGCTTTGAATTCAGCTGTGATAACCAACACTGTAACAAATATTTGTGTATACATTTGACTTGTTTCAATATATTATTTTAAACAACTGGACTGTGTGTTGTTTCTTTTTTATTGAAGTTTATCGCCAACAACGTCACCTAGTGTATTAATTTATCTGGCTCATTCCTAAATAAAATCTAACTCTTATAAGAGTGAAAACTGCTTGGACATGACCTAATGGTTAATATGCCCGGATTCTTTATCCGAAGATTCAAGTTTAAAAGAAAAGTAGTACAAGAACTGGCGACGGATACTGTTGGTATTTATCTTCAGTTTGAAATTAGAGGTAGATATGTACAGGTGCGGTTTTGCACGATAATTTTAAAATCAACAAAAAAAGGAAAGTAAAAGCCTTTACATTGTCAAAATATATAACGTAATCTCGCCATGCCATCAGACAGGTTTTCTTTTAATTTTTTCTAGGCCTGTCAGATCTTACGAACTAATAACATAGGAGTGCTCAAACTTGTAAATGGATTTGTTTGCTTTGAATTTCGAACAAATGCCCTTTGAATAGTTTTGTGTGGATACTCGAAAACACACAAAAGATCTGTAATATCCAGAACTAAATATGAATTTTCTATTTCTCGTTCAGTGAAACAAGTCACTAACTGAACTGGAATACACTGGTGCTTCAGTTGATGAAAGGTATGTTTCAACGAAATAAGGTACGACTTGTTCTGTTTGACTTGAGTATCAATGAAACTCGAAAATTTCTATGGTAAGATCAATATACGGTATGCGTATACAGAAGGATGACTGCATCACATATCAACAGTCTTGAATATGCATTTCAAAAAGTCGTGTTACAACCTCATCCGATATAAAGTCACGGTGGAACGGCGCTGACGTTTTGTACGTAGTGTGATGTCACCGTAAACTGTTTGACATTGGCATGAAAACTCTCGATACAAAATACTCATATAATCAGATGATAAAGATGGATTCATATTAACGACTTAGAATATTCCAGACGGAATATCCATTGTACTTAATGACAAAAATAAAGGAATATGGATCACTTTTGGGAGTCAGGACAGTCCAGAAAAAGATGTGAAACCAGTGTACTCTAACCATGGTAACCAAAGTGCGGCGTCTTGTAACAGTTGAGAATCCATAAATACATAAATCAATGACAACAGCTCTACACGTGTTCCAGACAACATTATAAAATACTATTAAGAATTATCTACGTCCAGAAAAGCAACGCATTTCACGTGCACAGAAGACAATGGATTTTATGCTATTCGACTATTGAAACAAGCACCGGGAAAAAGAGTCTATTTATATACTAGATGGCTTATGGAAACCAACAGGAAGAAGGGGTGCTTTGGACATGACAATGTTACTAATGGGTCTTTTGCAATGGAACATACGACGCAGAACAAAATGTTTTTTTTTTGCATATTATTTTGTTTCAAGAGTTAAGAAATTTAAGTATAATGTTATTTGTACAGAAATTTCTATTATAAGTAAGGAGCATGGTTTATGAACTTTATCCAATTTGAAAACTGATTTTGCGTTATAAAATATTATTGTATTAATACTGTAATTTCTTAGAGACAAATATCTGTCATCTCCTTAAGGCACTGGACTCGTAATCCGAGGGTTGCGGCTTCGAATTCCTGTCACAACAAACATGCTCACCCTTTCAACTGTGGGGACGTTATAATGGCACGGTCAATCCCACTGTTTGTGATGACTAGCTGGCTTCCCTCTAGTCTTAAACTGCTAAATTAGGGACGGCTAGCACAAAATTCAAAACAAAAAATTCTCATCAGCAGCGAAAACATTCAGAGCAACGTGAAAATGACTCTATTATGTGGCGAGCATTCTCGTTAACAGAGAATATAAGCATTACGTTCACGAATAAATATTTAATTACGCGATTCATAAATTGCAACAACAACATGCACGAGGTACTTAACTTAGGACTACTAGTTATTAATGTGTTGAAACCATGATGAATATAAATATATTAGTGACAATTAACATGAAGCTATAAGTTTAATTTTAACCTTCGCTAATTAACGATGTGGTCAATTAGCCTTCTCAGCACGTCGAAGTGTTCTGCACTTCTGTATTCAGCAGTTGCATTGCCATCTAGTGACCAACAAATACACCACTAAATCTCATTTATATTTCTGCTTAAACATATATTTAGAATAACATTTTATTAGTTATGTAAGCCTCTTTTACTTTCCCTACAATATGTGCACCAGTGTATAAACATTTCCTTGATTTAGTTAGATTAACACGAATAAGTTGCAATAGCTCTCAGTTTTTGTTGCACCTAGACATAACCAGAGTTACGCATGATTTATGCTATACCCCACAATTAATAAGCTGGCAGGGCCTTGTCATGTGCAGTTACAAGTAATTTACTGGAGCTATTATTTCAAAAAACAATTCAACACGCCTGTTAACAGTTAACTAAATCAGCTCTGTAGGTGACTGTGTTTCCTTATCATTAATTAAACTTTAAATTATATAATTTCCGTTTCAGAGCAGATTCAGTCCAAAAACCCTTCAACATTGCCTGACTCCTGTAAAATGATTATTATTTCATGTAATATTTTTCTTTTCTTTTTAACGTTAATTTTCGCGATCAACGACTCTAATCTCTTTAACAAATGCTTTTAGTACGGTTCATAGAGAACCGTTTTCCTACGAAAGTATGAAAAAAAATACATACAGTACTTTTGGTCACGTGATGTGGAGAATGCCGATGAAACATTCGGTAAAAAACTGGGAAATTTGTGAGGAAAGGAAGTAGAGGTAAACTGCGAAAGCAGATCCTGGACAGTTGAACTACACAGAGAGGGGGGGGGACTGATGTAGTCACAAGTGTTATTTATTATTTTGAATTTAGCGCAAAGATACACGAGGTCTATCTGCGCCAGTCGTCCCTAACTTAGCAGTGTCAGACTAGAGGGAAGGCAGCTAGTTATCACCATTCACCACCAACTCTTGAACTACTCTTCTACCAACGAATAATGGGATTTACCGTCACATTATAAAGCCCCGCACGGATTAAGGAGCGAGCATTTTGGTGTAACGGGGATTCGAACTCGCGACCCTCAGACTACGAGTCGAGTGCCTTGACAACCTGACCATGCCGGGCCTATCACAAGTGTTTGAGACTGGGAAAGGTGGAGGAACATAATTGCTTACTCTACAGGGCACGCTACTTGATGATGCTGTACAGAGAATAGTATTTTAGTTCTAAAAGTCGTCAAAAGATGGTACAAAAATCATTGATATAATGACAATTTATTAAACACCAGCTGAAGTACTTGACACCTGGACAGAACTTATGTAAATTAATGATTAATGAAAGGTTATCTTAGGACGAGTAAAGTTGTTTCTCTTTTATGTAATTGTTAAAAAATACGCCCATAAAAACTGGAAAACACAATGTGTGAACTGAAAATTCCAATGGACCCAACGAACCTCCATTCTAAAATTTTGTTAAAAATCCGCCTACAGGAGCGAAGTAGTGGTAAAAACGTCAATAAAAACCGCAAAACACAAAATATAAAATTGAAAATGTGTATGTACCCCCACATGGACCTACTAAACATCCATACCAATTTTGGAAAAGATCCATGCATACAGTGCAAAGTAGTTAAATGGACATACAACAGACAGTACAATTATATTTATACAAATTCCAGCTGCACATTCACTAAATGATATCTTAAAGAGTGATATATTCAGTTACTTTTCAGCAGGTCTTCCAGTCATATATTATATACCCAATCTTCTCTTTGAAATACTGTCGTATAAGTGCATTCACTATTATAGGAATTATAGAAACGTATATATACAGTTTGAAACTAAAGAACAACGTCTTTATCGATTCGCTTGTTACAGCGCATGCGTCATTATTTCTGCAGTCTTCGTAATGATAGATACTGAATTATCACGATACTGTCAATTTTACAGACGAACCACACCCAGAACAAGTTACATTTAACAAACTTTATCTGATAACATCAGCTTGTAATGATATGACACCACCATTACTTTGTGTTAACTTACTATGACATTTCATTAACTTATAAAAATCGCATTAGTTCATTGGTATCTTCCGTTGACTTACGATACCTGTGCTAATTGTATTGTGTTTGGAATATACGAACAAAGCACATTACGTCATTGTTACATCGCATCAATTTGCAATGAACTAAAGATTTTCGATTATGTATGATATGGCAAATGCCTTTGAAAACTCTAGTACATTTCTTTATTGAATAGTTAAAAATAGTAGAAATAATAGCTGGTCGTAACAAAGTGTTATCCGAAGCTCCGAGGATTCATGGTTAATGTTTCGTTGCCTTTAAAACGTTCCGGACATTTTGGAATGGCGGATGTTGTTGTAAGAGTAACTGTTACATTACATTATTTGGTTAGACGATAGAGCTGACGATAGGTGGCTTCTCTCTACTCTATAAGCCCAAAACTTAAGAATGGCAATATACAGGGACAGTCATTGTTTAGCTTTACGCGACATTTTGAAACTAATAACCCATTGGATATGGAATCCTATTGACGAGAATGTCGTTGGCTTCACTGCTCTAAGAATTGAAATAGTGTCTCATAAATATCTGAGGTACGTACCTTAAATATTTCTCGATCATTTTAAAATGTCGTTTGTTGTATAAATATACGAAACAGTTGAAATTTATAGTGCAAGACGAAGTAAACTTCAACATTACTGTGATAGAAATATATGGATTATGTTAAACACCAGGACTTTCGTCTTTGTTAATTATAACAATAGAGTTCGGTGGTATAATTTGTTTTGGTTCGTATCCTGATGACGAGAAACCCACTCAAAATAAAAGTGTGTCTTCAGAGCTGGTATTAACACTTTTACTGATAAGGAGAGAACAACGTTTCAACCTTCCTAGGTCATCTTCAGGTAAAGAAGGAGAGAGTTTGAATGTGACCGTTGACGAACACTTGTCTTAGAGACGAGAGTATAAACGTTGCAACGCCCCCTACAGTCCCGTACCCGTATCTATTCATCACTATTTGAGAAACCATTCAGATGTATAGTCTATACATCCACACACTAGCTAACAAGAACAATCATACAAACTTCACACCCTAGCCTCGCAGCTCCTTTAAATAACGTCAAATTTTACCTTTGAAAACTCAGAAAATCCTTCTCAGATTCAGAATGATCAATGACCCGGATCATGTTTTCTAGCAGTATGAGGAGTTTCAACCTTAACGTGGTCTCTGGTGGTATAAGTCTCATCACACTCTACAGAATTATTAAAGAAAGTTTCCTCTCTCCTCATTCTATATATATATATATAAGTGCTTCAATGTCATCCCTCATTTGGGTTTGTTGGACTGTAGATGACTGTCCCATACTGACTTCCCATCTTGTGTAAAGTTTTCGTGCACATCAGTCTATTGGTTTACGAAATATGCGCGTGGAAACACGGACAGACAAACATACGAACGAACACGATTGCTGTACCCTCCTCCGACCCATGGACGAGCGTAAAGAGTTCAAAGATATTCAAAAAAGTTTTGTGGGTTCGTAGTCTTCAACTGACTAATTTATTGTGGTTGTTCCAACTATGTGTTCCGATGACCCTGTCGAAGTTACTGTTTTGGAGCAAAATTTATATTTTCTTATATAACAACCAATATTATTTTTGTTACAAATTAAAATATTTTGCAGTCGGTAGCTTTTGTTATTTGTCCCTCTATGTGTGTTCTTCTCCAAGCAATATTTATTGACAGACTTCTACATTAATTATTTTCTCAAGCGCCACCTTGAGGTAACATTTACTGCGTGATTTCCCGCTCTTTCTCATTCCAAAGTTAGACATGTAAGTATCCCCAGATATTAGAGACAAAATTAAGTTACGTGTCCAACCTTAACGTGTTCATGTCTCTGATAATAAAGATCATTTCAAGTTACGCGTTTAGCCTTGATGTATATCCATTGCTGATAACACCAAGTTTATTTACATGTCTAACCTTGAAATGTCTGTATCTCTGATAACACCAGGCAATTCAAGCTACGTGTCTAGCCTTCACCATTAGACAACAGAATACTTGTTTGTACCTTATTTCTCAATACCTTTATAAGAACGATATGTGGAAATACTTTTTAATGTGTGTTTCGAAGATATTATCTCATACCAAACCAAAAGTAAAGTTAGTTTTAACATTTTTTTTGCTTTAAACTTGTTACAACAGTCCCTATAGAAGAAGTTACGTGTGTTCCGGTGCACGTGTGTGTGAGAACGAGGCGACAAGCAGACTATATTCTGAATAAGACTGATGACTTAAACAGGGTTTTCTAATTTAGATGTGGATAACGTTTGACGCTACCTACTTACCACAACACTGGAGTATATGAGCGTGCTCTTAAGTGCACGTTGTCATTAATGAATCCAAGAACGTGCGTACGTACGTACGACTTTCTACAAAAGAGTTAGCGCTTAAATTGTTGGTGAACATGGAATGTATTAATGGACTAAACTCTTTTAGTAGCCATATAATTCCTTTTTTCTATACGAAAGTATTAACCTTGGCTTTTTTTTTTTTTTAAATGTTACCTGGTATTTAACTAAAGCACACTGGAAGCAAACCCTTGAGGAAGAAAACACACAAAACTTCCTAGTCACGTAGTAATTCTTAAACCTTTAGAAACGTTTTCCTTAACCACCCATAATATCAAGTAAATGTTTCCTCTCCCAGCATACAACATAAAAACTGAGTAAACAACTGGACAAAATCACCCACTTTATGTGTAAAATTCATAGAAAGAAATCCATAGTAATTAGGAGGATTTATAGCAACACTTGCCAACAAATTAATGGACCCACAAGAACGTAAATTGTACTTTGTTTAAGAAAGACTTTTTAAGAAGTTGATACAGTGGTAACAAGGACTTAATCCATTCAGCTCATTATAGCTTATCGAGTTAGTTTTGTATTGTTTAGAAGGTAACTTCAATTTTCTTCTAACCTTAAGTACGATATTGTTACATTTGCCAAAGACATAATTATTCTTTGTGCGATTAACCTCTTTAGTGGTTGCAAGGATAATATGGGACATGGAAATTTGTTCATGTAAAATACGATTAACCTCTTTAGTGATTCCAAGTATAATATGGAACATTGGAATTCGTTCATATAAATAAAATTAACTACTTTAGTGAATCCATGGATAATATGGGACATGTAAAATCGTTCACATAAAGTTCGAGTAACCTCTTTAGTAATTCCAAAAATAATATGAGACATTGAAATTCGTTCATATAAAGTACGATTAACCTCTTTAATGACTCCAAGGATAATATGGGACACGGAAATTGGTTCGTATAAAGTACGATTAACCTCTTTAGTAATTCCACAATCTCCAGAATAGTCGAAGGAGTAGCAAGAACAACGTTTTGTCTTAAACATTTAACTGTTAGGCTTATAGGATTTATATATTATACAGTAATTAAAATTCACAATGAATCTGATGTTAAAGATGTGATCATGTGTTAAATTCCATCTTGTGTATGAGACAAAATTCAAGCCAATCGGGCTCACACAGTTGTGTTGTTTTATTGACATATACCAGATAGGTGTTGTTATCTTGTTTTTATCTGGAGAAGAGATAATAAATTGCCCTAAAAAAACTGTTTCACCTACTGGCATGAAATGTTGTATATAGAGCAAAGCTTCAGCATAAAATGGCTACTACTGTCGACAGGTAGCAACTCGACTTCACGTTTTATCCAGAGCAACACGCAAGACTCTTAAGAGGCTTTGTTTAACTGGCACCTTTAACAATGGAAGTGATCGAGGAACGAAATTATTCAAAATTGATGTAAATCTCCTCGGAATAAATTCTTTACATAATAGTTGACGATTCAGTAGAGATCTTAGGAATGGTTTTGCTGCAAGTACTGGTTAACTTTCCTTCAAGGCCAGTAAGATACACACGAGCCCAATATGGTCTTAATAGATGTGTAGCTGCTGATAAAAAAAAGGACAACAGAAATCAAACACTGCAGTATTGGAGAGTAGTACAACAGTCAGTGTGAAAAGCTGCAATAACAAATGCTGGGGTAGTGAATCAACACAGTCATATGACTGTATCTCAGTCAAAAATGTTGGGAATTATATAAAATCGAAGGTACCCTGACTGCAGACTGGTAAAGATAGGATCTAATTCACTTTGCAATTCCCTCAGGAACATGCCTCATTGAACAGTGTTTCATCTTTCAACATGGAAATGACCCCAAACATACATTCAATATAGTGAAAACCTGTATGTAATGTAAGAGGGTCTTTCGTTGTCATTACCAGAGTTATAGTATTGTTATCCAGGAATGAATAACTTTCCACTCATAAAGTCATTTCTAATAAATTACGCATCACGGAAACGGTTGAAAACAAAATCGCGTTGCTTTTGTAAAACATGCACAAACCACACGGGAAAAAAAGCTGTTCCTCAAAACCAATGATTGTAGGATGGTGAACTGACCTCAAGTTCAAGAAATATTCAAAATTTTAGTGGTTTATTTCCTTCCACCACAAGCTGTTAAAGACGTTCCAACAAGGCACAAAGAGTGCAAAGAATATTAAGTTCTATCACGTGTTTTATAAATGTAATTTGACTTCACAAAGTGCTTGGTATTAATTATACATTCTAATAACGTATAATACAATAACAGGGAGCTGTAGTTACCATGAAGAGAATGTGTTCGCTCTAATGATGTATAGTTTAATTAAAGTGAACTGTAGTTACTATGGAGAGAACCTATTCACCAAAGGAGGCGCCACTGACGTTTCCCGGGGAAGGTATGAAAACCAATTTTTGTATCATAATGATCAGAAGCCAAAACATGTACTGCACTGCATCCTGTGGGATAAACAATGTCCCTTATCTGCTTTACAGACGAATGACGAACACGAATCCTACTATCAGCTGTAAAAACTCGGAAACAGAACTTATCTGTAAAGATGAAACGTCGTCAGCGTCATTACTGTGAGGTGGCATGTTGTCTTGCACGAATAACACGGTGATGGCGGTAAATTCTGGTTAACATATGTTTGTATATAGCTTTTCCTGTAATAATAATAATCTTGTTTGGCCAGTCTCCTATTCACTGTTCTGCTGGATACCCTGGAATGAATGTGTTTATGTCGTAAGATGTTACAATACTTACCCTGTGTTAACCTGATCGAAACATGGTCATCTCGGACAGTAGTGTTTTAGCATCTACCAACAGACTTTCCTGCAACAATATATCCTGTAGTTTGATGACGTTTCAGGATTCTGAATACAGCATACTGGAGGTATCATACTGTTTTGGCAATATTCGAACAATAACACGATCTATTACTTTTGGCATATGACGGTGCCTGACTCTACACTTATTTCAGATAAACTGACTGAACAAAACATTGATTTGTTTTGAAAAATATTATACCAGTAGTGCACACGTTTATACAACACAAGTGACTATGTTTGTTTGTTTTTACCAACAAATGCTCAAAACAGGTTATAATAACAACTCCGATGATGAGCCACCTTTTGTGTTACTTTTCGAGCCGTAACTCAATAACAACTTCGATAACATCAATATATAACGGCATCCAAACATATTGGTCAATACTGTACGTGTAAACATAACACTTATTGCAATCATCTCCACAACAACGCATCAATTGTATAATTTTAATTTCGACTATGTTCTAAAATCATTTTGATAAATGATGATCTACTCAGAGGTTTTCTTTCACAATATTTTGTTTGTGTGGGGGTAGGGGGAGATTTTATTTGCTAATTGACATGGCGTGGGTGTCAAGGTACCTGAAGAGCTGTTGGATGTATTATGCAATAACCATTAGAGATGTGTCTGAAATGATACACGTTTAAGTGTTCTTAGCCTCAACCAAAACAAATTTATCATCTAGATCTAAAACCCTAAAATATGGAAGAAGTCTGGCTGGGGAGGACTTTCGACTTGCCCTCTGGAAAATAAAACTTCTGGGTTTATATGCATAGGTCTGGCAAGGTCAGGTTGTTAAGGCACTCGACTCGTAATCTGAGCGTCGCGGGTTCGAATCCCTTTCATACCAAACATGCTCGCCTTTTCAGCCGTGAGAACGTTATAATGTTACGGTCAATCCCAGTATTCGTTGATAAAAGAGTTGCCCAAGAGTTGGCGGTGGGTGGTGATGACTATCTTCCCTCTAGTCTTACACTGCTAAATTAGGGACGACAAACGCAGATAGCCTTCGTGGAGCTTTGCGAGAAATTCAAAAGAAAAACAAACAAAAGAAATAAATCTATCTACACGTACTACACTACTAGAACGAATCAATACACCCGCCTCTTTTTAATATTTCAAGTTGTATTATCATCCAACAATAAGACCTATAAATGTATCTAGGGAAAGCTCTCTAGAAGCAGCAAACTCCTACCTGATAATATATACATCTACTGCACCAATATGGTAAATTATTATACTTGACTCCTTTAGTGTCTTCAAATGTGGGTGGAGTGTTGTGTTAATTACTTCTTTAAAAATCGCAAGTAATAAGTTTATCGTCCCACAAAGCGAAAACAAGAGGGGAGGGAGAGTGCTTACTTAAACAGCCACAGACACCATTCGAGCCTACTTTAAACGCTGGTTCCATACGTTTTAAACACAAGCATTAGAAGATATGATGATTTGATCTCATTATTGCCAGTGTTTCAGTTAAAAGAGTAAATATTTTAAGCAATAAGTAAAGGACAAAATCTTTTAGTTCATAGTTTATCCAACTTCAAAGCTTATTTTACACACAGAGTCACCAGTAAATATTTCTTCAGCATTTCTACTCTTACAAAGTTTGATGAAACGTATGACAGCTACAAATCTCTTTTGTAATGTTTTGTTAAATGGACAAAGGTTAATGAATAAAAAAAAAGAACTTTTACAAAGATGGTTACAATGTACAAGGGTTAGAAAAAGAAAGTCATGTTTGTTTTTTGAATTTCATACTGTTTGTTTGTTTTTAATTTCGCACAAAGCTACTCGAGGGCTATCTGCGCTAGCCGTCCCTAATTTAGCAGTGTAAAACTAGAGGGAAGGCAGCTAGTCATCACCACCCACCGCCAACTCTTGGGCTACTCTTTTACCAATAAATAGTGGGATTAACCGTAACATTATAACGCCCCCACGACTGAAAGGGCGAGCATGTTTAGCGCGACGGGGATGAGAACTCGCGACCCTCAGATTACGAGTCGCACGCCTTAACACGCTTGGCCATACCGAGCCAAATGAAAGCTACTCTTTCATAATTTGGTAAAATGGACAAGGATTAAGAGAGAGAAATCACACTTACAAAGTTTGGTAAAAACGAGCAATGGTCAGAAAATAAAAATTACTTTTACAAAGTTTGGCAGCACGTGTTAAACAAATTGAACGTATTTCTTCTTTTCGTGAATTAAAGTAATAACACAGTTTGCTGTAAATGATGTTAAAATTAATATGTCAGTTCTTTAATTATTGTTTTGTTCTGTTTTTCACTCGCTGTTATTTCAAAAAAAAAAATTAAATAAAAATTTGTTATGGTGTAAACGCTTTTTCCTTGACGACGGAGCAGGTTTATAACAAGGGACTAGAAGGAAATGTAGTTGTGGAAAATTTAACAGGTTTTATAGTAATTTCTTATAACACATTTTGAAAGCTTGGAAAAGGCATTAATAGATTAACAATTGTTGTTGTAACAAATAAGTCACATCAACAGTACTACAACTGTTACTGGGTTTGTTGTGACCCGGCTGGTCTGATAAGCTATGGATTGAGCGAAACGCGTCGTGGGTATTGGATATGGCAAACACGGTGTGTTTGAGATGCTGTTATTGTACACTCTGGGCCCGGCATGGCCAAGCTTGTTAAGGCGTTCGACTCCTAATCCGAGGGTCGCACCAAACATGCTCGCCCTCCCAGCCGTGGGGGCGTTATAATGTGACGGTCAATCCCACTATTCGTTGGTAAAAGAGTATCCCCAATGTTGGCGGTGGGTGGTGATGACTAGCTGCCCTCCCTCTAGTCTTACACTGCTAAATTAGGAATGGCTAGCGCACATAGCCCTCGAGAAGCTTTGCGCGAAATTCAAAACAAAAAAAAAACAATTGTACACTCTTCTAATTCAGGCTATAAGAATTTTGCAAGAGCCTCTCTAAAACGTATGATTCACACATTTTTTAGATGTACGTTAATCTGTACTTCATTCATGCGTATGTTTTTTTACAGCAAAGCCACATAGGGCTGTCTACTGGGTCCACCGAGGGGAATCGAACTCTGATTTTACTTTGTAAATCCGAAGAGTTACCGCTGTCCCAGCGGGAATTACTTCATTCGCTGATACTTACATTAATGAGACTGCATCAAATCGTCATTCAAAACTGACAGAAAGATTCTATATATGACACTAAATGACATTTCGTATAAGGAATTGTGCCTGCAGAAAATCCATGTTTTTTGGGTTTTTTTCTAACAGAAGGGTTTCAATTTTGCTTTTATAAAATACGGGAAGTAGAACAAAGAACAGAAATAAAGAAGTCACGACAGGTGAATTTTATGTTCTATATTACTAAATTTCGTGTATAAACATTATAATGTTTCCACTAGCAGTTCCTTCTAGAACTACAGTGGAACCCCTCTAATCAGGCCAGTTTGTCTCAGTCCCGAAGGTGGCTGCTTTAGAGGGGTTCCACTGTAGTTCTAGAAGGAATTATGTAAACAAAAAACGGACTGTAATTGAAAGACCGCCTTCAAGGGATGACCGAATCTGAGGGGTGGTCGCTTAGAGGGGTTCCACTGTATTACAGATTGTAATTGATTATCGACCTGTAACTGTTATAATTATTAAACTGTACTTCGTATTTATACAAGTCCACACTTTTCAGTTATACTAGTGGTTTGAATAAACATATAATTTTTTTTGGAGGAGGGATGTTGGAAGGTCACTTATTTTCACGTAATGTAATATTGTTTCGTTTCACTCAAGTTGACACAAAGTAGCATAGTTTCGTCCTGCTTACTTTGACGTATAGCGTCTCCCAGTAGCATAGTGGTATGTCTTTGGACTTACAACACCGGATTTCTCTACCCGTGATGGACAGAGCACAGATAACCCATTGTGCAGCTTTGTGATTAACTACAAACAAACAAACAGTAATATAGCAACATTTTTTGGTCTCAATTACTTTCATGTAATGTAATATTATTTTGTCTTGCTTACTTTCATATAATGTAATATTGTTTTTTTCTCGCTTACTTTGACGTAAACTCGTACAGTAACAGTTTTCGTCTTAGTAAAATGCAACAGGCTGGTTACGATTGTCTTACTAAAGGGTAACAGGTTAGCTGTGACTGTCTTATTAAAATGTAACAGGCTAGCTATGGCTGTCTTAGTGAAATGTAACATACTAGCTGTGACTCTCTTATTAAAACGTAACGAGCTAGCTATGACTGTCTTATTAAAATGTAACAGGCTAGCTATGACTGTTATAAATAAAATGCAATAGGCTAGCAGTGACTATCTTACTCAAATACAAGACTAGCTGTGACTGACTTATTAAAATTTAACGTACTAGCTGTGAGTGTATGATTAAACAAGGTATCAACCATTTAACTAGATGTAATACTCTCGTCCGCTTGTCCTTTTCTGTTAAAGTCTGAAGCGCAGGTTGCTTTTCAACCCAGAAGTATCTAGTACGCATGTCATAACGTCAGAGAAATCTTCATTTTAACTTGATCAATTTATGTTTCTTCCATTGTTGCTGTTTATTTACACTGATTGCTTCTTTTTACGTTGTTGCTAACAGTTTTATGATAGTGAAAACCATAGAATAAAATGAAATACAAAGAGACAACTCGAAGTCAGGTACACAATTACCTGTACATTAGGAGTACCGTACAGTGTAAATCCTCAATTGCAACAAACTAAAACTAGGTACATTGAGAAATATTTTGTAAGCTCATAGTCAACCTAGGGTAAATTGACCCAATCGATTTTTTTTTTCTTATCTTAATTTGAAATTATCGTCGATTTGTTACACAACCAATGATTTGATCTTTCCCTGTTACCATTTCGAGATACTCCACAGGGAAAGTCTGCCCGATACGGATCATTACCTTGATTGTTTAAAGAGTATCAGAACTACTGTACGTTGATCCCTTGATAAAATTCTGTTGTTGTTTTCTTCTCTTTGTAATTTCAATATTATTTTCGGATGTGTTTTTTTAGATACGGCTTTTTTTATGCAGTTTTTATTCTTCCACTTGTTTGTTATATATAGTCTGACAAAGTTAATATGAAACGAAAAAGGTTTAAAGATGTTCAAACACAATATTTATTTCTTATAAAATTCCGACATCTTTACAAAGACCAAACAGATTGATATACTGAGGAAGTGTACCGCAGAGAAAAATACCCTATGCGGATGATTCAGTGAAACTGCTTGAATGTTCTGAGAACCAATAATGTTTTATTCCCTCGTTGGCGAAAAGAAATGTAGTTTCTTCGGAAGCAGGCTCTTTCGAATCCAGGCGCACTCCTACGCCTACATCAAAACCAGTGTATGTTAAATCTGACTTCCTGGCGAAAAGTATTCATTGGCCAACTTGGCTGATGAAAGCAGAGGTTGAAAAGCAAGATCAACTGCCTTAATCTTCTCAAATCTCACATTAAAATATGGAAACCTTGAACTAATTCTATTAGGGTGGTGTTGGAAAACTAAAAATTAATTTTAACCTTTTGCAGGCAGACGTTAGAAAGATGGAACGTTAAACCAAACCTATAACAGCAGACATCCTGAAGACGATACTTTAGGCTTAGCCTATCAAAGTTTGTTTGGTTTTGAATTTCGCGCAAAGCTACACGAGGGCTATCTCCGCTAGCTGTCCCTAATTTAACAGTGTAAGACTAAAACGAAGGCAACTAGTCATCACCACCCACCGCGAACTCTTAGGCTACTCTTTACCAACGAATAGTGGGATAGACCATCACTTTATAACGCCTCCACGGCTGAAAGAGCGAGCATGTTTGGTGCGACAGGGATTCGAACCCACGACCCTCAAATTACGAGTCGTGCCGGGCCCTTTTCAAAGTTAGATGCTAGATTGCTAAAACCTTAAGTCAAACCTTATGGTGGATAAATTGGGGAACCCGAGTTCTATCTTTACCTGGTGAAGATGGACTTACGGGAGAACAGACACGAATTATGTTAATGTCATATTTTATTTCACAAGCAGGATATTCTACACTGTTCTAATTGTTAGTAATTAATTGTACTATCATTAGCATTTCAGAATATGACATAACTTTAATAAAAATGTTGATTTACTGTTAGTTATTATTCAGTGGCTCTTAGCATAACTGAAATGCTCAACAATTATTTTATGTGGTGGGTAAAACCAAGAGTGCATTATAGTTAACCTTTTTAATGTTCACGATATAATTTAAATTAACATATTAAGTTAAACTTTCCAGTCACTGAAGGTGGGTACTTCTGACTGTTATCCATGAACCATACGAAGCGCATTGTATAAAAATTAAACGTAAATCACACGTTTTTATAGTACAGTATATTTTACACTTATATTACAAATGATACAACTCTTGTTACATTTTAGTGTTTGAACACATATCTTTTAATTACACAGTTACAGATTTAGAGCTTAAGTAATCACTCGTGGAAAATGAAAGATAAACCTCATGTGTCGTTTCTGTTCTAAAATTGTGCATTATGGTGATATACAAATATATAATCAAACGTGATTTAATCACACTTCTTAGGCCTAATTTGCCATTAAGCCTTACATACATCACATCAATGAATGCAGTACGCGGTTACTACGATAATTTATTTTTATCTTAACTTATCAGTACTCACATAAGAATGTTTCTTCGAATAAATTATACAAGTAGACAACTGAGAGTAATTTTCTAAGTAAATATACTGTACCGAGACGTACAACGAATATACCACCAGAACTATTGTTATTTACATGAACGAGAAAGTCGTATAAAAAACTTGCATACCAATAGAGGGAGTCGATAATACTGCGGTAACAAGTGAAAATCGTTAATTACAAGTAATACATGATAAATCATGTATTTATATTCAAAACAAATTATGATAGGAATAACCTATAGAAATGGTTACTTACATCAGGTATTACACCTAAGTTCAAATCTTTACGTGTGTTATCTCCAAACGAGAGATATTACAATATTAAAAAGAATGTATCTTTTTATCTAAAATGGTTATTTAAAGCTTATTTGGCCCGGCATGGCCAGGTGATTAAGGAACTCGGCTCGTAATCTGAGAGTCGCGTGTTCGAATCCCCGCACACCAAAATGCTCGCCCCTTCAGCCGTGGGAGTGTTATAATGTTACGGTTAATCCCACTATTCGTTGGTAAATGACTATCCCAATAGCTAGCGGTGAATGGTAATAATTAGCTGCCTTCCTTCTAGTCTTACACTGCTAAATTAAGGAATACGAGCGCAGACGGTCTTCGTGTAACTTTGCGCGAAATTTAAGATAAACCAATATTTTAGTTAAATTACTTGGATTTATTTGGTTGAAAGTGTTAGGTATTTAAAGTTGAATAATTATTGACGATTAATTTGTTTGATTATTAGTGTTAGGTGTTTAACGTAGAATAATTATTGATAGTTAATTTGTTTGGTTAATAGTGCTAAGTGTTTAACGTTGAATAATTATACTGTGTAACAAAATTTTTACTTTTCCTTGTTCCTGGGCAGAAAGTGTTATTTCCCAATTGGTTTGCCTAAAGTAAATGGAAAAGACCTATTTTTCTCTTCAAACTTTGCTTTTGGGACCTGAGAAAAGAAATTTTCAAATTTACCCATTTTCCAGAACATTCCAGGGAGATTCAGTGCTGAGTAGCTGATAGAGAATTTTCTAGAATGTTGTAGAACTTACGAGAATTTTCAAGAACTTTTTAGAATTTTCTAGAACTTTCCATGGTAATATATACAGGAGCTCACCCCTCATCACTTCAATTTAGTTCTAGCTGTCTAAATGAACATATACTCGTAGACCTAGCTAAGAAGGCTTTACCAAGTTTCCCTGTTATCTTTGCCTTGGGACAGCAGCGCACTACAACAGGAAGCACTGGCTACAACTGACCAAGTTCTCCGTGGGGAAGCACAAAATCAAATGTGAGCCACTAGTGGACCTCCAGAAGGTGTATTTCCCACCATTCCACATAAAATTGGGTTTATGAAACAGTTTGTCACAGCTTTTGATAAAGAGTCTGCAGCTTTCAATTACCTTCGAGACTTCTTCCCTAAGCTGTGTGAGACAAAGGTCAAAGTTACTGTCTTCATTAGACCACAAATAAAGAAGATCCTGGAGTGCACAGAATTCCCCAAGAAGTTCAGTAGGAAGAAAAAAAAGCTTTGGGCAGCTATGTCGCAGTGGTTCGGGGCTTCTTGGGCAATCACAAGGCCTAAAATTATGTGGAACTGGTTGAGGCTCTGGTGTAGAACTACTGCAAAATTGGCTGCAGGATATTCCTGAAAGTCCATATCCTTGACGCACATCTTGATAAATTCAAGGAGAACATGGAAGCATACTCAGAGGAGCAAGGTGAGCGCTTCCACCAAAATGTACTGGACTTTGAACGCTGCTACCAAGGAGCGTATAACAAAAACATAATGAGAAACCATATTTGAGGGTTTTGTTTGTTTGTTTTAAATTTCGCGCAAAGCTACTCGAGGGTTATCTGCGCTAGCCGTCCCTAATTCAGCAGTGTAAGACTAGATGGAAGGCACCTAGTCATCACCACCCACCGCCAACATTTCGGCTACTCTTATTACCAACGAATAGTGGGATTGACCGTCACATTATAACACACTTGACCATACCGAGCCTTAACTGTTACTCGTTAATAATACTTATAAAAGCAAGTAGTCAGTTTGAAACTACCCCGCGCTAGTACAGCGGTATGTTTTCGGATTTACAACTCATAATCAGGGGTTCGATTCCCCTTGGTGGGCTCAGCAGATAGCCCGACGTGGCTTTGCTATAAGAAAACACACACCGTTTTAAACTATGTCACCTATGTGAATTTGGTTGTCACAAATATTTTGGTTTTTTATATATAATGTAAATAAGAAAGAAAACCTAAAAATTCAAACTTTACAGTATGTCTGCGGGCTTACAACACTGGAAACCGGGTTTCGATACCCGTGATGTGCAGAGCACGGATAGCCCATTGTATAGCTCTGTTGTTTGTAATAAAGAAGTAGTAAAAAGTTAAAAACACATTCACTGCAGACAATGACACCGTCGTCAAAAACATTGTCTGTAGTGAATATGTTTTTAACTTTTCGTGGGCCATTAGCCTTTTTAATTCAAATTAGGTTTTACGATTTTCTTTCCAATAAAACAACTAAAACTCCAATTTTTCGTATTCTCTGTGCCTGCTGTTTTATTTGTCTCTGTTTTTACCTTCTTTCCTTTTTAAGGGAATTGTTTCAAAACAAAACCAAACAATTACTTTTTTTACTGGCTGTTTGGCGCAGATTTGCACCAATAAACACCAAGAGACATTGTCAGAAACTGTGAATCAGTTATTACATATGTATTGTTATAAAAGTAAACGCTGTGTGTTATTATAAAATTCTGATGATATATTGAGGAAATAACTATTTAAAATGCCATTCTGATTAATAATGATCATTTTTACATAGACACTGCTGCCACCTATCTGATAGACCATTTAATGCAGCAGTTGTTACGATGTATTCCCCCCATTTACAAGTAGGAGAGGAGAAATTACAATTTCATTTGTTATTAGACTTTGGTTTATTACATTTTATACACTATGTACTTAACCTCAGGGATTTTCTGCAATTAGAATAATGTATTACAATAATTAGCTCAGCAGACCTGTTCTTGTATAGTGAGTTTTTCAGACTAGTTACTTACGAAAGATTTTTGATATATCTAAAACGCTAGTTTTACACAAGTAGATGAAAGGCACAACAGAACGAATTTATACTAGCGTGGCTTAAATAATCTAATATATAAAGCTAAATTTGTTTCCATTTGTTGCACTTTACAACCATTTGTTCCTGATACATTTCTGCATTTCCTGTTCAATCAGTATCAGACTTGACATCGTGATGACATAAAAAAGTCATGACAGGGGTGGGAGGTGAATCCTCGTCTTATATATAAATGAACGTTAATATATGCACATATATATATGTGTAAACATATATATGTGCCTTATACTTTGACAAATTTCTTGTTTAATCACCACAACTTAACAGTATGATACAGTGTGTCATGAAGAAGGTAATGAGAGGGATTGGGCCCCCATTTAATTTTATATTGATAGAATTCTTGAAAACATTATATTTTTCTTTTCACTATCGGTACTTTTATGTATTTTTGATACACATCTTATGTTTATTATGTTAAAAAATAAAAGCATAATTTCATATTCTTCATTACAAACTAATTATTATATCACACGTTCATCAGACAGATACTCCAGTTAGTATTATATAAAAGTTAAAAATCATTTAAGTAAAAATATTTGCAATCAAAGGGTTATAACTTAAGTAAAAACATTTATAATCAAAGGATTACTAGAATAGCACTCTAGATCAAGTAAGAACCATTCGAAATAAAGGTAGATTTGAAAAGACTTTTGCTGAGCACAAAGCGAAACGCTAGCCTGACTGTGCTCTGCCCATCACGTGAATCGAAACCAGACTTACTGCAGAACCCATTAGAAAGGGGGCGCAAAGAAGAGGTTTGTTAAAATAATATTCCAGACTAAAAAGGGTATTTCTTTGAGAGTAAGTACAATGTTATGTAATGGGCTATTTGTGACCTGCCAACCACGGGTATTAAAACCCGGTTTCTTGCGTTGTAAGTCCGTTGGGGAGGAGGGCATTCTCCTCCTGCAAACTCTGAATTGTTGAATGAATTTCTTTGCATTTGACATATTTCCAGATTGAAGATTTTGTTGTTAACTTTTATAAATATTATTTAATTCGAAAAAAGATAACTTGTAAATACTTGGCTGGTACCGTAATATAGAATTCTAAACTAACGTGAGAGATTCTATCAAAATAATATATCGAATACATTATTACGCGGGACCAACAGTTTTGTATAGCCACCAGTCTTGCTGATGTTGAGCATTTATACTGGTGTTTCCAAAACTTTTAGGCCCGGCATAATCAAGTGGTTAAGGAACTCGATTCGTAATCTGAGAGTCGCGGGTTCGAATCCCAGTGGCACTAAACATGCTCGCTCTATCAGCCGTGAGAGCGTTATAATGTAACGGTCAATCCCACTATTCGTTGGTAAAAGAGTAGCCCAAGAGTTGGCGGTGGGTGGTGATGACTAGCTGCCTTCCCTCTAGTTTTACACTGATAAATTATGGACGGCTAGCGCACATTGTCCTCGTGTAACTTTGAGCGAAATAAACAAACAAACCAAATCCAAATCTTTTGTTCACCACCCTTCAGTAAATATGGTTTCTTGTTTTCCTCTTATTTTTTAAAAGAGTGAGTTAAGTGACGAGATATAATACTATATGTGCTTTAGCAATCACTTATTGTTTTCATTAATGAAAAATGTACATTAAAACACTTAATTTTGCATTGTTGTTTATTATTGACTCTACCCTAATCACTCGCGTCCGTCTGGGTGAGTGGGGAGGCAAGCCTCACACACTGGAAAATGCTGAATTTACAATATGTAAACTTTAACCTTTCTGTTTAAAGGTCGCTGCACCTCTGCTGAAGCATTATTTGGAATATCAGATTTCCTGAAGAATAAGAAACTTATTAACTTAAGCACATTAGTGAAACAAAATGTATTTATAAGGTAACTAAGTTTAACATGAAACAAAAAGGCCAGCTAGAAATGATGAACAAGGGACGATTCTTCGTAAAAAATATCCATAAGAACCATCTACTTGTTTCTTTGTGTTAAAATTTTCGAGCAAAGCCAAACAACTGGCTCTCTACACACAGCCGTTATAATTATGAGGTAAGAAACTACAGGGGAAGTAAATAGTTGGCAGAACCCCCCGCTCACTTTTTGGCTACTCATATCTAGGATTTGTCTATTATTCTTATAACCCACCCACGACTCTAAATCGCGAGCTTCACAAAAACGGGACATGAACTGAAATTGTTGAATTTACAGTTCAAGCAAGTTTACTCTCGAAATAAACAATGTTAAAAAACACACTTAGAAATAAAATGTCTCAGGGATAATATCAAGTCATCCCATAAGTGATGTCCGAAAATTTAATACAGAAAGTGCATCATCATTTCTGTCTTTGTAGAAGGCTTTAGTGACTAAAATAGATAGTAGGATGTGTATAAAAATGTTCAGACAAATAAAGTAAACTAACCCAACTCCACTTTTTTATGTCATTAATCAAATAAACCCTTATGAAAATGGATGTGTCTGAGGAGCACATTAAACATATAATGATTTATGAGTTTTAAAAAGGCTATAGTGTAGCAGAAACATTCAAGGTGTTTATGGTGCAGAGTCTCTCAATGATAAGAAAATGTCGAAGGTGGATTTAGAAGTTCAGACCAGGTGACTAAAGCTTAAGTGATGCGTCACATTCAGGTTGTCCTGTTGAGTTTAATGATGACTTGCTGCTGGCTACATTTGATGAAGATTGTGCTATAACAGTTGAAGAACTAACACAGAAGGTTTGTGCAACCCATTCAACAGTTCACTGTTGTCTGCAACAGCTTGGAAGGGTGTCAAAACTTGGAAAATGGGTGCCTCATGATTTGAAAAAAGTTAACCTTAGGGCAAGAGTAGACATTTGCACTTCTCTCCACTTTGGTGAACGTAACTCACCTTTTTTGGACAGGTAAGGGACTGGAGATGAAAAACGGATATCTTATAAGAAACGTTAAGCGCCGCAGACAATGGCTTAGTGCAGGTAAACTGGTTAAAGCATAGCCAAAAAGAGAACCTCCACCTTAGGAATGTCTTGTTATGCATTTATTGGGATATTGCAGATGTAATCCACTTTCAGTTGCTGCCACTCAGTGTAACAGTTACATTAGACTTCTATTGTCAACAGTTAGAGCGCTTGAATGTTGCACTGAAAGAAAAGAGACCTGCTTTGATCAGTCATAAAGGTATTTTGTTATGCCAGGATAATGCACAGCTCCATACAGCAAGGATCACATCTGCAAAGATTGAAGATCTAGACTGGAACAGTCATCACCTTGCCCCATCTGATTATCATCCACTCCGAAGTTTGCAGAACTATCTTGATGGAAAAGAGCTTAGAACACATGAAGATGTCAAAATTACCCTCTCTACATTCTTTTCCTCCAAACCCCAAGAATTTTATAGAAGTGATATTCAGAAGCTTGTGAATCGTTGGCAAGAAGTAATTAATAATAATGAAACATACATTATTAATTAAAGAACATTAAAAGCGCTTAAAATTCTTTCTCTTTTCTGAAACTAAAATCGGACATTACTTAAAGGATGACCTGATGTAAGAAATGGCATTAGTTACTTAAAATAAACTCAATTATTTATAATAAATTAACGCTGCTTTATATTTGTCATTAAATACTACAATGAAGTAAGATTTTGTTGGTTTTTTAATTTCGCACAAAGCTACTCGAGGGATATCTGTGCTATCCGTCCCTAATTTAGCAGTGTAAGACTAGAGGGAAGACAGCTAGTCATCACCACCCACCGCCAACTCTTGGGCTACTCTTTTACCAACGAATAGTGGGATTGACCGTAAAATTATAACGCCCCTCGGCTGGGAAGGCGATCATGTTTGGCGCGACACGGACGCGAACTCGCGACCCTCGGATTACGAGTCGCACGCCTTACGCGTTAGGCCATGCCAGGCCCATTTTAAAAAGTACGGATTAACTAAACACGTATAATATTTTCTTCACAAATCAACAGTGGAAGTTATAAAAAAAAAACATAAATAACTTTGCGGAGTGTGAGTCGTTTAAAATAATATTTATATACCGGTTGTCAAAGAGAATTTTTATCCATATAAGATAAAAGTTTAATCTTAAGAAAAACCTTTGTTACATTATTGAAATTAAAGCGCCCTCTCGTATCAATACTATTAAAGAACAATGTCACATTTCCAACTTTGTGATGTACAAGCCCGTGTTATACATAATAAGAGGTCATTTAGTTCAGTAATACCAAACTTATTGTTTGAAATAATAATCAGAAATGTCGAGAAAACCCACTTGTAGAGAAATATATATGTATAAACGGCTCGTTTGGGTTGAGAAAATATTTTAAGATGAGGAGCGAACAACGTTTCGACCTTCTTTGTGAACCTGACGATGACCGAAGAAGGTCGAAACGTTGTTCGCTCCCCATCTTAAAATATTTTCTCAACCCAAACGAGTTGTTTTTACATATAAACTTATTGTTTGTTCAGATTGCAGTTTCTCAGTTAGCAACGTTTTCTTTTAGCAACGTTTCTATAAACTTTCCTTTCAGACACCGATCATTCAGACAAGAAAACTAAACGTTCTTAATCAATTAATTAAAACTTCTAAGAAACTGGATCTCAGTTCAGTTAATTAAAGTTGGCAATTAATCAAAGGATTTACACCTATCTACATGTGGAACGGAGATAAATTACGTAAAGTAATTAATAATTATTAAGGATAGCTAATTAGGAAACTCAATCTCTTTCACGTTGGATCTTAAATTTTAAAAAAATTAAAATCGATGCGTGTCTGACAAGCCTTTACACAGTACATCACATTACAACTAACAAGACTTACCATGGAAAACACGAAGTATAGATCATCCTAACCGACTTGACTTACCTTCGACAACAATACAGCTCTCACCATGGTCTTAGAAACAGTGGTCAATAACTGACATTGTGACCTATCATCTAACAGAAAACTTTAACAAATTATACACAATCATTTGGCCCGGCATGGCCAAGCGTGTTAAGGCGGGTGACTCGTAATCTGAGTGTCGCGGGTTCGCATCCCTGTCGCGCCAAATATGTTCGCCATTTCAGCCGTGGGGGCGTTATAATGTTACAGTCAATCCCACTATTTGTTGGCAAAAGAGTAGCCCAAGAGTTGGCGGTGGGTGGTGATGACTAGTTGCCTTTCCTCTAATTTTACACTGCTAAATTAGGGACGGCTAGCACAGATAGCCATCGAGTAGCTTTGTGCGAGATTCAAAAACAAACAAACACAATCATTTTTCAAACGCCGAGATACTTGTTAACCAATCCTGAGTTAATTTTTTGTTCTTTCAGGGCAGAAATTCGAAGAAAGTTCTGTCTAGTTTTATTATGCTTATTTCTACAATAAGCTTGCAGTAATTGGTTTGTTTGTTTTGAATTTCGCGCAAAGCTACGTGAGGGCTATCTGCACTAGCCGTCCCTAATTTAGCAGTGTAAGACTACAGGGAAAGCAGCTAGTCATCACCACCCACCGTCAACACTTGGGCTACTCTTTTACCATCGAATAGTGGGATTGACCGTTACTTTATAACGCCCCCACGGCTGAAAGGGCGAGCATGTTTGGCGCGAAGGGGATGCGAACCCGCGACCCTCAGATTGTGAGTCGCACGCCTTGACACGCTTGGCCATGCCGGGCCGACTTGCGCAATACACAACCAACAATATACGTTACACAATACGAAAACTATACTGAAACAAGCATAGGTATTGAAATAAACGTATAACGGTAAATCCGTTACATAATATAATTGTAGTAACTCATTGCTTGTGAAAGGTACTTTATTAAAACATTCTGAAAGATCATATAGTCTTACTTAAGTCGCACCAAACATGCTCGCCATTTCAGCCGTGGGAGCGTTATAATGTGACGGTCAATCCCACTATTCGTTGGTAAAAGAGTAGCCCAAGAGTTGGCGGTGGATGGTGTTGATTAGCTGCCTTCCCTCTAGTCTTACACTGCTAAATTAGGGACGGCTAGCGCAGATAGCCCTCTAGTAGCTTTGCGCGAAATTCCAAAAAAACAAAACAAACAAACCTAAGTCGCAATAGTGTAAATTATCTCCATTGTCGATTTCGATTTTTTAAAAGATAGTAACGTCGTACACCTACTAAAAATCTCCCACAAGTTACTATCAGAAAATATTTCATCAAAAATTTCGCAAAGTCACCACTGTCAGAGGATTTTCATTGAAAACCTTTCCACAAGTTACTGTGCAAGAGCGTGTCTGTTGATCTCAATAAAAATTAATAGAGATCATTAATTTTAATGTTTCATCAGCTTCGAAGATTTACATCAACATATCAAGTTTCTTTTACTGCATACAAATAGCATTTCAGATAGACTTCTGGCTGCCATTGGTCCAGCTGAGGAACTCTGGTAATGAACAGAAGGTCTCCTGGGCAGTGCCTTGTAGTAGTCAAGATATAAATCTAAAGTGATGTTATGGCATGCATTAGACTCAAAATCCGCAAAGGACAAAGCACGAGGAAAGACGAAAGAAACGACTGTTATAAAAAGCAATTTAATCCAGAAACAGCGCGTTTAACAGGGTTGGAAAGGCTTAACTTTTCAAATAAACTCTCCTTCACAGCGCGTTTAACAGGGTAGGGAAGGCTTAACTTTTCAAATAAACTCTCCTTCACAGCGCGTTTAACAGGGTTGGGAAGGCTTAACTTTCAAATAAACTTCCCTTCACAGCGCGTTTAACAGGGTGGGAAGGCTTAACTTTTCAAATAAACTCTCCTTCACAGCGCGTTTAACAGGGTTGGGAAGGCTTAACTTTTCAAATAAACTTCCCTTCACAGCGCGTTTAACAGAGTAGAAAAGACTTAACTTTTCAAATAAACTCTCCTTCACAGCGCGTTTAACAGGATTGGGAAGGCTTAACTTTTCAAATAAACTTCCCTTCACAGCGCGTTTAACAGGGTAGGGAAGGCTTAACTTTTCAAATAAACTCTCCTGCACAGCGCGTTTAACAGGGCAGGGAAGGCTTAACTTTTCAAATAAACTCTCCTTCACAGCGCATTTAACAGGGTTGGGAAGGCTTAACTTTTCAAATAAACTCTCCTTCACAGCGCGTTTAACAGGGTAGGGAAGGCTTAACTTTTCAAATAAACTTCCCTTCACAGCGCGTTTAACAGGGTAGGGAAGGCTTAACTTTTCAAATAAACTCTCCTTAACAGCGCGTTTAACAGGGTAGGGAAGGCTTAACTTTTCAAATAAACTCTCCTTAACAGCGCGTTTAACAGGGTAGGGAAGGCTTAACTTTTCAAATAAACTTCCCTTCACAGCGCGTTTAACAGGGTAGGGAAGGCTTAACTTTTCAAATAAACTCTCCTTAACAGCGCGTTTAACAGGGTAGGGAAGGCTTAACTTTTCAAATAAACTCTCCTGCACAGCGCGTTTAACAGGGTAGGGAAGGCTTAACTTTTCAAATAAACTCTCCTTCACAGCGCGTTTAACAGGGTTAGGAAGGCTTAACTTTTCAGATAAACTTGCCGTCACAGAACATTTTTCTCACAACTCAAAAATAGTATAGTGCATGTGGAGAGAAAGAATTATTGATGGTATATGCACTAAGTGATTCTTCCTATCAGTAACCTCCCACCCCCACGTAATATAGTAGACTACATAAACAGAAGGCTCGTGCGCCGCCTATCATTTAGTTCACAATTATTAGGCCTTACAAATTCTCTCTCACTTGCTTGTTTTAGCAGAATACCAAACTTCGTGCTGGATTTCCTGTACTGTTGAAACTGTGGCATGTATATTATTAACAACAGTATATACAATATACACTTGTCATTTGTTTTAAAATATGCAGGCCTTTGAAGCCTTCTTTCTGTATTGACTAAGTTCTAAAAAAGCAGAAAACTTTAATAAAGGTTAATGTCAGAACTAGATAGGGAACGTGGGATATATAAAAGTACCTCACTCTCAGTAGCAATTATTCGTTTAAATGAGACATTTTAAAATATGCTTAACGCGTTACAATAAATATGTGTAACACTGTAACAATTTTAGCTGTTATTTAACAGTGGGTATAAAATAAAAGGGTATTTATTTATTTTAACCAAGTCGTGTTTATATATATATATATATAGAGAGAGAGAGAGAGAGATAAAATAGAAAGATGAATAAACATGTAGGGCTGAATAAATATTTAGAAAGACAAGACGAAAAATGTAGAAGACAAGGTGACAGGAGTACAGAAGCGCGAAATGGGGAATGTGGAAAAAACGGAAACTATTGAGAAATGTAAACAGATTTATAGATCAAAACAGGAATCAACAGTTACGGACAAACGTAAAAAAATGTGGGTTAAAACTACAGCCAAGTGTTCAAAACGGGAAAATCCACATAGTAGTAAAAGTACGAGTAAAAAAGAAAACACACAGGAATTAAAATAATTAGATGAAGAAATTTTAAACTGTAGAGAAACACGGGAAGAAACAAAGGTCAGAATGGTGGAAGATAAATAGGGAAGGAAATGTTGGCTGAAACACATGGAGGTAATGGGTAAAAAGATCTGAAGTCAGAAATAGGTAGATACAGGGTAGAAATAAATACAGTAAAGATGTGGAGTTGTAGTATAGAAAGCATGCAGAAGATGACATGCATCTGTTAAACCACTAACTAGTTAAGTAAATTGACATGAATCTAAAATATATCAGACTGGGACTATAGGAAGACTGGAAAATATATACTGGTGTATTTATGTAAGAAGATTTCAATGCATGTGGAAGGTCAATAAATATACTGAAAGTTAGGATGATAGAGACGGAGAGAGGGAAGTAGCAAATGTATTGAAAATGTGTTGAATAGTTCTCCAGACACAGGGGACTGAAAATGATAAGACTTTGACTCGATTGATTTCTACAACACGAGAAGCTTACAAGTAGAAGGATATACTTTTAACTTTCATAACAAATCGATCTACGTCAAGCATTGAAATAAATATTTCTCTGACGTTATGGTCTGTACGAAATACTTCTTGATCGAAAAGCAATCTGTGTGTCAGGCTTCAATAGAAAAGAACAGATCATTACATCTGGTTGATACCGTGTTTAGAGGAGATAAAATATAGAAATGGACTTACAATTGTTTGTCAAGTAAGGAAAAAAGAATGAAATTTCACATAAATGAAACAAGCTGGAAATTACCACATAAAACTAACTGCACTATGGCAGAAAAATAAACGCAAAATGAATGGACAGAAGCACGAGTTGTGACCCCGTTCGTTTATTTTGTTTCTGTTCCACCGAACAGGAAGTATTACAAATTGTGAAGCAAATCTTCCTTAACATAGAACGCTAAAACTTAAGGTTCTATTTCCCCAGTTGTAAAGCGTGCGAGTAACCCATGGTGTACATTTGCGCTTAAAAAAAAAATAACCAACAACACAATTTCTATCAATTTTCTCGAGATATTTTATAGGTTAATAGGTGATTAAATTTCACATCTAATACATTTCTAGTTAACTGATTGGCTTCTGGTTGGCCGTTTCTTATAAGTTCAGGTGTTTACGAAATTCGGTGTTAAAATTAGAATATCAGATTATAATTGAATATATCTCGTCGAGTGCGTTCTAAAAACATGTAATTTTACATATTTTTTTCTGTAATCTGATAAAAGATATAACAAATTAACAACGTTTTTAAGGGAGGCCTTTTTTGTTCAATTCCTGTATAAGCTATTATAAACACACTTTATAATCCAGAACCTATATGCCATTATAAACACATTATGGAACCCAGAACCTATAAATCATTAAAAAATACTCCAGGACGTAGAGCCTATGCATTATTATAAACACCCTTCATAATCCATAATCCATATGTTATTATAAATACACTTTTGAGCCTAAAACCTGCATGCTGTTATAAATAGACTCTAGAACCCAGAACATATATGTTATTATAAACACACTCTTGTAAATAGAAGTTATATGTTATTGCAAACACACAATACAGTCGAAAGTTTGCGTTATCACACTCTATAAACACGTGTGTGTTATATAAAAGATGAAGCCCAGATTCTGCATTGTACTGAACACAGTAGAACCAACATTCCATATCTTATTGAACATAATATATGCCAGATTCTGTACTTTATTAAACACAATAGAGCCCACAGTTTGTATGTTATGTCTCGAAGCAGCCTCGAGCGTACGAGTTTTCGTGTAGTTTTTATTCAAGTTACAGGTTTCTACACAACTAGCTCTCAGTTCAATTTCGCCTCTTAATTTTTAAAGTGAAAGTTGCACCCGAACAGCGAAGCTATCGTGGCCACAAGTAAAAAGGCTAATTAATCTACAATTTAACTTACCGTAGAACGTTCGCCAGTGTGTGACGACGGAACCGTTGTGCCAGTAAATGTTCTTCCTGCAGCTGACGAAGAACAGACATGGGAGTGACTGAAAACGACCCGATGTGGCTTCTCTTCAATGATCTCTTAGCAAGTCAGAAACTCAAGGATGTCAATATCCTACTGATATGTGAAAAAAGAACAGACATTTTCGTAGTTTTTCTATTTTAACTACGTGTGTAAAACAGTGGCATCACATTGGAGCTCGGCATATGTTCTCCAACTTGCTTCTTTCCAGCTATTTGTCTTCCTCACAAAATAAAATCTCTTGGCTTCTTTTCAAAAAATAGGTGTAAATACGTGTGATAATTAGAAAATATTTGTTATTGAAGTTATCAACAAAATTCATTAGTTTTGGCCAACATAGATGTTTAATAGATACATCCACTCAAATTAAGTATGAGGTCAAGTTTACTTGTGTAAAAATTGACATATATTTTAACTTACAGAACAGCCTGGAGGAAGAGGTATCGTTGACATTGATTTCGACACAAAAGGATGGATTTTATAGAGAGGATCCTACTTTATATCGGTTTGCCGGAGAAAGTCTAATGCTCGATGTTAGACGTAGTGGAACACAAGGCAACAGTGTTGCACGTAAGTACACGAACCAACCAATCGGAGTGCTCGTTCCTCTCCGACATCTCACGCTATTGCTTGGTTCCAACATAAGCTACAGGATAAGATTTCGTATTTCCAATTTCGCAGTTCGAGATGATAATTCTAGTTAATGAAGATAATAGCTTAGTTTGGGTGAGATTTGAAAATCATAAATGATAGGGTTCAATTGTAAAATGAAAGTGATTTAAAGTTTCAGTAGAATAGCTTATAAACTGGTGTAGTGTACAGTTTGTTTATTGTTTCGGTAGAATACCTTATAAAATGGTGTAGTATACAGTTTGTTTAAAGTTTCAGTAGAATAGCCTACAAACCGGTGCAGTGTACAATTTGTTTATTGTTTCGGTAAAATAACTGATAAACCGGTGTAGTACACAGTTTGTTTATTGTTTCGGTAGAATACCTTATAAAATGGTGTAGTATACAGATTGTTTAAAGTTTCAGTAGAATAGCCTACAAACCGGTGCAGTGTACAATTTGTTTATTGTTTCGGTAAAATAACTGATAAACCGGTGTAGTACACAGTTTGTTTATTGTTTCGGTAAAATAACTGATAAACCGGTGTATACACAGTTTGTTTAAAGTTTCGGTAAAATAACTGATAAACTGGTGTAGTATACAGTTTGTTTATTGTTTTGGTAGAATAACTGATAAACTGGTGTAGTGTACAGTTTGTTTATTGTTTCGGTAGAATAACTGATAAACTGGTGTAGTGTACAGTTTGTTTATTGTTTCGGTAGAATAACTGATAAACTGGTGTAGTGTACAGTTTGTTTATTGTTTCGGTAGAATAACTGATAAACTGGTGTAGTGTACAGTTTGTTTATTGTTTTGGTAGAATAACTGATAAACTGGTGTAGTGTACAGTTTGTTTATTGTTTCGGTAGAATAACTGATAAACTGGTGTAGTATACAGTTTGTTTAAAGTTTTGGTAGAATAACTGATAAACTGGTGTAGTGTACAGTTTGTTTATTGTTTTGGTAGAATAACTGATAAACTGGTGTAATAAACAGTTTGTTTATTGTTTCGGTAAATATAACTGATAAACTGGTGTAGTATACAGTTTGTTTATTGTTTCGGTAAATATAACTGATAAGCTGGTGAAGTATACAGTTTGTTTATTGTTTCGGTAGAATAACTGATAAACTGGTGTAGTGTACAGTTTGTTTATTGTTTTGGTAGAATGACTAATAAACTGGTGTAGTGTACAGTTTGTTTATTGTTTCGGTAGAATGACTGATAAACTGGTGTAGTGTACAGTTTGTTTATTGTTTCGGTAGAATCACTGATAAACTGGTGTAGTGTACAGTTTGTTTATTGTTTCGGTAAAATAACTGATAAACTGGTGTAGTGTACAGTTTGTTTATTGTTTCGGTAGAATAACTGATAAACTGTTGTCGCATCCAGTTTGTTTATTGTTTTGGTAGAATAACTGATAAAATAGTGTGGTATACAGTTTGTTTAAAGTTTTGGTAGAATAACTGATAAAATGGTGTAGTATACAGTTTGTTTATTGTTTCGGTAGAATCACTGATAAACTGGTGTAGTATACAGGTTGCTTATTGGTTTCCTACCGAGTGCCCTTTTTTCTAGGTTTTTATAACGAAGTTTTAGAGTCTGTGCTAAGTTATTTATCAGGACTTGTCCGTATCTGTGCTGAGTTCTTTATCGGCAATAAGTACGTATCTGGGTTGAGTTCTTTATTAGGCTTGAAGTGTATCTGTGCTATGTCTTTTATGAGGATTACTCCATATCTGTGCTGAGTTATTTATCAAGTTTAATCGTATCTCGTGCTGAGGTATTTATCAGGATTGATCCGTATCTTCTACCGAGTTATTTTTCAGGTTTGGTCTGTATCAGTGCTGAGCTATTTATCAGGATAAGTGTTTATCTTGTGCTGAGTTATTTATCAGGATTGGTCCGAATTTTTCGCTGAGTTATGTATCTGTGCTAAGCTATTTATCAGGACAGTAAGTGACGACAAGAATACCCAGTTAGTGGCACCTAGGAAAAGAACAGTAGTTAAAGAAATTGTCCTGTAGGAGTACACGTGAACAAAACAGTAAGGAGAAACAATAATAATCAGTGAAAGTTTTATTTGTTTTAGCTACACTAGAGCTATCAATGGTAGCCGTCCCTAATTTACTAATGATAGGCCAGAATAAAGGCAGTTAGAAAACATCACTCATCGCCAATTCGTGAAGCGCTCTTTTATCAACAAATAGTGGGACTGACCATAATTTTATATAACTCCTCAAGGCTAATAGGGCAAGCATGTTCCGAGACAAAGTTCAAATCTGCAACCCTCAAGTTGTAAGTCAAGCGCCTTAGCCACCAAATTATGCCAGGCCCCAAATAGAGGTATTTAAGAAAAAAGTAGTAAGTTGAAATAAAAATAGACAGCTAGGGATTCTAACTAATAAAACATTTGGGGATATAAACCAGTAACTAGAATGTCCAGTTGTGGGTAGTGGGAGAAATAAATCAGTATGTAGAGAAAAGTATCTCCAGTTCGGGGTACTGATGAATACAACAATAATAAAAGGCAGGAACATGTACTTACAGGTACTTATGAATGGAACAATAATAAAAGGCTAGAACATTCAGTTAGGGGTAGTAATGAATGGAACAATAATAAAAGGCTAGAACATGCAGTGAGAGGTACTGATGAATAAAACAATAATAAAAGGCTAAAACAAGTAATTTGAGGTACAGATGAATAAAACAATAATAAAAGGCTAAAACATGTAATTTGTGGTACAGATGAATAAAACAATAATAAATGGCTAAAACATGTAATTAGGGGTACAGATGAATAAAATAATAATAAAAGGCTAGACATTATAGCTAGAGGTATAAAACAATAATAAAAAGCTAGAATATTTAGTTAGGAGTACTGATGAATAAAACAATAATAAAAGGCTAGAATATGCAGTTAGAGGTACTGATGAATAAAACAATAATAAAAGGCTAGAGCATGCAGTTAGAGATACTGATGAATAAAACAATAATAAAAGGCTAGAATATGCAGTGAAGGGTACTGATGAATAAAGCAATAATAAAAGGCTAGAATATGTAATTAGAGGTACTGATGAATAAAACAATAATAAAAGGCTAGAGCATGCAGTTAGAGGTACTGATGAATAAAACAATAATAAAAGGCTAGAATATGTAATTAGAGGTACTGATGAATAAAACAATAATAAAAGGCTAGAATATGTAATTAGAGGTACTGATGAATAAAACAATAATAAAAGGCTAGAATATGTAATTAGAGGTACTGATGAATAAAACAATAATAAAAGGCTAGAATATGTAATTAGAGGTACTGATGAATAAAACAATAATAAAAGGCTAGATTATGCAGTTAGCAGAACAGGTGAATATGTGAGAATGTCGTCTTCCAAATCATTGCATTAAAAATCTTTTACTCAGTGGTGATAAACATAAACTTTAACTTATCTCATAAAATATCCTTGAAATCATAAACAAGCCCTAGTCCTAATGAAATGCACTATGGAACATTCCTAAAATCACAAACAAGCTCTAGTCCTGATGAAATGCACTATGAAACATTCCTAAAATCATAAACAAGCTCTAGTCCTGATAAAATGCACTATAAAACATTTCTAAAATCATAAACAAGCTGTAGTCCTTATGAAATTTACTATAAAACATCCCTAAAGTCGTAAACAAACTCTAGTCCTATTAAATCCATTATAAAATATAGTTGTAATCATAGACCATCTCTATTGCTAACGAAATCTACCATAAAATATCCGTGAAATCATAAACAAGCACTAGTCTTAATAAAATCCATTATGTACGATATTGTTCAGATGATGACAACAATAACTGTTTCTCAACGGAGTTTTAGAACAAGTCCATGCACTCATAACGTGACGAGTTTTGGTGTGGTAATCCACATATTATTGTGGTATCTCTTCCATTATATTGTTCAAATAGTACCAGTGATAATTTTATCTCAAAAATTTTTGAAACACGAATTCCATACGATGTTATGGCGTCATAAACAGCACACTATTCCAGTCATTCTACCATCATATTTTTAAAATACTGACAATAAGTTATGATGTCATAAGTCATATATTATTCTACCCATTCTTCCATCACATTGTTCGGATGGTGATAATAATTGTTCCTCGATAGTGTTTTAGAACAATCTCATACGTTAATGACCTGACTCACAAGTTATGGTGTCATAAGTCATACATTATTCCAGTCATCCTTTCAAACAATGTGATGGTTTATGAACACACTGTCATCAAAACCGCATGATTAACGAATATATTAATTGAATTGCATGACGAAGTGAAGTCTGCAGAGACAACGTGTATAATGCTTCCTTCCAGCCAGTGAAGATTATCATTCATGGTCGTATACAACGCTCTACAAACAAAAGAAAAAAGCCACATTAAACTTGATAAATGTGCCTTTCTAATACCAGCACCTTCATATAAAACTCAGTGTTCATGAAATTTGAATAACAAAACCCGCTTTTCTTGGTGATTTTACGTCAAAAATGTTAGCTGCTCGTGGAACGTCGACCTGAATAAATTTTAAATTGTTTTCAAAGTTTCACATTTATTACTATGAACAACGTTGACAGGCCCAACTCTTATACTTTCTTAAACTGTTCCTGTGTTATTTCAAACGCAGGATAGCATCTCTCTCTCTTTAAAGTTGCATTTTCTGTTTCGCAAAAAGCTCTTGAAAACGCATTGAAATGCCGGTTAGATTTACAAGGAGCGTATTGAAAATGAAGAAAAAATGTATCACTTTAAGACTATAAACATGTTAGCCGAAAACGTAAGTTACCTGGTTTAAGAACATTATAAAATCAATGAGCATGCGCATTACTGTGCTGAGTGAAATACATGAACCTTGCTGAATATCACACCGGATTCAGTATTTCAAGTTGTTGGTTTTTTAAATCTTTGATAAAATGGAATCACTTCAGGAAAACATCACATGGATATCAAATTGTAAAGTTGCTGTTATCAAACATGGATATTTTCACTTCATCTATTCTTAAATTTATAGAATAACAGAAAGTAAAGCCATATAATACTCAATAATGAGTAGTGACCAGTCAAAATCCACAAATTTGTTTATTAACAGTGGGGACTTCAAGATCTTCGCTACTTGCCAGGTTTGTAATGACGTTAGTTTTCATATTAGTAAATAAATGTGTTTATCCACAAACATACGTATTTAGCTTCTTATCGTTCTTACACTGATATTTAGGCCTGGCATGGCCAGATGGGTTAAAGCGTTCAACTCGTAATCTGAGGGTCGCGAGTTCGATTCCCCATCGCACCAAACATGCTCGTTCTTTCAGCCGTGAGGTTGTTATAATGTTACGGTCAATACCACTATTCGTTGGTAAAATAGTGGCCCAAGAGTTGGCGGTGGGTGATGATGACTAACTGCCTTCTCTCTAGTCTAACACCACTAACTTAGGGTCGACCGGCGCAGATAGCCCTGGAGTAGCTATGCGCAAAATTCAAAAAATAAGCAAACACACACTGATATTTTCTAGATCTTTTATCGATCTGTTCGTTTTATATCACATTCTTTCAGTTGTATTTTATATACATTTGTTTGTTTTTGAATTTCGCACAAAGCTACTCGAGGGCTATCTGTGCTAGCCGTCCCTAATTTAGCAGTGTAAGACTAGAGGGAAGGCAGCTAGCCATCACCACCCACCGCCAACTCTTGGGCTACTCTTTTACCAACGAATAGTGGGATTTACCGTCACTTAAAACGTCCCCACGGCTGAAAGGGCGAGCATGTTTGGCGGGACGAGGATGCGAACCCGCGACCCCCAGATTACGAGTCGCACGCCTTAACACGCTTGGCCATGCCGGGTCTATATACATTTCACTAATCCGGTTGTTTTCAAATCGCATTATTTCATTTTTTTCTAAATATTATACCAAGCTGTTTTGTTTTGTTTTCAAATCTCATTCTTTTAGTCGTATTTTCTGTATGTTTTAACAATATGGTTGTTTTACATTGCATTCTTTCGATGGTACTTTCTATGTATTTCACCAAGCTGGTTTTATTTTGAAAATTGTATACTTTCGAAACTAACATCACATACCTTTAATTATTCTGGAATCCTCATTTTTAACAGACTGTTTTATTGCATTTCCCTCCGACAATTCTAAACCTTCCTTTGATATACCTACTTTAGTTTAATTAAATTTCACATTCGCAGCATTTTAATTTTTTTTGCTTTCGAAAAAGCTGCAATTACCAAATTCCTTGCACTTCGATTTGTTCATGTTATGGGAGATGAAACTGTTATTAAACTTTTATTGCCTTTAGACCTTCGCATGATTGTTTCAAAAAAAGTTGTTTTTGTGGAATTTCGCACAAAGCTACTCGAGGGCTATCTGTGCTAGCCGTCCCTAATTTAGCAGTGTAAGACTAGAGGGAAGGCAGCTAGTCATCACCACCCACCGCCAACTCTTGGGCTACTCTTTTACCAACGAATAGTGGGATTGACCGTCACATTATAACGCCCCCACGGCTGGGAGGGCGAGCATGTTTGGCACAACTCGGGCGCGAACCCGCGACCCTCAGATTACGAAGCGCACGCCTTAACGCGCTAGGCCATGCCAGGCCCAATTCAAAAAAAAAAAAAAAAGCATTTCTTCTTTTGTCCTCCGATTATTTTAACGAATTAGGTCAAATCTAAAATGGCACCTCTGAGTTCCCACGATAAATCGGAGTTGGTAAACAAAATGAAAACAGTAAGTGCATCTGGGATAAACAAGAAATATTTCATCATATGTTATGACTTTTATCTGCACACAAACTGTGTTTTTCACCAGCATCATAAAAGTGAGTATTTTGCCATCACCAGTTGCACACTTTCCAACCACCAGATTTCTCAAGGACTCATCTTACCATAAGAGAAACCTCGTTTGTTCGAACTCTCATATGCTAGAGAAATAAGAAAATAAGACGGTATGCTTGTTTGTTTGTTTAGAATTAAGCACAAAGCTATACAATGGGCTGTCTGTGTTCTGCCCACCATGAATATTGAAACCCCGTTTATAGTAGTTTGAGTCCACAGACATACTGCTGTGTCACCGGGAAGCAAGACAGTCTGCAAAGGTTGTGTTCAGATATGAGAACGTATTGTAACGCATTATGATTTATTTCGGACGAGCCTGTGATTTTTTATGTTACGTATGTTAACATATTACGATTTCAAATATCCACAAATTTAATTTGAATTTAGAATGTCAATATGTATCAACTTTATAAAATTTTCCAACAAATTGATACACACAATTTTTTTTGTTAAAATAAATATATTTTAATATGCAAACAATAATACAATTTATAATAACGGTTATTACAAATAGTTATTGCGAATGATTGTTTATATACAATAGCCTTACAAACCTGCAAACTATACTGAGTCTTTTATCCGGTGTAAAACCGAATATTTTATCGATGATCTAGGTTCACGATAAACAAATTCATTCTGTGTTGATATTGTTATATTTCTTTTAAGCTAGGTAGCTGTCTATTCTTGGCTAGTCTCACACCGCTTACAAGCTGACTTTTTACCGACGAAGACATTTATGTCTTCGTAGAAATACTAATGAAATCAATACTTTATTTAAGTTTAGAACACTGCTTATTCTGACAATAAAAATTCAGTTAAACACTAGGAGTATTACTTTTATTGAATTTGAAATTCGTTTTCACGTACTTATGTTTTTTATTTAGAGGAAAATATCTATTTTATTTCAAGAAACATCTGAAGTACTCAACAGCTGTTACAGGTTGAAATTATCACGGACTGATTTGTCACTGCTAATATAGCAACTCTGTAAAGATGGAATTGAACTTGTCACCGTCAACACAGCCACACTATAAAGATGAAATTGATTCTTTTCTAGCACTTACATTTTGGTACCAGGGGATTTGACAAACATGTTACGATACAGATATTATAATGCTGCAGTACAACTCTGAACTTAAATGTTTACACATAATTAATATATATTTAATATCCAAAATTTAATCGTCTATCAGTTTTTAGCGTTCAACTTATAGAACATATATATATATATATCAATATAGAACACATATATATATCAATATAGAACACATATATATATCAATATAGAACACATATATATATCAATATAGAACATATATATATATATATCAATATAGAACACATATATATATCAATATAGAACACATATATATATCAATATAGAACACATATATATATCAATATAGAACATATATATATATCAATATAGAACACATATATATATCAATATAGAACATATATATATATATATCAATATAGAACACATATATATATCAATATAGAACACATATATATACATATCAATATAGAACATATATACATATCAATATAGAACACATATATATATCAATATAGAACATATATATATATATATCAATATAGAACACATATATATATCAATATAGAACACATATATATATCAATATAGAACATATATATATATCAATATAGAACACATATATATATCAATATAGAACATATATATATATATCAATATAGAACACATATATATATCAATATAGAACACATATATATACATATCAATATAGAACATATATATATATCAATATAGAACACATATATATATCAATATAGAACATATATATATATATCAATATAGAACATATATATATATATCAATATAGAACATATATATATATATATATCAATATAGAACACATATATATATCAATATAGAACATATATATATATATATCAATATAGAACACATATATATATCAATATAGAACATATATATATATATCAATATAGAACACATATATATATCAATATAGAAGATATATATATATCAATATAGAACACATATATATATCAATATAGAACACATATATATATCAATATAGAACATATATATATCAATATAGAACACATATATATACATATCAATATAGAACATATATATATATATCAATATAGAACATATATATATATATATATATATCAATATAGAACACAACACCTAGTTATAAATATTGACAACTTACTTACAGTCTGTAATGGAATTATAGTTGAAAGTTCACTCAATTACAGTTTTACAAATGTTACATCAAAACATATTAGGCTACTGTAGAAAAATGAAAAAGTTTCCTTCAGTGGGAAGTCAGAAAAGAAAGCTCAAGGGGAGAAATGCCCCACCACTAAGAATGTTAAAAAAAACGCTCAGTGAAAGATAAAACGATTGTTAATTTCAGAAGAATGCAACATTAGACTAACCACTGTGTCCACTGCAGAAAAACCCGGATTTTAGCGTTTTAAATCTGTAGAATTAACGCTGTCTCCTTGGGGGATAAAATGGTTATATAACTAGAATATGATCTGTAGTTTAATTCTTTTTCACTCAGTTCAACAAACAGCACTTTATCACCGGTAATAGTTTGTCATCGCTTTGGTTTAATCGTTGATTATCAGTAGTTTCATAAGAAAATCAATGTGACTTTTTATCACCGGAAATAGTTTGTCATCGCTTTAGCCTAATAGTTGATTATCAATAGTTTCATAAGAAAATCAATGTGACTTTTTATCACCGGAAATAGTTTGTCATCGCTTTAGCCTAATAGTTGATTATCAGTAGTTTCATAAGAAAATCAATGTGCCTTTCTGATATAATTACTTCTGGTCTCTCACACTAAAATACACTACTTAGAGTTACTTTCGGTAAGTAGCATTGAAGGCTTAGCTATTGCATCACTGCCAGTAATAGGTGTTGCTAGGTGCTCAAAAATTTCAGGGCTCGAGCCCATAGGTGCTGGAATTTTCGACGTTTAAGTATGATATAAATCATGGTTTTATATTTTGCTTTTTTCGAGACACCAAGAAGGGATTTGGGGCGTGGGCCCTGTATGTCAGCACCTAGCGACGGTTCTGCTTCCGGTTAATAACACCAAAATGACGTCACTTTGGAACGCCTCAAAAATAAATTGAAGAATATTAATTAAACCGTTGTAATGACTACAGCTAAAAACAGCTAACGATACGGGAAAATATCTCATTAAGTCTTTGTACTGTAAGTAATGTTATACAGTTTTACCTTAGATATTAAACTGTTTCAAATTTATGTCTACAAGTAGAAGGTATTATATCTTACGTCTTGCAGCCGTGGTATGCGAGACTAAGTCAAGCATTAACAAAACGTGGCGTTGGAAAATGACTGAAATTTATCTAAAAAAAATATAGCCTGAGAAGTAACTAAATTACACGCTTCATGGATTCAATTATTAGTTGTTTCTTTTTGGTAATTATGAAATGCATGTAATCGTTAAAGATTTCAATTCTATATTTATAAATGACAAATAAAATAATCTGTTAAAAAAACACACAACCAGTGTTGTCAGGCGTAGCCTAACGGTTATTATGTGTTGGGCAAAGTTTCGAACAAACACTTCTTTCTATACGTTCACCACTTTCAACTGTGACCTCCTACCCTGTGGCACACCAACATGTCTGCGGACTTACAACGCTAAAAACCGGGTTTCGATACCATTGTTGAGCAGAGCACAGTCAGGCCATTGTGTAGCTTTGTGCTTAACTACAAACAAACAAAACAAGAAAAAAAACTGGTGGCGCGTTATAAAAATGACAGTCAATCTCATTATAATTATTTAAAAGAGTTAAGCAAAGCCCACGTGGCGGTAGGTGCTGTTTACTGTCTGCCTTCTCTCTAATACGTAGTTAAAAATTATGAACACGATATACGGATCCTTACATAGCTGTGATATAGCCCCTCACCCCACGCTCGGCATGGCGAGGTGGTTAAGGCACTCGACTCCTAATCCGAGGGGCGCGAATTCGAACCTCCGTCCCACCAAACATGCTCGCCCTTTCAGTCGTGAGGGCATTATAATGTTATGGTCAATCACACTATTTGTTGGTAAAATTAGGATGGCTAGCGCAGATATCCCTCGTTTAGCTTTGCGCGAAATTCCAAAAAAAAAAAAAAAACACCATTAAAATTGAAAATTCCTTTTCCTTTGACATATCCAGTACAAGTGGCTTTACGATTTTCCTTAGAGCAGTAGATTTGGTTTGTTTTAAATTTTTCGCAAAGCTACTCGAGGGCTATCTGCGCTGGCCGTCCCTAGTTTAGCAATGCAAGACTAGAGGGAAGGCAGTTAGTCATCACCACCCACCGCTAGCTTTTGAGCTACTCTTTTACTCATGTTTGGTGAGACTAGGATTCGAACCCGCGATCCTCAGATTACGAGTGAAGCGCCTTATCCACCTGGCCATGGCGGGCCAAGAAACGTCAACATACAATATGAAATGTCCCCCGCTAGGATAACGATAAGTCTAAAAAATTCCAACGCTAAAATCAGGGGTTCGATTTTTCTCGGCGGACACAGCAGACAGCCTGTTGTGGCTTTGCTATAAGGAAAACCTTACAAAAACGTATATACAGTCTGACGGAAGTCTAATGAATTAGGTATCGTTAAATTGTGCATTACTTGGTGATATTACTTCATTGTTAGATATCCAATGCTCAGTGATTTTTGTCTAGCACAGTTTTATGTCTGACTAATATTAAAAGTGCAAACAGTGGAAAGAGAAACTTTAATGGATCTACATTTTAATCAACCCAGGCAGCCTACGGTTTTGTGTGTGATTGACCACTAGTTATTCACGCAAGCGTGGTGCAATCAACTTCTCTTGATAACTTCCCTGTCCCTCCTTGGCGTAGGCAGAGCTGAATAAGGATGGCCATTACGTACTATTGTTTTGGTATAAGCTTAGTTCTAAACAACCTTTCATAGAACATGTGCTTTAAGAACTGTTCATATTATGTAAAGTATCGTGCCAGATTAACATATTGTACATCGTTTCTCCTTATAAATCTAAAATGTTTTCTGTAGTTCTGTATCACAATGTTTTTGTTCACCGTTTTTTCGTACTTGCAAATAATTATTGGAGTTTATTTTTTACTTGTTTATTTTTAAGCTGGAATATATCTGAGACGAAAGAACAGAAAATATTCTGCTCACTTTCTAAATGTTTCAAACTATATTTTATCACTTACATTGTATATAATGTTAGGCTTTGTGTATTAGGTTACTGTTTCAGTGTACAGACACTTTAAATTTAATTTGTAAAACTAATGTTTTAGCGTTCATACATTGTTTAAGTTTAGTCATAAGGCTACTGTTTTTACACTCTGAATTATTTAATTTTAATACATAAGGGTACAGTTTTTGCATTCATACATTGTTTAAACTTAATGGATTAAACTACTGTTTTGGGCGTTCACACTTTCTTTTGTCTTGGTGTGGCAAACTAGTATTATTTGAGTGTTCAGAGATGTTTAGGCTTAGTGTATAAGACAGTGTGTTCAGACATTTTTCAGGTTTAGTGCGTAAAGCTATTGTTGTAGCATTCAAACACAGTTTAGACTTAATGTGTCTAATTACTGTTTCAGTATCCAGACATTGTTAAGTCTTGGTGTATCAGCATTGTTTTAGTGTTCAGATATGGTTTAGGCTCATTACATAAGGCAACTCTTCATTCAGACATTATGCGTAACATTACCGTTTCATCGTTCACACATGTCTAGTCTTGGCGTGCCTACTATTATATAACCGAACGTTAAGGCAATGCTTAGGCTTAATGCATAAAGTTAATCTTTTAGTCTTCGGTTACTGTATAGGTATAGTGTATAAAACTACTGTTATAGCGTTCAGAAATTATTTACTTTTGGTGCCTCAAGCTATTATTTTAGTGTTGGTTTAGGCTTAGTACATGTGACAACTCTCTTATCCTTCAGGCATTGTTTAGCTTCATGCATAATGTTACGGTTTGTTTGTGTTTTGTTTTTTTAATTTCGCGCAAACTACACGAGGGCTATCTGCTCTAGCCGTCCATAATTTAGCAGTGTAAGACTAGAAAGAAGGCAGCTAGTCATTACCACCCGCCGCAAACTCTTGGACTACTCTTTTACCAACGAATAATGGGATTGACCATCACATTATAACGTCCTCACGGCTGAAAGGGTGATCATGATTTGTGTAACGGGGATTCAAACCCGCGACCCTCGGATTTCGAGTCGAGTGCCTTAACCACCTGACCGTGCCGGGCCAAGATTACTGTTATATCGTTGATGTAGTGTTTAGGCTTAGTGCATAAGGCTACTCTTTTTAACGTTCAGACATATTTTAGGCTTAGTGCATAAAGCTACTGTTTTAACGTTCTGACATTGTTTACGTTTAGTGCTTTCAGCTGTTACTTAAAACTTCAGATGCTGTTTTACTTCATGAAAAAAAAATGTATTTTAGTAAATTTCGTTAAATATTAAAAAGTATGGTAAGTTACTGATCATTTTTGAATACTTTATGTATCACAAATAAAATGCCAAATCTATTTTTGAGTCGTCTTCCTCTCATAAAACAATCCATTGAAGATCCAGTATTCAATAATGATTTTTGGTAATATAATTTTCGTAATCACTTAATTACGGATCGTGGAAACCCAAAATAATTTCTAAGTTTAACTTGCACAGTACGTTTAATTAAAAGAAGCATTGGAGTTCTGGTAAACTTGGCTTATTTGAAAATATAGAACTTGTTTGTTGTTGAATTTCACACAAAGCTATTCGAAGAATATCTGCGATAGCCTTTTTCTGATTTAGAAGTGATAGGATAAATGGAAGGCAGTTAATCAACACTACTCAATTCCAACTCTTGGCATACTTATTTTTTACAAAAGAAAAGTTGAATTGATCGTCTCGTAATAACGCCTCCATGACTGAAAGAACAAGCGTGTTCATTTAGAATGTTCGAAATGCCGACGCGCAGAAAATTGTTGAAAGTTAAGTTTGTTTTTGAATTTCGCGCAAAGCTACTTGAGGGCTATCTGCGCTAACCGTCCCTAATTTAGCAGTGTAAAACTAGAGGGAAGGCAGCTAGTCATCACTACCCACCGCCAAGTCTTGGGCTACTCTTTTACCAACGAATAGTGGGATTGACGGTCACATTATAACGCCCCCACCGCTGAAAGGGCGACCATATTTGGTGCGACCGGAATTCGAACCCGCGACCCTCACATTACGAGTCGAACGCCTTAACACGCTTGGCCACGCCGGGCCCTTGAAAGTTATGATTATTTAATTTTGTTTGATTTCTAAACCTCAACAAGGAACGGATTTTATTTGTTGACTCCACGTATAATGAAATATATAATATAATAAATAATATTGAAATATTAACTGTTCCATAGTTAAATAGTTTTCTTTTTATTAGTTTAAGGATAACGAGTGTAGGTTAGCCTTAGAAATCAGTTGTTGCTTTGCGTAAATCCTACAGACAGAGACTAAATATTTGAAAATATGTATATCTGCATACAACAAAACTTCGAATATTGTTTTCTCCTTCGTCATTTCAAAAGTCTTTTATCCCCTTCTAAATATCCCCTTAAGTGGTAGTTGACTTGCCAATAGCTAGAGGGTTAATCCTTTTAGCACACATGGTGAAACACATGTTTGACACACACAAGTTATTGGAGATTATATCTACGCCAAGGAATATATTAAAACGTTTAATATCGCCGAGAAACTTGCATTCACAACATTAATATTAAATTTAAGACCCCGTGAATGGAGAGCAAGTGGATTGAGCATAAAGTGCCTAACAAGGAGTAGTTTAGGAGTTAACCCTTTAGCTCACCTGGCAGAGCGTTTTGTTTGGCATGCAATATTTTTTTTATATAAGTTTGATCACTGGACATGAAAAGATGGATTACTACAAATAAAGATGGCTTTCAATTGGTGGTAGACCCACGATTATGAAATTAGGCCTAACAATCTTTCTTGTTTGTGATAAAAAAAATATTATAGTAACCCTTTAGCTCACCTGGCACAGCGTTTTGTTTGGCATGCAACATTGTTTTTATATAAGTTTGATCACTGGACATGAAAAGTTGGATTACTACAAATAAAGATGGCTTTCAATTGGTGGTAGACCCACGATTACGAAATCAGGCCTAACAATCTTCCTTGTTTGTGATAAAAATATTATAGTTTAAGTTAATAACATGTAACTTGCTGATTATTTTTTATCTCGTTTGGTAAAGCTGTGGCTTAGCACAAAAGAATAATCGGGTGTGATTCCTTCCAGGGGGAGTACAAGGAACCTACTAACAAGTAAAGATAAGTAATTGACGAATAGAACTACGGAGGTTCTACTATCAAATATAAAATATCAAATATTTGATATCATACTCTGTTTCATTGTTATAAACACTACTAAGTGTATTGTACATTTTAAAAATTTATTGCAACTTAGTGTGAATGAGAAATTTCAAGCTCCTAGGTTCTTTCCTTTTGGAACTATGGCAGTCGTACACACGTATTCCCTTTTAATATTGTAGACTGCTTTACATGTTTCTCAAATACACAAGAATTTATTTTACTCATTTCCATGTCTTTGATCTGTACCATACCTAACAAGTCCACCTTCGGGTCAGCGGCAACTGTCCAGACTTGTAACGCTGAAATCCCTGGCTAGATTCTCCGTGATGAGATGAGTGCAGATAGCCCATATTCTAGTTTTGCGCTAAACAAGAAACAATAACAATCACACCAGCCTGCGATGTTTTTATTGTCTTGAAATATTTAAATGCTCTAAATTAAATCCTGTTCCCAGAATTCGAAAATATCCACTTTTCTCCGTCACCTAGAGGTTATTCACAAAAGGTCAAAACGCAATACATAAATGAAAGTCCAAAACATGTAGTTTTGAGACTAAGAGATATAGATTACGTACAAACAGATCAAGATAATTGATAACGTATATTCGTTTGACTTCAGTGATCTTCCCTTTTCTGCAGTTTGTGAATACTTTTTGTTAGCAAATATAACAATTAAAAATGTTCACTGTAGTATACGAAATAAAGATTTGACCCAAGTAAGTGTTCACTTCCAGGTTTGTAAAGAAATCCTTACATGATGGAGAAAATTGAATATTATTTTCAAAATCTGCGTAGCTGGATTGTGGAAAATTCGTCATTAAAACTAAAACAACTTTCATGAAGTTTAAATTCACAGGCTCGTGTTATCAATGCTGGTATAGTAGTGCCATCTGTTTTCTAAAACAGTACACAGATTAAAAACTATTTTTAGTAACTTAACATTAAAGTACTTGTTAACATTACTCGTAATAAATTATAAGGGACAATAAAATCAGTATTTTGAAAATTAAAATATATTTTCTTAACCACTAGAATTTGAGGATAGGAAGTTTTCTGAAATCAAACTTTAAAACGAAATGAATTGTTTGTTCGTTTTTTGAATTTCGCACAAAGCTACTCGAGGGCTATCTGTGCTAGCTGTCCCTAATTGAGCAGTGTAAGACTAGAGGGAAGGTAGCTAGTCATCACCGCTCACCGCCAACTTTTGGGCTATTCTTTTACCAACAAATATTGGGATTGACCGAACATTATAACGCCCCTACGGCTGAAAGGGCGAGCATGTTTGGCGCGACGGGGATGCGAACTCGCGACCCTCAGATTACGAGTCGCACGCCTCAACACGCTTGGCCATGCCAGGCCGAAACGAAATGAAATAACGTCAAATAATAGCAAAGTTATAATACTAATTGGTTGAAACATAAATCATTACAAGTATAAAAAATTAAAACGGTTCACATTAACCTTGAAATTGAATTCAGAAATTGTGAATTTAATCAATCCATTCCTAAACATAGCTAAAAATAAAAATATTTGATTGTTTTAAAATCTTAATTCTGTAATGATTTATTTAAATTATTTGTAATTAAATTGATAATTTTCTTCTGTAAAGTTCGGATTTCTAAAGAACAGATAACCAAGAGCCAATTTTCTTGAGTACATGGGAAAAGATAGGATAAAGTTAGCGTCTATACATGGAAGATGTAGCTAATATACGTATTTACTTTCATCATTACTGCAAGCATACAGTAGAAACGTAACGCTTAAACTGATGTCACCTTTAGTATTATACCTTATAGTGGATATGTAGTGTTTAAACTGGTACTTTCATCACTATTATAAGCTTATAGAAGTGTTTCAACTGATAGTCCAGGTTCGAACTTTAACGTAAAAGCTAGTATTCATACCCCTATGTACGATTTTAAAAGATGTTAGTTTGTTTGTTTGTTTGTTTTAGCAGAGATTTACACAATTGTTATCTTTGCTCTTTCCACCTCAGGAATTTAACCCTGTATTTAATCGTCTGTAAATTGGTTAGAAGTAATGGTTTTAACGAAGGGTCTTTTTTAATTAAAAAATATAAAACTAACAACTTGTTTTATGGTGAATTTCAATTTCAGACATACTTGTGACGTGAGTTTTTTTTTACGATTTTATAAAATCAATGATTGTTATACTTTAGGTATTGTGAGTACAATTAAAATCTAAGTGCTTTTGATATCTGAACAATATTAAGTAATGTTACTTGTTTAATCACAACTGTGAGTTATCAAATTTCATAAAGAAGGTAATTTTTTTGTTGTAAACATTACTTTTATGTGATCCTTGAAACATTAAGAACAGGCTGGGCATGGTCAAGATACATTTCGTAAGCTTGTATTGTGAACCTAAGGGCTTATTAGTTCAAGACCATTATTTCAAAAATGCGCGCCACACTAGAGATGTAGGTGCAATATAAAAGTGATGATGAAATCTTAATATTTGTGTCAAACGACAGTAGCTTAAGAGTTAACGAAAAGTGTTGGTCACTGGCTACCTTCCCTCTAGTCTGTAAGTTCCAACTTAGGAACGTATATAACAGTTATGTGTTTAAACAAAACTGAAGTTTCTCAGACATTTACCTACGCTTGTATTATAATGGAGAGAATCCGGGGAACAATACCCGTGTTAGAAAGTTTCGAATCATTAATGCAGTATAAAACTTTAAAATGAAATTATTTCATAGTTACATTCCATGAAGTCTTCAAATGGATTTTTCAGATATGTTAAAAAGCGTTCAATAGGTGACACTAAGGTTAAAAGTTGAACAAAAAGGTACACGTATGTATACACTAACGCTTAAATAATGACTTTTTCAATAAAATTTCATCTTTACTTACTTTTTGTTTCGTGATAAGTTACAAACATGTTTGACATTTGGAATTAGTCTTTCAGTTAGATAAAAAACAAATTGAAAAATTATACTAATTCAGAAAATATTAACAAAATGATTCATCAAATACAAAGTGATATTTTAAATTTCTTTGTCATTTTCATTTTTTCATTATCAAATAACGTATCAGGTTCATTTATATAACGAATAAGTCTGTGTTTATTAATCATTTATTGATTTTAAATGGTTTATGAATATTATAAAATGTATGCTCATTTTCATCGTCACTGAAATAAGAAAAATGTATTATCTTTGAAATTTTTATGGGTGTATTAAACGCTTAGTAGAGAGCGCTGTTTTCACTAAAACGGAACGTCTGACTGCTCTAACCCCAAGTGTATGATTATGGCAAGTGATTGCAGCGTTAAATATGCGGTGATTTTCTTTTAATAAATTAGATAAATATTTCAGCTATTAATTTAAAATGTTAATATCATTGTTTACTGCTAATATTGTGAGTTAGGTACGATATTTTCACTTTTAAACTCTTCTGAAAACTTTTTGAGGCTTTACTACCTAAAATTGTCAACTGTTGCGTGAAGCGTTAGTGATACGTGCGGTGTTGGTAACACTGAACAGCCGAAGTCAAATAATTCTATGGTTGGTTGAAGGAATTGGAGCTTATTGTTTTCTTTTGTGGCTATCGCTTCTTTTGTTTGCTATTACTAAACATATACTTGTTATTTAACAGCTAAGTTTAAATGATTGTAACTGGATATGGCAAGCTGGAAGTTTATTGGTCCTGATGCCGACTCGACCACAATAAATGGGTAAGTCTTCCCTTCCTGTACGGTAATTTTATCAGAACAAAAAGTACAGTATAAATAATTTAGTCTCTGTAAATACATTCCCAAATAATTTAAAGTTAGTGAAGAAAAGTCAAATACCTATTTGTATATTGTTAACGATTTTAGTCTTTTTTTTTAAAATATTTACTTAATATTTAACATTTATTATTAACGTCGTTAAGCTGTTAAATTTACATTTCTCTTAACTTGAAAAACTGTAGTAGTAACTGATATGTACTGTGTATATTCATAATGATAAAAATATGGATATAACAAAAAGGTTTGGTAAATCTTTCAAAAATTAAAACTATAATACCGTAGTGCTTAAGAAGATAAAAAGGTCCCTGAAACGTTAAGGTATATATATATATTGTATTACGCATGTAATAATATAGGTTTTATAGTTAATTAATACAAAGACTTGAATGTTACAAAGTTTTATGAGAGCATAGTATAGAAGCGTTGATAATTTAGACGCTTGCTGTTTTCTTGAAACTGAATAGGAATAAATCAAGATACATGATAACATAAAGATAAGAATTAGGTCCACAGTTGTATATTGTTTTTTAGAGTTGTGCTACATAAAGAAAAGCTAAAGCCTTTCATTGTGTTGACATAGATGGTGTAGCCTAAACTTGTTGGTAGTCACTAGTTTGTAGTATAGCGAAATCAACAGAGCAATGACGAGTTTATGTATCGTATTCTACTCCACATCATCAGTCAATGTGTTATGCTGGTTTACATTTCCTGGTAATAAGTGCACGTTGGGCCTACTCTTGCTTTACCTCTGGGGTATTTCAAACAGAAATTAATAGTCTCAAAACTGTGTATAATCGTTTCATATCTTAATTATGTTAGGATAGTTGTTCACTTAATTTAAAACAAGTTAAAGCCCAAGATGCATATAATAATAAAAAACTTTAATGGTTGTAGAAAATCAGATCTTGTTTTGAAAACAGAAAACTTGGTTGGTGAAAAGCTAATATCACATGACCCTTCATCACGAATTTATCATACTGTACTCCACATGACTAGTTTCTGTATCGTACTGCATCTTACATGACTAGTTGTCAACCTGTAATCTACATAACGAGTTTGTTTATCATACTCTACACAATATGACTATTTTATCAAACTGCACTCCACATGACTAGTTTCTGTATCGTACTGCATCTTACATGACTAGTTGTCATACTGTAATCTACATAACGAGTTTGTTTATCATACTCTACACAATATGACTATTTTATCATACTGTACTCCACATGACTAGTTTCTGTATCGTACTGCATCTTACATGACTAGTTGTCATACTGTAATCTACATAACGAGTTTGTTTATCATACTCTACACAATATGACTATTTTATCAAACTGCACTCCCACATGATTAGTTTGCGTATCGTACTACACTTCACATGACTAGTTATGTTATACTTTACTCGAAATGACTACATTAACACACTTTACACAACATGACTAGTTGTGACATACTGTCCTACATATGATTAGTTTCTGTATCATACTGCATTCCACAAGACTATTTTCTGTATCATACTGTACTCGACAAGACTAGTTGGTGTATCATACTCTACTTCTACTTTACATGACTAATTTGCGTATCGTACTATAGTTCATATTACTAAACTGTGTACAATTTTGTACTCTGCATGACTGGTTTGTTTAGTATGCTCTGCTCAACGTGACTGGTTGTGACATACTGTATTACACGCGGCTAGTTTCTGTATCATATTATACTTCACTTGACTAGTTGTGTGTCACACCATATTCCACGTGACGAATTTGTCATACTCTATTCAACATGACTAGTCATGTCAGACTGTATAACATACGACTAGTTTGTTTAGTATACTCTACTTTAGTCACGTATTGTATTCGACATGACTACATTGTATATCATATTGTGCTATACATATTTAGTTTGTTTATCATCACTCAGCATGACTAGTTGTGTCATACTGTAGTCCACATGACTTTTTTATATATTGTACTGTGCTCCATATGACTAATTTATCACACTCTCTTTCACGTAACTAATTTGTGTATCGTACTGTACTATACATGACTAGTTTAGGTATCATTCTATATTCAATAATATATCAATTTAAATACGATATACTAATCTCGTCTTCTATTTGCTGTTTAGCTGATATTTAGTTATTATATTTTTATACTGTTCAAAGTCTTTGTTCACATTTAATATTTTACCTTATCTTTATCATTTGGACAGTTTTATTTTAAGGGGATTTTATTTTTATCGTCTGGTTAGTTTCTTTTAACGGGTGTCTTTATCACCTGAACATTCATTTAATAGAGGGCTTATCTTTACCACTAACACAGGCATGTAAAGTGAATATGACTTTTTTAAACGTTAGTAATACAGATGTACAAAATGGATGTTACTGCTTTACACGTTAATAAACAGGAGTGAAAGTGGATGTGACTACTTTGAACACGTAGATTTACGTGAATCAATACTGATGTGTTCATTTCTTTCAATAAGTTACTGTTTACCGTTCTGATGGAACTGAAACATAAAATATATTTCACGATAACTAATTTGTTTTTTTTTTTTTTTTTGTTTCAGAGAAGATTTTATAACTGGCAGAAAGGTAGGTGTTAATATATTTTTGAACTTTCTTTGGTGCATACTATATTTCTTGATATCTTCAAACTACATTTATAATGTATCAGTTATGAATTCCTGAATTAGAAAGTACGTGTCATGGTTATAAACAAGTTTTGCCGTTACAAAAATCTCGCAAATTAATACTTTAAAAATATTTAAATACGTAGGAACAGAAACTAAGTTTTTTGCAAGACTCTGAGTACGTTTATTTTACAATTGTTTTTACTAGACGTGTCAATTAAAAGATAAAATACATAATTTAAAAGTGACCTGCGTTGCAGGGTGTATGTGTAGTGGTCAGCAATATAAAGAAAAACTACACATGTTGATTGTTCACTCTAATTGAATGCTGAAGGCATGCCCACAGGTCAGGGGTCAGATGACCCCCTATTTCGGAAAAAAACCATACTCTCTCGGAGAGAAATTGAATAAGAAAGGGGGAAGAAAAGGAAATAAAAGAAAAAAAAACGATAGGAAAAGAAAGGAAAATAAAGTTCTTAAGGCTTATTTTTGACCATAACCTGACCTTTATTCCACACATCAAGCAGCTTCATGTTGTGTGTACAAGGGTGCTGAACATCCTCCGCGCCTTCTCTTCCACCTCTTGGGGAGCGGATCGGTGTTAGTTTAATTAAAATAATTGTATTTCAACTAATCTTCATTGTGAAAATTGACGAGAGTTTTCATCAACAAATTTCGTGAAATTTGGCTTAATATCTATGCTCAATGAGCATCTTAGCTCTGCCTCTAAATTTATGTCAGTAAGCCAAGATCTAGAGTAGAAAATGTTGACTTGCACACCCATGTGGATCCAAACATATAAAATAATTTGAAATAGCTATCTTTAAATTTGGAAGACTCTAACTGATCAGAATAGTGAGTCACATCTCTCTGACAGAACGTTTTTGTTTACCTTTTATGTGTTCTACACTTTGCAGGGTAAGCATCTCGTCAATCACAAATCCACACTTATCCAAAGACAAAAAAAGATGTAATATCCTTACTGAAATTTCCTCAGTCAAATTGAAATGGATCATGGGAAAATTCAATTATCAATTTCAAATTTACATAGAGGTCATCTTTAGCATCAGATAAAATCATAGCCCTTATTATTTTCTAGAAAAGTATTCAACTTTGCAAAATGTGTCAAATCATTCTTTTGTAATTATCTGAAATCCATGAATAAACTGTGATTGTTCGCTTATTATTTTACCTCTTCCCTGAAGCTTCGTATTTAAATTATTCAATTGAACCATCATGTCGCACAAAAATTACAAACCACACTGCCATGACAAAGTTTCAATTTCAGGGAAATTTTCAATCTTACCTTTTTCAACAAGATACTCTTTTATTTGAAGAAATAACGAAGTAAATCATCCCAAGACTTTTCCTCTACTTAGCCATCTTACATTTGAAAAATCAGTAAGATCGTCACAAGTACAGTCACTGTTTTACTTCAAAGACTCAACAAACTGTCGATGGACGAGAGAGCTTCCACTTCTAATATAATTCACAATTTTTTTTTTTACAACAATGTACATCAGATTTTTCAATTCATCACTTTTAAACATCTGAGCACATACATTTTCCTGATGCAAAATGCAATGGAAAAATGGCAGTGTGGACTTCAGATTATTTTCAATTAAATGCTGCTTCAAAAGATAAACAAATCCTAATTTATCTCCAATCATGGCGGGAGCGACATCTGTTGTGACAGAAACCACTTTTTTAAAATCTAGATTGAATGTTTTGATATTTCAAGAAATGTTTCAAAGATGTTTTTTCCACATGTTCGATCTCGTAATCCACAAAGGCCAAGTATTTCTTCCCTCACTTGAAGATCTGAAGTTACATGAACCCAAAATATCAGCTGTGCAGTGTCAATAACATCTGTTGACTCATCTAGTGCTAAATAAAAATACAAACAGTCTTTTAGTTTTTCAAGCAATTGATTATCTATGTCTTTCGCTAACTCCAGCATTCTGTGGATAATTGTTCTTCGACTTAATTGCAAATTATTCACCTTTTCAAGAATATCATCTTTTATTTTTGAATTATAATTCTCCTGGCCCGGCATGGCCAAGCGTGTTAAGGCGTGCGACTCGTAATTTGAGGGTCGCGAGTTCACATCCGCGTCGCGCCAAACATGCTCGCCCTCCCAGCCGTGGGGACGTTATAATGTGACGGTCAATTCCACTATTCGTTGGTAAGAGAGTAGCCCAAGAGTTGGCGGTGGGTGGTAATGACTAGCTGCCTTCCCTCTAGTCTTACACTGCTAAATTAGGGACGGCTAGCACAGATAGCCCTCGAGTAGCTTTGTGCGAAATTCAAAAACAAACATAATTCTCCAACAAACCTTCAATAACCACAATCAATATTTCTTTTACTAGTTCAGTATCAGAAAATGATTTCTTTTTTGAGCTAGAATCCAAGCTACTTTATAACTAGCTAACGTAACTAGTTCTACTGATGATAAAAATCTTTTAGGTCTCCCTTTTGTTCATGAAGTTGTGCTTTCAGATGGCTAATTTTATTCATACGATTTTTGCTATCAACTGGAAATTTTACATCAAATTCGTTGTGAAAATTGTTAAAGTGTTGCTTAAGGTTGTATACTTTATTATTCCTAAAAACTTAGTTACACAAAAGACACTGACTTATTATTTACTTCAATCACTACAAATTTCAACTCCCAACTTTCGTTAAATTCACGTTTCACCAGTCACGCGCTATTTTCTTTTCGTCAGTAATGCCAGAATCAATTAAACTGTCTTTATTTTCTGAGTGTTCACCATCACCTGGAATCTTTCGCTTTCGAATTATTCACTTATCCATATTACGGGATTAAAAATAAAATATATTTAAACACTTGAAAGTTATACGATAAAAATATGTTTGCAAGTGCATGCAAAACAACGCACACTCGATAACAAGCATCTAAACCAGACTGACGTTAAAAAATGGGCGGAGTCTGTGGCAATGATAAAGCGTGCGACATTTGTGATGACGTGAGGCAGTGCAGTTGCTGATTACCAAATTTGCGATAAAAAATAATTGATGGAAACAGTTGATTCCTTAACGCGAGCTAACCACACTTGTGCTATCCACTGGCCAAAAAGGTACCAACCGCTGCGCTAAACTGTAACTAGAAGATACAGGTGAAGAACAGTCAGATTTAAAGTGAACCTTATTATGGAAAAAACTGCAATCGAAACGGTACTGTACGTAAACTGTGTTGTTGTTTTCACATATATTTTAAACACGGAAAAATGATACGCTTCCTGTTGTATTCTACTTTTTCCTGATATTTCTGATAATTCCACTTAATGTGACAGGAGAATCTCACTTATGACAAGTGTCAGTCTGATTCGAGGTGCTCCCACTTGTCTCAGTATTAAGAATTCAGTATAAAGAACTATAATTCTGATCAATCTATCAAACTGTAATGGGGTAAAAATAGAAGTCTGGGAACATACTCGTATTGGTATGGTACAAATAGAAGTCTGGGATCTACGCAGAATGGTGTGGTACTTATAAAAGTCTTGGGGATCTACGAAGAATGGTGTGGCACTTATAAAAGTCTTGGGGATCTACGAAGAATGGTGTGGTACTTATAAAAGTCTTGGGGATCTACGAAGAATGGTGTGGTACTTATAAAAGTCTTGGGGATCTACGAAGAATGGTGTGGTACTTATAAAAGTCTTGGGGATCTACGAAGAATGGTGTGGTACTTATAAAAGTCTTGGGGATCTACGAAGAATGGTGTGTTACTTATAAAAGTCTTGGTGATCTACGAAGAATGGTGTGGTACTTATAAAATCTTGGGGATCTACGAAGAATGGTGTGGTACTTATAAAAGTCTTGGGGATCTACGAAGAATGGTGTGGTACTTATAAAAGTCTTGGGGATCTACGAAGAATGGTGTGGTACTAATAAAAGTCTTGGGGATCTACGCAGAATGGTGTGGTACTAATAAAAGTCTTGGGGATCTACGAAGAATGGTGTGGTACTTATAAAAGTCTTGGGGATCTACGAAGAATGGTGTGGTACTTATAAAAGTCTTGGGGATCTACGAAGAATGGTGTGGTACTTATAAAAGTCTTGGGGAAGAATGGTGTGGTACTTATAAAAGTCTTGGGGATCTACGAAGAATGTTGTGGTACTTATAAAAGTCTTGGGGATCTACGAAGATAGCATTTTGGGTAAAAATAAATTATTTCAAATATTTTAGTCAATTATGTGATTCAGCCTTGTTGAAAAGAACACGGATTATATAGATACAAACTTGGAAGTGAACATGGGCCATTCAGACATAGACTGGAAGCAGGCAGAACCATTCAGACATAGACTTGGTTTCGCTAAGAGTGAAGTTTAATGAACTGTGGTTTTTGAGTGTTGGCGAGAGACGTCGTGTTTGTAAATGAACATAGCAAAATAATAAGTGTTATTACTTCAGCTTTTAATAAATAAATAAATAAATCACAAATATCATAACAAATAGTCCAGTTCGATAATTGGAATTACTTACTGTTCACAATGTCACACTGTTGACCACTTCGATGTAAAGGCAAATAACGATAATTGTGTGTAATAAACGTGTTTTTATTTCGTAAAATCCACATCATGAATAATCTTGTGATCATAACGTTCAATTCAGGTTTCGATACCTGCGATGAGCTCTGTAGTTAAGTATGTAAGAGGTAGACCGTGATACGGATACAGTAAGACGCACAGTGTAAGATTGTTTGTTGTCATTTTGAATTAAGCACAAAGCTGCACAATGAGTTATCTGTGCTCTGCCCACCACGGGTATCGAAACCCGGTTTTCAGCGTTTTACGTCTGCAGACATACCACTGAGCCACTGGGGTAAGAGGTAGGCACTGCTGAAATAGAACTCGTGTATCTTGAGTATAAATACAACAGCTTTGTGATTTAAACAACGCACGAGCCATGTTTATGGAGTAAGGCACGTGAGTGCACCAGAAAGAATTGTAACGATTATAATTCACCATTGTTCATGGATGAGTCCTAGTCTTGCTGTTGTACCACTGTTATGGACGTTTCGGAATTTTGAAATAATTTGTTGGACGGTACGCAAAAGAATGCTATGAAAGAGAACAGAGCTGTATCTGTACAGAACAATGTACATTGAGAGACAGGGTGGGCTATGGTGAAACCATTCACTGATGTATTTAGCGAATCTTCCATTGTAATGAAATATGTCGTTCTGGAAGCAGTTAGCTCACATTATGGCTACTAATGTTTGGTGAAACACCAGATCGTTTTGCTTTGCTAATTTTCTAATTTGAGGAATGTTTAGAGAAACATGCAATCAGGCCTGCACACAGAATGATAGAAATAGTAGTTCTGATTTGCGATATCAAAAGCCAACACTTGTTGTACGATGCTCAATCAGCATGTAAAGCATACTAATGCTATGGCGTCTGAAATTTTGTAAAAAGTAAGTGTCGTGAGATTAAATTTGGAAGAAACTTTATATGAAATACAGCTTACAGTATTGCATGTTTGTTGAAGTAAAAATCCCCAAAATCCAAAGGAAAATCAACAAATAATTGTTCTGTTGTAAAACTGCATGGGGAATTAGATTCAAATTAGCATAAATATGTGTGTTTTATTATAATAAAGTTGTATACTACCCATATACAGAGTAATTATTAATTTAAACAACTCTGTACAACAATAGTAAATTAGCTATTGTATACGCACGTCTCTGCAATACTGAGGTAACATGTTAGTGTGTTCCATTATTCTGGGGTGATTTTCCATAAATAACTTACCTACAAGTTTAACCTGTTCAGTGTCGCAGACGAGATAACTCGTCCAAGCCGATCATTAACACAGTGCCACGGACGAGTTAATTCGTTTCTCAATAATACCTAACTTCAACGCTAGACGTCAGCACCATACATGCATTTGACCTACTTACAAATTATTTCACTTTCGATCCAAAATGGCGTCACGAAAAAAGTTACAAAATGAAGAAGCATCAGAGTTGTATTGTAGCAGCTGAAATACTTGGCAGTTAACAGGTTAACGTTGCCAGCAGTGCCATAATGGTTATATATTAAAGCTAGAACTCTCAGCCTTTCTTCTATTTGTTTGCACCTCAGGTAATTGCTCAACCCTTGGAGAACAGATGCTAAACATTCATTAAGATTAAGATATATGGTACACTGAGGCTCGCTTTTAGCATCAACTAGTATCTGGGGCCCTGTCACGAAAAGATCTAGAAAGCTATCTTGTCTTCATCTATGAAATTTTTCATCAAAAACATCAGTATTTGGCATAACTTTCCTGTAAAAATATGAAGCCTGTTAAATATCAGGGACAGAAACGTCTTTTGTGAGTTTTGATGACCCACGTTTCTAAACTGATGCTGCAAGCTTTGAATGTGCATCAAATCTGGAGAAACGATTACTGATAATTTGGTTAATAAAAGGAATGGTTACTGTTTACTTGCAGTAATCCTCCACGGAACTATATTCTGTATTAGTACGTTAGGCTTCTCGTTGACTAACCCTTATCATGTTAGCATTAATATTAGATTTGTTGACATTACTGCTGTGCTTGAAGATTCAGTGTAAATAATCACGTACGTTCGCTCTTAGTGAAGTCAGTTCCCTACAGGCGGGCCCGGCATGGCCAAGCGTGTTAAGGCGTCCGACTCGTAATCTGAGGGTCGCGGGTTCGCATCCCCATCGCGCCAAACATGCTCACCCTTTCAGCCGTGGGGGCGTTATAATGTGACGGTCAATCCCACTATTCGTTGGTAAAAGAGTAGCCCAAGAGTTGGCGGTGGGTGGTGATGACTAGCTGCCTTCCTTCTAGTCTTACACTACTAAATTAGAAACGGCTAGCACAGATAGCCCTCGAGTAGCTTTGTGCGAAATTCTAAAACAAACAAACAAACCAAAGTTCCTTACAGTATTGTTATATTAGGGAAACACCAGAAACAATATTTTGGTTTGGACATTGTAAATTTATAGATGTTTCTTTCAAATAGTAAATTGAACATTGTTAAACATTTTAACAAGATTTTAATTTAAAGGATTCCAGGATTTTTAGATAAACCATAAAAATTTTCTTATCTTCAGCTATCTAGATGTCGGTAAACACTTCAAAATTATCACCTCCACACACAATAACCTTACACGTGAAGTAAGAATGGATGACGTAAAGATAACCTTTCCCATTCTTCACCTATTCTCAACCCAGTGTGCAGTGGAAGACGTAATGAAGCTGTTCCATGCTGGATGACATTTTGATATATTTCCATTATTGCTTTAATAGAAGAATGTGGACGATATAGCAAACAGCAAAAGCATGGGGCTTCTTTGAACCCCCTCGAATCCCCCCCCTACAATGAAGGTCCGGTAACGGAGTCTGAAAACGAAAAATTTGAAAGGTTACTATTTATTATGTATTTATTTATTTGTTAGCAACTGCAGCTCAAACCACCACACTTGTTGAACTTCTATGAATCAATCAATCGCTTTTAGTGATAGACAGCTAATTACAGTTTCATAATGCTGGCTCCAGGTTAATACTTTTACTTTGTAAAATACAGCACAGCTGGCTATAGGTTCATACTCTTACTTTGTATGATACAACACGGCTGCCTATAGGTTAATACTTTTACTTTGTGTGATACAACACAGCTGGCAATAGGTTAATACTTTTATTTTGTGTGATACAACACAGCTGGTTATAGGTTAATACTTTTATTTTGTGTGATACAACACAGCTGGTTATAGGTTAATACTTTTTATGATACAACACAGCTGGCGAAAAGTTAATACTTTTACTTTCTATAATACATCACAGCTGGTTATAGGTTTATAGTTTTACTTTGTATGATACATCACAGCTGGCTATACCTTAATACTTTGTATGATACAACACAGCTGGCTATACCTTAATACTTTGTATGATACAACACAGCTGGTTATAGGTTAATACTTTGTATGATACAACACAGCTGGTTATAGGTTAATACTTTTACTTTGTATGTTACATCACAGCTGGCTATAGGTTTATAGTTTTACTTTGTATGATACAACATAGCTGGCTATATTTTAATACTCTGTATAATACAACACAGCTGGTAAATATTTGATATTAAGAAATATAGTTAAAACAACACAATTGATAAAAATATCGAAAAAAAGTAGCAGGTATAATAATCGTTAAGTTTTTGTTATATTTACAAAGTAAGTCGTGCGATTCGACGAAATATCTTCTTTCCTTAAACAAAAATATGACAAACAGTCATATTTAGCTATTTTTCAACCTATTAGTTAATTTCTATAGCTTGATATTTTTGTTTTTATGATACAAGACAGTTGGCTGTAGCTTGATGTCTTTACTCTAATAACTGGTTTATTATGAATTGTATTGTCCATGGGAGTTAGAACTCACTGCTGTTTTTATACATGTGACGTTGATTATTTTGGTTTCTGGTCTTTGTGAAGTGTCGGAGCAAGAGGATATTGACCAACTGCTCATCTGATTACAGAGTGAAGATCTAACTAATAACTTTATCAGCGGTCCGGCATGGCCAGGTAGTTAGAGTACTAGATTCGCAATATAAGAGTCGCGGGTTCGAATCCCCGTCGCACAAAACATGCTCGATCTTTCAGCCGTGGGGGCGGCATAATGTATCGGTCAATCTCACTATTCGTTGGTAAAAGGGTAGCCCAAGCGTTGACGGTGGGTGATGATGACTAGCTGCCTTACCTCTAGTCTTTTACTGCTAAATTAGGGGCGGCTAACGCAGATAGCCCTCGAACAGTTTTGCGCGAAATTCAAAACAAAACAAAACAAAACCAACGAGAGAGGTCGAAGTAGTAGTAAAATAAAATACCCGCAAAACTGTAAAGTTGAATGTATCTCGTCACGTGCTCAATGAATCGTCATTCCAAATTTGGTGAAGATCCATCTATAAGAGGTGAAGTAGTGGTAAAAAAACGCCCATAAAAACCGCAAAATTTTATTTACCTCCACATGGACCCAATTAAACTCCATGCTAATTTTGGTAAAGATCCTTCCACACCCTGCGAAACAGTTACATGGTCATACATCATACAGTACTATTGGACTTGTGGAGGTCAAGAAGTGCTCTGTTTCAAAATATTTTTATCGCTGTTACATGAATATCTCTCATCAAGCTGGGCTGACAGTTTTCAGGCATCCCCGAGTAATTTTTTATTCCGTTTTATCCCACGTTTTTCAAACTGTAAATCTCAAAGCTTGAATACGTACGAATTTTAATATAAACGAACTCGTTTCTTGTAGACAACAACGAAAACTGGAAAGCTTAACGTCTCATTTGTATGTACTTATATGTAGACGGACTCGTTGTTTCTTTTCCACAACAAAGTTACATGTTACAGCACATTTTAAGGAACTTGTTAACACAGCTTTTTCCAGAAACGATCGAAAAAAAACAACAAAACTGTCTGCATACCCTTACAGGCTTCCACCAGTCGTGTCCTCGTTTGCTGCTGTGTTCTTGAAATAGAACCGTCACTCAGGTAGGAGGCGCTGATTTGTCATAGTAGCATTGAAACGAAGAGACATAGCAGAAAGCCATCTGTCAAAAGACCAAAATGACACACTTCCGTTACTCCCATTAATCGCCTTATCAAACATCACTTCACAAAAGAAACTGAACGTTTTTTGCTAAGCCTACCGCTTTCGAGTAGGACCGCGTGACAGCTGTAAAATGAAAAGTTGGCTCCGTGTGGAGATTCTTTGTAGTATTTTTGTCATGCAATTAGCAACATCATGACTTACGGTAGCAATCTGTCTAATAACGAACGTGCAGTTCTGTTTTTACTCGTGTGCTATGTTAATGAAAAACATTTAGATGAATGGCACGTCCTTCTAATGTGTTCACCTTATAGCGCGTGAAATTATTTTATTCAAAGTGGAATTGAAAACCTGTTTATTGTTTTTACCAAGTTAAGATTTGTCAACCCATTTATTCTCTAACTTCTTTGGTCCGAAAGCGAATCTAAGAATGTCTTTTGTGTTAGCTTAGATTTATTAGAATTATTCTGAAATTTAATTAATGTTGTTGTGGTTTTCTTTTATAGCATAAACTTTAGGTTCAAATATTTGAGTCTTCGTAGTTCTAGAATCTTCAGTAAGTAAAATCAATTAGAATAGCAGTTTAAACTAGAAGTTACGTAGCAGTAACAAAAGTGCGCTCTCTATAGCTTTACAACAAATAAGCTATTTAAACATTAAAAACAAATAGTGACAAGATTGAAAATTATAACTAGGGCTAGCGCTTTCGTTATTATTTATTAAAACATAGTAAATATAAAGAATAACAAAGAAAACTGTTAATTTGTGTGTACAATATTATTAAGCCCAATGAGTACAATTTTTTTTTTCCAAGAAAGGTTAACTTTTTGTTACTAAGCACAAATTTCTGCCCGCTGCAGGTATCAGAACCCAAACTTTAGCGTTATAAGCCGTGTGACTTGTTGCTGAGCTATCTGGCGTGGTGATGATGAAATATAATTAACAAGTATGTAAATAGAAGTCGATGTTTTGGTTAATGTGAACTTTGACACGCTGGTACTGCAGTTTCCATTTTTTTCTCTTTGAGGTCACAGCCATTTTCAATTATTTTTCAGTCTGTTAAAGTCAACGTTTATTCTTCTGTTGGTCAAAAGCTGAATTATCTGAAGAAGCGCTTACGATAGCTCTTCAGTATTTTTAATTGTTTTGCTACTAGAATGGACGTTTGTTTCTCCCATGTTGAATGAAGTGACTGAACTTTAGGTACTTTGATTTGTTGTTCAGCGCAAAGCTACATAATATATAAATCTGCTCACCACTGATATCGAAACTCGATTATAAGCCCCAAGGTTTACAACTGAAACTGGATATTTTATGTTGTGGTATTCATCAGTGATTTGATTTTATCTTTTTTTTTAAGATATTGTCGATAAAAAAATCTGAAGTTCCCATACATCTGTTACTGCATATTGTTTTCGTGCACCATACAAAAAGGCACCAGTTAAAGTTGGCGATGGTGTAATAAAGTTACAGTAATCTTAACTTCCGACTTCACGCAAGTGAATTAAAAAAAAAAAAAAACTGTAGGAAAAGTGACGAATCACACTTTATTCTGGTCTTTCCAACGAACACAGTTAAGTTTTAATATCTCCAGACTAAATCTTGTGTAGTGTTAGAGGCAGGAACAGTGCTGACACATATCTTTGTTTACTAATTATTATATAGTATCAGAGATAGGAACAGTGCTGACACACATCTTTGTTTACTAAATCTTGTGTAGTATTAGAAACAGGAACAGTGCTGACACACATCTTTGTTTACTAAATCTTGTGTAGTATTAGAGACAGGAACAGTGCTGACACACATCTTTGTTTACTAAATCTTGTGTAGTATTAGAAACAGGAACAGTGCTGACACACATCTTTGTTTACTAAATCTTGTGTGGTATCAGAGACAGGAACAGTGCTGACACACATCTTTTGTTTACTAATTCTTGTGTAGTATCACAGACAGGAACAGTGCTGACACACATCTTTATTTACTCCATCTTGTGTAGTATCAGAGACAAGAACAGTGCTGACACACATCTTTACTAAATCTTGTATAGTATCAGACACAGGAACAGTGCTGACACATGTCTTTGTTTACTAAATCTTGTGTAGTATCAGAGACAGGAACAGTGCTGACACACATCTTTATTTACTAATTCTTATATAGTATCAGAGACAGGAACAGTGCTGACACACGTCTTTGTTTACTAAATCTTGTGTAGTTAGAGACAGGAACAGTGTTGACACACGTCTTTGTTTACTAAATCTTGTGTAGTTAGAGACAGGAACAGTGCTGACACACATCTTTGTTTACTAAATTTTGTGTAGTATTAGAGACAGGAACAGTGCTGACACATGAGTGATATCTCCAATATCAACTTCCTTTATAATGTGAACAAACTGTTCTTAAGGAGTGCTCAAATTCAGGAGTTAGAAATCTCAAAACTCCAGATGAAAACATTGTAGAATTATTTGTGGATGAACAAATATCGTATACAATAAGTCATTTCGGTGTGCAATTTATTTATTTCTTACGTAGCACTACATGTATTCTTTGTTTATTTGTTACTTAACGTTACATATTGGCTTTTTTATTTATTATTTAGTTACTATTATTATTTAAACATTTTTAAAATAATTATTTTCTAACTAAGTTATCAATCTTACCAGCATTTAAATATTGTGTTTATCTTCTTTTCCTTAGATAGAACAAAGTGAAATTATTTTAATAAATAAAAAAAGTATTTTGAATTTGTCCGCTAGCGTCCTCTCGTTTACTATAGAATAATTTGAAACTATAGTTAAATAAATGAAACAATTAAAACTATAATTACTTTAAAATTAATATGAAAAATTCAGTGGAATGTACATTATTTTTCCTATGTATTTGGGCAAAGTTTTAAGATGTTAGAAAATATTGTAAATACCAACTGGAGTAAGTTTATTACATGCTGGGAAAAGTGAAAATTTGAAATATCTGGCAAATTAGAATCTAATCATATGAGCAGAAATAAGTTTTTTTTAATGGACCAGTTTATTATAATGTATAAAATTATAGTTCATATTCAAAATCACGATAATTAATTTTTATGGTTGTATTTAAAACAGAAATTATGTTTGTTAAGGAATTTAGAGGCGATATACGCAAACTAAATTCTAGTTCTAGTATCTACCACTAGGTGGAGGGTTCAGCACAATAGTGTTGAAGTGATGTTTGAGCAAACTGAGTTTGGTTTGATTGATTCTGGCTAAGCACAAAGCTACATAAGACTTCTTATGCTGTGCACGGTACGGGTATCGAATTTATTTATTTTTTTTTATTTAGCGTCATAAGCCTACTAACTTATTGCTGAGCCACCATGAACGTTAAAGGGGTCATGACCTCAGACTAGTTCTATGAAGTTTTAGTTTGGTGTTCTTCCTATGGCCAAGCCTTTCTTCATTGTTTGATATACATTTATTAGGCTGCTCAATATGAAATACATATATGTACATCTACATTGTAATATACGAACCTGTCTTCTCAATATGAAATACATATATGTACATCTACATTGTAGTATACGAACCTATCATCAGAACTGTTGCTTAAATCATGTAGACCCCTTCGCGCCAAACATGATCGCCCTCCCAGCCGTGGGGGCGTTATAATGTGATGGTCAATCCCACTATTCGTTGGTAAAAGAGTAGCCCAAGAGTTAGCGGTAGGTGGTGATAACTAGCTGCCTTCCCTTTAGTCTTACACTGCTAAATTAGGGACGTCTAGCACAGATAGCCCTCGAGTAGCTTTGTGCGAAATTAAAAAACAAAAAAAAACAAACAAACCAGTCATGTAGTCAAGTTTTACTAATCTTTGAAAGTATAAAGTAGTGAGACAATATTTTGAACTGTTTTATTTACTCCTTTAAAGTTACAGTTTATCAGATCTTATTTTACTAATGTAATTTCCCCATAAATGTTCCACTTCTCGTTTTTTAAAATTAAGTTTGTTTTTTAAAGTTTGGAAATATAAACCAGATTATCAAAATACATACCAGTTCTGACCTCAGCAAGTACGAGACACCAAGCAGCAGAGTAACCGTTTACAGGTCATATTGTCCTCAAATAAACTGCGTAATTGCTATTTTAAATACTTAAAAAACTTAAGTAAACCATTGTGTAGCTTTGTACTTAACAACAAACAAATTTTAGTGCAATTTTGCAAGTGATTTAAAATATTGGAATAATATTTTTAACACGCCAATGCCAGACAGTTACAAGGCGCTAGACGTTCCCATCCATGGTCACGTGTCTTACTCGTGCTTAAAGCTAGCAACATACTGTATTGGTTTATTTTGGGCTTGAGTTGTTGTATAAATAATGCTTCTTTAATTTTGCTTTTGTTTATGTTTGTTTGTTTGTTTAGTATTTGGATGTTTTCTATGGTAATGTTGTGTTTATTTGATTTGCAGTGTTCGAAACGTATGAAGGTGACTTTTTGTGTTCTTTGAATCTGGTTTCGATTTTCTACTTGTTTCTTCAATAATAGAAGTCGTGGCAGTTTTCACATTGTATTTTATAAATAGTGTTGGTGTGGTGTTTGTCAGTGTAATTTTTATATAGTATTGACCTCAGTTTTGTGCCTGGTGTTTAATAAATTTGGTATTAACTGGAATGTCACATTTTGTTGCCAGTTTTTGCCAAATTTTGGTTATTTTTCTGCTAATGTCTGAAATATATGGTATGCAGCTGTATATGATTTCGTGATTTTTTAATTCGTGGGATATATTTATTTTTGTTAATTGATTTTGCTTTCTGTCTCGGTGTGTGCGTATAATGTTTTCTACGGTTTGTGGAGGAAACTTATTGATGTTGATGAAGTATTGTTTTATTTTGTCTAATTCTTTGTTAATTTTATCTGGTGAGCATAGTTTTACAGCTGTGTTTATTTGGTTTCTTAGTATGTTAAGTTTTTGTTTTGTTTCATGTGCTGAGTCCTAAGGAATGTATAGTCCACTATGGGTGATTTTTCGGTGGATTCCTGTTTTAAATAGTGTATCGGTTCTTGTAATTTTAAGGTTAAGAAATGATATTTGATTGCTTTCTTCTTGTTCACATGTGAAGTTAATGTTGGGATGTATAGAGTTAATGTGATTGAAAAAATTAAGTGTGTGTTCTGTAGATATGAATCCTGCAATCGCGTCGTCTACATATCTGTACCAGTATAGTGGTGGATGTAATGCTGTGTTAATTGCTTGTGTATCAACTTGTGTCATAAAAATATTGGCTAGAACTGGTGATACTGGGTTGCCCATGCTTAGGCCATTTGTTTGCATATAGTTGTAGTTGTTGAACATGACGTTTGTGCATCACGGATTGTTAATGAACTTCTTAGATTGAACACAAAGAGGTGGGATTTTTCTCAATACTGGTCGAATGAAGGCTTAATATGGTTATTTGTTTCCTCTGCTTCAACGTTGTGGTTTTGGTGTCAGTTTCTTTCAGAGAATGAAAGTTTTCTTTATGCTCATATTTGTAATATTATTAAATATATCGGTTGTCTAACTGATATAACCATCATTGCCGAAGGCTTCGCCAGAGGTGTCATCTATCGGCGATATTATACATTATTTGTGTAGAATCTTTACATTATATGATTGTTCGTCATAATGATATCTTGGATGTCACATTATTTTCTCGAGCTGGTGTTATGTTTCACCATGTTTATGTTTCTAATATGATGCTTAGTGACGCCTCTTTTATAACTCCTATTGCACGAATTTGCAAACTTTATGGGCGTGCATTAGGTAATCTAGTTAATTATTATGATAAGCGGAGAGGTTTGTGATTAGGAAGTTGGGTTTCTCAGGGAATGGAAGTGTTTGAAGGGATTACTGTCACTTCCCAAGTTTTAATGGTTCTTGGTATACAGTTTCACTCTAATAGTGTTGAGATGTATCGTATGAATTGGCATCATAACTTTCGACGAGTTACTCTTATTTTAACATCTTGACAACACGGATATTTATCCCTGAAAGGTCGAGTGTTGATTATTGATGCTTTAGTTGCCTAATTACTGTGGTGTCCTCATCAAGTTCTACATCTGGAAGAGTCTACTTTTGCCATATTACGAGAAGAGCTTTTCACCTTTCTGTTGGATGGAGGAGTGCGCAAAGTTAGCTAAGAGGTGTTGATTAAATCTGTTTGCAAAAAGGGGAAGAATTTTGAAACTGCTTCAGAATTACTTATCAGGACAATATCATGAGGTTTTAAGTTCCTTACTAGATTATTATTTTGGTCCCTATGGTGATTTGGAACTAGGTGCTGAGTTTTAATTTTCAAATGGTTCCTCCTTTCATGCGAGTTTTATCTCCATATGTTGCTGAGATCTTTAGAGGATGGATAAATATTTTCAGATGGATTCACTTGGTGGCCAACTGGCGATGTTCTGGTATATTTTCCAGTAACCCTAATTTAATGGAAAATCGTCGGCGAACATGTTTTTCCTGAATTTTTAGCTCCAGGTTTCTCACGCGACTTCGTGATTTATATTATAAGTCATCACTCATTTTCTCCGAGAATTGGTGTTGCCCGCTAATAGCGGATAAACGTTTCCATTTTCTTTATTCGTCTCTTCACCAGGATTGATCATCTTTACGTACTTCTCGAGTGTTTAAAGATGGATGCTTCCTCACACGTGTTTTTTTTTTTTCAATAATAATATTTTTATTTTTATTTGTTTCAGGTCTTTCCTTGCGAAAGATATTTATTGTTTTAAAGGATAATGCTCACCCCCATGTCCCGCATCAGTTTCTGGAGAAGTGTCGTACCCACTACTGACTGGCCTTCTATTTGGAAAGGTTTTGGTTATTTTTGTCGATTATCGGTATTGTAATTTAGGATATCTTATTTTTCATCATGCGGTCACTACCAATAGTAAGTGGCCTCAGCATAGCTAGGTAATTAAGGCATTCGACTCATAATCCGAGGGTCGCTAATTCGAATTCCCGTCGCACAAAACATGCTCACTCTTTCAGCTAGCCCCCCAGTGGCACAATGATATGTCTGCGGACTTAACACTAAAAACCAGGTTTCGATACCCGTGGTAGGCAGAGCACAGATTGTTTGTTTGTTTTGATTTTCGCGTAAAGCTAATCGAGGGCTATCTGCGCTAGCCGTCCTTAATTTAGCAGTGTAAGACTAAAGGGAAGGCAGCTAGTCATCACTACCCACCGCCAACTCTTGGGCTACTCTTGTACCAACGAATAGTGGGATTGACTGTCACATTATAACGCCCCAAGGCTGGGAGGCGAGCATGTTTGGTGCGACCGGGATTCGAACCCGCGACCCTTGGATTACAAGTCGAACGCTTTAACACGCTTGGCCATACCGAGCCACGTGTATCTTGAGTAATTACCATTAACTAATATTTCTTTATTATCCAGATAAGTACAGTTATTTTCATAAGATATCTTGAATAATTGATGTATTTTTGTTTATACCTCTTTTATGAGGGTGGGTTAACAAAGAAAAAAATGTCTACTGCGTCATCACAAGGTGTACGATATTTTGCGAAATATATATATATATATATATACTCTCAGAAGTCACATGATAAAACTTACATACAATTTAACTTCGTCTTTCACGCCATCATGTTCCCCGCTGGTACAGCGGTAAGTCTACGGATTTACAACTCTAACATCAGGGATTCGATTCCCCGCGGTGGACTCGGCAGATAGCTTGCTGTAGCTTTACTGTGAGAAAAAGACATACATACTTGCCATCTATTAACGACATTTTTCTATAATTCTTCATCCTTATTAAATAACTTAAAATAGTTTAATTACATTTCATTATCTCGGTAGATTCACATACATATTATTACCATTGATAAAATAGCAGTTTGCATCCATCGTATCAAGAGTTTGGTTTCATTACTACGTTCAGTTAAAGGCAACATCTATGTATTATTATTTTTAATGTCTTTTTTTTTTTTGTATCCAGTTATCACATATTTCTTAATTTGACCTGTATTAATGTTCTCATATTCATACGTTATTTTGTATGTGCCAATTTTTTGCATTAAATAAATTTTATCTTTAGCTACAATAAAAAATCTTGCTAATTTTATTAATCGGTCTATATTTCAGAAATATGTTTTGTTGCTATTTTCTAAATATTTGCATCATTTGATACGATAAGTGGTGCTACAGCCCTTTATCTGTATTATTTGATCAGTGGTAATGTAGTTCTTTATTCCCATTATTTGATCAGTGGTAATGTAGTTCTTTATTTCCATTATTTGATAAGTGGTAATGCAGTTCTTTATTTCCATTATTTGATAAGTGGTAATGTAGTTCTTTATTTCCATTATTTGATCAGTGGTAATGCAGTTCTTTATTTCCATTATTTGATCAGTGGTAATGCAGTTCTTTTATTTCCATTATTTGATAAGTGGTAATGTAGTTCTTTATTTCCATTATTTGATATGTGGTAATGCAGTTCTTTATTTGCATTATTTGATGTGGTGATAATGCAGTTCTTTATTTCCATTATTTGATGTGTGGTAATGCAGTTCTCTATTTCCATTATTTGATATGGGGTAATGCAGTTCTTTATTTGCATTATTTGATGTGTGATAATGCAGTTCTTTATTTGCATTATTTGATGTGTGATAATGCAGTTCTTTATTTCCATTATTTGATGTGTGATAATGCAGTTCTTTATTTCCATTATTTGACGTGTGGTAATGATGTTCTTTATTTCCATTATTTGATCAGTGGTAATGCAGTTCTTTATTTCCATTATTTGATCAGTGGTAATGCAGTTCTTTTATTTCCATTATTTGATAAGTGGTAATGTAGTTCTTTATTTCCATTATTTGATATGTGGTAATGCAGTTCTTTATTTGCATTATTTGATGTGGTGATAATGCAGTTCTTTATTTCCATTATTTGATGTGTGGTAATGCAGTTCTCTATTTCCATTATTTGATATGGGGTAATGCAGTTCTTTATTTGCATTATTTGATGTGTGATAATGCAGTTCTTTATTTGCATTATTTGATGTGTGATAATGCAGTTCTTTATTTCCATTATTTGATGTGTGATAATGCAGTTCTTTATTTCCATTATTTGACGTGTGGTAATGATGTTCTTTATTTCCATTATTTGATAGTGGTAATGCAGTTCTTTATTTCCATTATTTGATCAGTGGTAATGCAGTTCTTTATTTCCATTACTTGATCAGTGGTAATGCAGTTCTTTATTTCCATTATTTGATATGGGGTAATGCAGTTCTTTATTTGCATTATTTGATGTGTGATAATGCAGTTCTTTATTTCCATTATTTGATGTGTGATAATGCAGTTCTTTATTTCCATTATTTGACGTGTGGTAATGATGTTCTTTATTTCCATTATTTGACGTGTGGTAATGATGTTCTTTATTTCCATTATTTGATGTGTGGTAATACAACTCCGTCAACAATTTCATGATGAAACTTATTTCTGTTGCTATATATTTGATTAATACAACTCCGTCAACAATTTCATGATGAAACATTTCTGTTGCTATATATTTGATTAATACAACTCCGTCAACAATTTCATGATGAAACTTATTTCTGTTGCTATATATTTGATTAATAATTTGTTAACATCGTCCTCTTTACAAGAAAAATTTTACAATTCTATTTAGATAAGAATAAAAACCGATGATTTTTTTTAGAGTTATAGTGTCGTGATTTTTGAGATGGGGCAGATGATTGTTTATGGTAACAATATTGAAGTTTAATTATGAAAATAGTTTAGTTCAACAATACTGAACACAAATTACCCGACTTCTCGTTCTGACTGTTCCTACGTTGTAGCAGTTGAATGGCGTGTGAAATCAGTACTAAAATATCCCCGGATGTACAACCAAGAGGTTGAATGAAGAGTGAACTGAGTACTAAAATATCAAACCAAGCATCTTTGTCAGCATCAGTTCTGTCCTTAAAGGCATGTGCCTTTAGTAAGTGGAGAATAACTGACTGTTTTTCAACTAATTCTAACTATTGGCATTGTCTTGTTCTAAATCATTTGTAATGTCTTTCAACGAATAGTTTTGATTTAACGGTGGTGAATTGTTTTACATATGTTTCGTTAAGCTATTTTTAAGAAGATTCAAATAGACCTTGGGCTAGATCTACATCTCTGTACACTGTGTCACATTCGACAACTCTCTACACTGTATTGTATTCTACAGGATGACACTGTGTCACATTCCACAACCCGCTACACTGGTACATTCTTCAGCTCGGTACTCTGTGGTATATTCTATAACCCGCTAAACTGTGTCACATTCTACAACCCGCTACACTGGTACATTCTTCAGCTCGGTACTCTGTGGTACATTCTATAACTCGCTACACTGGTACATTTTTCAGCTCGGTACTCTGTGGTATATTCTATAACCCGCTAAACTGTGTCACATTCTACAACCCGCTACACTGGTACATTCTTCAGCTCGGTACTCTGTGGTACATTCTATAACTCGCTACACTGGTACATTCTTCAGCTCGGTACTCTGTAGTATATTCTATAACCCGCTACGCTGGTACATTCTTCAGCTCGGTACACTGTGGTACATTTTTCTGCTCGTATTCTTTAAATCTACTTTTATTACAAGTAAGTGACCTTGTAGTAAACAAAATAATAATAAGTACAAGAAGTATTAGTTGTTTTTATTTAAATATCTCTAGGCTTAACTACAGCCAGTTTATATTTTATATCCATAATTCATACACACCCGTAACCGTGGTGTCGAAAATTGACACCACAAAGGTTTTTTTGGATTTATTCTTGCTATATTCAAACATGTACGCTTGCATTTGATGACGTAACAAAGAAGAAAAATTCAGAACTTTACGTGACGTTTCCCAGTAGATCAGAGGTAGGTTTACAGACATACAAAGTTAAAATTGATGGTTTGATTACCCCGTTTTGAACAGAGCCCATATAGCTAATTTTGTTGCTCTTCACTAAAACAAACAAATAAAATTTCCCTAACTGGCGTTTGAGGGCTCGACACGTGGTACTTAAAAAAAACATGCCTCGCGCTTTCAAGTGCTGTGGTCTTACAAGAACAACCACTTCTGCGGCTGGTGCTGCTGACTAGTTGCCTTCATTTTGATCCTCAGTTCACAACGAAGGACGGCTATGCCTGAATAACAGTGATCTTTGGTGTCACAATTTAACCCACTTTGTGTACAAGTGTCGTTCAGAGAGACAAACAGGTGTTTCCTTTCCTACGTAAGTATACTATAGAATCTTAAGTGTGTTCTGCATACATATAATATAGAATATTAACTTTATCCGCTTATGTGTGCTCACAGTATCTGTACTTCTGTTATGGAATGATTCTCACGAACACGAAACGTGTTTTGTGTATACAGCTACATGATAAGAACCATTAGCTTAATGATTACTTAATTAGTAACAAACGGTAAGCAGATTTTACTTTCATTTCTGATGTGAATCCTGGTCTATGTCGCTTATTAATACCAAAGTACAATTAATTAAAATATATCATTAAGGCAGAAGCAGTTTGTCCGCTCCATTTATTACGAGTTATTCTTATTCGTCTGAGTAACAAAGCGAAACGTTTTCCTTTATTGATAAACCTTAAAAACTTTCTCGTCAGTTAGCAACTTGCTACGTTTTGCTCACGTCAGCTAATCAATCTGACGTTGTATGTATATATATATATATATATATATATATATATATAACTTATCCAACCATCGAAATGCTATTTGAGGATTTTCATCAAATTGAGTTAATATTAAAATTTGTTTTTGCGTACAGGGGGGGATTTAAATATTGCGTTAATAGCTAGGAAATAAGATCTATTTCAGCTCAACGTGTCACTATTTCGGAATGATTAGGACAAGCAATAAAATTATTTAAGGGTAAAGATAGTTTGATTTTTAACTCTATTGCTGAAATGAATTAATAACGATCTTTTAACATACGGCAAGTAAGTTAAACATCAAAAATTACTTATTTGATGAACAAATATATTTTAATCTGAGATTGCATCATGCAGACAGAAGACTGATTTATTAACCCTAATTAACCCTATAAGTCATGAGTAACATTGAACTGTGTTTGAGAAAATTAATTCCTGCACGAGATGTATTGTGAAAACTCTTGTTCCAGCATAGAAGCCAGGATATTTCAGTGATGTCGAGAAAACCCACTTGTAGAGAAATATATATGTAAAAACGGCTCTACGTAAAATATTTTCTCAACCCAAACGAGCTGTTTTTACAGCATATTTCACGACAGTAAGGTATTTTCCACTTCTGTGAAACGAAGATCCCAGCTCTGCACAAATTATATTATCCAACATAAATTTATTCCTATTTGTAACTTAGTTCGTTAAATGTTTACGTTTTTTGGGATTTTATAAGTTTTTACTCGGTGTGGGGAGTGGCCAATTCACACTGATTGGCTGTTAAACAGTGGTTTGTTGTTGTTGTTTTTAATCAATTATCGCGTGTAAGAAAATATGCCTAGTGTGTGTTTTCTCATCATGTGAAAGTCGACATATAGAGAACGTGACTAATAACGTGGCGGCATCTATATGTAGTTTATGAAACGATTGGGAGATGTATGAGTAATGTTTATTAAATTTATGTCATCGTCGAATTCGTATTAAGACTTTTAATTTCGTATCTGAATGTTTTTCCTTTCGATTGTGACATAAATAAACTTTTTAACGTGTAGTATTAACATTATTATTTTAAATAGTAATAATTACACAGTGCTTTGATTGGTGAATAAAACGTAATTAATTGTCAAGAAAAATGTATCGGTTCGGAATGTCTTCGATTTCAGTAGAATACATAAAATATATGTTCCTTTTATAATTTTGAATTGTAAGGTTTTAGACTTTATAATTTAAAGGTACCACCATCAGTGTTTTGATATAAATTACGTTCTTTTTCACGTTTATACACAGAATGATCAACATAATTCATTCTCCCTGCGACGTTTCTATCAACGAATGGTCATGTATTAATAATAGGAAGAGATTTAACGTAGATCAAATTGAAGGAAGTATCAACCTATATGAAATGTGTATGGGTTTCTCTTATAGCAAAGCTACGTCGGGCTATTTGCTGTATCCACCGAGGGGAATCGAACCTTTGAATTTTGCGTTACAAAGCCGGAGACTTACCACTGTACCAGCGGGAAAACGAATGAAAGTGAACCTAGTCCAAATTAGGGTTAGAGCTAATATATATGAAATGAGAGTAAGGCTTAACCTAGACCAAAGTAGAATGAGATTTAACTTATAACAAAATCCGAGTGAAAATTAACCTTGATCAAGTTAGAGTGAAATTTAACCTATAACAAATTAGAGTAAAAGCTCAGGGTATAAAATCAGGGCGAGAGTTGTCCAAGACGACTTCTAAGTGAGGTTGACCTAGACCAAAACTGCAATTAGAGAGGATAATATTTAATCCAGACCAAAATATAATAAGACTTAAGGGCCCGTGTTACGCTGCCGTAAATAAATAATACGTATTACCAGTAGTGGTTAAGGTGCTCGACTCGTAATCCGTGGGTCGCGGGTTCGAATCCCGGTCGCACGAAACATGATTGCCCTTTTAGCCGTAAGGGCGTTATAATGTGACGGTCAATCCCACTATTCGTTGGTAAAATAGTAGCCCAATAGTTGGCGGTGGGTAGTGATGACTAGCTGCCTTCCCTCTAGTCTTACACTGCTAAATTAGGGACGGCTAGCGCAGATAGCCATCGTGTAGCTTTGCGCGAAACGCAAGGACAAAAAAAATTACAATGCGTATTTTAACCAACTTAGAGCATATGTATATTTTACGTGAGTTGCAGTACAGGGTGTAAGAATACATAACATTACGTTGCTTTCAGATTTCTACCAAGAAATCATTAGCCTTTGCTCTCATATACGCAATGAAACTACCCGCTTAGACTTTATTAGGAATAAAAACTAGCCTTTAATACAAGAAATATGCTTAGCTTTACGTATTTTCAGTTTAGTCTCAACCAATGAAATATTTAATAAAGGTCAAAGCTGCAAAGAAAAAGACTGGAAAGAATCATGGGTATTTTATAAATCTGATAAACATTGTTTTTGCAGGTTGGGGTTAAAGAAGTATAGACTTATATATATATATCGGGTGAATTTACACTTAACGTAAAAGAATATATGCTCCACTGTATATCCATATGAAGGTGCAATATTCGTTCGTTTCCTTTCCAGAAGAGGTCACTAAACACAGCGTATCACCTGCGGGTATTTTGTACAATTATATTTACCAAATGTATTTTTTTTTTTTTTTTTCATGGGCCCTTCTGGTGAGTGTCCAAAGTAAACGTTAACAGAAATTAGGTGCGTCGAGATAAAATTAGCAAAGATCAGTGACGTAAGTTGACCCACCAATTAAATTATTATATATACAACTATATATGCTGCCGTAACAGTGTTGAATCCAGTTTGTCCCAACAACTTCAAAGTGTTAGTACGATGGTACATTCAGGTTAAGTACTACACAACCTTACAAAAGTTGTGTTACTTTTGTTTGTTTTCAAAGTTTAGCTGCTGTTTGAATTATCCGTTAGTCATCCTGGTGAGTTATTGTTAAAATTTAGCTGCTGTTTGAACTATCCGTTAGTCATCCTGGTGAGTTATTGTTAAAATTTAGCTGAAATTCTCTCAAAACTTTTATTACTTTACTTTTTGAAAATGGCCATAACGTCAAATAACTCGGAACCGGGACTGGAAAGACCAACTTCGGGTGACTGGTGGTGGTTTTTGTACTTACCTGTTAGTCTTCCTGGCGAGTTATGATAATTACAATTATGCTACAGAAAGTCCTTTACAACTTGTATTACTGTAGTTTTCTTTTACCGCTGTAGACTAGATGTAAACATTGGTTTTATGCTATTTATGTTTCTTTTTTAAACTTTGTTTTGTTTCACCTGAGTTTCCTTTTATGAATTTTACTAAATTTACATTGACTTTCTACCGGATGTTTGGCACAGATAGCCGAGCTGCTTTGTGCCATAAAACGCCAAACCAACCAATCAATCAAATTTTAGCGCTTCCATCCCTCTCTTCCCCTGGTGGCAACTCTAAAAATTATAATGCCAAAAACCAGATTTCGATAGTCCTTTGTATAGATTTACACTTAACAACAAAGAAAGGAACAAAAACCAAACTGTAAGATTTTTCACTTTCACGTCTTGATTTATCTTTATGGAATCTACTTCCGTTCGTTATTTTCTGCAAAACATCTAATATAATTTACCTTCTTTAATTTGGACACCCGTCCAGTAGCACAGCAGTATGTCTGCGGACTTCCAGCGCTAGAAACTGAGTTTCGATCTCCGTAATGGGCGGAGCACAGAAAGCCCATTGTTCAGCTTTGTGCTTAACTTCAAACAAAAAACGCCTTCTATTTCAAAGTTAGATTCTTTGCTTTTAACAATCCTAATAGAATTCACTTATTTTCATTCCGATTTTTTTAAACTGTTAACACAAACGACTTTTTAAAACTAAATCTTAGTTTTTCTTTGTTTTTAATGTACTTAATATAATCCATTTTCTTTTTGTCCAAATATTAGGACTTCTACTGTCACCTTCTCTTTTTTAACTATTCTTAGTTGGATTTAAATCCTTTATCCATCTTCGTGGTTTCCTGTTGAAACAGTGGTAAGTTTTCGGATTTATAACGCTAAATTCAGGGGTTCGATTCCCGTCGGTGGACACAGCAAATGGCCCGATGTGGTTTTGTTTAAGAAAAAAAAACACACATACAAACACTCCATTTTTATAATGTTAAAGTTTTTGTTTTTTGTCTTTATCAGAGTACATTTTGCAATAAACATTTTTAGGATAACCAACTCGCATTTTCTAAGTCAGAGATCTTGTTTATGGTTGTTTTTAAGATGTCTTTATTTTGTGCATAACTCTAGTACACAATGTACGTGCTGCACTACCTTACGTGTCACGTTACACAAAACAGAAGCTGTTGGATTTTAATGTTAGAGGTAAGTGTCTTCATAACCCTGTCAATATGAACAAAAACAAATTAAACACCCTTACTAGGTTAGCTTTCTGGTGGTTAGTGCACTCGAATCGCAATTTTCGAGTCTAGGGTTCGAATCCCCGGCCCCCAAACATTCTCGCCCTTTCAGACGTGACGACATTACGGTGTTACGGTCAATCCCACTATTCGTTTGTAAAAAGAGTAGTCCAAGAGTTGGTGGTGGGTGGTGAGGACTAGTTACCACCCTTCCTTCTTGTCTTTCACTGTTGCATTAGGGACTGCTATCACAGATAGCCCTCCTGTAGGTTTGTGCGAAGTTCAGAAACAACTCAACCCCTCACTCTCTCCTTGCTAGTATTTATTGACAAAAGTTTGTTTATAATTATGTACGCTTTTCTAACATGCCGGTTTTATGGTATTTCACAATGTCAGTAACCTGCATCTAGCACGGCTGTAAGCCCTTTGCGTTAAAATCGAGTTTGGATTCCTGCGGTGAGCAGATATTACAAGGAACAGACAAGCAAACCTTTAAAGCCATATTTTTACCCATCTCTGCATAACCTGAACGTAAACTCAATTTTAGATGTGAGGAGTGGTATGTTTTTATCACGTGGCGAACATCTGAAGCCACAAGAAGACAGACATATCAAAAATAGCAACTTAGCAGAGCAGCATAACATGATTTTCCTGTCGATGTTTAGACAAGGCCTGTATGTGGGAAGTCAGTGTTTATTTTTCGTGGTCTGGTATGGCTGTACTATCTTCAGCAAGGCTTTATTAAACATACATCCACCAATCGGTATAGGTCACAGGGCTACAAGAATTCAGACATTTTTAACTGAACGGATAGATGGATGTTGTGATAAGTTAAAGCTTGTTGTTTTTTTTAAGGTACTAACTATATTTCAACACGGGTGTCAAAAAGATGTGAAGATACTTAAACTAAATACGATAAGAGTTTTCCTGAGACAAAATAAAAGACTTCGGAGGTTTGTAATCTGAAGAGGTCGAAACGTTGTTCTGTACCTTATTTTAATTAAAGTGCTAAAACCCATACCAGCCATCATGAGAATATATTTTTACATCAAGTGGGTTTTTCGTCATCACAGTTACTTCGGAGGTTTATATTTTCATTTTAAACTTAAAATGAATGGTAGTTATTATAAATGCCACAAGAAGTCTACGCTGATACAAAGCGTCATCCAAGTGCTTCTGCTGTTTATCATTAATGTTTATAACATAACACTAAACGTATGTTTTTCATTCTGTTACTTAAGATATACTGACTCATATAATACTTGCACAGGTCCTTTCAGGGAAGGCTAATGACAAAACGTGAGGTTTATGAACATGTAAGCTTAAATTTACATTTACCACTAACTTTTGTCGACGACTGCAGCTATGCCGGGAAAACTACAATATATCGTGTTTTTAAGGAAACAAAAATTAGTGTTACGCTGCCGTAAATAAATAATACGTATTACTAGTAGTGGTTAAGGCTTTCGACTCGTAATCTGAGGATCGCGGGTTCGAATCTCCGTCACACCAAACATGCTCGCCTTTACAGCCGTGGGGGCGTTACAACGTGACGGTCAATCTCATTATCTCTGGTAAAAGAGTAGCCCAAGAGATGGCGGTGGATGGTGATGACTAGCTACCTTCCCTCTAGTCTTACACTGCTAAATTAGGGACGGCCAACGTAGATAGCCCTCGTGTAGCTTTGCTCGAAATTCAGTAAACCAAACCGTAACCTTAAGCAATAAACCTAAACAATGAAGAATTGTCATATGTACTAAGCCTAAACCAACACTAAAATAATAACCAAGAGTAAATAATTTCTGAACGATAAAACAGTAGCTTTATACACTAGACCTATACAGTAACAGAAAAGTAAAAGATTAATTTTATGCATTAAGCCTAACCTTTGCCTTAACGTCAGACTGTATAATAATTGGCACGCCAAGACTAGTGTGTGAACGATGAAACAGTAACATTATGTATCACGCGTAATGTCTGAATGTTAAAGAGTTGCCTTATGTAATAAGCCTAAACCATATCTGAACAGTAAAACAACAGTTGATACACCAAGACTTGACAATGTCTGGATACTGAAACAGTAATTTGACACATTAAGCCTAAACTGTGTTTGAATGCTAAAACTATAGCTTTACGCACTAAACCTAAAAAATGTCTGAACGCATTGCCTTATACACTAAGCCTAAACATCTCTGAACACTCAAATAATACTAGTTTGCCACACCAAGATAAAAGAAAGTGTGAACGCCCAAAACATTAGTTTAATCCATTAAGTTTAAACTGAATTCATAAACTGTACTGTACCCCTTATGTATTAAAATTAAATAATTCAGAGTGTAAAACATTAGCCTTATGAATAAACCTAAACAATGTATAAACGCTAAAACATTAGTTTTACAAATTAAATTTAAAGTGTCTGTACACTGAAACAGTAACCTAATACACAAAGCCTAACATTATATACAATGTAAGTGATAAAATATAGTTTGAAACACTTAGAAAGTGGGCAGAATATTTTCTGTTCTTTCGTCTCAGATATATTCCAGCCTAAAAATAAACAAGTAAAAAACTAAACTCCAATAATTAATTCCAAGTATGAAGAAACGGCAAACAAAAACATTGTGATACAGAACTATATAAAACATTTTAGATTTATAAGGAGTAAGTATTTTTCTTATAGCAAAGCCACAACGGGCTATCTGCTGTGTCCACCGAGAGAAATCGAACCCCGGATTTTAGCGTTGTGAATCCCTACACTTACCACTGTCCCAGCGGGGAGACATTTCAGACTGTACGTTGACGTTTCCTGGTCCGGCATGGCCAGGTTGTTAAGGCGCTTGACTCGTAATATGAGGGTTGCGTGTTCGATCCCCGTCGCACCAAACATGCTCATCCTTTCATACGTGGGGGCATTATAATGTGACGGTCAATCCCACTATTCGTTGGTAAAAGTAGCCCAAGAATTGGTGGTGGGTGGTGATGACAAGCTGCCTTTCTTCTATTCTTACACTGATAAATTAGGGGCGGCTCGCGCAGATAGCCCTCGTTTAGCTTTGCGCGAAATTCAAAAACAAAAGTACTGTTTATTTTGGACATAAATAATAAACTCGTTAATTAGCCAAAAAATTAATTTTAAGAAATCTCAGGTTAGAAATTATTCCACTAAATAATTTTACACCTCATTCTTCGAATACACACAGTATACTTTTCAACGATTTCTGTAATTCTGTCTGTGCATTTCTTTTATGTCTGTCCGTCCCCCAGCGCTTTGCGGTAAATCAAAATATTCATAACGCTAAAAATTCGGTTTCGATACCCTGGGTGGGCACAACTGAGATAGCCCATTATGTAGCCTTGATCTTAACAACAAAACCTATATGCCTCCCTGTATTATGTTATTTAATTCGTTATTTGATTGTTGAATTTCGTGCAAAACTCCTTGAGGGCTATCTTTGCCGGCCGTTTATATTTAAAAACAACAGACTAGAGAACGATAACCAGTCAACACCACCCTGTTGTTTTACCGGCTACCAATGGGACGGACGGTAACATTACAACGCCACCATGGCCGAGAGGACGAGCACGTTCGGTGACGAGATTCAAACCCCAGACAGTCTCGGGTGTCGCAAATCTAGTTCTTCCTTAACTGTGTCACCATATTTCATGATGACTTGGTATGACTTTGGTTTGTATGGGGGTTATAACAGCAAAACGTTGTACGACAACAACTAAGGTTATAATTTTTTTGTTGTTTTTGTCGCAGCATGTGACCTTTCTTATTGTCTCTGCGTAATAATTAGGGATACCAGACTTCACAGGAAAACTGGCATCGTCCAAACTGTAGACGTTTTGTTGTTTGTTATTTATTCTGATCAGAAATAGTAAACATATGAAATTGTCCCCGGATTTTCTGTACTTCTGTGTAAGTTTGTTGTGTCCGGTTTTCCACTGTGAAAGGTTCCTTCGAATTTTACATTGAGAACGGAGTCATTTGATAAAAAATAGATCACACGAGGGTATTTATGAAACGTAGATTCAGCTGCGCTCGGTAAAAATCAGCCATAGTTACTGAACAACAGTCAAAATCAGCCTTTAAAACGTAAGTTTTATTTTTATATTTCTAACTAAACGTAAGGCTTTAATACCAATAAGCGTCTTGCAGTGTGACAACACGTTTGTAAAACATTCACGTCCGTTGTTTAAATGATATATATTAGATTTGTAGGCAGGATTACGGATGATTTAGCCTAACTTTTAGTCATTTATATTTAAGTAATTCTAAGCTATACAAATGCCCGTGTATTATTCTTTCATTTTCTGCTGCATTTTGTAAACATAACATACCACTGGGCAGCTGCAAGAGTTGAGATTTTAAGAACTGACCAGCAGCGAAGGGAAAAAAAATATTATTTTTCTTTTGAGCGAGTTCAAGACAACTTTGACCCGTTTTTTTTCATTTTTAGCTATGCAAGATTTCAACAGGTTTTGTTTCTATAATTTTAGAAAGCAATTCAATGAACATCAGATTATTTAATTTAGCAAATGGTGAAAACATGTTATTGTAATTTAAATTATTTCAGAGCTGTTACAGCGTCGCTTAATTTGGGATAAAAGAAAGTCCCATCTTTTCACTCTGGAAAGGGCCCGGTATGGCCAAGTGTGTTAAGACACTCGACTCGTAATACGAGGGTCGCGGGTTTGAATCCCCGTCACACCAAACATGTTCGCCCTTTCAGCTGTGGGGGCACTACAATGTGACCGTCAATCCCACTATTTGTTGGTAAAAGAGTAGCTCAAGAGTTGGCCATGGATGGTGATAACTATCTTCCTTCCCTCTTGTCTTACATTCCTAAATTAGGGACGGCTAGCGCAGATAGTCCTTGAGTAGCTTTGCGCGAAATTCAAAACAAACAAACACACTGGGAGTGTGGAAAGTCTACCTACCCTTCCTTCTTCCTTAGGTGGACGCATTATATAGCCCGTTGTGGTTTTGCTACAACAAAAACACGGACACACTGTTAACCGTTCAACTATTTTTATCACTTGTCCGTTTTGTTCCCTTTCTTTCTAGCATCATTGAATTATATATGATACGCATTTTTCTTTTTTACGTCTGAACTTTCAATTATTCTCAGAGCAGTATAGCTGATAAAAAGTATCATGTACTGGGATTCATTTTTTGTTCTATCCCAGTTTTTGTATGGAGAATCAGTATATATAAACTAGTAAGGTAATAATTTAACTGAATAAATCACAATTCTGTTTTGTTTGAGTTCCCAATGGTGGAGCACAAAAATAATTTTAAAAATTGTTACGAAATACAGTTTGTTCTTTTGTTTTCTAGTGCAAAGCCACACAGTAGGCTCTCTGCACTGTCCAAAGTGAGGAATCCAACCTAGCATTTGAGCGTTTCAGCGCGTAAGAAGATATTTCCGTGGTGTTCAATCACGTGCTTAGACAAGTTGTGTTTTCTAGTTGGTTGTTGTTGTTTTCAATTTTAACAATGCTAGAATAACTTTATAATTATTTTAACACCTGAAATTTAGAGCTTATTACAAGGTTCGTGAGCTGTTTCCTCAAAAGCGCGCCAGTTAAGTTGGTCCACTATTCGATTTATAGTAGCCCAATAATTGGCAGTATATGTTGTTCACTATTGCCTTTCCTTTAATCCATCTGTTCATAATCAGGGCCGCTTCTGCTCTGATAACCTATCGTGTAGCTATGCTTGAAATTCTCAAACGACAAATCCACTTTCAACCCTTGGGCTCCTCTTTATTAAACAATTGTGGGATTGGTTGTAACATCATAACGCCTCATGGCTAAAAATGGAGAGCAACACGCAAATTGCGAGACGAGCGCCGTAACCACGTCTTCGCCAGGTGGTTAGGGCGCTAGCTTCGTAATATGAGGGTCACGGGTTCAAATCCCTGTCACATCAAATGTGCTCGCCCTTTCAGCCGTGGGGGCGTTCTAGTGTTACGGTCAACCTCACTATTCGTTGGTAAAAGAGTAGTCCAAGAGTTGGGTGTAGGTGATGATGACAAGCTACCATCCCTCTAGTCTTACACTGCAAAATGAAGGACGGCTAGCGCAGATAGCCCGCGTGTAGCTTTGGGCGAAATTCATAAAATAAAACAAACTAAATATTTTGCGCTTATAGTATTGTATTTTTATTCCTTCACCAGAAGTAGTTTTCAGTGGACTGCTAAGTGAAGAAAATAAATTCCAGTACATTATTTGCGAATAAAATGGTTCTTACGTAAAGCGGAACTGAAAAGTAGCTTCAGTGAAGAACCAGTAAACAGTGTTTTTAATATTAAGTTAACGTTGTACTGAAAGGATGCTCCACTGATAAATAAGTAAGCAGGTAACATTGTCTTTAATATTATGCTAATGTTATACCACTGAGGATATATGTAAAACACGAGTAAAGATGATATAACTTACTGTTTGTTTGTATTAAGCAAAACTGGCTATCTGTGCGCTGCTCACCACGGCTATCGAAGCCTTGGTTCTAGCGTTTTAAATCCGCAAACATACTGCTGTACCACTGGGGGGCATATCTTATTGAGCATCCTAAAATACAATACACTTTTTATATAATATTTAACAATCGCTATCCACTGTATTTTACCATCACCTCTTGTAACTGTTAAACAACATGAGATAATTTCGAAAAATGTATTGAAGTGGAATCAACTTTTCCCACTGCATTTAGTCGTTAAGGTTAACAAGTCTTCGCGTAATAAAATCACTACATCGAACAATGACACCAAAACACCATGCTGATCGTTCAAATTTGTAACTTGGGATTTCAAAGAGCCGAACAAGACGTGTTTGTACTGTGAAACCATAGCATAACAAAATGTTCGAAGTTTTGTCCACTAACAGAAATAAGAAACAAAACGAATTTATGTGTGTGTTTGTATCTTGGTAACTGTGGAGTCACCGTAGTTACAAAATGTTAGTTTTACATAATTCGTCCAGCACGGAGTGAATTTACTCTGTGCTAATTGTAGATCGAAAATATATTGTTGTAAAAAATTTATGTTTTGGATTATTCGTCACAAAAATAAATCGATAGAGTAATGACCCCAGGTCATTTAATGATACTTGAAACGTTTTATTTTTAAACTTCATATCTTTCAAGTTTACTGGCACTCCAAACTCACAAATAAACTTACTTTCAGAATTTCCGTGCTAATCGTTCTAATAACTAATGAAGGAGGATAAATTGTAATGTACAGTTTTTTTAATGGTCGTTAAAATCTAACTGCTCAGGTCTGGCACGTCTTAGAGGTTGGTATGCTTGACTCGCAATCTATGGGTTGCGGGTTCCAATCCTCCTCACAACGAAGGTGCTTGTCTTTTAAGCTGTGGGGACTTTATAATAGTGACATAGTGGGTGTTGTCGACTGATTGTTTATCGCTGCTAAGTTAGAGATGACTAAGACACAGCTTTTGTGAAGCTTCGTGCGAAATTCCAAATAAACCAAATCTGTTACTGGTATTTATAAATGAACAGAAATTTAAATTCATCAGAAAGTAGAAATCTTTGGCAAATTTTGACTGTTTCATTTATCATTCACAATATTAACCAAAGTGGTAAGTTAAACTTTTATCCAGCTAGTGTCACTTCACTTGTTTGTGTACTTCTTATTGCAACACTCAATTTGTTTTGGATATTTCTTATCGAAATTCTACAAATAACCAACAATCCTTACTTTTCGTTAAAAATTTAGTTTGTTTCTTATTTCTATTTCAGTATTTATAAGTCTATGGAATAGACACAATATTTATAAACTTTCAATATGGTCACGTCCCTGATGGCTGTTCCTTTTTACAATAATTAAAATCGCAATAACAAATTTATAAAAGGTAACCCTAACTTTGGCACACAGAATTAGTGTATGAATCTGCTGAAGTGGGCTATCAATTTTTATTTCATTACATTTTGTTTAGAATTCTTACTTAATCTTCCACTTATTAATTTTAACACTCCTGTTTGTTTGTTTGTTTTAAGTTATATCTGTATAAAGTACACGCTTTACCTTTCAAAACTGTCGTGTGTCTATTCATTAGTATGCAGTCATCTGTTAGGTCAACTTGGGTTGAAAACAATGCTTCAGTTACGTGCATGTTATATTTACTATTTACAAAAAAAAAAAATGTATATATTTGTCGAAATATCAAAAGCGGATACCCATAGACCAGTTACGTAAGCTGAAGAAAACGTATAGCGATTGTCCGAGCCGTCTAGTGGCTAGCCCCGCTGACGTGATCAGGTAGGTGGTAAACAAAAAAAGTTGCTGTTTCAGACATTTTTGAATTGTTGTGCTGGAAAAGTAAGACACATTTTTAAGGTATTATTAGTATATACGCGCATAATATTTCGTAACCAATGCTTTGAATGGTCGGTACTTTTATTTAAGAATTCAGTAAGGTGGGTTTTCGAAGCGTGAATGATTTGGAATCCTTGCTGATCCCTGCTATTAAATACTACTAATGTGTTATCTTATGTAGAAGTTAGACATGATTTCTCGATTATTACGTCACCATTGTTAAGAGCTCCTTATGTTATAACTTTGGAAATATAGCCTACAACAATAGGAGTTGTTTTTTAATTTTTTAAAAAACACTAAAAGCCTAAAACGACCTTTCAGAAAACGTTTTACGAGCTTGCAAATTTTGTTGAATTTCCAAACGGCACAATGTAATACTTCATTCTATGAAATACTTCTATTTACATATTTGGTAGTTACGTCAAGCATAACATGTAATTCCCACGTATAAGAAATGGCTTTTTTCTTAACACATCTTTTTAATTCTTATGTTTTTGGTTTTGTTTTTGTTTTTCGCACAAAGCTACTCGAGGGCTATCTGTGCTAGCCGTTTCTAATTTAGTAGTGTAAGACTAGAAGGAAGGCAGCTAGTCATCACCACCCACCGCCAACTCTTGGGCTACTCACTCTTTTACCAACGAATAGTGGGATTGACCGTTACATTATAATGCCCCCACGGCTGATAGGGCGAGCATGTTTGGCGCGACGGGGATGTGAACCTTCGACCCTCAGATTACGAGTCGCACGCCTTAACACGCTTGGCCATGCCGGGGCTTTAATTCTTATGAAACGGAAAAAAAGTGCTTACGTTCAGAAGTACACCTGTTTGCGACAACGAATATTACTGACGTTACTTCAAAGTCTTAATATTTCAAATCCAAACCTCTTCTAGTTTGTTAGGCTGCAACTATTTCCAGTGTCCTACGAGAGGCCATAAGCATGTTCAAAAGTATTATTTTAAAAGGTTAAAAAGCACTGTTCACCCTCTGAAGAAGTTTATGGCAAATAATTATACAATACCTCCAACAGTCATTCCTTGTTGGCACCATGAGGGAAAGCGCTTGTCAAGGTTACATACACGTTGACTTTGTTTTGAGGTCCTAGACTTAGAGTCTAGACTGGCTTTTACTATAGATGATGTCATACAACCAATGCAGTAAATTTGCCAAGGTTTCTGTTCCAACGTATCTCGTGTGAATCGAAGACACAAGTCACGTTGTTGTTTTTTTTGTTTTTCTATCAACAACTGTAGGTTATTTGTTTAAGTTGTTGAGATGAATTCTGCAATCAGTGCAAACAAATTCGAAGTTTGATTTCTGTTATCGTACGTTTCAACGTGTAAATATTGTAAGGTTTGATGCACTCCTTTCCCCTGATTTTTCTGTAACCTCATCTTGTATTTCAAATATTAAAGTGTTTCGATGACGTAAAATAGTGTGGAAATAAGTAATTGTCACTCAATGATTCTCTGTCTCATGACGTAGTCTATTATTTAAATAAGTAATTACCACTCAATCTAATGGCGTAGCATACTGTGGAAAAAATAATTATATGTAAATGAGTCCCTGTTTAACAGATTAGTATCCTGTGAAAAGAACTAAGTACTTGTCAATGATGTGTCTAATAGATTATAATACTGTGGAAAACAGTAATTACTTGTCAATGATTCTTTGTCTAATAGATTAGTATACTGTGGAAAACAGTAATTACTTGTCAATGATTCTTTGTCTAATAGATTAGTATACTGTGGAAAACAGTAATTACTTGTCAATGATTCTTTGTCTAATAGATTAGTATACTGTGGAAAACAGTAATTACTTGTCAATGATTCTTTGTCTCATGACGTAGTCTATTATTTAAATAAGTAATTACCACTCAATCTAATGGCGTAGCATACTGTGGAAAAAATAATTATATGTAAATGAGTCCCTGTTTAACAGATTAGTATCCTGTGAAAAGAACTAAGTACTTGTCAATGATGTGTCTAATAGATTATAATACTGTGGAAAACAGTAATTACTTGTCAATGATTCTTTGTCTAATAGATTAGTATACTGTGGAAAACAGTAATTACTTGTCAATGATTCTTTGTCTAATAGATTAGTATACTGTGGAAAACAGTAATTACTTGTCAGTGATTCTTTGTCTAATAGATTAGTATACTGTGGAAAACAGTAATTACTTGTCAATGATTCTTTGTCTAATAGATTAGTATACTGTGGAAAACAGTAATTACTTGTCAGTGATTCTTTGTCTAATAGATTATAATACTGTGGAAAACAGTAATTACTTGTCAATGATTCTGTGTCTAATAGATTATAATACTGTGGAAAACAGTAATTACTTGTCAATGATTCTTTGTCTAATAGATTAGTATACTGTGGAAAACAGTAATTACTTGTCAATGATTCTTTGTCTAATAGATTAGGTATACTGTGGAAAACAGTAATTACTTGTCAGTGATTCTTTGTCTAATAGATTATAATACTGTGGAAAACAGTAATTACTTGTCAATGATTCTGTGTCTAATAGATTATAATACTGTGGAAAACAGTAATTACTTGTCAATGATTCTTTGTCTAATAGATTAGTATACTGTGGAAAACAGTAATTACTTGTCAGTGATTCTTTGTCTAATAGATTATAATACTGTGGAAAACAGTAATTACTTGTCAATGATTCTGTGTCTAATAGATTATAATACTGTGGAAAACAGTAATTACTTGTCAATGATTCTTTGTCTAATAGATTATAATACTGTGGAAAACAGTAATTACTTGTCAATGATTCTTTGTCTAATAGATTAGTATACTGTGGAAAACAGTAATTACTTGTCAGTGATTCTTTGTCTAATAGATTAGTATACTGTGGAAAACAGTAATTACTTGTCAATGATTCTTTGTCTAATAGATAAGTATACTGTGGAAAACAGTAATTACTTGTCAATGATTCTTTGTCTAATAGATTAGTATACTGTGGAAAACAGTAATTACTTGTCAGTGATTCTTTGTCTAATAGATTAGTATACTGTGGAAAACAGTAATTACTTGTCAATGATTCTTTGTCTAATAGATTAGTATACTGTGGAAAACAGTAATTACTTGTCAGTGATTCTTTGTCTAATAGATTATAATACTGTGGAAAACAGTAATTACTTGTCAGTGATTCTTTGTCTAATAGATTAGTATACTGTGGAAAACAGTAATTACTTGTCAATGATTCTTTGTCTAATAGATTAGTATACTGTGGAAAACAGTAATTACTTGTCAATGATTCTTTGTCTAATAGATTAGTATACTGTGGAAAGCTGTAATTACTTGTCAGTGATTCTTTGTCTAATAGATTAGTATACTGTGGAAAACAGTAATTACTTGTCAGTGATTCTTTGTCTAATAGATTAGTATACTGTGGAAAACAGTAATTACTTGTCAATGATTCTTTGTCTAATAGATTAGTATACTGTGGAAAACAGTAATTACTTGTCAATGATTCTTTGTCTAATAGATTAGTATACTGTGGAAAACAGTAATTACTTGTCAATGATTCTTTGTCTAATAGATTAGTATACTGTGGAAAGCTGTAATTACTTGTCAGTGATTCTTTGTCTAATAGATTAGTATACTGTGGAAAGCTGTAATTACTTGTCAGTGATTCTTTGTCTAATAGATTAGTATACTGTGGAAAACAGTAATTACTTGTCAGTGATTCTTTGTCTAATAGATTATAATACTGTGGAAAACAGTAATTACTTGTCAGTGATTCTTTGTCTAATAGATCAGTATACTGTGGAAAGCTGTAATTACTTGTCAGTGATTCTTTGTCTAATAGATTATAATACTGTGGAAAACAGTAATTACTTGTCAGTGATTCTTTGTCTAATAGATTATAATACTGTGGAAAACAGTAATTACTTGTCAGTGATTCTTTGTCTAATAGATTATAATACTGTGGAAAACAGTAATTACTTGTCAGTGATTCTTTGTCTAATAGATTATAATACTGTGGAAAACAGTAATTACTTGTCAGTGATTCTTTGTCTAATAGATTATAATACTGTGGAAAACAGTAATTACTTGTCAGTGATTCTTTGTCTAATAGATTATAATACTGTGGAAAACAGTAATTACTTGTCAGTGATTCTTTGTCTAATAGATTAGTATACTGTGGAAAACAGTAATTACTTGTCAATGATTCTTTGTCTAATAGATTAGTATACTGTGGAAAACAGTAATTACTTGTCAATGATTCTGTGTCTAATAGATTATAATACTGTGGAAAACAGTAATTACTTGTCAGTGATTCTTTGTCTGATAGATTATAATACTGTGGAAAACAGTAATTACTTGTCAGTGATGCTCTGTTTTATGACGTAGCATAATGATGTTCTGACTAATTAAATGTTGATGATTAGTGTTATTGGTGCAATAAGTCGTGAGAAAAATTACCTAATAATATGTACTAGCCACCGCCATCTCTTGGGCTACTCTTTTACCAACGAATAGTGGGATTGGCTGTGCATTGTAACATTCTTACAGCTGAAGGAGCGTGCATCTTTGATAGAACAGAGATACGAATCTGTGACCCTCCGATTACGAGTCGAGCGTCATTAACGACCTAGTCATTCCAGGCACAAAGAAGAGTGACCACAAAACCTTGTAGTTGTATCATAGTTAGTTAGTTAGTTAGTTATCACCATTAGATTCCATCAAGGAACATAGGGCCGCAATCGCTTGCGGATTCTTCAACAGGTATTTAAGTGAGTTGGTTGTTAGCCCACTGCACCAAGCCGTCCCTAATTTAGTAGTGTAAGACTAGAGGGAAGGCAGCTAGTCATCACCACCCACCGCCAACTCTTGGGCTACTCTTTTACCAACGAATAGTGGGATTGACCGTCACATTATAACTCCCCCACGGCTGGGAGGGCGAGCATGTTTGGCGTGACGCGGGCGCGAACCCGCGACCCTCGGATTACGAGTTGCACGCCTTACGCGCTTGGTCATGCCAGGCCAGTTGTATCATAACCACCCACAAATCGAAGCATTGAATGTGTAATGTTTTCTTTGATACTGTCAGTGTGGTTTATGGTAATTATATCTTTGTTATATAAATATTATTTGTACGAGCTACATTTTGCTTATACAAAAAACTTATGTTGGAGATCTTTATTTGTACAATATAAAATGATTGTTGAATTGCGTGTATCAGTGATTTGCGTTCGCGCTTTATTTTTGTTATCAGAACATGTCGTGGTTACAATGAAACATCCAAAAACTGTTTGTTTGTTCTTGTGTCGTAATCTGATTTGTTACCTTTAGTACACAGTCAAAATTTGCCCTGGGTCTTTATCTGCGATATAATGGTGCTAATAATTGTCACCATTTTATGGTTATTGTAGATCCTTTAAATATATTTCGACTGACTTGAAACTACGGGTGCAAGTCTAACAAAGATATTGCTCGTTTAAGGCATAACGGGATACATTTTAATTTGACCTCTTGCATTGTTTAATGTTTTGGGGTTAGTGTCCGTTTAATAGGTAGACGTCAATTACTGGAGGATTGGGTTTGGTGAATAAGTTCTTGCATCTTTACTCACTTCAGTAGGTTTGCGTCTGTAGCTTTAAGCAATGGGTGGATGATTGTACTGAATCGAAGAGCTGTGAGTATCAGATCCATTGTTTTGAAAGAAGTAACTCTGTATCGTTTGTTTTTTTCAGTTAGAATAGTTATTTGTCGATGACGTGAAGAGCTTTCATTTTCCCTTTCTGTGATTTGGAACCCGAAGAAGCTTTGATTTTCCTTCTCTGGGATTTGGAACCCGAAGAAGCTTTGATTTTCCTTCTCTGGGATTTGGAACCCGAAGAAACTTTGATTTTCCTTCTCTGGGATTTGGAACCTGAAGAAGCTTTGATTTTCCTTCTCTGTGATTTGGAAATTGATAAAGTAATACTGATGCTGTCTGCTATGTTGTTTAGCTCTGTCATTCTCCTTTTGTTCTAGTTCAGATGTTACTGGTTTGACTTAAACAGACTCACTCCATACGTTCATGACGACTTTCTATGACCATGTTGCACAATTTTAGGAGATTGCCCCATGTTGCCAGACTGAAATAAAATCAATTTTAGTAAGGTGGTGGCTTTCTCAGCGGTTTCACAGTCAAAAGCACCGCTTACAATTTAATGTTACGCTTACTTCGAGATCGTCTATTCTAAAATACCACAGTTGTCAACACGGCTAGGCCAGAGAGCTATTCTCATGGATTAATAACATGACAGATGTCGTTCAATCGTTCTTGTCTGTCAGATGTTACAAAATTTCTTTGAAGACACCATACTATATCATGAGACTTAGTGCTATCTGCGCTATCCATCCCCAATTTAGCACTGTAAAACTAGAGGGAAGGCAGCTATTCATCACCACCCACCGCCAACTCTTGGGCTATTCATTTACCAAGAAATAATGGGATTGACCGTCACAGTATAACGCCCCTACGGCTGAAAGGGCGAGCATGTTTGGTGCGACCGGGATTCGAACCCGCGACCCTGAGATTACGAGTCGCACGCCTTAACCCACCTGGCCATGCCGAGCCTTAACAGAAGCAGATTATTAGTGGTGAATAAAGGTTTTGGTTTGGTTTGTTTAGAATGTCTCGCAAAGCTACGCGAGGGCTATCTGCGCTAGCCGTCCCCAATTTAGTAGTGTAAGAATACAGGGAAGGCAGCTAATCATCACCACCTACCGCCAACTCTTGGACTACTCTTTTACCAAGGAATAATGGGATTGACCGTCACATTATAACGCCCCTACGTCTGAAAGGGCGAGCATGTTTGGTGCGACCGGGATTCGAACCTGCGACCCTGAGATTACGAGTCGAACGCCTTAACCCACCTGGCCATGCCGAGCCTTAACAGAAGCAGATTATTAGTGGTGAATAAAGGTTTTGGTTTGGTTTGTTTAGAATGTCTCGCAAAGCTACGCGAGGGCTATCTGCGCTAGCCGTCCCCAATTTAGTAGTGTAAGAATACAGGGAAGGCAGCTAATCATCACCACCTACCGCCAACTCTTGGACTACTCTTTTACCAAGGAATAGTGGGATTGACCGTCACATTTAAACCCTAATAAACCCTCAGTTTATTAGGCGAGTGCCTTAACCACCTGGCCATACCCGGCCCCTTATTTCCTTATATTTTAAAAAAATATGTGTATTGATCAAGTTTCGAGGTATAAAATATCAATAGAACTAAAAGAACCTTTTCTTTATTTATTAGCAAGAAGAATTTCAGAGAGAAACGAGAGTTTTTAGTGTTTGGTTTAACTTTATTATTATCAGAAATTCTGGTACATGCGATTGGTAAGGTATTAGAAACATATCTCTGTTAGAACATAAGTACGTTTATTTATTTTGTACCTTCTTTCAAGGTCACTGTTTCCTTGCATCCACTAAGTGTACGTAATAAATACTCAAATACCTAGGACTGTCTTAATTAAAAACCGTGGTTTCTGTCTTAGCGTTCGGCTGTCTCCCGTTAAAAATCTGCGCATTCCAAGTTCAACATTCACTTTTGAAATGGCCCCCGCTAGTACAGCGGTATGTCTCCGGATTTACAACGCTAAACTCAGGGGTTCGATTCCCTTCGGTGGGCTCAGCAGATAGCCCGATGTGGCTTTGCTATAAGAAAACATACAAACACACACACTTTTGAAATGACAGGAAAACAGACATGAATAATGCTGATGTCAAATGTTATTTGGCCGAAATGATATTTTACACTAAATTATTAGAAATTAATAACATTATCATTCGCATTTCAAGATGTGACGCAACTTAAATAATACAAATGTAGATTTATTGTATGTTATTATTGAGTGGCTCTTAGCATGACTGAAATACTTACAATTACTTTTAACGGTCGTTGGTATAAGTAGGTCAGAACTTTGAGTGAAATCAATAGGGCAATACAATTAACCAGGTACGGCATGGCCAGGTGGTTAAGGCACTCGACTCGTAATCCTAGGGTCGCGGGTTCGAATCCCCGTCACACCAAAAATGCTCGTCCTTTTAGCCGTGGGGGCCGTTATAATGTCACGGTCAATCCCATTATTCCTTGGTAAAAGAGTAGCGAAAGAGATGGCGGTGGGTGGTGATGACTAGTTGCCTTCCCTCTAGTTTTACAGTGCTAAATTAGGGATGGATAGCGCAAATAGCCTTCGTGTAGCTTTGCGCGAAACTCAAACCAAACCAAGGAAATAAAGAAAAACAAGTAAGTTTGTATGGGCAGAATACAGATATGATTTGTACTGCGTAAAGCCAAGCCTTTGGGCCTTAACGAACTGACTCAACGCGTTCTCGAAATATCCTATAAGACTTTATTCGTACCTGATGTTCATAATCATAAAGATGTTTTTGTCAAGCTGTTATTCAGTACAGTGTATTTATTTTACCTCGTTTTCTGCTGTTTCTTTGTCTTGGAATTTTTATATAGAATATTTGAATACTGTTTTAATCTGTTTCAAACTTGTGTTTTGTTTACGTTCGTATCAGCTGTGACAGTTTTTAATACTTCCTGAGGGCAAAGGGGCTTATTGACTAGCTGTCGGACGGTGGCACCGTGCTTTGGATGAAATGTGTGGTTGTAAATTCCACTTTTCTATGTTACAAGAGCTGACAGTCAGTGGTGTTGATTAACTTTTCATGCTACTTACACTCGCCTATTGACACGAGACTTACTTATGTGGGTTTCTTCTCACGCTCATATACGTTAGTAAAAGGTCTTCCTGGTGGAACAGCGGTAAGTCTATGGATTTATAACGCTGAAATCAGGAATTTTATTACCCACGGTTGACACAGCAGATAGTCGTATGTGGCTTTTCCATAAAAACACTCACACGAGTAAAAACCATTTCACAGATGAGTCAAATTATCAGTTTTATATAAAACATTGTGATTGGTTGACGGACTAGACTTCGGTCAAATTCAGCATTGATCCAAGAAATGTTCCAGCTCGCACAGTTCAACTTCACTGGAAGAAAACATGCCCCAGACGACTCAAGAAGGAAATCGCCTTCGGCGCCTGCAGAACTTTGCTGCTCAATTATATTTAACTTTTTTTTTCAAAGTCTCACTCAAACAGGTTCCTAAAGGTTTGCAGCCGTCTAGCTGCCTTCTCAGGTCTATCACTTCGAAGTTAGGGACAACTAACTCAGACAACGTTGCGTGAAATCTAAACAAAACCTTTTTTTTTTTTTCTCACAAGTTGCGTTTAAGAAGTTGATGCCCTAGCTCGACCAATGGAAGCTTCGTTACATTCTTGACTTTATAATCACAGTGAAGGATTCTCCTGTTCCTTTAATGTCTCTCACTCTAGACAATGGGAACAAAACGAGAAAGACCAGAAAATGAGGCCCGGCATGGCCAAGCGTGTTAAGGCGTGCGACTCGTAATCTGAGGGTCGCGGGTTCGCATCCCCGTCGCTCCAAACATGCTCGCCCTTTCAGCCGTGGGGGCGTTATAATGTGACGGTCAATCCCACTATTCGTTGGTAAAAGAGTAGCCCAAGAGTCGGCGGTGGGTGGTGATGACTAGCTGCCTTCCCTCTAGTCTTACACTGCTAAATTAGGGATGGCTAGCACTGATAGCCCTCGTGTAGCTTTGCACGAAATTCGAAAACAAACCAGAAAATGATTACTAGTTGTAGTTTAAACACCGAAAGCACCACATTTAATAAACATAAACATCTATAAAAATTACGTAAACTGCCGATGTTTCTTTCCAATATTTGAAGTTCATGCAACCCAAGGGAGATCTGGAATACAGTTGTTACAAATTCACGCGGATTCACAATTGACAAATTACAATGAATGTGTGTACTTGTGTTTATACGAGGGTGACCGCCCAATATTCCAAAAGTCCTATGGTCACAGGTTTGTTTTGTGTTTTGCAATATAAGTCAAAATTGAATGAATAAACAAATTCGTAGGCCCTAAATAGATTAATGCAATCTCAAGTGCAAAAGTGTGCATCTTGGTAGAAGGTTCTGGGAACCACCTGCGTTTGACGGCTTCCTCTCGTTTTAAATACAAACATAAATAATTGGATTAGCATTGTAGCATACAGCTCATTGCATTAGCTTCGTGTCAAGATAATTTTACTTACTTGTGTGAAGTTTTCAACATATTTAATAAATGTGAGATAAAATTCGTTGTTACAGCACAATGACATGAAAATTATCAATGTCCATTCTCTCAGAATAGCTAGATTACTACATCCAATGTGTGAATATTTAGAGTTTATATCTCATCATAGTTATCGATACGATATACATCTAGATGTAAAAGTTTCACCAACGTTTTGTTTCGGAGCTTGATAGTCGTGTCTGTTATTTATAATATATATTGCTAACAGTATACATAAATTTTACCAACAGTTTGTAACAAAGTCTGACAGTCTTGTCCATAATTTATTATCTATACTGCTAACAATATACATATGTTTCTTACCAACAGTTTATAACCGTCTGACAGTCTTGTCCATAATTTATTATCTATACTGCAAACAATATACATATGTTTTTTACCAACAGTTTATAACAGTCTTTCAGTCTTCTCCATAATTTATTATCTATACTGCTAACAACATACATAAGTTTTTACCAACAGTTTATAACAGTCTGACAGTCTTGTCCATAATTTATTATCTATACTGCTAACAACATACATAGGTTTTTACCAACAGTTTATAACAGTCTGACAGTCTTCTCCATAATTTATTATCTATACTGCTAACAAAATACCTAGGTTTTTACCAACAGTTTATAACAAAGTCTGACAGTCTTGTCCATAATTTATTATCTATACTGCTAACAACATACATAAGTTTTTACCATCAGTTTATAAAAAAGTCTGACAGTCTTGTCCATAATTTATTATCTATACTGCTAACAACATACATAGGTTTTTACCAACAGTTTATAACAGTCTGACAGTCTTCTCCATAATTTATTATCTATACTGCTAACAACATACATAAGTTTTTACCAACAGTTTATAACAAAGTCTGACAGTCTTGTCCATAATTTATTATCTATACTGCTAACAACATACATAGGTTTTTACCAACAGTTTATAACAAAGTCTGACAGTCTTCTCCATAATTTATTATCTATACTGCTAACAAAATACCTAAGTTTTTACCAACAGTTTATAACAAAGTCTGACAGTCTTGTCCATAATTTATTATCTATACTGCTAACAACATACATAAGTTTTTACCAACAGTTTATAACAGTCTGACAGTCTTGTCCATAATTTATTATCTATACTGCTAACAACATACATAAGTTTTTACCAACAGTTTATAACAGTCTGACAGTCTTGTCCATAATTTATTATCTATACTGCTAACAAATACATAAGTTTTTACCAACAGTTTATAACAAAGTCTGACAGTCTTGTCCATAATTTATTATCTATACTGCTAACAACATACATAGGTTTTACCAACAGTTTATAACAGTCTGACAGTCTTCTCCATAATTTATTATCTATACTGCTAACAAAATACCTAGGTTTTTACCAACAGTTTATAACAAAGTCTGACAGTCTTGTCCATAATTTATTATCTATACTGCTAACAACATACATAGGTTTTTACCAACAGTTTATAACAGTCTGACAGTCTTCTCCATAATTTATTATCTATACTGCTAACAAAATACCTAGGTTTTTACCAACAGTTTATAACAAAGTCTGACAGTCTTGTCCATAATTTATTATCTATACTGCTAACAACATACATAAGTTTTTACCATCAGTTTATAACAAAGTCTGACAGTCTTGTCCATAATTTATTATCTATACTGCTAACAACATACATAGGTTTTTACCAACAGTTTATAACAGTCTGACAGTCTTCTCCATAATTTATTATCTATACTGCTAACAACATACATAAGTTTTTACCAACAGTTTATAACAAAGTCTGACAGTCTTCTCCATAATTTATTATCTATACTGCTAACAAAATACCTAAGTTTTTACCAACAGTTTATAACAAAGTCTGACAGTCTTGTCCATAATTTATTATCTATACTGCTAACAACATACACAAGTTTTTACCATCAGTTTATAACAAAGTCTGACAGTCTTGTCCATAATTTATTATCTATACTGCTAACAACATACATAGGTTTTTACCAACAGTTTATAACAGTCTGAAAGTCTTCTCCATAATTTATTATCTATACTGCTAACAAAATACCTAGGTTTTTACCAACAGTTTATAACAAAGTCTGACAGTCTTGTCCATAATTTATTATCTATACTGCTAACAACATACATAGGTTTTTACCAACAGTTTATAACAGTCTGACAGTCTTCTCCATAATTTATTATCTATACTGCTAACAACATACATAAGTTTTTACCAACAGTTTATAACAAAGTCTGACAGTCTTCTCCATAATTTATTATCTATACTGCTAACAAAATACCTAAGTTTTTACCAACAGTTTATAACAAAGTCTGACAGTCTTCTCCATTATTTATTATCTATACTGCTAACAACATACACAAGTTTTTACCATCAGTTTATAACAAAGTCTGACAGTCTTGTCCATAATTTATTATCTATACTGCTAACAACATACATGGTTTTTACCAACAGTTTATAACAGTCTGACAGTCTTCTCCATAATTTATTATCTATACTGCTAACAAAATACCTAAGTTTTTACCAACAGTTTATAACAAAGTCTGACAGTCTTGTCCATAATTTATTATCTATACTGCTAACAACATACATAGGTTTTTACCAACAGTTTATAACAGTCTGACAGTCTTCTCCATAATTTATTATCTATACTGCTAACAAAATACCTAGGTTTTTTACCAACAGTTTATAACAAAGTCTGACAGTCTTGTCCATAATTTATTATCTATACTGCTAACAACATACATAAGTTTTACCATCAGTTTATAACAAAGTCTGACAGTCTTGTCAATAATTTATTATCTATACTGCTAACAACATACATAGTTTTTTACCAACAGTTTATAACATTCTGACAGTCTTCTCCATAATTTATTATCTATACTGCTAACAACATACATAAGTTTTTACCAACAGTTTATAACAAAGTCTGACAGTCTTCTCCATAATTTATTATCTATACTGCTAACAAAATACCTAAGTTTTTTACCAACAGTTTATAACAAAGTCTGACAGTCTTGTCCATAATTTATTATCTATACTGCTAACAACATACACAAGTTTTACCATCAGTTTATAACAAAGTCTGACAGTCTTGTCCATAATTTATTATCTATACTGCTAACAACATACATGGTTTTTACCAACAGTTTATAACAGTCTGACAGTCTTCTCCATAATTTATTATCTATACTGCTAACAAAATACCTAGGTTTTTACCAACAGTTTATAACAAAGTCTGACAGTCTTGTCCATAATTTATTATCTATACTGCTAACAACATACATAAGTTTTTACCATCAGTTTATAACAAAGTCTGACAGTCTTGTCCATAATTTATTATCTATACTGCTAACAACATACATAGGTTTTTACCAACAGTTTATAACAGTCTGACAGTCTTCTCCATAATTTATTATCTATACTGCTAACAACATACATAAGTTTTTACCAACAGTTTATAACAGTCTGACAGTGTTGTCCATAATTTATTATCTATACTGCTAACAACATACATAAGTTTTTACCAACAGTTTATAACAGTCTGACAGTCTTGTCCATAATTTATTATCTATACTGCTAACAACATACATAAGTTTTTACCAACAGTTTATAACAAAGTCTGACAGTCTTCTCCATAATTTATTATCTATATCACTAACAACATACCTAAGTTTTTCCAACAGTTTATAACAAAGTCTGACAGTCTTCTCCATAATTTATTATCTATACTGCCAACAACATACATAAGTTTTTACCAACAGTTTATAACAAAGTCTGACAGTCTTCTCCATAATTTATTATCTATACTGCTAACAACATACATAAGTTTTTACCATCAGTTTATAACTAAGTCTGACAGTCTTCTCCATAATTTATTATCTATACTGCTAACAACATACATAAGTTTTTACCATCAGTTTATAACAAAGTCTGACAGTCTTCTCCATAATTTATTATCTATACTGCTAACAACATACATAGGTTTTTACCAACAGTTTATAACAGTCTGACAGTCTTGTCCATAATTTATTATCTATACTGCTAACAACATACATAAGTTTTTACCAACAGTTTATAACAGTCTGACAGTCTTCTCCATAATTTATTATCTGTACTGCTAACAACATACATAAGTTTTTACCAACAGTTTATAACAGTCTGACAGTCTTGTCCATAATTTATTATCTATACTGCTAACAAAATACCTAAGTTTTTACCAACAGTTTATAACAAAGTCTGACAGTCTTGTCCATTATTTATTATCTATACTGCTAACAACATACACAAGTTTTTACCATCAGTTTATAACAAAGTCTGACAGTCTTGTCCATAATTTATTATCTATACTGTTAACAACATACATGGTTTTTACCAACAGTTTATAACAGTCTGACAGTCTTCTCCATAATTTATTATCTATACTGCTAACAAAATACCTAAGTTTTTACCAACAGTTTATAACAAAGTCTGACAGTCTTGTCCATAATTTATTATCTATACTGCTAACAACATACATAGGTTTTTACCAACAGTTTATAACAGTCTGACAGTCTTCTCCATAATTTATTATCTATACTGCTAACAAAATACCTAGGTTTTTACCAACAGTTTATAACAAAGTCTGACAGTCTTGTCCATAATTTATTATCTATACTGCTAACAACATACATAAGTTTTTACCATCAGTTTATAACAAAGTCTGACAGTCTTGTCAATAATTTATTATCTATACTGCTAACAACATACATAGTTTTTTACCAACAGTTTATAACATTCTGACAGTCTTCTCCATAATTTATTATCTATACTGCTAACAACATACATAAGTTTTTACCAACAGTTTATAACAAAGTCTGACAGTCTTCTCCATAATTTATTATCTATACTGCTAACAAAATACCTAAGTTTTTACCAACAGTTTATAACAAAGTCTGACAGTCTTGTCCATAATTTATTATCTATACTGCTAACAACATACACAAGTTTTTACCATCAGTTTATAACAAAGTCTGACAGTCTTGTCCATAATTTATTATCTATACTGCTAACAACATACATGGTTTTTACCAACAGTTTATAACAGTCTGACAGTCTTCTCCATAATTTATTATCTATACTGCTAACAAAATACCTAGGTTTTACCAACAGTTTATAACAAAGTCTGACAGTCTTGTCCATAATTTATTATCTATACTGCTAACAACATACATAAGTTTTACCATCAGTTTATAACAAAGTCTGACAGTCTTGTCCATAATTTATTATCTATACTGCTAACAACATACATAGGTTTTTACCAACAGTTTATAACAGTCTGACAGTCTTCTCCATAATTTATTATCTATACTGCTAACAACATACATAAGTTTTTACCAACAGTTTATAACAGTCTGACAGTCTTGTCCATAATTTATTATCTATACTGCTAACAACATACATAAGTTTTTACCAACAGTTTATAACAGTCTGACAGTCTTGTCCATAATTTATTATCTATACTGCTAACAACATACATAAGTTTTTTACCAACAGTTTATAACAAAGTCTGACAGTCTTCTCCATAATTTATTATCTATATCACTAACAACATACCTAAGTTTTTCCAACAGTTTATAACAAAGTCTGACAGTCTTCTCCATAATTTATTATCTATACTGCTAACAACATACATAAGTTTTTACCAACAGTTTATAACAAAGTCTGACAGTCTTCTCCATAATTTATTATCTATACTGCTAACAACATACATAAGTTTTACCATCAGTTTATAACTAAGTCTGACAGTCTTCTCCATAATTTATTATCTATACTGCTAACAACATACATAAGTTTTTACCATCAGTTTATAACAAAGTCTGACAGTCTTCTCCATAATTTATTATCTATACTGCTAACAACATACATAGGTTTTTACCAACAGTTTATAACAGTCTGACAGTCTTGTCCATAATTTATTATCTATACTGCTAACAACATACATAAGTTTTTACCAACAGTTTATAACAGTCTGACAGTCTTCTCCATAATTTATTATCTGTACTGCTAACAACATACATAAGTTTTTACCAACAGTTTATAACAGTCTGACAGTCTTGTCCATAATTTATTATCTATACTGCTAACAACATACATAAGTTTTTACCAACAGTTTATAACAGTCTTTCAGTCTTCTCCATAATTTATTATCTATACTGCTAACAACATACATAAGTTTTTACCAACAGTTTATAACAAAGTCTGACAGTCTTCTCCATAATTTATTATCTATACTGCTAACAACATACATAAATTTTACCAACAGTTTGTAACAAAGTCTGACAGTCTTGTCCATAATTTATTATCTATACTGCTAACAATATACATATGTTTTTTACCAACAGTTTATAACCGTCTGACAGTCTTGTCCATAATTTATTATCTATACTGCAAACAATATACATGTTTTTTACCAACAGTTTATAACAAAGTCTGACAGTTTTGTCCATAATTTATTATCTATACTGCTAACAACATACATAAGTTTTTACCAACAGTTTATAACAGTCTGACAGTCTTGTCCATAATTTATTATCTATACTGCTAACAACATACATAAGTTTTTACCAACAGTTTATAACAAAGTCTGACAGTCTTCTCCATAATTTATTATCTATACTGCTAACAACATACATAGGTTTTTACCAACAGTTTATAACAGTCTGACAGTCTTCTCCATAATTTATTATCTATACTGCTAACAACATACATAAGTTTTTACCAACAGTTTATAACAGTCTGACAGTGTTGTCCATAATTTATTATCTATACTGCTAACAACATACATAAGTTTTTACCAACAGTTTATAACAGTCTGACAGTCTTGTCCATAATTTATTATCTATACTGCTAACAACATACATAAGTTTTTACCAACAGTTTATAACAAAGTCTGACAGTCTTCTCCATAATTTATTATCTATACTGCTAACAAAATACCTAAGTTTTTACCAACAGTTTATAACAAAGTCTGACAGTCTTGTCCATAATTTATTATCTATACTGCTAACAACATACACAAGTTTTTACCATCAGTTTATAACAAAGTCTGACAGTCTTGTCCATAATTTATTATCTATACTGCTAACAACATACATAGGTTTTTACCAACAGTTTATAACAGTCTGACAGTCTTCTCCATAATTTATTATCTATACTGCTAACAAAATACCTAGGTTTTTACCAACAGTTTATAACAAAGTCTGACAGTCTTGTCCATAATTTATTATCTATACTGCTAACAACATACATAAGTTTTTACCATCAGTTTATAACAAAGTCTGACAGTCTTGTCCATAATTTATTATCTATACTGCTAACAACATACATAAGTTTTTACCATCAGTTTATAACAAAGTCTGACAGTCTTCTCCATAATTTATTATCTATACTGCTAACAACATACATAAGTTTTTACCATCAGTTTATAACAAAGTCTGACAGTCTTCTCCATAATTTATTATCTATACTGCTAACAATATACACAAGTTTTTACCAACAGTTTATAACAAAGTCTGACAGTCTTCTCCATAATTTATTATCTATACTGCTAACAACATACATATGTTTTTACCAACAGTTTATAACAAAGTCTGACAGTCTTGTCCATAATTTATTATCTATATCACTAACAACATACACAAGTTTTTACCAACAGTTTATAACAAAGTCTGACTGTCTTCTCCATAATTTATTATCTATACTGCCAACAACATACATAAGTTTTTACCAACAGTTTATAACAAAGTCTGACAGTCTTCTCCATAATTTATTATCTATATCACTAACTTTGTTTTATTTAATTACTTCACACTTTACAATAGTTCTTCAAATTATCAGGTTTGATTAACTAAGTGACAGTTGACAAGAGAAGTAAAATAAAAACGTTACATGTGATGTTTTTGATAAAAGAAATAGACATGTAGTACTCAGTATTCACCTTCCTTTACTCAATCATTAATTTTTAGCAAAAATACTTTGTTAGAAATTCAGATTTTTTTCCGCACAAAAGCCTCATGATGTTTCCTGACAGCTTGCCAAATTTCGTGAAGATATGTAAATAGCATCGACGATGTATCGGTACAATCGTATTGCCACATCTTCAATAAGTACGTGGGATCTGCAGTTAATACTATACATGCATTCAATAAGGACCCGGCATGGCCGGGTGGTTAAGGCGTGCGATTCGTAATACGAGGGTCGCGGGTTTGAATCTCAGTCGCGCCAAAGATGCTCGCCCTCCCAGCCGTGGGGGCGTTATAATGTGACGGTCAATCCCACTATTCGTTGATTAAAGAGTAGCCCAAGAGTTGGCGGTGGGTGGTGATGACTAGCTGCCTTCCCTCTAGTCTTACACTGCAAAATTAGGGACGGCTAGCACAGATAGCCCTCGAGTAGCTTTGTGCGAAATTCCAAAAACCAAACCAAACATTATCCGTCGATTCATGTAACCTTTTAGATCACGTTCTGGGATGTTTCTGTCATAAAAAGCTATAAACATTATCCGTCCATTCATGTACCCTTTTTGATCACGTCCTGGGATGTTTCTGTCATCAAAAGCGATAAACATTATCCGTCCATTCATGTAACCTTTTAGATCACGTCCTGGGATGTTTCTGTCATAAAAAGCGATAAACATTATCCGTTCATTCATGTAAATTTTCAGGTCACGTCCTGGGATGTTTCTGTCATAAAAAGCGATAAACATTATCCGTTCATTCATGTAACCTTTTAGATCACGTCCTGGGATGTTTCTGTTCTAAATAACGATAAACATTATCCGTTCATTCATGTAACCTTTTAGATCACGTCGTGGGATGTTTCTGTCATAAAATTTCACAAATTTAACTAAACGATCAATTTAACTGTTAAAAAAACAAATCTTCGGACTATCAGACCATCACCATATGTGCGTGTATGTTAAGCAGCCGTAATTTCCATGATTTTTTAAACAAAAGTTAGATGAATTATTTAGTTGCATTTCTACAGGATTATATAAATAAAGGTCTGAGGAAAGAAAAGATAGGCACTGCATTTCTTTTATTTACCAGAACTGTTAATTAAACTGGTATTCTAGGACCAAAACCAGTGTTTTGGTATTGTTTGTTATTTTTCTTGACACATGTTCGGTAGCTGCACGTTTACATATCTACAGCTCCAGTTGTTCAATTTATTGTGTTATGCTTGCTGGACGAGTACTCCTATTGCATGTCTGTGTAATAATTATCACGCGAATATTGTAGCTGCTTGACATTCTCTACGAAAAGGTTCTGGTTTTGTTTTACACAAATCAAGTTTGTTGTATGGATCCCGATCTTTATTTCGACACGCAGTAGTCTAGGCCTAATGGACGAATCTCATATTATGTGTGTGTGTATGGTGTTACCTGACGCTCCAGTATTTAGTCTTACTTTCAGTTGTTGTCCCGATCAAAAGCAGTGTTAAGTATTAAGGTATCACGAACCACTGTGGTGGTTCATAATAGGGATCGCAAGAAATAGCGCGAGATTGTAATAAGCAAAAAGCACCTTAAACAATACAGATTCTCTTCAAATAATACTTTAAAACCTTTACTATTGACTGGTAATACTGTATGCATATAAAATTGCACACGTGACAGATTTACGTTTGTAATACTTTCTTTTCTTATTATTCCGTTGCTATCCTACAAGAAAAACGGCTTGGTGTGTTGCACTAAAGCCTTTTGTAGAATACCAAATAAGGTACTACTAATGTTGTCGGGATATTGAAAGTTTCTTCCATACTTTACATAAGCTTGAAAACATTAGAATAGTAATGTAAATGATGTTATTATTACCTCCTTGAAGTTAGCTTTCTCACAAATATGTGATGTTCCTTTAAAAAGCTTAACTACAGGATGAAACGAGAATTACCATCCATTAATGAGGAACATCAAATGACGGTCACGTGTAGATTATACAATCGATGTCTCTAGGGAGCCAATCCCTATATAATATGTGAAGTAAAAGATAAAAAAAATCAATACCCATATTATTACAGTCTATTACATAGATTCGTAGAATAATTACTTTAAAAGACACGAAGGTTTATTTAAAGCGATGTTTTATTTAAAAGGGCTGCTTTTGTATTGGTAAACTTTGATACACGCTTAGTGTGGGTTGCGTTTTAATCTAGGCATATATTTCCACATTGCTGTGCATTATGTGCAGAGAATTTAGTCACACACACTATATTCTCGTAAAAATCTTCAGCTTCAGCCTAATATTTAACGTCTTAGCTAATGCGACAAAATAGTCCATAGCTACAGTAAATCATCATGAGTTATATCAGCTAGCCACTAGATATGCTTTTTTTTTATCATAACAATGCATGAAGTTAATTATCATATCAAGCAATCCTTTGCCCACGGTTGAGCACGCACTTAAAAATCCAGTAAACAAGAGAAATACAAAAGTTGAAATTTAAAAACATGCAAGTAGGGGTCTTAAAATTTAAGCAAACAAAGCTGGAAACACTGTATTCAATATTTACTCAAAATAGGAGTTTGTAGTTTAATTCGATGATGTCTACAGTATCTCCAGTCTTGTTTCTTTACTTTATTATTTTTTATACGAACCCTATTTGGCCCGGCATGGCCAAGCGTGTTAAGGCATGCGACTTGTAATCTGAGGGTCGCGGGTTCGCATTCCCGTCGCGACAAACATGCTCGCCCTCCTAGCCGTGGGAGCGTTATAAAGTGAATGTCAATCCCACTATTCGTTGGTAAAAGAGTAGCCCATATCGGGCGTAACTAATATCCAGCGTTAGAAGAATATATTAGACCTCGATGTCACAGATTATATTTTCAGTTTTGGCTATGGTAGAACGAAAGAGGAATATGTAATATTATATTAAAATCAAAAGAGATGCGAATCAAATGGCTAAAATATTTTTATTGTATTGAATGTTTTTAAAATTATTCCATGTTTCTTAAGAACATTCGAAATATATATGTTATTCTTGTGTGATTGAGGTGGATTTTTGATAGCATTCGTCAACGTATCCATGAAATTAAGTAAACCCTATATAAACACTAACATAACTGGCCCGGCATGGCCAGGTGAATAAAACTTGTCAATCGCGGGTTCGAGTCCCCGTCACACCAAACATGCTCCCTCTTTCAGCTGTGGGGGCGTTATAAGTTTCAATCAATCCCACTATTCTTTGGTAAAAGAGCAGCCCAACAGTGGTTAAGGCACTCGCCTCATAATCTGAGGGTCCCGGGTTCGAATCCTTGTCACACCAAACATGCTCGTCCTTTTAGCCGTGGGGGGCGTTATAATGTAACGGCCAATAACATTATTCCTTGGTAAAAGAGTAGCGAAAGAGATGGCGGTGGGTGGTAATGACTAGTTGCCTTCCCTCCAGTCTAACACTGTTAAATTAGGAACGGCTAGCGCAGATAGCCCTCGTGTAGCTTTGCGCGAAATTCAAACCAAACTAATATAACTTATAATACTAATAATAAACTTCAAGTTACAAAAGTGTACGTAATTTTCGAGTAAACGGTGAGTTATGTTATCCCTAATTTTGTTTATTTTATAATTTCAATACAAAACTAAAAAAAGGACTTTACGAATAGCCGTTCCTTATTTTGAACTGATAGAACAGGGAAAAAATATTTGTTTTGAACTTCATGCAAAGCTACACGAAGGCTATATGAGCTAACCGTCCCGAATTTAGCAGCGAAAGACTAGAGGGAAGGCAGCTTGTCATCACCGCCCACCGTCAACTTTTGGGCTACTTTTTTACCAACGAATAGCGGGATTGACCGCAAAAATTTAATGTTCCCACAGCTGAAATAGCGATGATGTTCGTTCCGTGACAGAAAAGATAACTAATCAACAACGCTCACCCCAAATCCTTGTCTAAACGAATAAAGAGATTTGACTATCACTTACATAGGGTATCAAGGACCTGAATTGGTGATTGCGTTTGTTTTTTGGGGGTTTAGGGTAACGAACCTTGAATTTCCGGATTCATGGTTCAAGAACGCTAAATACTAGGCCACACAGGGCAGCCTCGAATGAATTATTTCGTGATGACGAGAAACCCACTTGAAGTAAAAATATATTTCAAGACAACTGGTATGGGTATTAAAATAGAGAACAACGTTTCGACCTTCTTAAGTCATCTTAATCGAGCGCCTTAACCACCTGGCCATGCCGAGCCTTCTATTTAAGAATGTGTTGGTATGTAGGTTGAACACTTAAAAAAATATTGTAATATACAGATGAAATCTGACTCCTATAATTAGTTCGGTTATTTTATCAGAATCCTATTATTTCATCATAGCGATATTCGGAGATTTAATTGTAAATAAATGAGATAACTATAAAGGGTCATTGTAAATTAATGCGATGGAAATAAATATTTATCAACTTATTATCAACAGTATTTAACAATAAAAATAGCACTTGATTATCATGTGTGTGTGTGGTATTCTAAAAGTTCATTCAAAAGAAAGAATGAAGATTGTATAGCTAATTTATATTCATTATTTGAACTTTCCTCTCTATTCCATACGGGGTAAAAAAAAAAAAAAAAAAAGAAACTTGAATTGTTTTTCATCATATTAAAGTATTTGTTTCCACATTTTTATTTATCCACAAAGAATTATGAGTTCATTTGGAGCCTAGAATGTTGAGTAGCGCGATGTCAGGATATGGAATAGTTCCAAGATGGAAACTGAAACCGTACTTTGTCAAGTTAAAATAAAAAGAAAATATAAGTTTAAGGAACCCGAACAGCCATGTTTGTTCTTAAATGAACCTACGTTTTAAATATTCACACAGACTTGTGTTTCATTATCTTTTTGAAATGTTCTATGAAAAAGAAGGCCCTTGTTCCAAAACAGTTCCCAAGTGCTATATCAGATTATCCTTTAAGAAAAAAAATTTTTTTTGGAACATACACTTCATTTTTTGTAACTTATTTTGAGTGTATTATAATACTTTGACGTTTTGTTTATTTATCATCAGAAAAAATGTTAAAACTGTTGAAATGTAAATTTGTCCTGCATTCCAAGGGAACACAGACTGCCTCTCATCATTTATTTAAAATTTATGAGTGCATGGAATCAGGATTATATTTTAAATTTGGAAACCCTACTTGATGTTGTTGTTTTATTTTCTAATACAAGTTAAATCTGCAACAAGTGTCTAGAGACATGTAGTCTATAGAGCAACTTGCTGCGTACAATGAAGTAAAAGTAGGCTTACCTCCATATTATTATGCTTTAAAATATCTATGTAGTTTTATGACAGATTATAGAGTTATAAAATTACGAAAGTTTTATTTCTTACTTGAAAATAAAACGGAGAAATCATAGAACAGGAGAGAACAAAATGGCGTTGCATATTATAATCCTTTTATTTTAAAAAATCTTCATGGTTATAGTCTGCCTGAAAGGTAGTATGTGTGTGTAAGGTAATTTATTTGGACTACCATCGTGTTATTTTAGTTTCTTTAAAGCACAAGCTATTGGCTCAATTACTTAAACCTTCTACAGCAACAAGATCTGTAATAGCATGATTACAGTCCAAATAAAATACTTAAAAATAAGAGTATTTTCATTAAAAGTCTAAAAAAGTTATTAGTGTGTGTCTGTGATATGTCAGAATTATTTGGAACTTGTAATTCATAAACTCGTTAAGTTTTGAATAATTTGGATTTTTCTTTTCAATTAACAGTGTTGTTTTAATATTCATCACAAAGCCTTATGAAAATATACCTTATACCTTTTCAAGTTTTCTAATAAATAGGTGACACCTGATATGATCTGAGATATTGCATATCTTCCATGTCTGCTAAATATACAAACACTGCAAGAACTACAGTGTTCTTGTTTAACTTAATCTCAATGGATATTGCATATTTGTTTCAGAACTATAGGGTAACAGAGTTTCAATAGACAAAATTACAACAAAAATTGGGCACGTTCAATTTATCACATCTGGTGACAACATTATGACTGACAGGAGTTTTGACATTTACAACATATTATCTGAAGTGCAGTTTTAAATATAACATCTTTCTAATATAATTAGTAACAGTTCTATTCAAATGAAGCAGAAGACACTAAAACAGTTGCTGCAGTTGAAATCTGAACAAAACATTGTACATGTACAAAAATAGCCAGGTTACAATAAAGGAGTCAGTCATATAAAATTTATAACATACAGGAAACATCCAAGTTTTAAATCTTTAAATGGTTTGTACTTTATATACAAGTTGATAAGTCAAAGAACAAAGTGAGGAATGTCTGTCGTCCATTTTTAATGCCACTGGAACAAGTAATAGCATGTTTGAAAAGGGTCCAAGTTTTCAACAATTTTTTCTTGCTTAACCTACCTACATTTACATCTTTAGAGGGTTGACTTCATACATAATTTTGTTTTTTTATTGCACCTTTATATAGCTGACCTCTTATGTACAATTTTAAAATAACCACTTTTATTTTTATGGCAATGTATGTCAACCCAGAATTAATAAAAACGTGTATTATTCTAACCAAAAAGTTAGTTTTAACCAGTTATGAAACTTCTGGTTACAAAGTTGGAGAAGAAAAATTATGATAATTAATACTGGATATTTTTAACCATTAAAATACATTCTACACACCTCAAGCCAGCCACATTTCATAGTTCAAATCAATATATACCTATGTTGTTGTTTTTGTGTGGCATCCCGTTTGTTTAAAATAAGTTTTGCTTTTATGACAAAACTAATCACATTTGGAAGATTTGTAGATGGTTTGTTGTCTGTGATCTAAAATATGCATGATTTTAATGTGATATAAAATGCCTTGATATTTTTAGAAACATCATAATATTAGTAAAAGCTATGACAATTCCCCAGAATTGCCCAAAAGTCTATCCCTATAAAGTAATAGTAATGATATTCCAGTTCTCCTTCTATTAACAGGACCGAGTTTACCACTGATATTTTATCCATACAAACTTACTTACACTCTGTCTACCTGTGAGTCCTGTTATGTAACCTCTAAGTTTCAAAACGTTAAATGTTTTTCACACAAAATGGTTCAATTTTTTTTACTAAATATGTTATTCCATTTAAGTATTATTGCTTTGATGCTACAAACAAACAAACAATATTCTTCACCATTCTCTGAATGCATATCTCTATTAATCTATATGAGACATAAGAATTTTTAAAATAGCATGTAGGATTTGAACCACAACTATTGCAAATGCTATTAACACGGATGATTTTCAACCATTATGCCGTCCTCTTATTTCAGATTTTCCATGTGGTTCTAGGTGCTTCAAACATTAGTTTTAACCTAGTGTCTGTAGAGAGCAAGTCACCATTAAAATCATCAAAACAAAATATCCATAGTATATATATTATTGTCTGTTATAAATTTGTCAAACAGTCAGTATCCCTCAGCTGAGTAATGTTTGTCAACAGAAATGTTTTTGTAGAGGCCCTTTTACAACAAGGAAACTTACCACTTCTTCACTGTACATTTCATTTAGGCTAAACATGTATAAATATCCTGTTTCTAATGTAATGTGAAAGTGTTCAAAACTCCTTATAAACACACGAACAGTGGCAATGCATCAGTTAGAACAGCTGAAGCAATAAGTGCAGTTATGTACCTTGTCAGGGCAATGTTATTTTGTCTAACTTGGCTGACATCCCAGACGTGCGTCTTGATTCATATTCAAAAGGGAAAATGGCAGAATAAAAAATGTCCTTATATTAAGTGGTGTCCCACCATCAAGACATATCAATAATCTAATTTTGTTGTAGTTCTTAATGATGAGAAACCCACTTGAAATAAAAATGTATCTAAGAATGGTTGGTATGGGTATTAACACTATTGATCAGCAGAGAACAACGTTTCAACCTTCCGAGGCCATCTTCAGGTTAACCCAAGTTCTTTGTATATACTGTAATTAAAATTATGTAACAAATATATGAAAAGCAACATAACCTTCATATAGGTTAACCTGAAGATGACCTAGGAAGGTCAAAACGTTGTTCTCTGCTTACAGTAAAAGTGTTAATACCCACATCAGCTATTCTGAGGTACATAGTTTTATTATGTTATAACTCTACAACAGACTTCTTGCCTTTCAATAGTGCCACTGATAAAACAAATACATACTAAGGACTGAACTTATATGTAACAATATGCTTGGTATTTCAGTATCTGTGAGGAGGAAAATTGATCATTCTTAATTTCTGTTTGTTTCTCCTGCTGGCAATCATCCCAAAACATAAAAAAGAAAAGTGAAGAACAAATTTATACAGTTTTTCCCAAAAATGAAAAATGTAGCAATATTGTTATACAATTTTTGTTTTCAAATTATTAACAAATAAAACCATGTAAATAGAAGTTCAATAAATCTTGTATGTGTAACTTTTATTATAAAAGATTTAACATTTTTACAGATAAAAGTTTATTTCACATTCAGCCACTTAAAGTACTTGAGTCACCACCCCGTATAAATTCTGCCTCTAAGACTAGTAAGCTATAAAAAAAATTGCTTTTATATAATTCATCAAATATAAAATGATTAATTTTTGTTGTCATTTTACAAACTGTTTTAACATTCTTTTTGTTATTAAACCTTGGATGTATGTCTGAAAATTAAACTTACCTGGAGCTGATCATCAGAAACAAAAGGAAGAAGAGTACCCATGTTCTATCTACATATTTATTGTATATAAAATTATGTGAGAAATGTATGAAAAGCAGTGTAACCTTCACATAGAAAGAACAATATTTGAAATGTTAATTTAGCACTGACTGGAAATGTGATAATGTACACCACATGGCCAAAAGTATGTGAACCCCATTTCTAATTAGTGGGTTTGGCTATTTCAGCCACATCCATTGTTAACAGATGCACAAAACAAGCATGCAGCCATGCAATCACCATAGATGTACATTGGCAGTAGACTGGGTCACACTGAAGAGCTCAGTGATTTTCAATGTGGTATTATTATTGGATGCCACATTTCCAACAAGTCAGTTTGTCAAATTTCTGCTGTGCTAGAGCTGCCCCAGTCAACTGTAAGTGCTATTACTGTGAAGTGGAAACATCTCAGAGCAACAATAGCTCAGCCACGAAGCGGTAGGCCACACAAGCTCGCAGAACGGCACCACCAAGTGCTGAAGTGCATAAAAATCGTCTGTCCACAGTTGCAACACTCACTACTGAGTTCCAAACTGCCTCTGGAAGCAATATCAGCACAAGAACTGTTTGTCAGGAGTTTCATGAAATGGGTTTCTATGGCTGAACAGCCTCACACAAGCCAAAGATTACCATATGCAATGCCAAGCATCAACTGGAGTGATGTAAAGCACACCACCGTTGGTCTCAGGAGCAGTGGAAATGCATTTTCTGGAGAGATGAATCATGCTTCAAAATCTGACAGCTTGATGTACAAATCTGGGTTTGGCAGATGCCAGAAGAACACTGCTGCCTGAATGCATAGTGCCAACTATAAAGTTTTGTGGAGGAGGTATAATGGTCTGGTTCTGTTTTTCATGGTTTGGGCTTGGGTTTTTAGTTCTGGTGAAGGGAACTCTTAATGCTATAGCATACAATGTTATTTTAGAGAATTGTGTGCTTCCAATTTTGTGGCAACAGTTTGGGGAAGGCCATTTTTTGTTTCAGCATGACAGTGCCCTCATGCACAAAGTAAGATCCATAAAGACATGGTTCACCAAAGTTGGTGTGGAAGAACTTAACTGGCCTGCACAGTGCCCTGACCTCAACCTCATCAAACACCTTTGAGATGAATTGGAATGCCAACTGTAAGACATACTTTCTCGCCTGACCTCACTAATGCTCTTGTGGCTGAATAGGAGTGAATCCCTGCAGCCATGTTCCAAAATCTAGTGAAAATCCTTCCCAGAAGAGTGGAGGCTGTTATAGCAGCAAAGGGGAAATCAACTCCATATTAATGCCCATGGTTTTGGAATGAGATGTTCAACAAGCACATATGGGTGTGATGGTTGGGTGTCGGCATACTTATGGCTGTTTAGTGTACCTTATTTATGAAAAGTTATTCTCTTTCTTTCCCAAGTTCCATTCAAAAACAAGTTTGATATGCTTTGTAAGTAATTCTAGGGTACTTATAAAAGGTCAACCTTTCAAAAGTAGTTGAGTTTTCAAGTTTTTATCATTTGCATCAAAATTTCTTGATTGTCTGAGTTTTTCTGACATCACCAATATAAAATAAATGAAGCGAAATTAAATATTCCTGTGCAATTGCTTCAGTGGAACAAATTATTTCATAAAAATTGTCTTAATCGAAGAAAAATTAATTAACAAAATCAGTCTTGGTGAGGTGTTTCCATAGATCTGAATATTGTAGTTATGGTTTGTTTTCAAGATTATTTCTCTTGATTTCTACATTGTCAAGTAAAAATTTTGACTCTTTACATGCTTCAAGTTGTGACTTCTCTCCTTGGTTTAGTGGATGTTTATGTGCTTCAAGTTGCGACTTCTCTCCTTGGTTTAGTGGATATTTATGTGCTTCAAGTTGTGACTTCTTTCCATGGTTTAGTGGATGTTTATGTGCTTCAAGTTGTGGCTTCTTTCCATGGTTTAGTGGATGTTTATGTACTTCAAGTTGTGACTTCTCTCCATGGTTTAGTGGATGTTTATGTATTTCAAGTTGTGGCTTCTCTCCATGGTTTAGTGGATGTTTATGTGCTTCAAGTTGTGGCTTCTCTCCATGGTTTAGTGGATGTTTATGTGCTTCAAATTGTGACTTCTTTCCATGGTTTAGTGGATGTTTATGTACTTCAAGTTGTGACTTCTCTCCATGGTTTAGTGAATGTTTATTTACTTCGAGTTGTGACTTCTCTTCTTGATTTAGAAGATACTTATGCTCCGGACCAACCTTCTTCCTTCCTCTGATCATCCTGCTCTTCTGTTCTTTCAGGTATCATACATCCAGTACTTTATTTTTTTTATTCCCACCGCATGAATTCACTGAATTATATTCATGAATATTTTAGCTATCCATACAGTTTACTGATATGTCCTCTGAATTATTAAGTAAAAATATACCTGAAGCTATAAATACGTTTCCTTTATTTTGATATAACTAAAATTGTCTGTCATGAATCCTCTTTTATGGTATCACATTTCTCCTGATGTAATCACAAAAACTTACTGGCTTAGGAAACAACAACATCACCATTAATTTCTCATGACCATCCATCTTTTTAACTTTTATGTCACTTTCTCAGGATGAGAATGCAGTTCTTAGCACAAAAACTGCAAACAGGAAATATTAATCTTCAGTAATTATTACATTTTCCACATCCATTTCTTCCTGGTCTGGAATTTAAAAACTTTGTGCTATTTTGACAAGATAGAAAAAAAAATCATGATATATATCAGTTTCAAGGCTAAGATTTATATCTCATCCACAAAGAATCGTGTTTACAAAACACCGTTAAAATTTAGTATTTGTAATAATTTTTGTTCAATAAATTAAAATAGCAATAGTTTCATTTTGAGATGCCATCTTTAAGTTTTGTGACATTAGTAGTATGCTTACTAAAATGTTCATCTAGTATTATGGGGATTTTGAAGAATTGAAAGAATATATTTATTAATAGTAGTATTCAAATTACACCATATTTGTTGCACTTGTTGCCAATGGCGCATTTCGCTCAGTTGCAATCCATCTTCGCCAGCTTGTAAAAGTCATACACACACTAACTGTTAAGTTTTATGATATTTTCTCAACATTAGCCTACTTTGTGAGAATTATTTAGTTATTAAACTTATCTGACGTGGTTTATTTTGTAGTTGTTTTTGGTGTTGTTGTTTTTTTTGTTTTTTGTCTTATGCTCCCAATCTTTGTGGATTTTGGCATTAGGGTTGTGTCCTAATATGGATTTTTTTTTTAACATGAAATTTAAAAATTAAAGTAAATAACACTAACAGTAGCAGTTTTAAGTTCCTTACGAGTACTGTCTCTCACCCAAATATTTCCAAACCCACGCACATTCCATATTGGCCACGTGTTCTTAAGCAGTCCATTTCGCTTATTAATTACATGATCCATTTATTAATATCAGGAATAAACGACCTTATAACACCAAAATGTTGGTGTTATTTAATTAAATACTCAACATTTCGCTTTACAGCTTCCTTAGGAGAGTTCGCTAAAACAAAAACTCAAACGGCTAATGGTAAAACAAAATGTTGATGGTCTAAACAAATAACACCAGTATTTTGGTGTTATAAGGTCATTTATTTCTAATGTTGATGTTTTCTATACACCATAAGGCGCTACAGAAATTAAATAATGATTCCTTCATTATTGTATAAGTTCATTACGATGAGGTCCTCAAACGGTTCATGAAAATTGCATTCTGCCATTTGTCTAAGATCGTTATTCTAGTATGGAATAGCATAGGTAATTTCTTCAGATATATTCAACAGTTCAAATAGGTGTTCTATAACTTATAAGTTCTCAATTAACATCTACAATCGCTACTTTTGTTGCACCAAAAAGGAATACAGTCGATGTTTTAACAAGCCTAACTTGTAATGGGTATCAAAACTAACCTATGAAAGGTATGTACTTAGTAACAATACTAGTAATGGTAACAGTACTCCAGATGACCTGTTGGGATATGGTAGATGTTTGTTTGAAGTTAAGCACAGAGCAACACAACAGGCTATCTGTGGTCTGATCACCATAGGTACCGAAACACAGTTTCTATTTATAAGTCCACAAACATTCCGCTGTGCTACTGTGGCCAGTCTGAGGGATATGGTAGATGTAATATTATTCATTGTTTTTACTCTATGATTATTACCTGTTACACTATCGTTGTTAGAGTTTTCAGAATTTACCTTCCTTTCGTAAAGGTAAAATATTGCTTTTCGAACGAGTAACCACGTCGATGGTTTTGATGAAAGATGTACAGCCTCACTTTGAAACAATCTCGAGACGCGAGATTAAGCGAGATAAGAAGTACCGGGTAATGTGAAAGTCGGTTCACATTTTAGCCTTGCGGCAGTTTACGCGAGTGAACCTGACTATCGTGGCGCGTTGTTAAATTTAACTAGTGTTTCTGTTCTTCTGTCACCTTTCTCTTTGCTATCTTCTGCTGTTCTACTTGGTTAAAGCTATATTCTTTTTATCTCAACCTAATTCTAATTGTACTTTTATAAAACAGAATTTTAAAACGGTTCGGAGAATCAGAAAGATAAAATATTGAGAGAACTACTCATTTTTGTAATAAAGTGCTACGTACTCGATTCTCGCGGCTACTAAGTACTAGTTGTGCAGTGTTTTTCTTCGGAAGGAGGTCTTTTTTTTCCATTAAACGTCAGACTCCACAATTTTTTAGTGTTTTACTCGAAACGCGTCAGTGAGCTTACAGAACTTATACATTCTTCGAATTCGTGTTTACTAACCAAATGGTAAGTCACCCACTGATTTATATTTTTATGTTGAGATTAAACCTGATGTACGCAGTCTTAACACTTGCGTTAGAAATTTAGATATTGTTACGACTACGAGCTATAAGCTGTGCCTCACCATATGTTTGCTTCTGTTGCTGACTGACGGGGGAGACGCAACAGGCTGCTGGCAGCCTCAACAATGAGCGAGCTTCGTGATAGAAATGTACATTTACCATGGACTGTCTCTAAAATTACTAGCTTTCTCCGAGACTTTACGTACTCGGAATTTTGTGTGACGAAAAACAAAACACTTTGAGTTGGTTGTGTGTGAGATGAAAGACTGGTGTACATGTTCTGTTGTCAGAAGTTTCTGCTGTATAGCTTACCTTCAGTATAGGTTTGGTTTCCTGTATACGCCTTAGCCTACCTACCCTTCCTTTGTGTGGAAACAAGTCATGCTAGCATTACGTTAGTTGTGTGGTATTCTCGTGTTTTCTAACTACCTTTATTAAATGTGGGCTTGGTTCTTTCTTAGATAATACAACGAAAAAAAAAAAAGCGTCAATTATAACTTGATAATCGAAGAAGCCAAGGAAAAAAGTCTATGCCGTTAAAACTTAAAAGCTATGTCAGCAGTTGTGGTATGTACTAGTTTGTTGTTGTTAACTTTATAAAAGTAGATTATACTGATGTACGTTTTCAGTTGTGTTATTAGAAAAATCTTATGGTTAGTTATATTGGAACTGTTAATTAGAAGCAGTCTACTTCGTGGTAGTTTTACCGGAATCATTTTGTGTACCCTAATTAGGTTTGTATTTTCATACAACAATGATTACAAGTATGGTATTCTCGTGACAAACGGTAAACTTTGTAATCAAAACCGTTGCCACTTAAATTTGAATAATGAAAGAAATAGAAATGGGTTAACAGTTTTCCTGAAAGTGATACTAGACACATACTCAACATATGGACTCTTTTATGGGCTTCAGACGAAACAAAGACAGGACAAATACATAAAAAGAAATCCGCAGTTATCAGCTTAAACGCGTATAAGCAAATCATTAACCGTATACCTCGTAACTGTAATGTTCTAGAAGATTGGTTGTTAACCATATAGTGTCGTAACATCATGATGTACATTATTCTTGTATTATAACCCTAGTGTCATTAAAAGATTAACGCACTAGTTATATAGTGTTAAAAGTTTTTAACCATAATTTCAAGGATGATACTATGCTATATTGATAAAATCATAGTTTCAAGGAATGATGTAATAGCTGTATGTTGTTTTAACATTAATGTCAAAGCACATAACTTGGCACAGTGTCGAACCCTTATTGTCTGTGGAGCTAGGTTAGTAACCTTATGGTAATTTTAGCGTCAGAATGCATAACGAAGTGAGGTGTTATATTGTAAGTGGTGCATGATATAGTAGTTGTATATTATTGTAATCTTTGCATCAGTATATAACGAGGTATAGGTTTACAAACTTAATACCAATGATTGATGTAATAGCTGTTTACTGTTGTAATCTAAGTGTCATGAGACGTGTTCCCTGTGTGGTACGTTGAGGAAATCAAAACGTTTTGGCGTTGTAACTAAGCACAGTACAATGTTATAATTGGTATGTAAATTATTTCGATCTACTAACGTGTTCATTGTTTAAAATTCGTCTGTAACACAGTGTTATTTATAGTTGAAAATGTAATCCTATTGAATGCACGGCTAATAAGTTTTACGAAAATAATTACTGGACTTTCGTTGCTACTTTGTTCAAATGAAAATTGTTATTTATCAAAAAGAAGACATTTTTATTGTATAATAAACGTACTTTTGATTAATTTAAATATTAGATATGTTATCGATTACTATAAAGTTTATAATACATATTGAAACAGTATTTGTCAAACATCAGCTGTCAAACTTTTCTTGTTTAATTTGAGGAGATTACACGTACTAAAAGCATTTCTTTAGTTTTAACTCGCTGGGTTGCACAAGTTTGAATTTTTCTGCATCCTGTAATACAAACTGTCCAGATAAATATAATCGAGTTTACTTGTTCATCCGGTTACATTTTTCTCAGATAGATATTTCAGTTATTTTCAAATTATTTTTTTGAAAATTAATTGTCTTTAGTTACTCTTAGAAAAGAAATTTCGTGATACCCGTCTGTATATTCTCAGAGAAACTGTACTAAGATACACAACATTTGTGTTTACTTTATTCGTATGTAAGACAAAAATAAAATAAAAAGAACGTTAAATGTCCAACCTCGGTACCAACTATAATAACTTCATAGATGACGTAAGCTCTATCCATCGGTATACAAACTCTTTACGCCTGGTGTCATGTTTTGTGTTTTTCCCACGTTTGGTGCAGTGTCGTGTTTTTTTTTCTTCTTTTCCTTCTGTCCATCCTTCTACACGTTACTTAAACACTCGAGAAACAACATAAGTTCTAATTTCTGATGCATGTATCGAGATAACCCAGAATAGGAGTTTGTGTTAAAGATGTAAAGTCATTACACACGGACACGTGGCGTTGTTTACTCATCACTTGGTAGCGGGAAAATTGTGTAACGTAATTACAATTGTACTTTTATCAGTCCTGGGTTGGTAGATTTTTTTCAAGCATGATATGGCGAGCTATAGCTTGGTAGTGGTTCGTATCCTACGAGATTAAAAACTATTGTTTTAACATTGTATTGTCCCAAGTGCCTTGTATAGTTATCCACGTTAAATACTTGAATGTAGAACACTATATATATCCCACAAGTTTCCCCATTCTCTACAACCATTTCGAGTTTAAGATATCTATCCGCCATCGACAATCAATTTCTCCAAGTCGAAGCATATCTTGGGTTGTGACTTACGTATCCGTGATTATTTGTATGGTGTAGAGTTTGTGACTGTCAAACGTAAGAGTTGTTTTTATGTGGACTATAAACACTACACACAACTCCTTATTCCTAATCTATGTGTAAGGAAGGAATTGGATGTGTTAAGTGTTATGCTAACCGAACTGACAACAGCATAAAACAAAACTTGTGACCGTTAAATTATGATCAATAAAAAATAAAGAAATTAGTTCGAAAGTCTCTTCATAAACATCCAGGTCTTCTAGTGTTGTCTCTAAATGCTAGGTTTATCGAGTATATTTAACGCCATACTGGACAGTGAATAAAAACTAGAACAAGTGAACCACCTCCCAAACGTTGGTAATAAGAGAAATCTACTGTTATTTGGGTATGAGCATAGTTACTTCACATTCCAATATTAATAGTATTTTAAGAAATATTCAGTGTGCTATACGGCTCCGTATTTATGTGTTAATACTAAACATGGCTGACAGATTAATTTGTACATGAAACCTTCAGATCTTATCTATAATCCCACACGTAGTTTGGCTCTCAAGGTTTCAGTAAATAAAGGCGTTGCCCACCTCTTGTTGTACGAAACACATGTGTTTTAACTTAATTGGTAAGCGTCGAAAAAAGAACATGTTGAGTTCCGTGTTGTTAGATAACCTTGACAGCAGTCGGCACTATAAAAAGGGATGTCTGACATCCTGACTTGGTGGAAGATGTTCACTGCGGATAGTTAAGCTCATGCAAATAGTGTCGGATTGTACGTTAAATAGAAATATATATATAAATCTAAAATAAACTTGCTTTATTTACTGAGAAAAAAATATAGACCTGAGTTAGGGATAAAAGTATAGTTCGACGTAAAGTTCTGATGTTGAAATATCAACTATTAGAACTTTAGAGAAGAGTTCTGCTGAGCTAATTTGGATTTTTGAAAGCGTATAAAATCTCGCACGAGGTAGGGATTCGCTTGTTTGTTTAATGATAGCAGTACATTCCAGTTCTATCACAAACACGTCTTTATTTAGTAACAGGGAAACTGATATAGTTTATATTCAACAAATTATTAAGCTATTAGATACAACAGCAGTTGTTATAGTGTGCATGCATTTTACAATGAGCAAAGCCACATCGGGCTATCTGCTGAGTCCACCAAGGGGAATTAAACCCCTGATTTTAGAGTTGTAAATCCGTAGGCTTACCGCTGTACCACCGGAGGACAGCCCGATGTGACTTTACTAGAAGAAAAACACACGCCTTTTGCAATCTCGTGAAAAATTATTACGATTATACTAGTCATAAGACATCAGTATTAGACCTATTTCGTTTTTAAACATTACATTTCTAATCTAATCCTTTATGGATCTTCAAGAATTAGAAGAGTGTATAATATTAGCATTCGAACCAGACAATATTTCTCAAATTCATTGTCGACTGCGCATTTCGTTTAATCCAGAGGTCTTCAGGCCTGCTGAAATACAACAAACACTCTAGAAGTCGGATTACTATTTATATAACCAATTGATGCAACAACAACTGATATAATGTGTACGTCTTTCAGAGCTGACGAAGCATGATATAATGAATTATATATGTCTTAAGACATTACTGTTAGGCCTATTATGTGTTTTAACACTATAAATATGATCAACTGAAAAGAAGAGAGGTTTGGTGCATCATGAAGAAATTTTCTTGTTTAGTTCATTTAATTTATCTTCTGTCTTCGTACAAATATAAAAAAAAATATTAAGAAATTATTTTAGAAATAACTTTTAATCCTTGGTTGAACTGTGGGCCCGAGGATCTATTGCTTAGACCCTGTTGGGACGAACTTACACTCTTCAATCTGGAGTCACGAGTTTGTTATAATAGTAGCAGTCAAATCCTCCTCTTCGACTAAAATAACCCATGGGTTAGTGGTGAGCGTTGTGGGTTCAGTATTAGAGCTGTTCCGGCTGTCTAGAATACAAAAAACACAGTAATGTTCGTAGTACTATTTATGTAACTATTTGATACAACAACAGTTATTGTGGTGTCTTATATAGTTCTAATACTAATGTCTTAATACAAGTGTAATAGTAATTTCTAGGGGTTTAGAGACCATTTGCTTCACCACAGAGTGACGTGAACTAATTTAAATATGCGAATATCATAATGTCGTTAGCTTTACAAAATTGAGATACATAAAATATATTTTAAAAAATGTTATCCCTACTTAGGCTCAGACAAACATAATTACAGTGATTTGCTAAAGAATTGATATGTTTTTATTGGTCTTTTTTATTGTAAGTAATTCGGTTTTTGTAATTTTGACTTTCCTATTTCAAAACATTTCGTAGCATCAAAACTTTGTATATTACTATAGCTAGCTAGGAGACGTATAGACCTATCCCTACTTGATTTTATGAAATTTCAATATTTTTATCGTACTTGTTTGTTTCATTTATATTAGCTATATTTTTTGTGCGCCAGCAGTACCAAGTGTATGGTGTGCGTATATCCAACATAACCTCGAACTAATTATTTGCCCAAAATAGTACACCGTCCATTTCATGTATATTTATATATTACTATTCTTTTCAGGGCAAGAAATAATTCATTGGGATCCTAGTGGGAAGAGCTCTGTAAATGAATTATAGCGATAGGGTTTGTTATTTTTTCTGTACGCTTGTCTGGAAAAGTCACTTACTTACTAACTTATGTGAAAAAAATCATTGAAACTAAAATTTTGAATCACTCTGTGAACACGTACATAGCGATTTAGATATATTTATAATCTTCAAGTTCTCTCAGTCAATACTGCGAGATAATAATCAAATCATTATTAATAGTTAGACATCTTAAAGATGGGCTTAAGTAGGCGGTTTTAATGGCGTCCATTTTATTTCATCACGAATCCAACTATTAAGTACACGGTCCGGCATGGCCAAGCGTGTTAAGGCATGCGACTCGTAATTTGAGGGTCGTGGGTTCGCATCCCCATCGCGCCAAACATGCTCGCCCTTTCAGCCTTGGGGGCGTTATAATGTGACGGTCAATCCCACTATTCGTTGATAAAAGAGTAGCCCAAGAGTTGGCGGTGGGTGGTGATGACTAGCTACCTTTCCTCTAGTCTTACACTGCTAATTTAGGGACGGCTAGCACAGATAGCCCTCGAGTAGCTTTGAGCGAAATTCAAAAAACAAACAAACAAACTATTAAGTACTACCGTAGTTATATATATATATATATATATAAACTGTGATAGTAATAATTAAACTGAGTAGTGGATTCTGGTTTTGAATAATTAAATATTCTTGACAATGACGTATTTTTGTCTAAACTTAATATTTTACACACTTAAAAATCAAATAAGACTTGCATTGTGGATATTCATTAGCTCTCAAAATCAACAAAATTACAAACAAAAAATTCAACTTTTTTTTAGGGGTATAATGGTTTCCAAGAGAAAAAAATTAAGTAGAATAACCAATGAGTACGAGTGTTTTAAAGTGACTGTTTGTATATCGAATTGCGTCTCTGAAATGGAAGTTTTTTGAGGTGCGTCAAACTAAGCCCACAATTTTGAAAAGGAAATATAAATATGACTGTTTATCTTGTTTGTGTATTATTTCAAGTAAAATACGTAAATGTTTTTTTCAGCGTGGAGCTGACGATGTCCTGCCCAAGGGTGCTGTGAGTAACGGTACTGTCAGAAGTGTACAAGTTCACCCCACGGACAACAACAATGATGCCAAAAAGGTAACTTGCTAATGTTTATTAGCCATTGCTTCAAACGTAGCTTTATTACTTCTCTTTTCTTGAGGATAGGCTGTGAGAGCTCGTGGATGCAGTATGCTATTGTAACAATCTTGGAAAACTTGCGCACTCCCTCTTTAGTCTGGTTGTTAGGGCGATCGACTCACAACCTGTGGATCACGGGTTCGAAATCCACAACAGAACATGTTCACTCATTTAGTCGTGGAGTGGTATAATGTGACGGTCAATTCCAAATTTGAATTCAAGTGGGGCGCCTTTTTGTTATATTGAAACCGGGTCAAAAGTTGGGAAAAGTGGTGTAATGTTAGATGTTAATTAACTGATATAATGATAGGAAATCTTTGTGTTTATTTATTTGTTATAATGATGCGAGGCCTTTTTGTTAATTAATTGGTATATTATTCAAATACTTTTGTGTTAATTAATTGATATAATATTCGGAGACCTATGTGTTAATTAAATGGTATAATATTCGGAGACCTATGTGTTAATTAAATGGTATAATGCTGGCATAATGTTGAGAAACTTTTGTTAGTTAATTGGTGTGACATCAGAGTCTTGTGTTAGTTACTGGTGTAATGTTAGGATACTTTTGTGTTAATTACTGGTGTAATGTTAGGATACTTTTGTGTCAGTTACTGGTGTAATGTTAGGATACTTTTGTGTCAGTTACTGGTGTAATGTTAGGAGACTTTTGTGTCAGTTACTGGTGTAATGTTAGGATACTTTTGTGTTAATTACTGGTGTAATGTTAGGAGACTTTTGTGTTAATTACTGGTGTAATGTTAGGATACTTTTGTGTCAGTTACTGGTGTAATGTTAGGATACTTTTGTGTTAATTACTGGTATAATGTTAGGAGACTTTTGTGTTAGTTACTGGTGTAATGTTAGGATACTTTTGTGTTAAATTTGTATAATGCTGGGAGGCTTATGTGTTAATTAACTGACATAATATTGGGAGAGTTTTTGTGTTAACTGACTGATATAATGTATATATCTTCGTGTTAACTAATTGGTGTAATATAGTCTGTGTTAACTACCTGGTACAATATAACTTGTCTTTGTGTTAACTACCTGGTACAATATAACTTGTCTTTGTGTTAACTACCTGGTACAATATAACTTGTCTTTGTGTTAACTACCTGGTACAACATAACTTGTCTTTGTGTTAACTATCTGGTACAACATAACCTGTCTTTCTGTTAACTACCTGGTACAATATAGTCTCTTTGTGTTAACTAACTGGTGTAATATAGTCTGTCTTTCTGTTAACTACCTGGTACAATATAGTGTGTCTTTGTGTTAACTACCTGGTACAATATAGTCTGTCTTTGTGTTAACTACCTGGTACAATATAGCCTGTCTTTGTGTCAACTACCTGGTACAATATAGCTTGTCTTTGTGTTAACTACCTGGTACAATATAGCTTGTCATTGTGTTAACTACCTGGTACAATATAGTCTGTCTTTGTGTTAACTACCTGGTACAATATAGTCTGTCTTTGTGTTAACTACCTGGTACAACATAACCTGTCTTTCTGTTAACTACCTGGTACAATATAGTCTCTTTCTGTTAACTAACTGGTGTAATATAGTCTGTCTTTCTGTTAATTACCTGGTACAATATAGCCTGTTTTTGTGTTAACTACCTGGTACAACATAACCTGTCTTTCTGTTAACTACCTGGTACAATATAGTCTCTTTCTGTTAACTAACTGGTGTAATATAGTCTGTCTTTCTGTTAATTACCTGGTACAATATAGCCTGTTTTTGTGTTAACTACCTGGTACAATATAGTCTGTCTTTGTGTTAACTACCTGGTACAATATAGTCTATCTTTGTGTTAACTGCCTGGTACAATATAGTCTGTCTTTCTGTTAACTACCTGGTACAATATAGTGTGTCTTTCTGTTAACTACCTGGTACAATATAGTTTGTCTTTCTGTTAACTACCTGGTATAATATAGTGTGTCTTTCTGTTAACTACCTGGTATAATATAGTCTGTCTTTCTGTTAACTAACTGGTACAATATAGTCTGCCTTTCTTTCAACTAACTGGTGTAATATAGTCTGTCTTTCTGTTAACTAACTGGTACAGTATAGTCTATCATATCTTTACGCAGTCTGTACCACACTCAAGCTCTGCCTCTTGTTTTTCTATGTACTACTTGTATCACAGCTAGTCAGATAATTCTCAACATACTATCTGTACCAGACTCAAACCCCATGTTTCTCTCTGTGTGCTGTCAGTACCAGAATCAGACGTGGTGAGACACTTCTTGGTATTGATTTAAACACGTGACGTAGCGTTCAGTTTGTTTTTATAAAACAAACCATCTGAGTTTTCCAATTTCATGAAAAGTCCACTGTCAGGCGCCGTGGCTTTATTAAAACCAGTGGTCTTTGTTATAATATTTAACAAAATTATATCAGAAAAAAACTTTTTCAGAACGGAGGTCGAGAGATGCAGAATAGGCAGATATATCTTTTTTGGAAAATTCCAAAGCATGACGTTTTGTTTGTGTTAAAACAGGGTTTCTCAACCTGGGTTCCACGGAACCTCAAGGTTTCGTGGACTGCCTTCAGGGGTTCTGTAATGTGAAGAAAAAACAAGATGTAATTGTAGTAATATCAAACGATAAAATAGGCTAAGACTGTTTGTGACTATCACAATATTTCTGGCTCTCTAAATACGTGAAAAAGCTGTTACAAAGTCACTGAGATCCTCGAAGCGTTTATAATTACTAGTTATTTTCAATGGCTGTGTTCCCAGGCTAAAACATGTACATTACTATGGCTAATTTAATTCAATAAGTTTAATATTATGTTTTAATTTCACCTTCAGTGATAACAATGTAATATGTATAATGTGTTTCTCTTATCGGTATTTACATATTATGTGTGTGTGCAGGGTTCTACTGCAAATACATTATCTAATAAGGGTCTCGTGGTAGCATAAAGGTAGAGAACCCCTGTGTTAAAGTAATGCATTGGCTGAATACTCAGTTCCATTACCATTACTGTTCACACCGACACGCTCTTTAGTGGTACAGCGGAGTGTCTCCGGACTTACAACGCTAGAAACCGGGTTTCGATACTCGTTGTGGGCAGAACACGTATAGCCCATTGTGTAGTTTTGTGTTTAGCTATAAACATATAAACACTCACCGAAACACACTTATCATCGAAGTCGTATTGAAATCAAGCAGTTCGATCTTTATTAACGAATTTGTAACTGTGTCGTAATTCTCTTATTACCAACTTACGTATTCGTGAAATTCAAATATCTCAGTTTGTTGAGTAAACATTATAATTCCTGCACACGTACTCTTGTGCGAGCAAAACAACCACAAAGTATATTTTCACTTATCTATCCCCCAAATTACCACTTGTTTATGTACCGTTCATTATCGTATTACAGTAGGTGTTTGCCTGTTGCGACAATTAGCGTAAAGAAAGCATCACTAATTTTCTGTTTAAAATACTGCTGAGTGATTTCAATGTTCATGGAGTTTACGCTCATTTGGTCTGTATGTTATTAAGTATCTCGTAACCAATAGAGTCGTTGATATACAAGTAATTAAATACATTAATACTTTAGAAAAATATGTTTAAAAAGTTATGGAGCCTGTTGGTAATTCTAGTGTTCAGGTTATTTATTGTTACATTGAGAAGATGATCGCTTGTTTTCCTCAGATAAGAACTGGATACGGTCCAGTTATTAATTGTATGTATATCTTTTGCCTTTAACATTAAAGTAGCTTAAAGCAAACATGATTATATCTTCGTGTTGAATAGCTCTGTCATTTTGTATGTAGGCCAAAGTTGAAAAGAGTCAACCCGACAGTTCATCTAGAGTACTGCACGTTCGGAACATTCCAAATGAAGCGACGGAGATGGACGTCATCCATCTTGGAATCCCATTCGGACGAGTCACCAATGTATTGTTGTTGAAAGGGAAGAACCAGGTAATACGATTGGTCTTTGTTGAATATTCCGCGGACATTTCATATTCCCTCACTTCTCTGAGGATTGGCTTGAAACTTAGTCCAGTACGATCTGATTTCTTTCATGTTTTTTTTTATTCAAGCCCTTTTAAGGATGTTATTGAGTCAAACGTCAAGCAAACTAAAAATACATATCTTGGACCCCTGTTATATTTTCAGCAATTAAGATGAACATTGGCACAAATATGAATTTTCGACAGCCCCCAACACATTGACATAAAGTTAAATTTGGCTGTTTTGAATTATTTTTCGTGGTGTTAGATTTCACAACAACAACAACAACAACATGATATGTAGGTTTGGTGAATTACTCGACCGTATTTTGACTATTTTCTTCAGTTCACACACGTTTGACAAACAAAAATGGCGGACTTGTCAATTTATAGTAATTGTAGGGGGATCAAGATGGCACAGAGATATTTTTTTAGAAGACCCATACATATAAATTGTGGGATATGCTCATTTTTGTTCTTTTGTTGTTGCCTTTTCGGGGGGGATCAAAAGGTTAAATAAACCCTTAAGTTTAGGGACTTTTTGTCAATTACTCAGGGTTGTTTCGACCAATTCACATAGAATTTTGTCCAAAGATTTTTTTTACGGTCACCAAACAGTTACAAACACATTTTATGTTTTATTGTCTTTTATTCAATTTCTCAGCGAGTAAACTGCAATTTAAGGTTTTTGTGAACTATTCATGTGTGTGTTAATTGACGTACGTGGAATTTAACACAAACATTAATGTATATGGCTTTTAATTTTTCTGTGTTTTGTAGGATTTTTCTGGTGTCAAAATTTAACATCTTAGAATTGCGTGGTGGAAACACGTTGCATAAGCTTTCGAATATTGGCCTTTTTAATTGTATCTTTGATCTTCTAATTCTTTGTCGAGTCTCAAACTGGGTCGTTGGCCCCTTAATTATGTTTGATCCTCTAAATTTGTATCTGGTTCTGTAATTATCTTTAATACCCAAATGAGTCACTGATCCTCTAAAACCTTGACGTTTTCAAAAACATGACAATTGAAAAACTAAAAACAGCAGCAAATGAAATTACATGGTTCTTCTGATCACAAGAGAATCCATACTATGTTGACCCTGAGCGTATGCACCTGTGTATTATTTCCTCTATCTATGTATGTATATATATATATAATAATAAAAGGGTGTGTCTGTATGTCTGTGTGTGATCGCCATAACTTCAAGAGGAAAGAACCTAGAAACCTTAAATTTTGCACACATACTAAGTGAACTCTGAGGGTATGCACCTGTGTATTATTACTCATCCACGTGGGTGCGCATCTTTTTAATATGGCAAGGGAAAACCCACATAGAAAAGAATTAATACATTATATAACGACTTCTAATGTGTAGAAAAGGCAGAATGTTTTGGTAGCAGTGCGTTCCAACAGTGGCTTTAAATCATGTTGCTTGTCTCCGAATTTACAACTCTAAAATCAAAAGTTCGATTCCCTTCAATGGACACAGCAGATAGCCTGTGATGTGGCTTTACTATAAGAAAATACATGCAAACAAATACATGACGTTGCTCAGTAGTAAAGCTATAACCTAATGTTGTTGTTAATGCTATGTGTTGAAAGTGTAAAATGAAATGGCCCGGCATGGCCAAGCGTGTTAAGGCGTGCGACTCGTAATCTGAAGGTCGCGGGTTCGCATCCCTGGCGTGCCAAACATGCTCGCCCTTTCAGCCGTGGGGGCGTTATAACGTTACGGTCAATCCCACTATTCGTTGGTAAAAGAGTAGCCCAAGAGTTGGCGGTGGGTGGTGATGACTAGCTGCCTTCCCTCTAGTTTTACACTACTAAATTAGGGACGGCGAGCACAAATAGCTCTCGAGTAGCTTTGTGCGAAATTCAAAAAACAAACAAACATAAAATGAAATGAAATGTATAAGTTACAAAAAACATTTATTATTTCCAAACGTAGGGACTCCGTTTGTTAAAGAGGTTCGTTTTCTATTATTTGTTTTTATTATTTAAGTTTAAAATCGGAGAAAAATTCAGAGGGATGTTTACTTTTACAAACATACTATATTCCACAAAAGAGCAACAAAAGTATACGAATGCATACATTGACAGTTATCTAGAATAAATCAATCCAATATACTTTAATATATAACCCGTCAACGAAAAGAACAGCGTTTCAATAACATCTAAAAATATTTGTCGAAAATACAGCTTCCACAGTATTGATCTTCGATCACGTAGAACCTGAAGTGATTTCTAGTAACTGCATGAAAACGTGCAGTTACTAGGAAATCATAGTATTTTTCACCGTGTTTTAATGTTCATGAGCTTACATTTTTTAACACTCCTAAGAAAAGTGGGGCCTAATAGGCCCCAGATTTGATGAAATCAAATGAAATGGAAATTTCATTTAAATACAAATTTATTAGCCTAATATTAATAACCTTTCAAGTTGCTCTGGGGCCTATCAGGCCCCACTTTTCGTAGGAGTTAAGTTAATGTAAAAATATATCAACCCATATTGTAGCGCTGTTGTATCGTTTAATATAAAATAGATCAGTATCGCAATTTCGTTCTCTTACTACGTCGTTTGGCATTTTTAAACTCGGTCGTTGAGTTACTTTTATTATTCAGAATTGCCGCTAAAATGATTATTTCTTTGTAATAAGTTGTTAATGGTAATCTTTTTTCTCTCTCTTTAAAATTAAAAATCGCCACTATTCTTTTTATGGTTAATTGTTTCAGTAATAATAATATAATGGAATTCCTGCTTACATGATATTGGAAAAAAACCTTTTTCATTACGCCATGTGTAACCCCCAACTTCGCGAATTTTTTATCCTGTGTATATGTAGATTTACAATAGGGGTCACGATTTTCCCGTGTCACCTCTGTTTCCCGTCACGGAGAACTTTATTTTTCTTCATTCACAGGGTGCAGATATTATGTCATGAATATATCACACGCGGATATAATGCATTGACGCCACGGGTAATTAAAAATAATCTTTCTACTTACAAAATAGTAGAACGTATCTTTCAAAAAAGTAACTTTTAGACTATCTGAGGGTCGTGGGTTCGCGTCCCCATCACACCAAACATGCTTACCTTTTCAGCCGTGGGGACGTTATAATGTGACGGTCAATCCCACTTTTCGTTGGTAAGAGAGTACCCCAAGAGTTGGCGGTGGGTGCTGCCTTCCCTCTAGTCGTACACTGCTAAATTAGGGACGGCTAGCGCAGATAGTCCTCGAGTAGCTTTGAGCGAAATTCAAAAATCAAACAAATAAGACTATATAGGTAAATCTAGAAACATCATTACGATAATTGAAACTCGCCTTGACAAAGAATATGAAGGTTTTTAACTTAAAACAAACGTTATTTACTTTTATTACGTAAGTAGACACACGTGAACTTTCTTGTGTACATAATGAACCTCCACACAAATTTTGGTGAAGATACGTTTACACCCTGCGAAGTAGTTACGTAAACATACAACAGACAGTACTATTATATTTATATAGATACAAAGCGATTTAATATGTCAGATATTACCTCTAATACACCTCTAAGTAGCTGGGTGGAACTTCCAATTATCGGTCACGTGAATTAGGCTTAAAAAAAGAAAGAGAGAAAAAGACCACAATAGAGAGAGAAAAGCTAAGGTTCTCCTCCGCAGGTAGATGAAACGTACATATAATAACAGAACCGTTGTACTTGTGAATTGTTTATAATACCAATACTGATGTACGTTTAATTAATTTATAGTAACACTTACATTACCTATGTACGTGTGGTTAGTTCATACTCTATAAAAGTAAAACATTCTTTTTACGCACGAAAGCAGAGTAAGACAATTATTAGAACAGTGAAACATAATTTGAATATTTAATTTATATATATATATAACTTGTAGCTCCAAGCTGAGTGTGTGCGCGTGTGTATGTCTAATTTCGGTCTTATTGGGAGGCACATAAAAACGAGTCACGAAATTTAACAAATGCAATAAAACACACCAACAAAACAAGTTTGAGGCCCCTTTTGAGCTTACTGTCTGGGCCAAATGACCCTCCTGCTCCCCTCTCTAATTGGCCTTACTAACGCCGTCCCACCAACTACATAAAGTCAGTAAAATAAATACCGCCCCTTTTGCGAGTACCTTTAGTGAATTACTAACACATATTGTAGATACCACTAATATTGCAGTTACATTGAAGTCAGAGAGAGATTAGTACTTGTGACAGTTTTTATGAAGACGGAATTGGTAAAAATAACAGTCATGCAAATTTGTTGTCCTGACCTTTTAATGCATATTATTTCTTTTAGCGTGGCTTTTGAGAAGTGTTTTTATTCAAACCAAGTTCGAAATTGCCTTACGTGTTTTATTTCTTATGATTGCACGGAAGTAATTCGTGATAACGAAAAACCCACTTAAAAGTAAAAATGCATCTCAAGGTAACTGCTATGGGTATTAAAACTTTTATTAAAATAAAGTGAAGAACAACGTTTCGACCTCCTTAGGTCATCTTCAGGTTAACAAAGAGAGTTTGCAAACCTCTTAACTCTTAGGTCATCTTCATTGTTCTCTACTAACAAAGAGTGTTTGCAAACCTCTTTACCTGAAGATGACCTAAGAAGGTCGAAACGTTGTTCTTCACTTTATTTTAATAAAAGTTTTAATATCCATGCCAGCAGTCTTAAATACAGACTGCATGGAATATTTTTATTTTCGTTTGAAATAGATTTCGATAAGTACTTAGAGGGGGTGATACTTGAAGATGTAAGGTTCATGTTATTCTAGTCGTTACAAGGGTTTTAATGTCGAGAAGAACTTCGAACGTCAGATTAGCGTATTTCAAATGTTATTTTACTGTTACTTGATGTAGGAAGGTCGGACGGGGCTTTGGCTGTCGTCCCACGTAGTGAGAGTTGCCCTCCTTCGTGCGCAGGTTGACCTTGAACAACTGACTCACAGAGGATGTAGTGTTAAACCCATCATCAGCTAGCCTCGATTTATAGGTCACCTTTCCTGTTGTTCTGTAAGATGGGGCGGCCCTTTGACAAACAAAGCCATGCGTGCAGAACGAATTACTTGTCACACTTCTGATAATAAAAAATGGGAAATCACAGTGGTAGCATGTGGTTCCATTCTCTGCTGACTGCCTGTGTGAGGGAACTTGCTAATGACTTTCTTCTTGTTCTCCGGGTCAAAGCACTCGATCTGCATTCTTCTGTTACAGGTGATGGAATAAATACTAATGAGGGTGTGGACACCTTGTTTGCTATGTTGACTGTGACTATGGAGTTCAGAATTGAACAGTAGACATGATAATATTCACAAATCTCCACATACATAATGTGTAAATTGTGTCTAATCACTCTCAGATCACTAGTAAAACAGTCTTAATCAGACATCAGAAATTTCAGCCAGATTCACTGTTATGAAACAAATGATTGGTTAGACCCTTGTATCTTCCTTTTTATTTTTCCTAATATAAGCAGATATTAGAAGGTTTTCGTTTGAACTAGTACTAGCAATGATAGTAATAAAACGTCATCCATTTGACAATATATTAGTTCAAGTGTCTTTATATGTTTAATGTCAATTTCATCCTAAGTAATATTTACATTTAGCCATATAAATAGAATAAATTTGTTGCTTGCCATAATAAAGAATCCAAAATAAATAAAAGTGGGACATATACCATACATCAACTTGTTATACATGATATATTGTTAACTATATGAAGTTATTGTACACATTATATTAATAGTGAAGTGTACCAGGTTGTTCTACACAGTATATTTATTATTAACTTTACCAAGATGTATTACACAGTACACTTATTGTTAACTGTACCAAGATGTATTACACAGTACACTTATTGTTAACTGTACCAAGATGTATTACACAGTACACTTATTGTTAACTGTACCAAGATGTGTTACACAGTATATTTATTGTTAACTGTACCAAGATGTGTTACACAGTATATTTATTGTTAACTGTACCAAGATGTGTTACACAGTATATTTATTGTTAACTGTACCAAGATGTGTTACACAGTATATTGTTAACTGTACCAAGATGTGTTACACAGTATGCTGTTAACTGTACCAAGTTGTTCTACACAGTATGCTGTTAACGGTACCAAGTTGTTCTACACAGTATATTTATTATTAACCTTACCAAGATGTATTACACAGTACACTTATTGTTAACTGTACCAAGATGTATTACACAGTACACTTATTGTTAACTGTACCAAGATGTGTTACACAGTATATTTATTGTTAACTGTACCAAGATGTGTTACACAGTATATTTATTGTTAACTGTACCAAGATGTGTTACACAGTATATTTATTGTTAACTGTACCAAGATGTGTTACACAGTATATTGTTAACTGTACCAAGATGTGTTACACAGTATGCTGTTAACTGTACCAAGTTGTTCTACACAGTATGCTGTTAACGGTACCAAGTTGTTCTACACAGTATATTTATTATTAACCTTACCAAGATGTATTACACAGTACACTTATTGTTAACTGTACCAAGATGTGTTACACAGTATATTTATTGTTAACTGTACCAAGATGTGTTACACAGTATATTTATTGTTAACTGTACCAAGATGTGTTACACAGTATATTGTTAACTGTACCAAGATGTGTTACACAGTATGCTGTTAACTGTACCAAGTTGTTCTACACAGTATGTTGTTAACTGTACCAAGTTGTTCTACACAGTATATTTATTGTTAACTGTACCAAGATGTGTTACACAGTATATTGTTAACTGTACCAAGATGTGCTATACAATACATTTATTATTAACTGTACCAAGATGTGCTATACAGTATATTTACTGTTAAATGTACCAAGTTTTTTACTTAAGTAAGAAAACACATAATGTTAATATAATAATAGGTAGGTAAACAATGACGTGGAAGCATAAGGAGGAATTGTGTTGATTCTTGAACATGCTAACATGTTTCAACTGAACATTGGCCTGTCTAATATTATATCAAGATGTGCTAACAGTACATTATCAACTGTACCAACTTGTGTTACACAGTAGATTGTTAATTGTATTATGTTTCAATGGATTTTAGGCTTTTCTTGAAATGATGGAACCTACAGCTGTCACTACCATGGTCAACTATTACAACAGTTCAGGTGCTCCCCTTATTCGTGGGCGAACAGTTTATGTCCAGTTCTCAAACCATAAAGAACTGAAGACAGACAGCACCCATTCTAATGCAGTAAGTACCACTTTTAGCTGTCAAGTTAACATGTGTGTACATTGTAGGACTTGTGTATATTTATAACTAGTTGTCATGCCACACATAGATCGCTAACATTGTTTACCAGAAAAGTCTGGTATTTGTATTTATATAAAGTCCTCAAAACTGGAATTTATACTCAACATGTTTTGTACATGAGAGAAATTGAGTAATTTATTGTAGATGAAAATATTAAAATGTTGTTATGAACTGTTACATAAACATTTTGTTAGATTTAATATCTAAGATACATCTCAGTTATCTATTCTTGTCTTAGTGGATCAGAATAATAAAAACGCCCTATTTTATTTTTATTTCTACTTCAATTTACATTTCTCATAGTTATAACATTAAAAAGGTATTTCTTCATGTGTTTCTGGATCATTCGTAAGAGCTGTACTTACCTTAGATGCTATATTGGTAACTGTACCAAGTTGTTCCTCACGGTACATTGTACAAAATATTTACTTGAGTAAGAAAACAAATGTTAATATAATAATAGGTAGGTAAACTTTACTCCTCTCAGAATCAGCTTTCCTTTTTAGTATATCTTTTCCAGAACAGGAATGTGGGATGTGTATTCTGTAAAGTATAAGGTGAGATTCTCGGTTGTATTTTTGGAAGCCTTCAGACAAGAATGTGGGTTATATTTTAGGAATGCTTTAAGTATGAATGTGGCTATATTCTTGGAAGATTTGTAAGATATGAATAATGCAAGAGAATGGTTGAATGTATGGACACTTAAATACTTATCTAAGAAACAACACCTAAAGAGGGTAAATCTTAATTTTAAGCTTCTAGTTCACACAACCACATTTTTAATCATTATTTATGAACTGTATGATTAGTTGCTTTCTTTTGACAGTCTGTACTGTCAGATCAAGATGATCAGAGGGCCTAGGCACCTTCTGTTCATAGGCCCTACTAGCTATATAAGTTATATCCAAAGATTAACTTTCAAGGAAACTTTTCATGGACCCATAGTTTTCATAGGCACTGTGACTATTATGCCTAATAAATAATCTGGTCCTGACTGTCAGTACTTTTTTTGCTGTCTCTAATCTGACCTATCTGATTAAGATAAATCTTCAACATTTTAAAAGGTACTATGTATACAGATTTGTTTAATTAATTAATAGATCTTTAAGAAAACAAACATTAATCTAGTTATATGTTAATTGTAAAAAAAATAGTTTACACATTTTTCTAAACATGAAAAAATTGTTCTTAAAATATTGTTGATATGTTTATAGTTAAACAATATAGAAATAAACATTCATGTTAGTAGAATGAACATAATTCATTAAGAAATAACCAAGTAAAAATGTTTATTACACTGTGGCATTATATTTGCCAAACAATATTGGTGTTTGTAACTGTGGCTTAATCAACAGGTATCCTTAGCTATGTTAAGAAGTTATATATTTGTAGTAAAATGTTAAAAGCTGTTCATATCATAACTATAACAAAACTTAGGAGACGATTTAAAATTAACATGCAAGTATGCTCCCAAATATTAGAAACTAAAATAAAGGTTTCTGAACTTGTATGTTTTTATCATTTTTGTGAAGCATGCTAGTACACAAGCTGCACTGCAAGTTGCCCAAACCTTAGCATATCAAGCAGAAACTCAAGGTGGTCCAAACACTGTACTCAGGGTGGTAGTTGATAATCAGATCTATCCCGTAACATTAGACATCCTTTATCAGGTAAGACATGCAGCAATGGTATATTGAGGCTAATAAATTTTAGACCACTAAATAATGTTGAATGGATTATTGTTTGTCTTGAGTGTAATATTTTAGTTGCTTTAACCCCACATTAGTCTTCTGTAGAAAGTTTTTCATACTTGCTTTTCCTGGGTCTGAGTGGACCCCATCATAAAAATTAACTTGAAAATATTTAAATAATAATAAACTATTATTTTGGAAATAATAATACTCATTTTTTCATTTGTTAATCAATAATTGAATACTGATTACAACTTGTTTCTTTTTTACCACTTAAACTATGTAAAAGTTTAACACAAACTTGTCAAATACTGAAGGTGATGTGAACAACAAACACGTACATGCTTCTATCTGTTGGTGCCATGTTTACAAAACATTCGGGGTCTGGGAAGACCCTGGAAAACTAAAACAGGGTTCAAAGTGTTAAAATTCTGAACTAATTTATTCTTTAAAGACATTTGTGTGTTTAAACTTAGCCGAGATAGCTATTAATTTTATATTTACACCAGTTGTTTAATGTTATATCTATTCAGTATTAAAATTTGTATATTACTTGAGAGTTTTTTCATACAGTTTTAACAAATGCTATTTTTCTAAAGTTATTACCCTCATAACCAAGTTTCTTTATTTGTACTTTTACTCACAACTCTTGTACAAACCTCTTCTCAACACAACACTTTCACATATAACTTTCCTTGTATGATGTATTGATCTTCAAGTAATGTGTGTTTAACACTGTGTAGAACAAACAAGAGGAATGTTTCATTAGCAAACTCTACTTATATAGAAAAATGCCTACTAGTGGCTAAAATTAACGTTAACAACTGTTTGAAATCAAATAACTCAGGACAATATTACATGACAACAAAAAATAAATAGTATGTTAGACCTTCTCACTCATACTCAATGTGAAACTCGCTAACATAAATAAAATCAGTAAAGTTAATTTTTGTACATATTATAAATCTAATGTTTTGGGTTCACTAATGTTATGACATGCTCTAGGTCAGGGGTTCTTAACCAGGGGTGCGAGGATGCCCATGAATAATTAAAGCAAATCTATATTTTTACATACGAGTATGCTTTATATTTTTATATTTAAGTTTTCAGGGGTTGCGAGAAATGATTACTGATTTGAAAGGGGTGCAAACACTGAAAAAGGTTAAGAACCACTGCTCTAGGTGAAACAAACTGATGTTTTTTTCAAATCTTAACTTGGGTGCAAATTGGTAGTAACGGTCTCACTTTCATCAAACTGATCTGAAGGTACAGCATCATTAGTTGTTTCTTCAGTGCTCTCTTGATTATGTCATTTGATTAATTGCAAGATTCAATTGATTAGCAACCTGCAAAATTATCAGATGAAGGTTTTTGTTTTTATCCTCTTCAAAACTTTTATCATCATTATGGGACTGAAGATTCTATCTTCCAGTCTCGCATGCCACAGCTAATCATTATGTCTGCGAAATTCCTAATCATCACTGCTGACAATAAAAGTGCTTATTCCAATAGGTAATGAATAATTTATCTAATATGTTTCTTTGCTTTTCTAAAATCATGCATCAACACATTTTCAACAACAAAAGTTGTTTTCTCTTTCACGATGGTTAGCTTGATGAATATGTCATTTATATCTGACACATTCTTTCAAAAAAGGCTTCATTAAATCCAATCTTGTAGTTAGTTGTTGTGCACTACTCGGAAAGAATCCAGTAAACAATTTATTGCCACATCAGTATTTGATCTTTGATTCTTGTTTGCACCAATTAAATTTTCTGCTGCTGCCATTACAGCTGCACATCCAGGTGCAATTAATGGTGTTTTCAAATTTCATTTTATTGCACAAAGTTCTTAAGACTATTCAGATGTGAACTGTCATACATGGTCGATAACTAAACCATACAGCAATCCATGTTTTACAAACAAGACCTGAAAAATCTTGATTCTATTTGCAGACATCAGAGACTTCTTGCCATTTAAAATAGGCATTAATAATTAGCAAAACGAAAAGGGTTACCATGAATTCTTTGCCAATGCATGCAAGACCATTCCTATTGATGTACTTTTGTTATCGGTGGCTCCACCTTTATCTACAAACAGGAAAAAAAACGTCACTGTTGCTTCAACTTCTGAATCTGATCCAGTTTGAGTGTAATAAGTCTCTGTTTTTGACAGTGTGTGAGGCATAGAAGTGTCTGGTCTCCTATTCCATCCTTGTAAACATGAGTTAACTCTGTCTCAGTTCCATAACTGGAGGCATCAGAATAAATCTTCAGGGGTGAACTTGGATCTCAGTGTACCAAAAGTGGTTCAATTCATGACAACATCTTTGCTTGTTTGAAGTTGTCATTGCATTGTTTGGTTGTCTTCCATGTTTATTTGATTTTTCATTCTTAATAATTCATGAAAGGGGGCATTAAAAATTAGCCAAACTAGGGAAAAAATCATCCATAAAAATTAAGTGCACCAAAAAAAGGATTAAAGTTGCTTCGTGTTGTTTGATGCTAGTGCTTCTTAAATGGTTTCAGATTTTTCTTCTGTTGGTTGTATGGTATCCTTAATAACCTGGTATCTTAATTATTCAACTTCACATTTCATAAAACTACATTTGTCTTTAATCATCAGGAAACCTCCCTTTTCAATCACTTCATGCATGTAAACAAGTCTCTACAGATTATCTTGGCCATCTTTACAAGTCAAAATTGTGTCATTCTGAAAGTCTGATACACAAAAAATCCCAGCCAATAATGAATCCGTGAAGTACCAGAAAAGGTCTAGTGAATATCAGAGTACATAGATCTGATGATTGGCTCTAAATTATTCAAATGTGTAACAATTGTAAGCGTCTCTTCCACTCAACTTGACAAACAAATCAGTGTAGGAATAAGACATTATTCCACTTGGAATAAAAGTTAAACTGTAAACTGCAAAGAAACAAATTTGACCACTCTTTTTAAGAACTATAATGAATGAAGTTGCCCAGGACTTAGGTGTTCCAGAAGCAACCATACATTTTAATTCTTCTTTCAACTTTCCCTTCAATGGCAAAAGTTACTAGTCTACTCTTTAACAGTTTTGGAATAACCCTTATTTTAAGGCCAAATGAGCTCGATAATTTTTTACACACCCCATATCATCCTTATATAAATTACTATAGTTGTGCAAAACTTGCTGTAATACAAGTTCCTTGTTGACATGATTCAGTGTATGTACATTCTTGCAATTTACTCAAGTCATGCAGCCAGAATCTTCCCAAACCTAAAGGTTTACCAGGTTTCACAACAAATATTTCATATGGTTTAATGCAACCTTCATATTGGATCTTTATGCCAATTTTACCAAATGGCATAATCCTTTCTCTTATACAAGGCTTCAGAACAACAGAGATCCTTAGTAACTTTATATTTGAAATTTTCTTATAAAAAGTCTGCAAAAATTAGAGAAATAGCTGATTCTGTGTCTATTTTCATTATAACATCTTCATCTTCATAAAACCACAATTGGAATAACTCTTCTTTATTTTAATAAAAAAAGGTCTGTTCTTGTTTAGTGTAAGCCATTTTACCTAACCTATCTGGTGCTCAGATCTATTCGTTTCTGACCCCGATTTATGTTTGTGCCACTTGGTAGCAAAACGTCCAAAAATCAGCAATTTTATTTTTGCCAAAAGTTTATTCTCCATGTGGTTGGCTTTTTGGCATCTAGTGAATACTGAAAACCTTCCTCTAGAAGCTCTCTTATCTTGTTGAAATCTTAATTTCTTTTTTTTGCAGCTTATTAACAGCAGCTAATACAATTACAGCAATATTTTGATCTCTAATGTTCATTGAAGTAGCATTTCTAACAGCATCATCAATTTTAGTATCATCTTTTTCAACAAGCATTGTCTTTAATACATTCATTCTTGATTTCCAATAGGAATTGATTGGGTAATCTGTCTTTAATTTATCTCCAAAGTCCCAGGTCTTGCTCAGGTTATGTAAACCTCTGACATGCTTGACAGTTGTCTTCTGTGTTCATTTTCCAAACTTGTACCTTTCTGCTAACTGATGTGAATTTGGATCTTACTGGTCCATAACTATTTTATTAAAATTCTCATTTACAGTGTTGATAAAACTGTAAAAACTCCATAAAATTCTCTATCAATTAGACTAAGGAAGACTGACTTGTATTATTTCTTATCAGTTCTGTGAAGAAATTCTCTACACATGCACACATATGTGTACACACAAAAAAACACTTCAGAGTCAAACATTTCCTCTTTAGGCTATTCTCACCAACCAATCCCATAACTGCCACTATTGGTATAAACTTAGCCTTGTATAAGTCCTCAACAAAGAGACAAGAAATTAAAATACAAAATGATGCTTAGCCTTAAACTTCAGTTCCAAAATAAATTTTCATTACATATGGTTCACATGGCATTTAAAGTTAAACCTGATCTTGACACACATTTTTAAAAAAATGGTCACAAGAATTTCTCAATTTTGTCAACCAAATCAGACAATCTTTTTTGCATGTAATTTCTTTCTATATCTTTATATCATGGTTGGTGGTTGCAATTTAGTCGGCTTCAAGTAGTGTGTGTATGACACCACATACAAAATGAACGTTTTAAGTAGCAGACTCCTACTTGTGTAACAGAAATGCTCACTAATGACTCAAGTTAACATTAAAAACTGTTTAAAGTAAATAGGCAGAATATTACATAACAATAAAACAACCATTGATGTATTGAAATTTGTTAGTATCTTTACTCTCATAATCAGCTTTCCTTGTTAGTAACTTTACTCACACACTCAGCTTTCCTTGTTAGTACCTTTATTTTCACTGTCAGCTTTCCTTGCTAGTATCTTTACTCAAACGCTCAGCTTTCCTTGTTGGTACCTTTACTCACATGCTCAGCTTTCCTTGTTGGTACCTTTACTCACACACTCAGCTTTCCTTGTTGGTACCTTTACTCACACACTCAGCTTTCCTTGTTGGTACCTTTACTCACACACTCAGCTTTCCTTGTTGGTACCTTCACTCACACACTCAGCTTTCCTTGATAGTACCTTTATTTTCACAGCCAGCTTTCCTTGCTAGTACCTTTACTCTTGCAATCAGCATTCCTTGCTAATACCTTTACTCTTACAGTCAGCTTTCCTTGTTAGTACCATTATTTTCACAGCCAGCTTTCCTTGCTAGTAACTTTACTCACCCAGTCAGCTTTCTTCATTTATCAGGAATATTTTTTTTGTTCAAAACATTCAATATTAATTGTGTTGAAAATTGTTTAGCTTCCAACAGCCAGTGTTTTTTTCATGGTGTTTTGTGATTTGTGTTTCTGGATTGATTGATCAAATTTTCTATGATTGTAAAGGGTCCATTAAAACAACTAAAAAAAATTGCATGCTTAGAAGTGCAATGCTAGTAAAACATTATTGAAAAATACATTTCTGAATATTATTAAGACAGTTGTGAATAAATATTTCATAAATTTACTTCTGATTCTAGATATTTTCCAGGGTTGGAAAAGTACTGAAAATTGTCACCTTTACCAAGAATAGTAAGTATATAGCTTTAAACTATTATTCTATCTGTCCCCTCATAGATTTTATAGGTATTGGAGAAGTTACGTATAGAACCTGGGGTGAAACAAAAATATTTATAAATATATATTTCATTAAGTATAGCATGAAAAAGACTGCACAGAGTTATTCCTAAAATATTCTTGAAAGAAACTGTATTTTTTCTTGTGTTTTCCAGACACATTCCAGGCTCTGATACAATATCCCGATATCATCACAACACAGGCAGCGAAACTTGTAAGTCTCCATATTTCAGATATTATCATAGTTAAGTGGTGCTACCAGTTTTTTTGCTAGTAGTAGTTATCCATATGTTAACCAATTACATCAATCTGTTCTTTTTATATCAAAGAACACCAAGTGAGGTGAAATACAGTTCTTGAATGCAATACAGCTAAGCCAAAGTAACATGTTATCCCCCATAATGTAATTATGTTATATGTAGAAGGAAGTTGGTATGTAAAAACAAATTTAGTGCTAACCCTACTAATTAAGATGTTTATTGGTTTTAACTTTTATATCTTACCTTCATTTCAAGATATTAAGGTATTTATTTGATCTTCTGTCTGGCTGTTGAATTTTCCTTTTAACATAACAAAGAACAGCAAGATGTCTTTTGGTCCATTAAAGCTGCTTTATCCATGAAATTAAACAAAGTAATGAAAAACACACATCAAAACCAGCCCTTCATCATTCAAGTATTTATCAAATTTTCTTATTAACTCTCTAAAATTAACTGCATTCACTACATCTGAAAATAACTCATTCTAGGGATTAACCATATATTAGAAAAATAAAGTTGTCTTAACTGAAGATGACTTCTTCTGTGTCAAAATCTACATTTGTGTTCACTAATCCTACCATTTTCACCATTAAATAAGGAAAAAAGATGCTACATCCACAATATTAATTCCTTTAAAAATCATTAACACCTCAATCGGGTCTCCTTTAACTTTTCTTTTTTCAAAAGAAAATAAATTCAAAGATTTTAACCCACCTTCATATGATAACCTTTCCATCTGACTGATTTTCTGTTTATGTTCTGTTTGGTGATGTTTTTTCAGGTTAACTTTCTTGTACTCTGTTCAACTGACTTACTGTAGTATGTTCTGTGTGGTTAATTACACAGGCCTGTGATGGTTTGTCGTGAAATTTTTAAACTTTCTACAGTAATTCCCGTATGCTGAATCCAAAAATGATATCCGTTTTCCTCTACCACATACGAATATTTCACGAAATGTCCTATGTACTTTTGTATAAGTGAATCATTTTCATTGGAATTAGGTCATATTTTGTTATGCTTAAAATGTCAATAACCACTGGCTATAGATTTCTCTAGGACAATTGTAATGCAAGTTTTATCAGTTATTCTAGAACCCAAACACAGTAGACATTATAACAAAAAAATATTCATTGTGGTAAGCAAAATAATAATTTAATCAAATTAAGGTTTATTTTTCTTGGTTTGTAAGAAACCCTTACATGATAATATATACGTATATATTATTTTCAAAATCTGCATAACTGTGTTATGGAAAACCCATTAATAAAACCAAAACATCTTTTATTGAGTTTAAAGTTCCAGGTGTGTGTTATCATTTTTGTGGCTGGTTTTTTTCTACATTATCTCTCTCTCTGTGTGTGTGTGTGTGTGTGTGAGACTGTGAAACAGCAGAGTTAGACAAGTTTGAATTTAGCATATAAAATATATTATCATAAACTTTTCAAAGCATTATTTCCAAGATAAATTATTTAAGTAATATCATTTATGACCATCATACTATCATGAACCACTAATTCCTAATTACTGGTGATCTGCTTGCCCTGTGTTGGATGTTTCCAAAATTTAAAAAATAATAAATAAATGTTTGTTATTCATGGATTATTGAAGGGAAGGTCATTGATATTTGTATTTAGGTTTTGAAAATTATTATTGGAGTACTTTATGTGTATATTTAGTGTTATGAGTTGCAACATATCACCATCAAAATAAATATGCATGACACATTATTCACTTTGATTGCAGTAAGAATATTTTTCTCCCTTTAAGTTTTGTTCAGCTTTCATGAGTAATAGGTTGTCGCTTAACACTGTATATTGTTATGGAGAACAAACATGTTTTAAGTTTGTGAACACACTTGTAACATTCAGTTACGTAAGGCTTATTTTTCTCAGAACCTTATGGAATCTGTATGGACAGAATGTTTGTAAAATTCTTTTGAAGTTCACGATCAGTAGGTGAATTGGTTGGTAAATTGGATTTCAAAAATTGATATAAATATATAAATGTACAAGGTTCTTCTATTTTAACTTTGGCAGACTCTGAATGGACAGAACATTTACAATGCCTGCTGCACTCTTAGAATTGAGTACTCCAAACTGACCAATTTAAATGTTAAATATAACAATGAGAAAAGCAGGGATTTCACAAACCCAACTTTGATGACTGGTGATCCAACTTTAGATGCTCTAGGAATAGCAGGTATGTTATAGCAAATGGTTCACTCAAAGTTTTCATATGAATCTGTGAGAATGCAGAAATCCTATGATTTTTTTTTAATTATAAATATATGAGAAAAAGGGTTTGGTTTAAAGAAATTATTATTAATTAATTAATTATGAATAAAGTTTAGTTTTTGTTTATTTTTTATAAAAATATTTAATGCAATGTTTGTTTTAAATATTAAAATTGAATTTTTGTCAGGATAAGCTGTTTTTTTATGATGTTTGTGAGCAGTGATTAATATGTATATGCAGTAGATGTGATCTACTGTTTGTGAGCAGTGATTAATATGTATATGCAGTAGGGTGTGACAGTTGTATTTCTTCAGAGTCCTTATGTTTTGATGTTGTGGTTTTGGTAAATTTAAATCAGTGGATGTGATAACATAATACAGTGGAACCCCTCAGATCCAGTCACCCCTCAGATCCAGTCACCCCTTGAAAGTGGTTATTCAATCACAGTCCCTTTTTTTGTTTACATAATCTCTAATTATGTACAGTGGAACCCCTTTAATCAGGCCAGTTTGTCTCAGTCCTGAAGGTGGCTGCTTTAGAGGGATTCCACTGTAATCACATTTCAGAGTGATAAAGGAAGTGACAGTTGCATATCCTCAGAGCTCAAATGCTATGAGGGTGTGATTATGATAAGTTTTAAAGTTATGATTAAACTGTTAGGTTGAGCTTGTCTAACATTTCCAGTTAGTTGGATCCCAGGTGGATCAGTAGTAAGCTTGCATATTTACAATACTGAAATCCATAGTTTTATTCTATACAGTAGACAGACTACATATGTGTGTTGCTCTGTGGTAAAACAACAATGACAAGAATTGAATATCTTGGTCTGTGAATCCCAAGAGGGTTTACGGTTCAGACTATATTGCTCAAAAAATGCTTTCCACAATTTGGAGCCTTTGCTAAGTTATAGGAATAACCATCAAATTCCACTATTCAGTCTGATAAAAGTAGTGCAACAGTAGTCAGACAACTGACTGACTAGAATAGTTTTAGCTCTTGATTACTGGAGTGCATTTTTATTAGTGTGTGTACAGCCTTACCAGAAATATAATTTAACATAATAATTGTTGGTGAAATTATATTTTTTTATTGAAATATGATTAAGAAAAGAAAGGAGCCCTCTAGTGGCACAGCAGGATGTCTACAGATTTACATTGCTAGAAACAAGATTTCAATACCTGTGGTGGGCTGAGCACAAATAGCCCATTGTGTAGCTTTATGCTTAGGTTCAGACAAAATTAAAGTATAAGTAGACACATAAAGAGTAACATAAGAAATTAGTATCTTAATGTATTGTTGTTGTTTTTAACTTCATGTGAAGCTACATGAGGGCTGTCTGTCTGCATTAGCTGTGTTCATAATTTAATATTGTAAGACAAGAGGGGAAGGCAGTTAGTCATCACCACCCACCACCAACTCTTGGGCTTATCTTTTAACAATGACAGTGGGATTTATTGTCACTTCATAACACCCTCGTGACTGAAGGGTTGAGCATGTTTTGTATAACAGAGATTTGAACCCTCAAGTCTCAAATTATAAGTCAACTGTCTTAACCACCATGCAGAACCAATCTTAATGTAAGAAATGTGTGTGATTTTTTTTTATTATGATTCTGGTGCTTTTCTGTTTCCGAAATTGCAAAACCGATGGCAAAAATGTACTTGTACCATGGAGTAAATACTGATCAAAGACTAAATTAGTGAAAACCATGGTCATATAAAGCATTTAAATATTAATCACTGTAAAGTCATCTAACATAAGGAACTATATATATATTGATATTTTTGATTTCAGTAATTACTTTTATGTGCTAGTTTCCTAAAGCTGCATTTTATTTCTTGGTAGAAATAAGTGTATACTTTTAGTATTAATTTGTCAGGACAAATTGACACTGACAAACATACTTATTGTCACTAAGGTTCCATGACATCTCCATTCAACCCTGCATCAGGTCTTGCTTCTCCTCTAACAGCTACTTATGGGGGTAAGATTTAGTAACTTTGAAACAATTGCTTATACATTTAAAATTTATGATATTTCAATTTAAATACTAAATGAACCTATCTCAACCACTTTTAAGTTTGAAAGAGTCAAGGTGGCTTGTTATTCCTTAAATATAAGCCTAAACGCTTGGATCATAGCTACTTTTATTTTGATTCTCGTAATTATAAATTAATTTAAAATGATTATCAGTGTGATAGATGGTGTATCCCCACTGCAGTGTGGTTCCTTCTTCTTCAGTCACCTCCAAATCCTAGCATACATTTTATAATCCCATGTTGCAGCTTGTACCCTAGGATCCATTTTTAAAAGTATTCAGCATATTTTATTTCATGTTAATGTGTTTTGGTTTATGGCTTGAAAATGTATGGTTATAAGTAAAATTAATCAGAGGTTGGGATTTGCTGTTTTTAATGCAGTCCTTCTCATGATTTTGTTTATTCATTTAGCTTCATTTGGATATAATTATTTAATTTCACTGTGTGTGTGTGTATGTCTATATATATTTCATTACTTGTATACATAATTTTTCATAATTACACTCTGAATTTATCTGATATACTAGAAAATGGCAAAATGTTCCTTCACAGTATAGTAAAGGCAGGAATTCAGAAATTATCTTTCACTTGGAATTTATATAAGTGCAAGAGAAATGATTTTTTGGGATTAAATATCAATATTTGGAAGATTATAAAAGTGTCTTCACACATCCACAACTTAGCTGTAACTGGTTAGTTACTGTTTACCACATATTACTTTCTTATGCATATATTGGAAATTCTGTAGCAATCCCCTTTGGTGGATTTGCCCTACCACCTACTGTCACTTCCCCTTCAGTCCTGGGTCTCTCTAGGATTCGGCTACCCGGGCACCCAGTTGTCGGATGTGTCCTCCTTTCCAGCAACCTAAATGAACAGGTACTGTGCAGGCTTTGAATGTCCCAGTTAATCATGTTATTTCAAGTCTCTCTCTGCAACTTTCTACCTGAAATGTAAACAATACTTTACATCATCAGTATGAATATTTCTTTTGAAACTCCAGAGATCTGATTAAGCACAAAAGTATAACCCTTGCAAGGCCAGTTTTAGACTGAAATTTGTAATGCATTTTTTTATATGTATATTTTTTACCATTTCTAGATATTAATTAATGACTGATGCTAATATTCGATTTCCTTTTAACTAATTTTAAAAAAGATTGGCTAACCACTATCAAATTGCAGTGGGCTAACAACCTACTCACTTAAATACTTGTTGAAGAATCTGCAAGCGATTGCGGCCCAATGTTCCGAGATGGAATCTCATGGTGATAACTAACTAACTAACTAACCACTATAAAATGTTAATATAAAATAGAGATAATGTTGAACTTCAAATAATATGTTTCAGAGTTGTTTTTTAATGATTTATATTTATTTTTGATGGCAAGAATAATCCTTATGTTATAAAAAAACAACAAACTCAGGTAGATGTTTTCAAGATTGCATACTATTTGCAGGTTAAAATAAACATTATATTAATGTTTTAAGTATACATTAATATAGAGTAATACACTCTTCAAAATCATTTATATAAGTGGAGAATGTAAGATATTATGTCTGAAATTAATTTCTGCTTACATAAATAGCTATTCTAATTTAGTGCTGCCCTCGATTTGCAAAACGTTTTTTGTGTGCCATAAATCTTTCACTCCCATGCAAATGGGTAAACTGATTCTCGTATTTAAATTATCACATGACAAACCTTCACCAACAGTAGTGCCACACACCCATGTGACTCCCTCTATGCTATTCTGCTCAATATTACTTTCTACTTGGACAATGTTCATGTTCAGGTGTTTAGTTTGTGCTCTCTTTAAGTGTTTTTTTTTTGTGTTTTTTTCATATCTCTGTTTCAAAGCCTCTAAACAAAAATACTATTTATTATACAATATTCGTATTGTACACTATTCCAAAGTGGAACTATTTTATATTTCTGCAAAGTTACAAAAATAATACTTCATTACCAAATTTTTCTACGTTTTATTTCTTTCGTAGACACAGTTGTGTTTGGCTATTCAATTTGAATTATTAATTCCAAATTTTAATTTCTTACTTTAAAGGTTATATCTTCTATCAGGACATTTACACAGGCTTCAGGTGGCATTTCTGGACAAGGAAATTATTGGCTTTACTTCACCAGGAGAGTGATATTTCAATGATTTTACTTACGTTGGGCCTCATCTTGAGTTTGGAAGCCTGCATATTTTAAAATATGGTCTACCATATTAGTTCCAGTTTATAACTTTAGTTTTCTTATTCTTTCAATCTTTTCATTGATTTGTTTCTTGCCACTTTCCACCTTTATTCTCAGTCAGATCTGATTGACTTTCACAGTTTTTTACATACTCTGATTGTTTCATTGCCTTCAAGGGTTCTTTTTATTGACTCCATTTCCCACAGTTCCATTCCCTTGAACCACTCAGCTGTTCATGATGTTTCTTCCTTCCTCTCTTACCCATTGGATTTGGAGTATGATTTGATTGACCTTTTATTCCTTGATTTCTCATTACTGCAATCAATTCCTGGTGTGTAAACTGTAGTCAGGCACCTTACCTTTTACCTGTATCTCAACCCCATCATCTGGTGGAGGTACTTTGTCTGTCGAGCACTGGAACCACACTTCTACATTCATCTTTTATTATCTTCTTTGGATTGCTGTTTCTTCCTCAATGAGATACCATCTTCCACCTGTTGTCATCCTTTGCTTTTCAGTGAAACTGTAACTTTCAGGGTTTGTCCCTTGTTTTGAGCAGAATCCTTTTCTGGTGTGAGTGGTGCTTGTCCAGGTATACTTTAATTTTTAACAATGTACTAAATCTTGCACCATAAGTCCACATTAACTTTTATTCATTTTTATGATTTTCATGGCCACAAAATGCACACTGTTCTTTACAATCACATAAACTAGAGTTGAGATTTTCCACAAGATCACCCATAGGTTATCCTTCATGATGCATTTGCTTCATAAATAAATATGCCCGTTCTATACTGTATTAACTTGTGGATATTGTGGATAAAGCATAAGGGGATTGCTTCACATTCCTACCAATTCTTAGATTGAATAAATCAGACTTTTCAAAATATGGTTTCATGGTCACCCATTGCACTGTCTGTCTTGTGAGTGTTCTTCCAGACTGTCCAATACATCCCCCTCTTTTCTTCCAGTGGAGTAAGAAAGTCCTTACACTTTCCAGTTCCAGGCCATGGGGGTGATGGACCATGGAGGTATCTTTCTGAATGAGAGATATGCAGTATAAGTGATAAAGACTCCATTCAGTTGAATGTAGGGCAGTTATGTGCTGCTGGTTTAGATGATAAGATGTCCCCAAAATGGATGCTTCATCTCTGCACAGATTTTTCTGTGAGAATGTTGCATTTTTTGGAGTGCACTGTCATAATGATTGTGATTCCTCATCCTACCTCCACATGGAAGTTGATCCCTAGTAGTTGAGTTTTAGATTTGGAACTAAATCAATGAACATCATGTTCTTGCATGCAGTGAGATAAGGATCCCTCATCTTACTCTTCATGGATGTCAGTTTCCAGTGGTTGAGTTTTGAATTTAAAGCTAAACCAGTCAACATGGTGTACTGACACACTTTGTGTGCTAGCATGAAAGAATTCCACCCCTTCAGTTGGAATCCATCATCTTACCTCTACTTGGATGTCCATTCCCAGATGTTGAGCTTTGGATTTAGAGCTAAATAAATCAACATAAGTCCTCAAAGGTGATCAGGATGTCCCTGGTCCCCTAATCTCTTTGCTTCAAATACACTACCACAGGTCATGTTTTGTGGGTCATGGTGAGTGCACTTACAGGTTGCTCCACATCCTTCTCTTGGTACTGAATTTCAGGTGTTTCCAGTCTGTTTACTTTGAGTGGAATACATGTACATGCATTTTATTTTACTTGCATGTTCTACATACACAGATTGATTGTGGGATTTCTATCTCTGGTTGGCTGAACTTGATGGGAATATGGTATGATCCTCTTTCCTACCCATGCATATATGTCAGTTCTTGGCCATTTATTTTTAGATCATAGTTGATTTACCAAGAGTATAATCCTTGTCTTAACCCTGCATGAATATCAGTTCCTAATGGTTGAGTTTTGGACACAGTTGACTTGCTATTTATGGTCTGTTGCATCTAGCCAGTCTACACTTTGGGGCACATCATTTATTTTATCCACCTCTTGTTCAGCAGGGAAACTTAAATTATGAAATACTGCAATTGAGATCACTGTCCAATTGTTTCTCTCCCATTGAGATGTGTTCCTTATAAATTTCCACTGGATCTATCAGCCTTTTCCACATCTTGGTGAAGATTTATCTGGTACAAAAGTAATGTAATCTCCACTATGTAATCCACTTATTAGAGGGTGGCCTTTGGGTGCTTTTACTTTCTCCTTTGTACTGGTTTTTCCACCTATACAATGTGGGATTCTAGCTATGTATGTAAGCAAGAGTGAGGTACTTTTTCTCCTACTGAAAATTTATTTCCAATAAGTACTTACTTCCACTTCCCACTCTTATTCTCCACAATCAATTAGTGCTTATGTTTCTGCTTAAACTTGAAGTGATAGTTAGGTAATATAGCATAGAGTCACATGAGCTATGTGGGTGTGTGGGATTGCTATTGGCAGAGGTTTTTCGCATGATAATTTGCATGCGAGAATTGGTTAAACCATGTGAACTAAGTGCATGGGAGTGAAAGACTCATCACATGCCAAAAACTATTTTATAAGACTTAGACTAAATGCCTCACTATTTTATAAGACTTAGACTAAATGCCTCACTATTTTATAAGACTTAGACTAAATACCTCACTATATTATAAGACTTAGACTAAATACCTCACTATTTTATAAGACTTAGACTAAATACCTCACTATTTTATAAGACTTAGACTAAATACCTCACTATTTTATAAGACTTAGACTAAATACCTCACTATTTTATAAGACTTGGACTAAATATGTCACTAGTTTATAAGACTTGGACTATCTCACTATTTTATAAGACTTAGACTAAATACCTCACTATTTTATAAGACTTAGACTAAATACTTCACTATTTTATAAGACTTAGACTAAATACCTCACTATTTTATAAGACTCAGACTAAATACCTCACTATTTCATAAGACTCAGACTAAATACCTCACTATTTCATAAGACTTGGACTGACTATCTCACTATTTTATAAGACTTGGACTAAATACCTCACTATTTTATAAGACTTGGACTGACTATCTCACTGTTTTATAAAACTAGACTAAATATCTGACTGTTTTATAAGACTTAGACTAAATATCTGACTGTTTTATAAGACTTAGACTAAATATCTGACTGTTTTATAAGACTTAGACTAAATATCTGACTGTTCTATAAGACTTAGACTAAAAATCTGACTATTTTATTAGACTTAGCCTAAATATCTGACTATTTTGTAAGAGTAGAGTAAAATTCCAAAAAGTTTGTTGTTGGCTTTGTCTAAAATTCCTAATGTTATTTTGTAACTATGACTGAACTTTTAAATGATTGCTATCAACTTGACTCTAACTGTCACTAAAATTAAATGTGCAAACTAAATTGGTATTGTTGGGTTGGGTCCCCTGGTGTAACAGTGGTAAGTCTTTCGACTTACAGTGCTAAAATCATCAGTTTGATTCCCTTGAGTGAACACAGCAAGGTAGCCTGTATGTGGCTTTTTTTGCTATAAGAAGAAATAACACACAATATTGTGCTGGCCAAAAAATGTTTACATAATTTGTTGTATCTCGTAGAAACTCAAATTTATGTTTTTTTGTTTCATGTCAAATTATATAGAAAGAATTTATTTTTATTTTTACTTTGTACTTGATTTCGTTTGTTCTGTTATACAAACTGATGGAGACAGTTATTAGTGTCCTTAGCACCATCACATAGAATATAAATTAATCATAAATAACAAATAAAAATAAACATTAAATAGAGTCAGTGCAAAAAAAAAAAAAAATTTCATTATTGTAATGTACTAATCTCATATTAACCCACTGATGCAGTACAACGTTTGTGAGTTCATAGAACAGCCACAACATGTATATCAGTAATTAGGGCTTTAACTTCACAAGTTTGTATCTTTCCAGTTCTTAATGTTTTTATGTCCTGTCTCCACTGATTCCAAATAATAGTAAAAAGATACTTCCTGATTAGTACAGTGTAATTCATACTTTAATTTGTTTTTCTTCTTCCATATTTGGCCTCCTGGTGTTTTCCATCTGGATTTGTGTATCAATCTCCTCTTCATTATCTACTCCGGCTGTAGATGGTCACGCCAGAAGCTCTTTTTATCCTTTTTGGTACGGCTTTTGAATCATCATTCCACTTCATATTCTTTAATCTGCACTTATTCAGAATGGCTGATTTTTAATTGACATACTGAGTATTGTAACGTTAATTAATAATTTTATAATTATATTTAAGTAAAGGTATAACAATAACTTATTTTTTCTATGTTAATATAAACTTTACTTGTCCAACAGTAGGCTTAGATCACTGTATTTTCCACACATTTTTCTGGTAATTGGTTTTGATTTGATTACAACCTTGTGTGTACAAATGCAACTATTTAATATATTTTGATACCTCTATAAAAAAAAAACATTCTCAATTGTGACCCCTCAATCAGTGAAATAGCTACCATAACTTACTAAAAAGTGAATTATTTTCTTGCATGTATTTTTGTAAGATTATTTTTTTATACTAGGCTATACTGGTTAACACAAAACAAACCTTATGAATATAAGCCAATCCTAAAGATAACCTGTTTGCTTTTAAGCTGTGTATTACTTTAAGTAATACTTCTTTTTTTGATTAATTTATTCAGTAAATAATATATATTGTAGACAAAATACAAATAATTTCATTAACCAATAAAATATCATTTATGCAGGAGTGTATGGTGATGTCGTACGGGTCAAGATTTTGTTTAACAAAAAGGACAATGCTTTAATACAAATGGCAGAACCCCAACAGGCACAGCTGGGTGAGGAACTTAACTCTGAGTGTTTTTTTTTTGGTATCCAGTTTCAGCTTATTTGTTTGGTACAAAACTTTCACGTTATTATTTTACGATCTGTGTGAAATATACTTGAATACAAAATAATTACTTAAATGTACAATATTTATTATGTACAGTTTTAGCTCTACTATTAGAGGAAAGTTTCTGTATTACTTCACTGGTTAGAGAGTCAGGCCTATTCAGTTTTGTTTCATTTCATCTCCTTGGCATACAAGGTTTTATGAACTTACTCTTCTCTGGCTTTGTAATCTAGCATCTTTCAAACAAAGCCAAAATCAGTACAACATGAAAGCATATGTTACCTGTAGCTTTTGTTAAAGGTTTTCTACACTTGCAGTTACTGGAAGTAGTTACTGTTTATATAAAGCATGAATAGTAGTTGAGTAGAAACAAAATGTTTTATTCTAAACTGGAATAAAATATCTTGTTCGCTTTCTCCTGGATATGCACAAAATCCTCACAGCTCAGAAATTATTGTTTGGTTTGTTTTGACAATTGCACAAAGTTACATGAGGGCTATCTGCACTAACCTTCACTAATTTAGCAGTGTGAAACTAGAGAGAAGGCAGCTTGTCATCATTACCCACAGCCAACTCTTAGGCTACTCTTTTACCATCGAATAGTGGGATTTACCGACACATTATAATGCCCCCACAGCTGAAAGGGCGAGCATATTTTGTGCAATGAGGATTTGAACCTGGAACCCTCGGATTACGAGAAATTATAAAGTTTAATGTATTTCATTTTATATGTGGAAGGTATATGAACTAAAATCAAGAGAAAGTCCAAGTGTTCTGCCAGGATTTTGTCTAGGGGAGGGTGGCTACTACTTGAATACCTAAATTTTCAATATTTGTTGTACTTATACATTTGTATAAAGCCAGAGAAATTCACGTGCTTTGACAGTTTATTTTAACAAGAGCAAAAACTTGGAGATGTACAAGCTAAAATATTTGAAAACAAAGAGATTAAGTTGTAACACATTCTGACATTTATAGATTGAGGATGACACTCAGTAAATGTGTTTGGTATATATTATTTTTTATTCCAAAATTGCTCTTAGAAAATGAATGCACACCAGTAAAACAAAGATTTCCCATTATGGGCACACCTTTTTTTTTTCTTGCAAGATCATGAATGGATTCTTTGAAAAGAAGAAAACCTTTTCAAAGTTTCAAAACTGCCAATGCAAACTCCCATACATTAGAGGAAAAAGCAAGCATCTGCAATTTCATGCAAAACAGAAGTTACACTTTCTGAGGTATCCTTACTATTGTCACAAGTGCATCTCAATCGTAAGTGACAGAATGACAAAGGAAATTAGCCTTTAATTAAATGGTGATTATCTCTCAAGTAAAACAAGTGATATAAATAGATATTTTTGCAGAAAATAACGTGTGATGTTAAGTATTGGATCAAGGAACACAATACATTGTTAAGCATAAATTATTTTTTTCTTCAGCTTGAAGGGGATGACTGTGGCTCCCTCTGGTAAAGCCCCTGCAGGCACTTATTTTTCATACAGAATTTTGTTTTTATATTGGACATAAATAAGTACTCACTTTAATATGACAAAATGTAAGCTCATTTTTGAACTCTGCACATTTTAAAATTCTTATGATTCTACATATAACTGTTATGAATTTAAACTTTTGAACTGATGAAAATGTCTTTTTTTAGTCTCATATAAGTAATATGTCTTTCTCTTCTTATATGAAGTGTATTCAATGCTAGTGGTTCAGATGCAGACTTTAGATTTTATATAAAATTTGTTTGAGTGGTATCAAATGTAAAAATATTAAACTTCTGTCTTGTTTTCCAGCCATGACACATTTAGACAAGATTTCTTTATATGGGAAACAAATGAGAATAACTCCATCAAAACACCAAATTGTTCAAATGCCAAAAGAAGGACAGCCGGTGAGTTACTGCACAAACGCTCGTGATGTTATGAATTTTTATTTTAGCAGAAAAATAATTTGTACATTCTATGTCGTGGTCTTTATTAATTTATAATTAGCAAAGTATGTAATCAGAATTACTTGTTTACAAAGACAGATATCACAAGTTCATTTTGCTGAGTATTTTGATGAATTATATTGAAAATATTTCCTTTTCTTAACAATTCAGGATGCTGGGTTGACCAAAGACTTTGCCACGTCCCCTCTTCACAGATTCAAGAAGCCAGGGTCAAAAAATTACCAGAACATCTACCCTCCAACATCAACTCTGCATCTGTCCAACATACCGTTAGTGTTATTGTTCATTCTGTAGTAACGTTTTGTTTACTTTTGTTCAATCAGAAATACCCATTAACATTTTTTTTTTATCTCTAAGAACAATGTTTAATTGGTTTATAATCATTTTGAGGACACAACAGTCAACTGGGATCAATTTGCTTGTGCAATTTTATACTAAATTAGGCTTATATTTGATGGATATATTCCTATTGTTTTGAACAACAGATGTATTGGACAGCAAATTATTTGGCCTATTCATGGACTATCAAACCTGATTATTATTAAGAAAATACCTAATTTTTTTGTCTTAAAAAGATTATATTAATTTGAATGATGGTGCTTTTAGGTTTAAATACAATTAATTAAGCCTTTATAGTTTTTATTCTCAATGACAGTAGTTAAAAAATGTTCATATTTTCTCTCATTTCTTACATGTATTCTAATTAATTTCAGGTTATCATGAGAAATCAGTAGTCAGCTTGTACTAGTTTGCTTTGTTTATTAAGTTATATACTAAATTATTGAAGCGAGGTTGAGCTGTTGTGTGTTAGCCTTATTGGTATAGTATAGAACAACAAGTACCATTCTTAATCCCTTCTTTATAGTAAAAGCAAAACCCCCTCTTATACTTGTATTGAGAACTTGGTGTCAAAAATTATACATAATAATAATTAATTAATTAAAGTACAGATACAATGGTAAATTACAAAATATTACGAGTAGATTATTGTCGACTAGTTGTGACTTTAGTTGATGGGTCTTTGTTAGAGATAGTGCTGTGTTAGTTGGACTACAATCTGAAAATGTGATGTGACAGGACTTCATAAGAACTCGGTTTGAGATTATTATTTCTTAACTTATTTAACAATAGTTTCAGTTTAGTTTAGAAGATGGAGCAATAGGTCCTACGTGGTTCCAGAAAGCTATGTTGTATTGTAATTAGAGAGAGAAAAGTATGTATTTTGGCTGGTACTAAAAACTCGTATAGCTTCTAATAATAAAGACTTTTAACCTTTGCTCCAAAATCCAGACATACAAAGTGTAAATAGCATGTCTGCATACCACAGTAGTTCTCCAAATCTGTCATATGCTCATTATGTACAGAAAGTTTGAAAAATTTATTAACTAAAGGGAGATCAGTTAAAGGAACCATGAAGTTCCTCTTGCCCCAGTTAAAGAACTAGGTCATTCAACTAGAGCATCACATGTACTTTCTCAAAGGAAAAAAGTAATGTAACATCAAGCATACAATAAAGAAGTAAACAGTGATTACTTCCACTGGCAAATCAGCTGATGTCTCAAGGACACAACATCTGTTATTGAAGTGAGAGTGACCATCATTTGCTTGAGTAATATCTGCTACATGAGAATAATGCAACTTAAGATTTCAAGAATACATATTTCTCTCCAGTAAATTCCCAACACTATATACACGTTTTTTTTAACTTTGATTGGGTTTTACTGTGTTTATTTTATGTCTAGTCAGTTCTTGGTTTGAACTTAGTTAGGGCTAAGATAATTCAAATTTCTGCTTCATAATGCATTTTCTTGTGTATTTGATTATTCTGTGTTTCCTACTCAATAACTCAACAAAAAATCAGTCTTAAAATATAAAATGTCATTTTATTTGTAAATTATTTTATAATCCTAAAGTTTTCACTCTTACATATTTTTAGTTTTTGTTAATGTATATAACATGTCTTTGTAATCAGTGGTTTAAAAAGAAACTAGATTTATATGTAGGCACACAGACATATGTATCTATTTATACGTAGGCACACAGACATATGTATCTATTTATATGTAGACACACAGACATATGTATCTATTTATACGTAGGCACACAGACATATGTATCTATTTATATGTATAGACACACAGACATATGTATCTATTTATATGTAGACACACAGACATATGTATCTATTTATACGTAGACACACAGACATATGTATCTATTTATAAGTAAACACACAGACATATGTATCTATTTATACGTAGACACACAGACATGTATCTATTTATACGTAGACACACAGACATATGTATCTATTTATACGTAGACACACAGACATATGTATCTATTTATCATGTAGACACACAGACATATGTATCTATTTATCACGTAGACACACAGACATATGTATCTATTTATACGTAGACACACAGACATATGTATCTATTTATACGTAGACACACAGACATATGTATCTATTTATACGTAGACACACAGACATGTATCTATTTATATGTAGACACACAGACATATGTATCTATTTATATGTAGACACACAGACATGTGTATCTATTTATATGTAGACACACAGACATGTGTATCTATTTATATGTAGACACACAGACATGTGTATCTATTTATATGTAGACACACAGACATGTGTATCTATTTATATGTAGACACACAGACATATGTATCTATTTATACGTAGACACACAGACATGTGTATCTATTTATATGTAGACACACAGACATGTGTATCTATTTATATGTAGACACACAGACGTGTATCCATTTATAAGTAGACACACAGACATGTGTATCTATTTATACGTAGACACACAGACATATGTATCTATTTATACGTAGACACACAGACATATGTATCTATTTATACGTAGACACACAGACATATGTATCTATTTATACGTAGACACACAGACATATGTATCTATTTATACGTAGACACACAGACATATGTATCTATTTATACGTAGACACACAGACATATGTATCTATTTATACGTAGACACACAGACATATGTATCTATTTATCACGTGAGACACACAGACATATGTATCTATTTATACTAGACACACAGACATATGTATCTATTTATAATGTAGACACACAGACATATGTGTCTATTTATAATGTAGACACACAGACATATGTATCTATTTATACGTAGACACACAGACATATGTATCTATTTATATGTAGACACACACATGCACATACATATCTTTTTTTCTTTTTTTTTTGGTTTACATTATTTTGATAAAATTAGATGAGACAAACACTAGTGAAGGTTGTCTCTTACTTTCTATACATGTATTTGATTTTTCTGTTTAAAGTTTACCAAAACTAAACTGAAAGATATATTTTTAAAAGATAACAAACACTAGTGAAGGTTGTCTCTTACTTTCTATACATGTATTTGATTTTTCTGTTTAAAGTTTACCAAAACTAAACTGTAAGATATATTTTTAAAAGATAACAAACACTAGTGAAGGTTGTCTCTTACTTTCTATACATGTATTTGATTTTTCTGTTTAAAGTTTACCAAAACTAAACTGTAAGATATATTTTTAAAAGATAACAAACACTAGTGAAGGTTGTCTCTTACTTTCTATACATGTATTTGATTTTTCTGTTTAAAGTTTACCAAAACTAAACTGTAAGATATATTTTAAAAGATAACAAACACTAGTGAAGGTTGTCTCTTACTTTCTATACATGTATTTGATTTTTCTGTTTAAAGTTTACCAAAACTAAACTGTAAGATATATTTTTAAAAGATAACAACCACTAGTGAAGATCGTCTCTTACTTTCTGTACATGTATTTGATTATTCTGTTTAAAGTTTACCAAAACTAAACTGTAAGATATATTTTTAAAAGATAACAAACACTAGTGAAGGTTGTCTCTTACTTTCTGTACATGTATTTGATTATTCTGTTTAAAGTTTACCAAAACTAAACTATAAGATATACTTTTAGAAGACACAGACTGGTAAAGGCCATCTCTTACTTTCTGTACATGTGCTTGATTATTTGAAAACATCCTTTGTGTTTTATGAATAATGTATTGAAAATCTTTTCTGTTAAAGGCCAGATATTTCTGAAGATGAAATCAAAGATGCCTTTACACAAACTGGAGGGGTTGTTACTGCCTTCAAATTTTTTCCGTACGTACAGTTATTCGTATGTTTTAATTTTAAGTAAAATTTAAGAATGAAAAGTTTGCATTTTTTTGTTTTTCTTTAAATGATAAATAAGTTTGAAGTCAAAAAGCTTCAGTTTTAAGAATTTGTGCTTTAGATTTACCCTCGTATTTTTAAGTACACAAGTAATGAAACAGGTATTGTAAGAAAACTATTATGATTGGTTTGGTATACTTGTCCCTATATACAAAAATCCCTTTGTAAGTATCTAATAAGTACTAAGTTAACTTTACAAGCTTATGGTTATTAGCCACTGTAAGATTGTATAGCAATATTCAGTTTAAATGTTTTTATTCAAATATGAAACCATGCATCTGACAGGAATTTAACATTTAGTTATAGATACGTTATTCTTGGAACAGTCTGACTACTTGTATAGTGCTTTTTGAATGGTTTTGTGGATTCATTCACACATTGTTTCTGTACTTGACATTGCCTTCCCTATATCATACTTAATTTTTGCCAAAAAATGTTTATTGCTTGTTTTCTCTCTCTCTTTTTTTAATCAATATATTGAAGTAAGTTACATTTAGTGGTAATATATATTATTTAACATCATATCAGTTTCTATAATTTTGGATCACGTTGGGTCCAGTGAAGCTACTATTTGTTCAGAACAGTACAAGTATCCTGGAACACTAGACTGAAATTAAGGGGATATTTACAGAACCCACACCTTCAAACTTTACCCAATTTACTGAATGTGAATACATTCACCTCTATCACATACTAGGGTTGTTAATTAATCCCTCTGCACATGAGTCAGAGACCATGTTATCTTGTTTGTAAACTCACATTCAAAAGTTTATTGAGCTACTGTTTTATGAATTTATGTCAGTAAGTTTGGTATCAAAATGTAGATTATAATCCAACTTTTAGTATTGTACATTAGGTAATTTCTTAATTTAAAAGTAAATATTAAAACAAAAAGTTAAACATCGACCTTTGTGCATCATGTGATATGTTGAATGCACCACTGGTTCAGATTAGATTTTTGTGATATTCAAGTACAAAGTTTGTAGTTTTTCACAGATTAGGAACTTAAGTTACTAATATTTAAAAGTTAGAATATAAAATAAGATCCTCCTATCTTTTCTATTTGTTGAGATATTGTGCAAGTACTGAATCAAATGCCACTGCCCCACCTGCCACTTTCGATTTGTGAAAACTTTTCTTCCTACACAGTTACTTATCTATGACATATAAATAACCAATCAGAAACTTACAATGTTCCCCTGGTGGCTTTCTCATCTTTGAATACAAGACTTTAAATTGGTAAATTGAATATTTAGTCTGCTTGAAATTTTGTATTTTTTTAGACTCAAATACAGCTTAATTACTAAGCTTGTTAAATTATTGTGGAATTCTATTATATGAATTATATATAGTATATAAAATAAATACATTCATAGTAATTTATGATTTTTTTTTCAGATATTTATATAAAATCTAAAAATTATTTTTTGTTTTATATTGTCCACATCTGAAGTTTTAAGGCTTAGCAACCTACTAAAAGCAGCAAATTAGTACAAAAGTTGTAACTAGAAGATCTAATTATTTGCTATACTAACTTATTTAATGTTCTATGTTTTAAAAAAAGTAAGTTTAATAATTTATTTGTAAATATAAATAATAATAATAATACACACACACGCTTGTATATGATGTACTATAACTGAAACGTGACAGTATCTGACAAAATACTAATCCACTAAAACAGGTCACTTTGTAATGGTCAGTTTTATATTGTGGTATATGGGAACATATATGAATGCACGTTCACTGGGTTATTGTAACTTTTGTGATGTTAGCCAGGTATGGCTGAACAGTCAATGTAATAAAACCAATAAATATATATAAAAGTATAATATTATGACATTTGAGCTATTAAACTAAACATTTGTGTTTGCATGTTATAACCTGCACTTATAACAAATAAAGCATAATTTATACTTATTTCCTAATTTTGTATGGTGGTTACAAGATCAAACATACCAGACCCAAACAAAGATTTGATATTGAGAATAAGACAAAAATATGAAGTTTTTTGTTAAAGAATGTTTGATAATTATCTGTAGGTTATAAAAATTTTGCATATGAAATTTTAAAACTTTGATGCATAAAAGTATTTTAATCTTAAAATGAAAATTATTTTCATGTTGGATAGACAATATGTGAAAAAAGGCATAAGAAAAACATTACTTAAAAACCTTAAAACTTAACAAAATGAATCTGGAATCTTGTTGATGAAAGCCTTGTAATATGTACTAATAATATGTCATGCCAAGTTTTGTTAACATACACCTACTAATTTTACAGTTATAGTGTGAAAATTATAACAAGCACAAAATAGTTACAAGGTCAGTCACAAGGATTGAGCTCATGATAAAAGTATTAATATGGAGGACTTAATACAGATTCCCAGACCATGCAGTATGGTACCACACATGTGCACACAGCTGCCAGGCTCACTGTATAATTTACTGTTTCGATAATTAAAGAACCAATGTTTTCAAATTCAGACATTACTAACGTCTACATGTATCTGTTAGTTGCATAACTAACCATTATATCCTTGATACCTGAAACGTTACCTAAGATATTTATTTCTTTCTTTAATTATTTTTACTAAAACCGTTTTAGTAAATACCGTTTTTAATGTAGTCACAAATAGTCTCTAAATGAGAACAATTTGTTCTGCCATCTAGCGAACAGAAATGAAACTTATTTATGAAACTTGAAAATAAAATATGTTTACAAACTAAACTCACTGCTGAGTAGTAATTTTTTTTCCACGCAAAAATAGATATGGTAAAGGAATAGGATAACATTACTGCTATCATTTGTTAGCATAATAATGTAATAGATTGAATGTGGCAGCCATTTTTTTTCAGCCCATCCCTACATACCAAGCACTTCCATAATTTGAATCACTTTAGATTTAACATTATTATGCATGATTGTAGAAACTGGTAGTGTCTGAGAACCATTTGAGAATATCTGAAAACCAACTGATATGATCTGTTTGTGTGTTTTACCCTTTTATTAATTATCTTAGTATATAAAACATAAACTGATTAAGCTAGACTACATAGATGTTTTCAGCTATTCTCAGTGAGCGCTAAGTTTGGTTTGTTTTGTAGTGCAAAACTATAAAATGGGCTATCTGTTCTATGCCTACCATGAGTACCACATCCTGTTTTTTAGCAGTATTAGCCCCCAGAATTAATGCTGAGCCTCTGTTTGGCCTATATCATATAATTTCATCACTTATATGTTGTTAGAGTATCCTAAGTAATGTTTCAACGTTATTCTAGTACTAGTCAACAGTACCTCCTGAGCACATGATGTTTGTGAAATAATTTATATTTCAGACCACAACTGCAAAAGTTACATTGAAACTGTTCAAGTAATATATATATATATATAGTATCATGTTCCTACACATTTTATTAATAGCTATGACTAAAAGTAAGTCTTACTCAAAAAAATAAAACACAACTGCCGTGTATCTGTGCTAAAAAATTATTTTACACTGTAATGAAATTAGCAGCCTAGAATTGAGAGTACATGTGCACATTACTAAAGTATATTAAGTTATATTTTGCAAAAAGTTACCATGGTATGTAATGCTTTATTTGGTGAAGCATGAGCTACAGATTGGCCAATTGTGTGACATCAAAATTAGACTGATCATCATCTTTAAGAAGACCATCTGCAACAGTGTACATATGTTGGTATGGCACACTTTAAATAATGACATTATTTTCAAATAAATAGAGGTTTATTATTTCAATTATTATTGTTTCTATTGTAAATAAGTGTAAACATCATAGTCCATTTAGTTCTAGTTTTTCTTATATTTTACAGTAAGGACCCCAAGATGGCTCTTATTCAGATGGGGTCAGTTGAAGAGGCTGTAATTGCTCTGATTGTGAGTTGTTTTGTTTTATTTTAGCAATAAATTCTGAATAAGAGGGGGCAACTGAATAATTATCAGTTCAAAAAAAATTGTTTTTAATATCTAAAACCTGTTGTGTACACCAAATGTAGAAATTCCTCAAGGACTTTATTACAAGTTACTTTGTTCCAATATTTTATCACACTAATTATCACGTAGTGTTTTTTGCTAGGAATTCATTATTTATCATTAAGTTTGATATTGTTTAGCATGGAGTTGCAAAAGACTTTGTTGTTGTTGTTTTGGGTTCATTGATTTATTTAAGTAGTTTTAATATGAATTTTTTTTTTTTATGTGCCTCTGATTTCAAGTGAATAATGAACAAATCTAATATGAAATGTAAAGCAGCTGCAGTCAACCATGATTTTTATTGAAAACATTAGGTGTGTGATTTCCAATACTTTGTCAGGTTTCAGCATTTAAAACTGCAGCCATTATTTTATGATGTACTACTTGCCATTCTACTCTGCATTCCTAGAACTAGCTAAATAGTTTTAATATGTTGCTTGTTATTCTATTTTGCAGGCACAGAACAAGTAGAATGATTTTGTATTGCCTGTCACTTAATTCTCTAGACCTAGAAGTAAATGAATAATTGTAACGTTAAGTTACATTGTTTATTTTGATCTGCATACCTCTAATCATGTAACTGTTTCTGATGTTCTGATGCTCTTTTCTTTCCTTCAGAAAATGCATAATTACCAGCTGAGTGACTCAAACCATTTGCGGGTGTCTTTTTCCAAAACAGCTATCTAAATCAGAATTCAATATCAGAGTCTAAGCACAGCATAGGAGTTGATTGGCCTGTTGTCCATATTGTGTGGCCAGAAGAATCTTACCCTTATATCAACTCTGTGATACAAGGAGACCCAAAAGTGTGGTCCAAAATGAAGAGTGAAGCCAGTTGATCAAACAAAATATGGTGTGTTTACTTAGATGCCTTTGTACCTGGGTTCATTTTTTAAAAATTTAAAAAGTTTAATTTCTGTATATTTTCTGCCTACTTCTGAATGGTGATATCATTTACACACTAAACTTATTAATTCTAAGTAATCTTGTATAGCTAAGGTTTAACCATAAAGGAATCATTGAATCTTACTATTAGATAACATTATGTGAAGTTAAATTATGTATCAAAATGTTATTACATTTTGAGGAAGCTTACATTGTATCACACTCATTTCTCTGGTATCTTGTCAGTAGTGTGTATGCACTATTTCTGTCAGTAGTGAACATCTTATGTATATTACTTTTTGCAGCCTTTCCGTGTGTAGTACATGTGGTAGTTATTCTACAATGTTGTATTTTAATAATGCTGACATACATTATACATTGTTTTTGTGCAAAATTAGCAGAATTTTCTGAACTAAAACTGATCTTTAGTTAAACTTCGGAAACTTTCTCTGTAACCGTAAGTTACTTTGGCTATTCGTGTTTTTATACCAGGTATCTTACCAGTCATTTTTACTATAGAAGTTTATACACAGTTCTTGTTGGCAACTTGTATTTGGTCAGTAAAGTAAGGTCATGTATTATGACCTTATGAAGCTTTTCAAATGAATTTAACCACTGCTGCTATTTTTATCAGTAAACAATTATTGTGAATATGTGATGTATAATTGTAAAAGTTATTTTCAACCAATAGTTATCAGAGTAATTTTAAAAAAAATAAATTGTTATAGCATGGATGATAACAGTCATTATTGACAAAAACCTGATGATATAACTTGACTACATCACTACAACATTTGTAGTATCCAGTCACCCAGAAGACCTCTCTAGGATTGGATATGGCAGATGTGGTGTGACTCTTCAAATTATAACATACTCTTATTTTCATTTAGTTACAAGTTCTTAGAATTAGTAAAATCAATGTTTACAATATAATAGGTGAGTAGAAAAGCACTAACACATGTGAATTTTTAGTTTCAGCTGTTTCTCATTACTGATAACAAAAATTCTCTAATTTCATGAATCAAGATTTACTATGGATATTCATCACCAAAAAAGTGGAGTGGGTCATGTGTCACATAAAACAGTTTTAATGACAATTTGAATCCAAATGACATGTAATTGAAAAATTATAAAAATTGAGAATATATTTAAAAATAATCTTCAATATTGGTTTTAATTAGTGTTTTAAGTTTTACAACTTATCAAAAAATTACTTGTACATTACCTGAATTTTTTTTTAAATTTTAACCCTTGTTGCACGGTAAGGTATAGATAAAAGAACAGCTGGCTTTTCTGGTATACTGTGTGCCTTTTTGACTAGTAATATAACTCAAGGAAAATGTAGTTTTATTATAATTATGAACAACAAATTATTTTAGTAATTTTTGGAATGGTACTTTTAGAAAATAATAAACTACAAGTTTTTGGTATCAGGTATAGTAGTGTCTTAGTTTGTATAACAAATGGAGATTAGATCAGAGCAAATATCCGTCAGATTTCCGTGCCTTCAAATTTTAGAGATGCTCTTATGTTAGTTAGTGCAAACATTTAGTGGTCTGCATTGTTTTGATAAGTTGTTGTACTTTCTGTTGAAAAGAAAATTTTTTTTTCCATTGAATTTGAGTGGAACTTTCCTTAACTGAGGTACAGTAGCAATCACATACAAAGACACCGATAACCTGTCGTAGTGGTCTTGACCCATGTTAAACAAAAGATATGTGACATAGTAATGTAGTCCACAATGTATATTAATTAGTGTATTGGTAAAATATTCTTTACAAGCCTGAGTTTGGAAATATGTTAATTTATCCAATGAAGCACATTTACTATACTTGTATATTCATTGTAAAATTAAAATGCATTGTTGCATTCATTGGTGTATTTTGTTTCAACCAAAAGAATGTTTATTTTTAAACAGTGAAAGAATGGTCGAGTTTTACTGACCAAACCACAGAATTTAACACTACCATCGTTGTTTAATAGTCAGAACTAGTGTTAATCTTTGTTTCAAGCCTTTCTTTGAACTTTGACCCTTTCTATGTATTCTTCTCAGTGAGTGATATTAAACTTACTACAAACCATCTGTAAATGAATGACTTGCTGAACATCCATGATTCCTGCAATACTTATAACCTTTTGACCTTTCTTCCATAATATTTCAATAGCTTCTTTAGGTTCTCTTGTGTTGGTAACACTACTTCCTATTGTTTGATGTTTAATTTTTAACAATACTAAATAAACACAGAAATTACTTTTTCATGTGTAATTTTGGGTGTAATGACAAAAAACATGAACCTGGCACACAAAAACTGACAACTGAAGGTTTTGTGACGTGAGGAGACTTATAATGTAGAATGTAGCAAAAATATTACAAGTTCCATACGTACTGATAATTATTAATGTCACTAAGCTTACAGACTAGAAAACTAAAATACTCAATGTTAAACTTGCGTTAAGGGATTGGGAGAGTGCACAGTAAATATCTTACAAGATTTAACCAACAACTTTTACGCATTGTTTGTTGTGTAACCCCCAGTCTTTGTGTATGTAACATGATAAGAACATGTAAAAAAACTCCAAAAACTGTCTTCTCTGTTCTGTTAGCCCACATCACACACAAGTGATACTTATCCTTCGTTAAATTCATTACCCATTTCTTTGCAGCAACACCATTATAGTTCTACTTTAAACACACACAGCATAATATTCACAATCTGTAGGTTCATATTAAAAAACTGTGGTTGTACAAGTTAATAATGGAACAGTATTTATGTCAGAATACAATGACTGTCTGGATTAATATTGCATACACCAGTTTCTATTTATTAAGTGCTATAATAATCACATCACTATTTTAGTAAATTTCATAACAAGTTATTAGATTATTTGCACACAGCAAATGAAACAGTACTTCAAATTACTTTGCAAGTTAATCATAAATGGGGAGAGATTGTTGGAAAATAGATTAAACAACTATTAAGGTTGAAGTTTCTGAACAGAATTGATCATGAAAATAAATCTTGGTTGTTATTATCAAACAGAAATGTTACTCAGAACCTTTCTTAGAAGTAAGACATTTATTTTAGTGGCCAAAATATCTGAAAAATATTTTTAAAAAATGGAAATTTATTTATTAAAAACTGTAGTTATCAAAGTACGTTTAGTAACTTGAACTTCTTTAAAACTGTAGTTATCAAAGTACATTTAGTAACTTGAACTTCTTTACAACTGTAGTTATCAAAGTACGTATAGTAACTTGAACTTCTTTACAACTGTAGTTATCAAAGTACGTTTAGTAACTTGAACTTCTTTACAACTGTAGTTATCAAAGTACGTTTAGTAACTTGAACTTCTTTACAACTGTAGTTATCAAAGTACGTTTAGTAACTTGAACTTCTTTACAACTGTAGTTATCAAAGTACGTTTAGTAACTTGAACTTCTTTACAACTGTAGTTATCAAAGTACGTTTAGTAACTTGAACTTCTTTACAACTGTAGTTATCAAAGTACGTTTAGTAACTTGAACTTCTTTACAACTGTAGTTATCAAAGTACGTTTAGTAACTTGAACTTCTTTACAACTGTAGTTATCAAAGTACGTTTAGTAACTTGAACTTCTTTACAACTGTAGTTATCAAAGTCGTTTAGTAACTTGAACTTCTTTACAACTGTAGTTATCTAAGTACGTTTAGTAACTTGAACTTCTTTACAACTGTAGTTATCAAAGTACGTTTAGTAACGTAAACTTCTTTAAGCAAATATTTTTAAGTTTGTTTGTACCTAAGCACAAAGCTACACAATGAACTAACTGTTCTCTGACTACCATGGGTATCAAAACCTAGTTTCTAGCATAGTTAGTCCTCAGATGTACTGCTGTGGCACTGGGCTGGGACTTATTTATAAAAGAAAAAGTAAAACCTGCAGGATTAGACACCACACAACTTAATTAGCAAGGTATATAATCCCAAATGTATACGTTTTTTTATCACTGCCTGTGTAAGGCTTGGTATGGCAGTTGGCTTTAAGAGGCTAAGTAAACTCGGCTGGTGACAGATTATAAATCATGTTAAGTGAACTGCCATTACTTGCAACCTTCTTGCTGTTCCATTAAGATTTTTTTTTTTTAAAGAGTTTCAGGCAGATCTATGGAGCAAAGGGACTGATTTCCCACCTTATGATAACAATTAACCAGCATGTCTGTAAATAAGAAGTTATTTTGATATTTAATCATCTCTGTATATTTGTTAAATGATGGATAAAAATTTAGGATCCGTGCAATTACAACTTATTAAAGGCAAGAATGTGGACTTTTTCTTTATCAGGGGCAATTATTTTCAACACATAATGAAATAGAAGACAAAACAATTTTATGAAACTGTAACTAAATGTGTTAATAGACTTTGACTGCTGCTGGTTGTCCAAATTTTTATTTTACCCTAACAATATGTATTGTGTGGATAAGCTCTAAAATTATGTAAATTTTTTATAGAATTTCAATTACCAGATGTTTATTGTACATGATTTATATTCAACGAACACATTGAATACACTCAAAATCTTGAAATAAAATGTCTGTACTTTATTTACAACTTTGTATAACATGAACCATTTTAAATTTTGACACATCCACATGTAACTACATTTCGTGTGAAGATTTCTATATGCATAACTGATTTACTGAACGTCATTTAGATCAACATTCCTGCATTTTAAAACCACATGCATATGATTTCTTCATCAGGCACACAGTTACAAGGACGATAAAACATATAAAATTCTTCTGATTGAGTTCAGGAGATAACAACTGAGCCTACACATAGTAGGCGTATCATTCTCCCTTGATTGACAGGTTTAAAACAAAACCATTTATTTCTTGCCTTTCTCAAGATTTATAGTTTGAGGTTAGCCAGGTTAAGCCTTCATATAAACCATCACCAGTTGTTGCACAGGAAGGCTGAACATACCAGTTCCGATCACGAATACGAGTAAGCCCAAGTTTTTCTTGTATTTCATGAGGTTTCATTGCTTTACAAAAAAATAAAAAAAAGTACTTGAAACAAAGTGAAATGATATTACAAACTTCCTCTTGCCAAAACAAGACTAATTCTATAAAATATTGGACATTTTTAGAAATGTTCATAATTTACTAAGTGGATACAAACTGCAGACTTTAGTTTAGCCACGATGTTGTTTCAAGAAAATCAACTTGCGATCATTTTAAACTACAGACTGTTTTCTCCATGAGAAAGAGAGGAGTTCAGCACAACCTATAAGTAAAACCTGTCACTTCAGATATAAGACAAACCTTCTTAAAACACACACAGAAGCAGGACTCCAGGAACAACCTACAACAGCTGCAGTGTGTTCCACATCTACCTTTCACACCACCCACAGACATACATCCCCAAAATTAGCTCATAATAAAACAACAGATACTCTCCAGGATAAGTGAAGTGTCAGAACTTATGATATTAGATTTCCTCAATCTTTCAGTCCATTTTCCCTCTCTGAATTCAATCATTAATTCTAGAAGAACTAATAGTTCCCCATTCTCTTTAACACATTCTTCCAAACTGCTTGTGGGTCATGAGGACCCCAATAATACAAGTCATGCAATAATATATAAACATGAATATTACCATTATTACAATTAATCCTCAGATTTCACAAAGAAAATGAATGGTTTATTCCATTTATTGTTAGTTTCTTTACAGTAAAAGGTGTAACAATGCAAAAATATAAAATTATTAAATTTATTATTATAAAATCTAAGTAAACTTTGATCATGGAAGAAAAATGGATAAGACCTACTTAGTGTAGACAAGTATAGTACACAGATTATATGACTGAGAACATGATGTTTTAACTCAAAATTTCCTTCAGATGCATTCTTCTGTAAACAAAGCAATCAAGAACACTTACCTTCAGGTAAATCTTGTTTATTAGCAAATACAAGAATAATAGAATCTCTCATTTCTCTATCGTTAATTATTTTGTGTAGTTCTTGACGAGCCTCGTCTATTCTATCTCGATCTGCACAGTCTACGACAAAAATAAGACCCTGAGTTCCAGTATAGTAATGCCTCCACAATGGGCGGATTTTGTCTTGGCCACCAACATCCTATGCAACACAAAGTATATATATATAAAAAAAAACAACTACTGAACTGTGACTTAGAAAATAAAATTATTTTCAGTTTTAAAAAAGTATTTATTTTAATGTAAAAACTTGTATGTAAGCATTTAAATAACTGGATGATATTATGGGAAAAAAACATATTTAAATCCAAGTAATTCCTATAAAACAGCTATAAATAAGTTAAACATCTAGTAATTTCCTTTAATCTAAATACTGTATTTTCAAAAGATCAATAGCTATCTCAAAATTGAAAAATCCAAAACCTAAATTAATAATACAGCACAGTACATGCTCGGTATAATATACACAATTACACTTGCTGTATCAAAAGTGAAGATGCATCTTCACAAAACTTGGTAGGTTTTTAACAAAGACTACAAGTATTTTGTATATATTAAAAAAACTGTTCTTCATTCCAAAAATCTCAAAATATTTGCATTATCTTTAAAACTTCCTAAACACATATGAAACAGTGTTTTCAATATGGCTTTATATTTTATTTTCTCTACCCTAACTATATGGGGTCTGTCACTTCACAAACCTCATAACCACCATAAAAATATGAAATAAATTATGCTTTTTTCATGCTAGAATGACTACATATTATAACATGAAAACACAAATATTTAGTCTGAGTATCTTAAGTCTCATAACGCTATATATTTACACATATTTACTTTTTTGACCTTCCAGTCAAGCCTAGCTAACATTATGTAACTTGCATTGACATGGTGCATGTGCACTCATGTTATTTATCCATTAATATTAAACTTATGTTTCTTAAAATAGAGAACAATAGAGCAAACAATTGTCTCTTTGTACTTGGGTTGTTGCTAGATGTAGGTAGCTAAGCCTTTTAAGATATCACACGTGGAGAACATCAAACAAAATGATTTTTAGGTTTTATATATATACAGTTGAATAACAAAAAAATCATAAATAACTACACTGATACCATAGAGTTTCACCGTAATTTCTTAAAGTTAATAACTAAGATTTATTTATATTTAAAAACATATTAAACTTTGAACAAACTAAAAGTACAACCTACCTTATTGAAAGAACATTGTAGGCTTTTCAAATATTAAAATAGCTGATAAAACGACTCTGGAGAAATTCTAAGGTGCTGATTGGTTAATTATGTCATATATTGAAGTAGGTGTATATAAGGGACCATTTCCAAAAATGAAAAGAAGTAAATGGGGCCACCATGTTTGATTCAGTACATAAGCCAGTTTATATTCTAGCTTCATAATATTAGTAATTTGAGTTCCTAATTTGTACAAAACTACACTTAGTATTTTGACATCACAAACACCTAATTTTAAAAAGTGCTACATTCAACATACCTGACTCACTAAAGTCTATATTTAAATGTACTCTTTAAATAGTTACTTTTAAATTAAGAAATTAAGTCTCATATAATATTGAAATTCAAATTACAATCTACAATTTGATACCAAACATATTGACGTAAATTAAAATAGTAGTTTAATAACATTTTGAACGCAAGTCAAAAAGATGAAAATGACATGGCCTTTGACCCATCACAAAGGGCTTAAACAATTTCACATCTTGAAAGCCATCCTAGTTACTTAAACAATTCTACATCTTGCATGTCTTCCTGATTACTCTTAACAATATCACACACACGTCTTCTGTGTATTAATTTACAAATAAAAATATTTGCTTAGTACGATTATGAAAAATAAGTAAATTAAACTCACCCACACATTGAACTTCACATTTTTGTATTTTACTGTTTCTACATTGAATCCCACTGTAGGTATAGTTGTAACAGATTGGCCTAGTTTTAATTTGTATAAAACTGCTGTTTCTTGATTAAGGGAAAAAAATCAACAACAACATATATATGCAACAAGTTAAATTGTTAAAGTTTTATTTAACATCACAATTTATATAAGTTGGGTTAAGATACTTTTAAAACTTGGTTAGCTGAATATCACTTTCAGTTTCTTTAAATATTAAAAAAATCATAATTCCTTTACTGAAATATGTTTTACCTACACAAACCGTCCACAAGGAAATAAAATTATTACATTGGTTCTTTCTTTAAATTTTGACGAGAATATATCAGTGTAATATTTTCCAAAAATGGAAATATACTTTCAAAAAACATTAACATTACAACTTTTAAATACATAAATTCAACAAGTCTGTCCATTTAACAGTATTTGCTTGTTCATTTTGAATATTTGTACATGGCTACAAAAGGGCTATCTGTCCCTAATTTTGAACTCGCAAGATTTCAACAAAGACAGCTAGTCAACAGTACCCACCATTAATTAGTGGACTATTCTTAATACAACAAGACTTGACCATATTTCTTATAATGCTCCTGCAGTCCAAAGATTAGAAAACACGTTTGAAGCAATGAGATGCAAACCATTGACCCTCACACTCACAGGCCAGAATGTTAACCACTCAGATCCTAAATATTTCACAAAAAATAAAGCTAAACCATGCAATATATAGACAATACAACTGATTTACATTTTTTATTACATCACTGTATAGAAAACTTTATGATATTAATTTATACAAGCTTTATTATATTTTATTAAATAATTTATGTCAGCATTTAACCTGTAAAGAATATTATAAAACATTAAAATGTAAAAAACAAAAACAATATGAAAATGAATAATGGACTATTGATTCAAGTTTCTACACTTCTGAGAACAGTTGTAAAAAGTACAGTACGTAAAGCACAGACAACCCTCTTTGTATAGCTTTGTGTATAAGTACACAGCAAGAAGCTAGAATTGTTCTACGTGTGTAATCTACTTAAAAATATTTTACTAACATTTGAGTTCCCAAAACATCTTGAGAATTATATATTTGTAACATGCTTTGCTGCTTTTTTTAAAACTCAAATCTCTAAGATAATTAATTAAAAGTACTTGGAAAATGACGAAGTTAACGTAATGCTAAAAGTTTTCCACTAAATGTAAACTAAATAAAAAATTCAACAGATAAATGAAAAAGAAAAATTAAATTAAGCACAGCATTTAAACAAGAGTGCTTATTTTATACACACAATAAATATAATAGCTTTTGTTTTTACATTCAAAGTCACAAAATCTGCATAATGTGGAGAAGTAAACACAGATTGTTTTTTCTTAAAAAATTAACCACATATCTGTACTAATCATTTTAGTCTCTCATTAACTATTATTTAACTACATTACTTAAATATTGACTTTAAAAGTTAATACATGTCTGAAATCCAATGATACGTAACTGATACACGTTTTCACATGAAATAAGTTATTGTAAATATACACCATGTTATTTTCTATTAAGTTATTAAGAACTGAGAAGTAACAAAGGATACTTGTTTTTCCTGCAGCATCTAATCCTAGCATTAGGATTCTCATTTCTTTGTTACCAAATATCTTTGACAGCAATTTACCCATTGTAATTCATGGATGGCTGGTAGCCCTAAACCTTTAAAAAAAAATTAATTAATACATACGTATAACCACTAACAACAATTTCACACTTTTATTATTCACACCAATCAGGCATTTATCCCCAACATACTGAAGAAAGAAAACATAAGTCACAATTGCAAGCATTGTGAAACCACAGAAAATGTAAGTAACAAACACCATCATTTCTTCTCTCCATAAGTCTACAAGTTGGCCTTAAAAGATTAATTAAACTGCCTTGTTTTATTATTCTTGTTGTTAAAAACAAACAGAGAATAAGCAGGACAGTATCGTAAAGAAATGTAATTTTACTCAACAGTCGGAGTTTTAGTTGGTGGCTTTTACAAACTAGTAATAACTCTTGAGGTTTTTTATTTTAAACATATCAGAGAAAAGATATTTCATACAATGAAAATGGCCATTTAGAATGGTTGATGCTGTGATTTTTCTTACAACAGAAACTCTGAATTGGTAAATACAACAAGATGGGTGACCTGAATACCTGTGTACAATACACACTTAACTTACCAAGATACAAACTGTGGGTATAATACAAACTACTATACAAAGTGTTTCTCTTGAAATGCCAAGGCCTGAAAGCTAAAATAACATGAACAAAAGAATATGTTACTTTTATAGTTCCATATGATCTAAGAGAACTTTCATACAATGTTGTTGTAGCTTCTAAATAAATTCATTTTATATGGAGCTTAAGCCTAATAACAATTCATTTCTGGTAAATTATAATCATTATACCTTAATCATCAGCAGCTACTTGGCTATACTTTGACAGCTTAGATGGATCTTTGTTATCCTTTAATGGCATGTCCTGGTTTATTTGTAACCAGAATGAAGTCCGAAAATTACTTTATGCTTTCAATTACCAAACAAAAACTAAGTTTGGCTGGGTTTGAAATAGGAATACTTATCTTGGTTATGTTTTCCTTATGGCAAGGTTGAGAAACAAGAAAATCACAGAAATAAGCAAAAAAAAAACATCTAAAAAATAATATTGTCACCAGTTATAACAAACTATGGAAAATCATGACTGGGTTTGGCTGGGTTTTGCAACTAATAACCAACGTGAATACTTTTCTTGGTTATGTTTTTCTTGTGGTAAGGTTGGAAAAGAAGGGAATCACAGAAATACGGGAAAAAAACATCTCTTTAAAATAATATTGTCACCTGTTATAACAATGGAAAATCATGACTGAGTGCTTGGTCATTTGACATTAATAAACAATCTCTGATTAATCATCAGACCACTGGTTTATGTTGAATTTTTATCTGATACACTGGAGGGACAACAGGATGGATATCTTATTAAACTGTTTTAGCTATCCCAACTAACCTGGCTCTCACATCAAACGTATAAGTTTTACATGTACAAGCAGAGGAAAGCTAACTATGTTTTCTGCTCTAATGCCAAATATGTACACATCTATATTCATTGCAAGGACTGTTTCCACAGTATTGAAAAAAAAACAACTAAAAATAATGTATCGCAATTAAACACACACTACTCATAATAACTAGAACTTAATTTAAAAAAGGATCACAATATACACATATCATTCTTTTGGGTTTTTTTCTTGTTCATAGAGGTACAACTTAAACCATTGTCAATTACAAACATGCACCAGTTGTACTTTTGCAGGATCCCAAAAGGTATTCTGTTTCAAAATTAAATAAAACCGAAATTAGGAGTAACAGATGATTTTATTTCATACTTTTAAAATTCATATATCATGTTGTGTTGTAGCCTACAGGATGAATAATTCTTCTCATGATTCATGGCATGTACACATTTTACTGATGTCACAACAGTACAAATTGCAACTTTAATGTCTACTGACTGACTTATGGACAACATACTATTATACAGTGGTGTAATCGGTTAAAACATGCAACTCCTTCAGGCAGCCTTCAGCCCCTTTTGGGGAAATTATGCATGTTGTTTGGATTAACTTCAAAGTATTTAAACAAATAAATAGCAGACTTAACAACCTGTACATTTTTAACAGGGTTTTTTATTTTATTGTGATGAGTATAACAATTAATGGCTATAAAGTGGGGCCACCTACAGTTTCAGTAGGCTCACACAAGACCACAACAAAGCTACATTACATGCAACGTCAATGAGCTATGAACTAGTGGTTCTTATGTGTACGTCATATTAAGTAATTTAAGGTCAAACATTAATTTAATATCGCTACCCGGTTCCATCCTGTCTAGAAAAACAGCCTAATTAAAACAACCATACAGAACCCAACATTCATACCACATCCAGAAAATCACATATTATGGTCTAAATAAACCTGTTTTATTCTTATAAATAAAATTTTGCATTAAAAACTCTAATTCAAGAAACCATAATATCAGTTAGAAAATATGAAAAATATGAAACTAAATAACTATACATCTTAATTTACAAGTTGACAACTGAGTCACATATCTGTATACCAGACTTAGATTATCGCTGATATACAACTACACGTTACAAAATGTTCAGTGACAGTAAACATTTCATGATCTGAAAGAAAAAAAATACAAGACAGCATTTTAATAAGTTTAAATAATTAAATATAGAGTTTGATTTTACACGTCACTAAAACAGAATAACACTAGCCTCAGACTAGTATGTATGAAATTTATAATAGCCAAAACTAAAAATTTGGCAATTTCAAGTACTGGGCTAATGGATTTTTGCTCTCCTAAACATGAGGGAAAAATTTATGTTGTTTTTAAACATTAAATCCTTACTTGATGCTTAAAAATCATTATTAATGTTTTTTGTAATGTGTTACACTATATTCACCAAGAATTAAAAGATAGTTTTGAAATTAATTTCAAGTATGAGTTGCCTGTGCATACACATGAATCCCAGAAACATTTTGATGGCTGATTGTACTTTAATTTTTTTCCTCAACCATTAATAAGTGCACTGAAGGACTCAAGAAAACATGCTTGAAATAAAACTAAATATGTAGCACTATTATCAGCACAATAAATTAACTCAGCCCATAGCATCATAATCAGCACAATAAAATTAATACAAGTCTGTAGCACTACTACTAGCACAATAAAACTAATCTAAGTCTGTATCACAAATATCAGCACAGTAAAACTAATCTAAGTCTGTAGCACTACTATCAGCACATCTGTTGCATGCTAGTTATTTGGCTATGTTGTATATTTTTAAACATGGTAACAAATGTATTGGTTCTTATATTTAAAATACATTTACCTTAAACTTCAACAGAGCTAATAAATAAAATATTTATTGCAAGTTTAGAATTAGTTATTATTTAATATGATACTAACACTATTCTCAAGTCAACACATTAGTACAGTGTGTGTGATGAATGAAAACAAAGTTTACTGAAAGTTCCAACAATTCTGTCTATTATAACCACTTCCACATTAAGGTTGGTGAAGATAGGTATTTTGGTATGTCAAAAAAAATATACATCATATACACACGCACCTCCATTAATATTAGTAATAAACTGCTATTACTTACTGTGATGTATGTTAAAATAGAGTAACTTGCCTTTGTGTAATCTAAATATTATATTCCATTGTAAATGAAAATGCACTATTTCTGAGCTTGGTGTCAAGCCTTCCAGGTGTAGTGGTACATATATGTAGGTAATATGTAGAAAAATGATAATGTGTTAACACTCATTCATGTCCATATACTGAAAAATATGAAGACAACAACTAGTATGCAGATAAAATTGGAAGTTTCAAAATGTACTTCAACTTTGGAACTTTGTAAGACAGATAAGGAAGAATGAATTATGTTGGCCTCTTGTGCAACTTGTAAGGTAAAACTCTAGACTGTAAAAAGTCTTGGCTTTAAAGCAGACTCATGAAACACTCATCCACAGATAGTCTTAGCATTAAAGTGGACAAATGACACTTGTTTGTAAAAAGTCATGGCTTTAAACAAAACTAACAACACACTTGTCAATAGAAAGTCATGACTTTGAAACAGCCTAATGAAACACCTGTCTGAAGGAAGTCATGGCTTTAAAGTTGTCTGATAAACTTGTTTGTAGAAAGTTATGGTTTTAAATCAGACTGGTGAAACTGAACTGTAGGAAGTCTTAACTTTAAAGACCCTTTATGAAATACTTGTAGAAAGTCATGGCCTTAAAGCACACTGATGAAAAATATAATTGAGCAACTCTGCTTCTCTGATACAAGATTTTCATACAATATTTGACTAAATCAGTTGCTCTAAATTTTGTTAAAATAACAAATTCTTCTTTGTTGGAGGTGTTTAAAAAAATGCAGTGAGAACAAAGAAAGTGGCTAATGTTCTATACAATATGTTTTTTTCCCAAATTTCATTAACACTAGAAATGCCATGTTAAAACTAGGCACTCAGAAAATTTCTAAGAATCATGCATTATCACTAAATGATGACAAAATTCCTTCTGGCAAATGATACAAAATGTATGAACTAAGATGTTAAATATAATGTACAACACTTCTCCCCCCTCTTGATTGTCAAGTCCCTTGAACAATTTTAATACAAAAATAAGACAATGATATATTAAATTTACATGATAAGCAATAAAGTCAATATGTACAATTAACAAGAAGTTAACATTTTCTTACACTGAAATTGTATTTTCGAAAGGTACTTCGACTTCCCTCTATACATTGCTATCATTTTTCACTAACAGTGCACCAGTCATTTACACCACATCAGTTTTGCACCATTTTAAAACATCTGTTAATCATATAACTAGAAGACCCCACCAATTACATTATGACTTCTATACTAGTGCAGCTAGTTCCCTCTACTATTTTAGAGTAATTCTCACTTTTAAGAACTAGCAGGTACAAACAAGAAACACCAACATATAATGAGGAGGAAAGATGGGAAGTGGATGAGAAAAGGTAAGTTTGTATCTGAAATACATTTTCAGCATAAGTGTGAACTTTGAAACAGTCTTGCCTCTCCTCATCCAAAGACAGAATCCCACATTACAAAGGTCAAAGGTGGAAGAGGTCAGTGAAGGTATGTCAGAATTTATTCAAGTGGAAAACAACCACAATGAAAGAACAAGTGTGGAAGAATATGAAAAGAAACCATACCTGTGTGTTATAGCACTACTTCTGGAATAGATACACTCTTTCCCAAGTAATTAACACACAAACAAAGAGAGGGAGGCACCAACACATTCAGAAAAAGATATACACAGCCTTGAATAGGTGGAAAAGTGCTGTTGAACCATGATTGGAAACAGCACAGCATTAACAAGCACAGAAAGTCTAGTATGAAAGCAACAGGCTTTTATAAGTATGTGCCAAGATTAGTGCCTTGGGTTACATCAGATTATGTCAAGTGTGGTCCATCCAGGAAAACACCTTTTATAAGACATCGAGATCAACAAGTGAAGTTCTCCTGGGCAAAAACATCCATTGGAAGCACCTTGGCTATATAAAACTAAAGAAAAATAATTCGACTTGACCTTGATCTTAAGGGTTTTTGTAACTCACCTGTTATCAACACACATGTTATAATTCATCTACATATATATCAGGGTGTAAGACCAAACAGTGAAAGTAGACCAAGGTAAAGTGCCAGAGAAAATGAAATAACTAAACATGCCTAGGGCTGAAAGACCATGAATTGTGTATGAATAGGTCTAGTGTGGCTAACCCAAGCAAGAAACATCCAGAGAAGGCACCTCAGGATGCATGGTATTATGCCAAGTGCAGTCTATCTGGGGAAAAATATCCACTTGGAAGCACCTTGCAGAAGCTTGCGAGATCAACAAGTGCAGCACACCAAGACAGAAACATCCATAGGAAATGCCTTGGATACATAATATTCAATAATTTGGCAAAGTGTGATTTATCTGGACAAAATAATCTATAGAAACATGTTGGTATATGTCAGATTATGCCAAGTGTAGTCCATCTAGGAAAAAGCATCCAGTGGAAGCATGTTGCATAAGATATAAAGACTAACAACTGCTGCCCTCCCAGACAAAAATATTATAGAATAAACACCTTGGAGACCATTGGACTATGTCAAGTGCAGTATATCCAGCCAAAAAACACCCAGTGGAAGCACTATGAATAAAGAATTTTTTATCATAAAGTGTGGTCTGCCAAGAAAAAACACCTAAAAGCATTACCATAAACCTTGAAGGATGGCAGACTTGAACAACTGAAGACATAGTTAGATGAAAGATGTAGTATAAAGAAACATAATGCAAATCATGGCCTTCCATGTACAGGTCAGAATACACCAATCATATGAATTGATGAGCCCAACCAGTGGGCATAACAGGTGACTGATCACTGGAAACAGAGGATTTCCATGGAACAAGAGCCATGGAAGGAGAAAGTAAAGGCCATATAAAACAGGTCAAAGGGAGATTGTGGCCAGACTAGACAAAGAGAATGAGGAATGAGAAGGAAATACAGGTAATTGGACAGAGCAAGAAGTACAACACTGAGATCCCAATCCAAAAGGTCAAAGGCAGACAAAGAGAATTCTCTCAAAGTGGGAGAATGGAAGGTGTTTGACACACCAGCCTTATAGACAGCAACAGCTGACACAAAGAAACCCTGATCAAACAACTAAATGAAAAACTGGGACAAATGAGGAACAGAAGGATAGAATAGACAGAATCCATGGCAAATGGACAAAGTCTTAAGGAACACCAACATCTCTGGTGTACAGACAAGGAGGAAGGTTAAAAGGTATGGGAAAGGAAAAACTACACTAGAGGTGTGTCCCTGAGCTAAAGCAAGGGACAGGGCAAAAGCCATGCATGCAGATGGGGTTTGGTGACATCAGAATAAACCCTGTCAGATTGAAGTGGTCAGACAAGTGACTGGGACAGAAGAAAAGGCACAGGATGCCGCTTCAGTAACAGATAGAGCAGATGAACTATGTCTGAGCAGGCCAATGCAGAGCAATGAAACAGACACAACAAAGAATTGTCTGGAGAAGGAAAAAACTCTGGAGAGGAGTCTGATCAGTATGTAGATGTATAAGTGAAGACACCTCCAAATCTGAATGAATAGATCTGCTCTTAAGGAATGGCAAACATATTTATATGTGATGTTCCCAGTTGAGAACATACACACATCAATATCATAAAAAAAATAAAATAAGGAGATCTCTCGATGGTAAGAACCTGGTTGGATCAAGATAAATGATCAGCCACTAGATTCGTAAAGCCAGAAACATCACACATAAATAACATTATTTATTGGTCATGGGCCCAGTAAGGAAGATCCAGCACCTTAAAATAAAGATCTGAATTTGATTCCTCCTTACTCAGTGATACAGCAGACAACAGTGGGAAAAAGAACAATACCTAACCCAGGAGATTATATGGAAGCACAGTAAGAGGTGGAAAGTGCAAAAGAAAGAAATTTTCATTGAATAGTAATATCCTTCCTCACTAAAGATTGTAAAGAGAATGGAAATATCATTGGCTAAACATATCCCACAAACTTCCAATGAATTAAATCCTGTGCTTTCCTAGAATACATTGTCAACCTTGAGACCTGGAGACTCATGTTAGAACCACTGTCTATCCTCATTGGAATTACATCATCTGGTATATTGAATCTCAAGTCATATAAACACATTATAATTTGGAAAATGAAAATACTTCTAAAACAAACATATAAAAGCAAGGGAGATCAAAAACAAGATGTCAAAATTTGAAGTTGAAATTGATGTAAGTTTATGATCAAGCACAGTCAAAATTTTGTAATCACATGGAAAGCACATACAAATCTATATACTAGAATACTAACTGAAAAAATGAGGATTATTTAGAATAGTAGAGAGCTAGTATGTTTGGTAGAGAATAGTCACATGATCAGCACATGTTCTGAAATGGCATGAAATTGATGCACTATTAGCAAAAACTTTCAGCAATGCTTTGAGGGCAGTCCAGGATCATGATAGCTATGGGTGAAAGGAAGTAAGACCATTTTGGAATTACTGCTCATAAATAGATATTATAGTCATTAAGTCATTAATTACTTATTAAACCAAGTGCATTCAAAATCCTAAATAGCAAAAAAATACTCTTTGTTATTTTATTTACTGTCCCTAAACTGTCCATTCATAAAATCTTTTTGTTGTTGTTCCTTGTTTTTCCCAGTGACTTATGGTACAAAGATGGTATGACTTCCTGTTTTTTATCATCCCTTGTTGCCTCATGACTGGAGAAGTTCTCTCCAGATGGAGGGAGTATACTGGAAGCTTCATCCCTGTTGATACTCTGGAAATGATCTTTACAGGAACAATAAGCTTTCTGGCAAATTCACTCACCTCTGGTGAAGTCTATACTGAAGATAAGCAATGGCTTTTGTCAGCTACAAGGTATACTATATGATACGATACTTAGCGGCCTCATTTTCCATACACAAGTACCATGATTTCCCAATACTCATAGCTTAAGGTGGACCAGTTAAACAATTAAACTTCACAAGTATGGTGATACTAATACCAGTAATTAAAATGGAAGATCATATTCTCTGATACTATATAGTAGTACTCTCTTAACATTTTGCAAAGTTTCTCACAACAATACTGTGGCCAAGATTGTCAGTGTTGTTCTCAAATGTTAGTTTGAGTTGAAATGTATCATGCATGTACTATCATCCATGAAACAGAACTTAATTACAAACAACTTGTGTTCAGAGGTTTGGAAGTTGTTGGTTTTCCTTAACTGAATGAGCTAGATAATTTCAGGTGTGGTTTTTCAAATATTTTTTGCAAAAATGAAAAACCATGATCAATTTCCTTGACCATATTTGCTGACTGGAATGATATGTCACAAAAGTCACAACAGTATACTTTTGTTTCTGTACGCATGAATAATGTTATTTAATCTCTGTAGTGTGCAATATCTATGAAAGACATTTTATTACTAGACATAAACAACCTTATAACACCAAATTTGTTATTTTCTTTCAACTGGACACTCAGTATTTTTCTTTTCTCAAGAGCATTCCACGAAAATAAACTGCAGCTGACAGAACAAGCTACAAAAGATTTGAATAATTAATTCTAATCAAATTTATAGCATACATCTCTACAGCATGTGTTTCACATATTCCATTGTGAAACTTATTATTGAAAGAATTGTACTGTTTATAATAATTAACTGATACCTGTAGTAAACAAACGATCTATCCAGCTTAAAGATTAAAATAACAAAAGATGAAAAATTAATCACAGGCATCATGAATTAGAAAAACATTTTCAAGCATTACTTGAAAACATTTTACACGATATCAAACTGACACTGCTGCATAATACTGCCAGGTACTAAATAAAAATTTCTTTTATTTAATTTCAGGTTTAGCTAATCCAAGCTTCATTAAATAGAACATGGTACATTTTCATAGACTGCTCAACTAGAATTAGGTCACACAAAATTGAATTTTTTGAAAATTAAAATCACTTACACATAAATACAAACTAGAAATTCATTATCATTATACAGGGATAAATAAGGAGTCACTACTGAGTAGTGACTCCTTATAATCTTCATGTTTTGAAGTAACTTTCCATACATCACCAGGACTCATGTTCCAAAGGCATTTGCTGACCAATTATTTACAGTTATTTTCCATCTCATAGAAAATTCAGTATCCTTTGAAAATGGAAGCCCACTAGTTTAGTTCTTCAAAACTTTAAACACAGTATACTAGGGCATATTTCTTTGGAAATTTCCCTAACCTAAACTTAATGCTTTGTAAATTAATCATGTGCTTCTACAAACAACTATACGGATGTATGCTACAAATCTCGGTGCATTACCCTAGTGGATAGTGACACAATAAATTCCATTGGCTCTTGTTCTGTCAACATCCCCCCCAAAGACAATAACAATGAATGACCTTTGGTTTCAACCACCCATCATTCTGGATTCTGCTCTATTGCAATCCAGGTCGGTTGTCTTTATCTTCATTATCCTGAGTACCTTTTTTTTTGCTTGAAGTCCAGCCTCTGCTAGTATTATTGTTGTATAATACATGGAGATTTCATGGTTGTAGACTGTGAAACCAGACTCTCTTAAACTCGCACTGCATCAAGAACACCCCTCATTGTGCACTCTTCTCCACTTATTATGTTGTATAGAGAAGATTGCCATGATCAAAGTGGCTTTCAGCTTTTATCATGCTGGAGCTTTATATTCACTTTTGCATCAATCCATCTTCCAACTTTACATTACTAGACTGAGTATAGCTATACAGCCAGTGTCAATCAATATACTGCAAAACATCCTATCATTAACACCAATAACTCATGGATACAGCTAAATGATTAGTACAAGCTGCTAATAAACTGCATTGGACTAATTAATTATTCCTATGAGAGTTGGAATAATAACTAGTAAAACTAATTTTGAGTACATTATTTTCATGAGTGATGACACTAATAAACTAAGCTGAACAATTCAGGATGAACTGAAATTGTAACAGAAATATTTTGGTTACTTGGATAAATTAAATAATCAAAACAGCCATAAACAGAACCACTAACTTCAACTGTTTAATTATTTTCATGACACTAACCAATTTAATCATGACCTTTATTAACTATTTATACTGTGTGATAGTAATATACGTAACTATCTTCTGAAAGATGAATGATCACATCAACTGTTGAGTTAATCACTTAGTTCTAGACATTTCCCTATGGTTTATAATAAACAGCTTTTTATCATAGTCTTGGATGTAATGTTCATATTTTCCCCATTTACAGTAATATCCTTCTCTTACCCTTCCAGATCAGTTTCTAGCAATATGTTCTTTTAAGCTGAAGCTGAAACACCTCTTCTGTAGTTTGGTTTAATTAATTAATCCTGTGTAAACAACTTCTAATTAAAGGCCTTTGTTCATTGTTCGTGACAATTTAACCTTTCAAGTTACAGTTGAAACCCCTTCTGTCTTGTGGGTTATTTCTTCTATGAGGAGATAACATTTGTCTAATGAATCATTTAAATTACTCTAAACTTTCATTGGAGAGAGCTGATGTTTCTGTAGTATCTTATCTGATAATCCTGTAACTTCTGAATGATGGTTTTAGTTATTTCTCTGCAACTTAAATCAATTCAAATTCCATCACTAACTGGACCAATTTCTATAAGAGGTATATCCACTTTAGTTTAATTTACATATCCTCATCTGTATTGCACTTATGAATTGATCATGGGCCAATGAATCTATCATTTCACATGAAACATGCAGATAAATGAAATGGGCAAGCCCTTCTACAACATCCATGAACCAGACAGAAGAATAATCTTTCCTCTCCTGAACTGTATTTGGAAAACTTTCTTCTGATATGTCATTCAATCCACTAATGCTGAATAGTCGTTACAGCTCTCAACTGGGAGAAGTTTTAAATGTTAAGGCTAGTTCTTTCAACTGGATATCTGGTGAGTTCCTTGTTGTTTCCTACTCTGTCAATTCAACTTACAAATTATTTCACACTGAGCAGTATTTTTCCCATCACAATCTGTTGGTTTTCAAATAGGCAGTTTTGTTGAACTAACCAGTTAAAGTTTGAAACTTGATGTAGTAGTTATATAGCTGGAGTAATCCAGGAAGGTTCTCCAGTAGCTTCTACAGTCAAATGTATTTTGTTCTGTAATCTTATTTAAACTTTGTGTCTCTCAACTCCTCTCTAAAACTTCCTCTCTTTCTTGTTTATATTTTGTATATAAATTTCTTCTAGTTCTTGTACATTTCTATCTCTTGTCTTCTTTCTATTGTTTCATCATCAGCAAATTTTCTATCTCACATCAAGCATGTCATCACCTCAAAGATTGGTTAAGATTCTATATATTTTTACCAAAATAATCCCACTTCTGAATCTACTGTTGTTATGGGCTCTACCATTATGTGAGGTTCTTTTTTATTATTCTATCAAAATAATGCAAAGCCCAATCCACTTAACAACAGCAAAAGTGGTTTATTTCTTTGAAAGCAATGCACAAGTTCGACATGTTAATTTAATAATAAAACTAAACAGTCACTTTTAAATTTCTTTTTTATATCTACAGCATAGCTTAAAAAATGACTAAAACACCCAAGTAATAAATTAATAACATGGTACGAAATTCACTAATTAATTAATTACTCACTAAGAAACTGCATACACACTGGTTAACCCCCTAACTGACTAACAAACACAATGGCTCTGTTGTTTATATACAATATCTGTTTTTCCAAACCTCACAAACATGCAAGACATCAAGTAAAATCTAGTTGGTGGGTTGGTTGGTGTTTTATGGCACAAAGTATTACAAAACATCAAAACTCTCTCTCTGCCTCTAGCAAATAATATAAAATATTAAAAACATCGAACACTTTCAGAAATCATAGGTCTCTACAAACACTTTCATAAATCAATAAATATATAAAATAAAAATTAGTTGTTATACATGTTTAAATATTATTGTTATAGCTACTAAAAGAAAAAAATAAACCTGTACCAGTGGTCTGAATGTGGTACTGCAGTGATCAGAATTTTGTACTAAACACATTAGGAAGTACCTCCAATTAATATTTAGAAGTTATAATGAAACACTTAAATCTCTTGGTAATAGCTTATGATACTTTTGAAAACTTATCCAATCACTTTCACTAATACTTTTAAAAAATAACTTTTACACAGTTTATCAGGTTGCATTTCTCACATACAGGCAGTAAAATGAACTAGTTGCAAAGTGTAGTTCAACTTGCAGTTTCTTGGACCATGAGATAAAACTACATACATGACAAACTATTACAATATAAAGGTATGATATTACAATGTAACAGTCTGGTTATTACAATATTACCTATACAACATGCTAGGTAGGTCCTTTTAAGTTTTAGGCTTGCTTACAGCACTGTAAATATTAAAGTATTACTTAAAAATTTACTGATACTAAAACCTTTAACTGTAAATTAAAATAAGTAGCTAAACAATTAATTTCAATATTACTATCAGTATTACTGCAATCTTTAGATAATGTAGTATAACTATATTTTAACAAATATAGATATATATAAAAAGACAACGAAACTTTAATACGGTTCATTCAAGTCTCAGTACCACTGCTACAATTCGAAATTCTGATAACTAGTATGAATAGGATGGTTTTAAGTATAACTCAGTAATCGACACTAATGTTTTAGTAACACTAATTATATCAAAAGTATCGAGTTATAATTGTCTTAATTATACTTTTATATGTAATTTTACGTAGCGTATCGTCTATAAGTCATAGATTATCAAACACTTAAAATTAGGTTTCATTATTTAAATACTAATAAATAAATCAGCAGTACAGATCAAAGCTAAAACTAATACTACAAACTCAGAAATACAAATATATAACTTGTATTGAACTCACACTGTTGTTGCTGCACTATAGTTATATTATTATTACCATTACTGTAAATTAGAACACTTCGTCATTATATAATAAAACATGACTTGATATGAGTGTATCCAGCAAGGGTAAGCTAAATTCAGATATTTTAAATTGTAAAAACACAACTACTTACAAGAAATAATAATATTTAAATATTCTTCTTCCGTTTAATACCTCCAACTATTCAACAAAATTAACATTTTATATGGTTTGTTTAATTTTATCTACCACTTTTACATACTAACTTTAGTTAAAACTCAACTAATCCTCCTTTTCCATTTTTGATCCTCACACCAAATGTTTCCCCTTAGTAAAAATTATTTGAAACTGAAGTTCTAAAATTAATTGCGCGAAATTTAAAAACAAACAAATTGAAATGCAATTTAAATATCCATTTTGATGTATTAAAAACTTCTGAGCAAACGTTTTGTTTTTAACTTTTTATTATTATTCTCTGTTCCTGAACAACGCAAATATGCTAGTTATTTTATAGATTTAAAATCTCGGAGAAAAACGTTGTTCATTACGAATATATCCTAAAGACCATTGGTTTGTTTTTGAATTTCGCGCAAAGCTACACGAAGGCTATCTGCGCTAGCCGTCCCTAATTAGTAGTGTAAGACTAGAATGAAGGCAGCTAGTCATCACCACCCACCGCCAACTCTTGGGCTACACTTTTACCAACGAATAGTAGGAGTGACCGTCACATTATAACGTCTTTACGGCTGAAATGGCGAGCATGTTTGGTGTGAAGGGGATTCGAATCCGCGGCCCCCAGATTATGAGTCGAACACTTTAACCCACTTGGCCATGCCGGGACAAGACGGCTGGTATAGGTATTCAGTGATGTCGATAAAACCCTCTTGTAGAGAAATATATTTGTATTTATATTTGTATAAATATATTGGTATAGGTATTAAAAGATTAATTGATATAAAGTACATAACAACATTTCGACCTTTTTAGATCTACTTCAGGTTAACAACGATAACAGTTTGTTAAATTTTTATATTGCACTATTATTATCATTCAATGTCACTGTGAAACACTACTCCCAGTGGCACAACGATATGTGTGTGGATTTAACAACACTAGAATCCATGTTTCGATATCCGTGACTGGCAGAACATAGATAGCACATTTTGTTGTTTCGTGCTTAACTTCAAACAAACAAATTAATCTGAAAAAGACACGCTTGTCAGATTATATAATTGTGTGCAATAATACATTACATGATTTGTATTTGCAAAGGAAAATAACCTTTTAATTTTTTTATATTTCTTTTGTATGTTTGTAACCTTTCAATAAATTCAAAATTAATACGTCTTTATTCGGATATATTTGTGAATTCGTAGTTCAAGTTCGCCGAGTTTAATAAGCCATTTTGCAAGAGTAGTCCAAGAGTTGGCGATGGGTGGTGATGACTAGTTGCTTTCCCTCTAGTCTTACACTGCTGGCCCGGCATGGCCAAGCATGTTAAGGCGTGCGACTCGTAATCTAAGGGTCGCGGGTTCGCATCCCCGTCGCACCGAACATGTTCGCCTTTTCAGCCGTGGGGGCGTTATAATGTTACAGTCAATCCCACTATTCGTTGGTAAAATAGTAGTCCAAGAGTTGGCGGTGGGTGATGATAACTAGCTGCCTTCCCTCTGGTCTTACACTGCTAAATTAGGGACGGCTAGCGGAGATAGCCCTCGAATAGCTTTACGCAAAATACAAAACGAACAAACAAACTTACACTGCTAAATTAGGGACGGTGAGCGCAGATAGCCATCGTGTAGCTTTGCTCGAAATTCAAACTAAACCCTTAGGCCTTCAGTGGCGCTCAAAACTATTTGAATACATCTATCTTTGTATGCGTGTGTTTTTTCGTATATGTTTGTAGAAACACGCACAATGGTTATGATGTGAGAATATAGCACGAACTTCCCGCGTTCTGTACTAGTTTAGAAATATTTATAATTTTAGATTATTTAGTAGTCGTACTATCGGCAGCACGTGATTCAGAGTCAATACATTGTTTTGGTCTAGTAACTTTGATGAGCGCTTAAGGCGTGCGACTCGTAATCCGAGGGTCGCGGGTTCGCGCCCGCGTCGCGCTAAACATGCTCGCCCTCCCAGCCGTGGGGGTGTATAATGTGACGGTCAATCCCACTATTCGTTGGTAAAAGAGTAGCCCAAGAGTTGGCGGTGGGTGGTGATGACTAGCTGCATTCCCTCTAGTCTTACACTGCTAAATTAGGGACGGCTAGCACAGATAGCCCTTGAATAGCTTTGTGCGAAATTCCAAAACAAAACAAACAGTTACTTTGATTTTGCTTCTTTAGAAGGCGACATATTCTCTGTCAGTAGGGATAGTTCATTATAAGTTAAAGTATCTGGGTTGAAGTGGTTACAATAGCATACCCTTTGGTGATTGAACTAGCACGGAACACGGATCACGAGGTGATTCTGTCCGCTGGCCACAAAAAAAAAAAAAAAAAGGAAAACGATCTTATATTATGAACCTAAGTGTACTTTCATAGTTCAGATTTCCATTAGCTTAACACAGGTAGGGTCGCTCTATGCTAGTGTTAAAAATTCGAACTGGAAAAAAAAAAGAACAATCGACATGGTAGGGGGCGTGCACTGATTTTATTTTTATTGTTTAAATAAAGATTCTCTTTTCTCAAATCATGGCCAGCTTCTTTAATTATAAACTAAAAATAAAACTCACCCTAATTATCTCATTCATATAAACATTTTTGTTCGAAGTCTGTCGTTATTGGAGAATAATGTATTTGATACGTCATGAAGTTGGTTTTATCCGCGAACATCATAGCTGTGCACTCGCCATCTCTTATTTTGAGCTGATGGCGACAGTAATATGCTGATAATTTATTTCTTATAGTGACCGCTGTCATTAATATTTCCATTATAAAATCGAAGTTTCTTCAATGTCATAACATTAATTTTTTTTAACTGTTGAGACGAGTTGACAAATGATAACTGATTATTGTTTCACTTATCATTCAGAACCCTTTAACTAATTTTTGTAATAAACTCGGAACAGATGGATGAAATCTGCTTTACCCACTTAAGCATTATTTTATTTCACATTCCGCTACACAGATTTGTATAACTTTAATAACTTAGAGTAAAGCTTCAGACGCAAATCTGGCGACTGCATTGTTAAAAACGAAACACAGGCATATACATTTTATAACTGATTTTGTTTATTTCAACAGTTGTTACCATTACTGTTTTCAAAGAACTTTTTAAATTAATAAACTACAATTCAGTGTGTTTTGTTTATGCTATAGCTTACCAAAATGTTAACGTTTAAAGAAAATAATTACATGTCTTAGGACCAAAGTACTCTATGGATTGGGGTTTCTAATATTTTGTCAGGGAGTATGCAATTTAATTGAATGCAATGGTGGAATGATTACAAACTTTGGATTCGGAAAGATTATCAAAGGGTGATACAATTAGAAAACATATTGTGGACCCGGAGATAGCTGTAGAAGGTGATATGTTTAGAATAAAACTGAGAAGTTGGGAAATTTATCAAAGGGTGGTAGAATAAGAACAAAAACTGTGGACTCTGGAAGAGAGGTAAAAATGACACAGTTAGAATAGGAACCTTGGACTTGAGAAGAGAGGCAAACGATTATACAGTTAGAATAGGAACCTGAGACTCGGGAAGAGAGGCAAAGGATGATACAGTTAGAATAGGAACCTTATATTCGGGAAGAGAGGCAAAGGATTATACAACTAGAATAGGAACCTCAAACTCAGGAAGAGTGACAGAAGATGATACAGTGAGAATAGGAACCTTAGACTCTGGAAGAGAGGTAAAGGATGATACAGTTAGAATAGGAACCTTAACTTAGGAAGAGTGACAACGGATGATACAGTTAAAATAGGAACCTTAGACTCAGGAAGAGAGCCAAAGGATTATACAACTAGAATAGGAACCTTAGACTCAGGAAGAGTGACAGAAGATGATACAGTGAGAATAGGAACCTTAGACTCAGGAAGAGAGGTAAAGGATGATACAGTGAGAATAGGAACCTTAGACTCAGGAAGAGAGGTAAAGGATGATACAGTTAGAATAGGAACCTTAGACTCAGGAAGAGTGACAAAGGATGAGACTCAGGAAGAGAGAATAGGAACCTTAGACTCAGGAAGAGAGCCAAAGGATTATACAACTAGAATAGGAACCTTAGACTCAGGAAGAGAGGCAAAGGATTATACAACTAGAATAGGAACCTTAGACTCAGGAAGAGAGGTAAAGGATGATACAGTTAGAATAGGAACCTTAACTTAGGAAGAGTGACAACGGATGATACAGTTAAAATAGGAACCTTAGACTCGGGAAGAGTGACAAAGGATGATACAGTTAGAATAGGAACCTTAGACTCGGGAAGAGTGACAAAGGATGATACAGTTAGAATAGGAACCTTAGACTCGGGAAGAGTGACAAAGGATGATACAGTTAGAAGAGGAACCTTAGACTCAGGATGAGTGACAAAGAGTAATATTATTAGAACAGAAGCTGTGGTCTAAGGAAGATTCTCAAAGGTTGATAAGGTCGGAATATAAACCTATGGGAAGAGTCATACAGAGGCGATGTGATCAGAATACAAACTGTGAACTTGAAAAGAATGGCAAAGGGTGATATGATTAGAACACAGACTAGACCCTAGAAGAATGACATGACCTTTAAGTACTTTCTTCACAGGTATTCTTACTGTCACAATAACATTTGGTTCAACTTATTAAATATAAAGTAGACCAGGAAGTGAAATCCGATTTTTAAATTTCTGGATAGCATCTAGTACCACTTTTGTAATTATATAAGCGCATTTAATATTATTAAAGAATAATGCTTTCAAAAAGTGTATTTTAATGTTTATTTCCTTGTTTTCGTTGTTTTATTGGAAACAAATAGCATGATAATGTTTTTGCCCCTTATCTTTCATGTTTTGTCTAATTTGATGGCATACCCATAATTTGATTAAGTTGTTTCTTTACAAATAAAAATCCTTCTTGGAATAAACCAAATTCTTTCAGCTGCTGGATACTTCTGATCCAAGTTAATTCTTCAGTAGTTATTATTAGGAAAAAATGTCACTGGCTTCGATGTTATCTGATAAGGTAACTGACTAATTACTCCCTGCAATTGTTATAACAAGCAGCACTTCAACCGTCCATACTTTCTGATTCACTGTTGTATCTTTGATAACAACAGAACCACAAGCTTGATGCAGTTAAAGAATGAGCACTCCCCTCGTAGTGAACAATAGAGAGTGTCTCTGATACGTAGTTCCAGTCATGTTATATGTATTTGTCCTGTGGCATGCTAAAAGGTTTTCACTTATTAAAAATACTTTCATTTACGAACAAAATCTTTATATTTTAGGGCTGACACACTTGATATCACTTTCTAAGCGTTCGATGATTGTTAATTTTTGGTCTAGCTAACTTTTCTTCAAACTAAGTAATAAGACTACATTCTACGCAAAGCAGTAACACTAGTTTTGTATCAATTAATATTAAAAAAAGCACAAACGTTATGAATAGATGTGTACGGTCCCTAAGAAAGTAAAAAATATAGAATATGTAAATATGTTTAACGTGCGTTTTTGTGTTTTTCTTATAGCAAAGCCACATCGGGCTATCTGCCGAGCCCACCAAGGGGAATCGAACCCCTGATTTTAGCTTGTAAATCCGTAGACTTACTGCTCTACTAGCGGGGGGCTGTTTAACGTGTACTATATTATTTCATCAAGTCGTAAAGATCTATTAATCTCATTTCTTATGTACTTGTTTTAAATGATAACAAGTATTGCATAAAAGTTTCTGTTGGTTTGTTCCTTTGCCCACTCCAAAGGGTGAACAAATCCATCTTAAAGGGTGGCACAAATACTTGTACAAGCTGGGATGTTCCTCTGCTGAATGTACTATTTAAAATAGTCACTGACAAAGGTAATCCACATATTATGGCCATATAGAGGTGATAACGTTTTCTGTCTTGGTTTTGAGTAGTTGTGTTTGGAAAATTTCCCTCTTTATCTCTTCACCCAATTTTGACACCAATAAATTTAACAAACCAGACAACTGATAATTAATTTAGTCAATGTTCCAGTGGACAACGTTTGACTTTTCGTTGTTGTCCGTTTCAGTTTATCTTTTCAATAACATTTCTGTAATTATTACAATGAAGAATCTTTTATCTTCCTGCCAGATATAACTGTATCTTAACACCACTTGTTATTTAAAGCCTTATTTATATCGAACAACCGTTTGAAACGATGCACGATTTAATTTATTTACTGTTCTTAAATTCATCTTTGATATTATTTTATTTATTTTGATTCATAAGTGTTTTCAGATGTAATTTTTACACGCCTCTAATTGAAAACAAACAAAAGCAATTAAATATATTGGGTATCCTCGCCACGTAGTTCCTTTGCTATATTACATGAGTTTATATGTGATCGTATAAAATGTTATCTTCGAAAACTCAGAAAATCCTTCTCAAACACAGAATGATCAATGATCCAGATCGTGTTTTCTAGTGTGATGGGGAGTCTCAACCTTAAAGTGTCCATGAAACTTGGTACAAATTCGGTCACACTTTACAGGGTTATTAATCCAAAACAGCGAAAATGTCCTATCTTCCCACTATAAAAAAAAATACTTCGAAGTGATAAAGAACCCAGATTGTAGCCAAATTTGGAAATAACAGTTTCATACTGATTTTCCCTTTTTATGGGATTTTCTTGTGAAACTGTCTATTTGTGCTCGAGATACACACGCGGAAACATAAACACACAGATAACCAATTGTATACATATAATACCCATACTGGGGGTAATAATGAACTAACTATTAGAAATGTGAAGGAAAATAATTGTCCTTTATTCTAGAAGTACATGGTATGCTAATTTCAATTATGCAATGCTTCATTATATGTTCGTATTTTATAAGTGGACATTATATTTTTAACAAGGTCATAATTTCTTTTTTTTTTATAAATGTAGCATATAATTTTGGTTTTTACACAAGAAATATAACTTGACGTTTCAACTGATGATAATGTAATGAAATAAAATTTTAAAAACTGTTTTATATCATTTTGCTTATAGATCATGTGCAGCTTAAATTGACACTGAACATCAAGGTTATGAAACAGTTCAAGTTCTTTGCAGAAATAATCAGAATTGTTCAATGTACATAGTTTGTAACATCCTAGTAAATATTCATACTATCTCGTGCGTGGTAAATAACTAAAAAAAATAAACTCAAACGTTCAAATTGAACTTGAGACAAATTTATTCTGTCCAGATGCAAAAGTTGAGGAGAGGAATATTTTTAAGAATTAATATATTTGTAATTAAGGTGGATATGAATTCCATGAAATAAGACGCAATATTAATTAAAGCAAAAAAATTATTTTGATTTATTCAGCTGTGCTGTACAGCTTTAGGATTTTGCTTGGCTGAAGAAATCAAAATGAAGTTTTTGGTTTAATTTTTTTTTCAAGAAGATCTCTGACATGAACTGGGAAAACTTTGTTTTTGTGGGTGAGTTGGCAGTGGGATGACCCATAATGTCAATTCTTTATTCTGTTTTTAAATTGAAATATATTGTTCAGCATTAACATATCACCAATAAAACGTTCATGCCAACTAACAATACTTCTGCTGCATTTGTTTTTCACTAAATAAACATGTTAGTTAGAATTGTCATCCATTCAATAGGTTAAATTTCTTTTTTAAAAACAGTCATGACATATATATTAGGGACAGATTCAGATCTTTTGAGGCCTTCCTCCCCAGGATGATTCAAAATTGAGGTCCATTGATGTTTGAGCACCCCCCTTCCCCTCCATCCATCCATTTTCTACTAAATTTGGGACTTCAATAAGAACCATTACATGATGACCCACGTTATAATTTGTGCCATGGTGTTGGTTATTTTTTGTGTCTGTATATTTACAATTTTTTCAAGAATATTATTTGTTCTTCTGTATAAAATATAAAGAAAAATATTGAGCAGCTATCAATAAATAAGCAGACACTATTTGGAAAGATATTACAGTTTTTTACACCAAATTTACATCAGCATACATACAATAATACAACATTTTTACCAATGTTTTCGATGAATGTATTTCTGAGTTTTTTTTAACCATAATATTTATTAACTTTTAAACCTGCCACGTGTTTAATTCACTTCTGGAGATGATGTATTTTGTCTTAATAAGCACAGTTTACAAAATACACAAGTTACAGTTATGTAAAAACTTTGAAAACAAATTTGTTTTTCAAAGTAAATTTACAAAGTGGTTAACAAATAATACATTCTACTATGGTAAAGGTACTCTCCACTACTTCAGAATACAATTACTACCATGTTTGTTGCTAAAAATATCCAAATTATTGTATTTGGTGTAAAAATTGTACTTGTCCTAAAGTTACTTTTTATGACTTTCTAATGAACTTTCGAGATCTCTACACGTAGAGAAATAGTTGGTAATGGATCTAACATACAACAAATATTACATATAATTTATAAGTTGTAAATTACATTAATAGCAAACAATTTTTGAAAATTAAAATTTAAAAAATCAAATACTGTTAATCAAATAAATATATTAAGTATTTAAATTTACTTAAAATATTTAAATAATACTTTTAATCCTACTGTTTTGAGAAAAACACGAATGTAACATTACAAAATAATTCTCTCTACATATATACACACACACACTATTCTGTTTATTACAAGATTAAAGCGTTTTGACGACTTACACCCCAAATAACAGAAAACTAGAAATAAACAGGACTGAAAAACGTAGCTGATTTAAAAACTTTGCTTTTATATAAAACACTTTATAAGCAGAAAAGTTTTGTGCATGATGTACTTTGAGTCCTTTGAAACAAATGTATATTTACACAAAAATGTTATCTAGCTCACAAGTTTTTCTTACAAAAACAATTTACAAAAAAATTCAAAATAATCTATAATCCCTGAAATTTCATCAGATCACAAGCTTTATGTAAAAAAAAATCACAAAATTTTACATCAGAAAGTGGAACAACTTAAAATAGCGTGACCCCTCTCCAAAAAAAAAAACTACAAATTAACTTATATTTCAACAGGAAGTTACACATTAAGATAAAATTCCAGTTTCTAATGAAATGTTCACATTTACAAAATTTCAACTTGAATGTCATTCTACAAGTTTAAAGAAGATAAATTCTGAAGAGAGGCAATATGTCAATAATGATCACATGCTTGAAGGGTATTTTGTCAAGTGCATTACTTATATGCATGAGCTAAGTGACAGGATAAGAACAGTTACACTTATATTATTATAAAGATGTGTATATAAGTGTTGTTTTTTTAAATACAAATTGAAATATACAAAACACAATAATGGAATTCTAAACATCTCAGCATCCACTATATTAAAATCACTTCCACAAAAGTTTTTTCTGTGGTAATAGCTTGAATACATATATATACACACACACATAGACAGACACACAAATAACTTTCTAATCTACATTCATTAAACAGAACCATTTAAGCTACTATTTTAAGAATGCAGAGTCTCTCAATTCTTGTATATTTCAAAATGAAGAAAAACACTTATTAAAAGACAGTTCCACAAGACACCTAGTTGTGGTGTAGACTTCGATCTCACACTGGTGATCTTGAAATGGGCAACCCTGTATATCTGTCACAAGAGCTCTATTTAATGACATTCTGATAAGAGTCTTCAGAGTTTGTTAAAGCCTATTCCACTGTCTACAAGGCTTAGTAATTACTTCATATGGTGTTCTGTGGTGAAATTAGCAATTACGATATGATGATGGACACTGTGTTTATTTTAACCCCTGGAAAACTGCAAAACGTTTGGTAGCACAAACAGGGCATTAGCTATTGCATGAAATATTCTGAGTGTTCCGAAGGAGTGTCTTTCTCAAACCTTTTGGCTTCTTCCTGCATACTCTCCTTGATTTTCAGAATCGCCGCCGATTCATTCTGATCCTATGATAAAAAGAACTCAATATTTCACGTTTCCATCATTGATGCACAATTTACATCACAGTGATTTGTTGAAATGCCAAATTTAGCAAGTTGCTTGAGCAGGAAATATTCATAACACTAAATAAAATTTGAAGTTGTTACTACATTCTTTTATAAAGGTTGCCTTAATCTGTGAAAAACAGATAGTGCAAATCTCAAACTGCAAGGTTTAAGATAAATTATCAGAATGACAGAGGACAGAGACTGCAGGTGAGGTGTGGGAGTTCTAGTGTCATGCACAAAATATTTCATGTAAAAAAAACGAAATTTAGAAAAACATATTAAAAAAATGTAAACTAACCTATTCCTAGGGAGAAGAAAGACTGATACAGGTGATATAGATTGAAAAAATATGTTAGTAATTTTACCATTGAAGTCTGAAACTCGCCAAAGACAAACTGAATAGCAAGTTAAAGAATAAGTTCTGTAAGATAATAATAAAGAATAATAAAAATATAAAACAAATATAAACAAAATAAAGTTTCACTGGCACTAACAAGTGAAGTAATTTGAATATTTTAAGATATCCGTTTTTAACATTCCTCTGCCGTTCAGTTTTGCCAAAAAATAAGTAGCCTGAGTTTTTCCGCACAGCTTTACCTTTCAGAAATTTAAGTGCAGTATTTGTTGAATTTTCTGTCAGCAAGGCTGAGTTTTGTACTTTGACTGAGACTTAGCTGAGAAAGAAAGATTAACCAACACTTTCCAAAAGCGTAGTTTTAGAGCAATAATAAGACAGTAAGATCAAAAGATTATGCTAGAAAGAAGGTAATTTTATGGAATCTATTCTACAGGAACAAAAAAACGACAGTGCATTCAGAAAAAAGCTTAGTAAAAATAATACAGAATAATTAACATAAAATTGAAAAGGCTTGCAAAAATTGATAAAAGAAACAAAAACAAGTAACAAAAGTTGTCCTCAGCTCAGGTTTAAGTCTTCATCATGTGAAGACACACATATGAATCAGGGAGGTAAGTGCACTAAGGGTGAGGGGTAACGACTCCAGTGAAAAGACCGATTGCCAACGTACCTGGAACTTTATCCTGCACTTAAATTTCACAAGGGTGTGCCCTGATGACCGGCACAAGCCTGATGACCAGTACAAGCCTGCAAATGGCACTGCATGTCAATTCCTGATGTATCCCCTGGTATCTGTATCCCAAGAATATAGTATCAGCAGTTGGCCTCCTATACACACTGAAACCAACTAGATTCTTGGCTAAACCTCAGCACTGAAAACTTATGCTAAGCAATTTGATCAATATTCTTTTATTTTTCCTAAACACAGCAGAGTAAACTAGCATAGAAAACAAACACAGAGAACACCAGGAAATAAAATATGAAATTTGGTTTAATAAAAAAATGAACTCGGATATATCTGTTCCAGTGAGATCACAAAATATCTAACACCCAATAATAACTTACATTTTCTTGTCCATAACCAGGGATACCAAACTCACTCATAGGAGGTCCATCTTCTCTTGGCGTTCCCGGCCCATTAGCAGGAGAAGCTTTTATCCCGTCTAAACCATCACCTAAGATCAAATACATAGCTTTAGTGGGTGACAAATACTGCTATGCTTTGCAAAAAAATAATAAAGAAAATATTGGAAGTGTAACATTCTTTAATATATTCAGAGTGGCACACGTCCATAAAACATACGCAAATGTGTAGCAAAGCATTCGTTTTTTTATGTGTATGTACACATTTGGAAGAAAAAGGAAAAAAGGGAAAAGCATCATGAAACAAAAGCCACAACAATGTAGAATTTTAATAATTAAACTGATAATTACTTCACTTTGATTTTATAACACTTTACTAAAAACTACTGGAAAAACTACAGACCATGTAGTGATAAGGAAAAATATTGAGGTGAAGAAAAGAGCAGAAAACAGATCTAGTAATACATGAAAACTATTGTTTATAATAAAACTGAAAGAAGATGTAATTGTTTTCAATTTTATTCTTTATTTGTGTATATAACTGGATTTTAAGAAAAAATATCCAATACAGTTAGTTATACGGTACAAATAAATCTTTTTCACGTGCAATTCACACGATGAGACGAGACAGTACATGTTTAGACTCAAAGATTACCTAAACTCTTATTAGTAAACCTTTTAAAAAAGTAACATACCACCTGAAGTCATGCCATTCATTACCGCTGGACCCATATCGGATCCCATAGGACCCATTGAACCGTCAGGAGCAGGACCCATTGGAAACTGAACAAAGAGTTATGAACACAGTGTACTCAGGTGATCTTTGTGAAACAGACTATTAAAAATGTGTAAATCATCTTACAAGGATTACAATTAGATGGAATAACAACAAAACAAGATAAAGACACATTTGGCTGTTCAGCATTCTTCTTAAGTCGCTTTATTAAAACGATTACAAATTTTTCTAACTCTAGTTCTAACACTTGCAGAAGTTAAACTCTCACCCCTGTCATGTTTCCTCCTGGAACAGGTTTCATCATTGTGTACATCGCTTCTCCACCAGAGTTAATTGTGTCTGAACATATATAATTAATAACATATGACTATAGTACTCTCGAAAATCAATGTTGCTAAACTTTTTAGCTTGATCAGAGAATAAACAGTAACATAAATGATTTAGGTTTTTATTTCCAAACTTGACTATCAAAGATGATTATAAATGTTTCACATGCAACATAAAATATAACAAAGGTAACAGTTCATTTTACTAGAAAATATGAGCATTAAATAAAACCCAAATCATTTAACATATAGTCAGGAGGTAAAGATATATACAGAAACGTTCAGGCCCATAAAACCAGTCTTAATAGTATTCAATAGTACTTCAACAGTTCCTTTAAAGATAAGAAAAACAGCAATATTACTGAAGTGACTGAGGCTGCATTGTTTTCATTTATAATATGACTGAAAATGTGCTAATTTTATTAATGATGAGACAAAAATTGTGCTGTTATTATTATTTACATGTTTGAGACTTTGCTGTTTGTTTATTAATGAATTAACTTAATATTGTATTACTTTACTCCAGTCTAAAGACTCGTCTAAATAAAAATCATTTACTTCAATAATAAAAACACAGATAGTGTTTACATCAATTAAAACTAGCACAGTCTTAAATATTTTATTAAAAAAACAAACTGGCAATCTCTTTATTAATAAAAACAGTACCATTTAAGTCACATCATTAATAAAAATAGGCACCATTTCAGTCACATCGTCAATAAAAATAAGAACCATTTCAGTTGCATCTTCAATAAAAATAAGAATCATTTCAGTCGCATCGTCAATAAAAATACGAACCATTTCAGTCGCAACGACAATAAAAATAAGAACCATTTCAGTCGCATCGTCAATAAAAATGAGCACCATTTCAGTCACATTATGAATAAAAATAAGCACCATTTCAGTCGCATCGTCAATAAAAATACGAATCATTTCAGTCACATCGTCAATAAAAATACGAACCATTTCAGTCACATCATGAATAAAAATAAGAACCATTTCAGTCACATCATGAATAAAAATAAGAACCATTTCAATCGCAATGATAATAAAAATAAGCACCAATTCAGTCACATCATGAATAAAAAAGCACTAATTCAGTCACATCATGAATAAAAATAAGAGCCATTTCAGTCGCAATGATAATAAAAATAAGCACCATTTCAGTCGCATCGTCAATAAAAATAAACACCAATTTAATATTAAGCAAGGTAAAAATTTAGCCTTAATTCAAAAGTTATTTTTAACAATTCATTTCAGAAATGTTTAAGTTTAATTACACCATATAAATTAATCCAGTTATACTAACACATAAAATATATAGAAAATCAACAAAATTATGCTGACAACAAATGCACAATGAGAAACATGTATACAAAGCTTACACAGAAACTTCTTTTGAAAACAATATTCACACACCACATTACAAGAATCTACTACATCGACCTGCAGTGTTATATAAAATAATTTGAAGCTGATTTACACAATATCTGAAATATCACAAGTTAGTGACAGTGAAAGAAGCTAATAATTAATATTCATGTGTTTTTTAACATTTGATGCTGGTCTATGTAGTCAGATTTTCCTGGCCAGAAACCTTACCTAATAAAAGTATTTAATGACACATACTTTGATAATTATGTATTTCTACATTCTTAAATAATTTATTCTAAGCTGTGTTATTGAAAAGGTATCTGTTAACATCGATGGAAGGTATTCTTATGCAAGATTACCATATAGAGACATACAACCTAGAATAGACTGAATTAATTAATTCAATCTTAAATCTTACCTTGTGGGTTTGGTGTTAGGGATGTACCTGTACTAGACAGTAGTGGACCCTATGATATAGATAAAGTACCAGTAAAAACTACACACACACCCGAATATTTTAAATGGAAACAAACTGTTGGCAAGGGAACTCCAAAATTTTGGTATAGAATTGACAACTTATTTTTCATCCTGAAAGTCTTTGTAACTTAGTTTTAATAGTGTACTACATTTCTCAGAAATGTAAAATTAATATTTCTTGTTGGCTAAGACCAGAAAATGAAGTGAAACATTACACTAATATTACTAATATTTCTTGACAAAATATACTGATCTAGATGAAGGCAACATGTGATGAAAAAAGTTTGCATTATTAAAAAGCATTTACTTGACAACATTTGGAGCAAACAGCATGTTCTAAACTGGTTAGTTACAATGATATATAAACCTCTTTGTCAAGAGCACTGTAATATCTCTTTATTTCATAAAATAAGCAAGACTGTGGTGGTTGAAAAAAACTCATAATTTATGTATAGCTCACCAGTTAAAGATTCTGTGTTTTAAAAATAATGGTTGAAATGTAACAAATGTGTTTTTCTGGGCACTTTTAACAGCCACATTCAATAATAGGGCTATACATAAAATCAGCAGGAAACGAGAGTAGTGATTGTGAACTTACACGATGACCCCCATGAGAAGATGAGGAATAGTTCATCTGTAAGAACAACAAAATAAAAATATTATATTGACATCTACGTTGATTCTAACAAGTACAATTAAGTAGCATGGTTGTAACTCTTTGGTTTAAATAAAAATAAACAAGTGTTGTCACAAAAATCTCCTTGTGGAAAATTGTTAAAGTCCAACAATGTATAAAGATCCAAGAAATAGAATTACAAATCATATTTAAATTATTTCTTTTATTATTCTACAAACTGAAAAAAATTTAAAATGCATTCTGTCATTTACTGAGAACATAAACAGAATAAATGAATACTTTGTCACTTTCGATTTCCACATTTGCGTGTGAGTATTATAAATATATATCTTAACTGATGTTTGGAGCCAACGTTAAAACTAACAGGAAAAGTTTCAATAATACATCTTATTCTTCCAAATGTCTAAGAATAAATCTTACCGTTGATGAATTAGGTTGCCATGGTCTGCCACCAGGGCCAGGTCTGTCAGAAAAGTTGAAAAAATGTTTTTAGTTTAAGATTTTACAAACAAGTAGAGAGTGTTTTAATTAGTTCAGTGGCACATGTTTTTAAAATCAGGACCTGACAGTTGAAAAAAAAAACAAAATCTTACACATGTATGACATAAAATTAGGACCTGACAGTTGAAAAAAAAACAAAATCGTACACATGTATAACATCTAGTTCACAAAAAAAGAAAAACGATTATTTTCAGCACAGGATACAAGAGCTTCTTGTATTTCACACTTCATACATATGCACATAAAACAAAAACAAAATGACTGCAGTATGACAAGTGTGAAACACATGATATTCTATAAGCTGGAGTACCTGTCTGTTGGACAAGAGAAATGAAAATTCATTTGTAACAATGGATAGGATATTGTGCTTCTATTTTTTTCTTAGCATAATAAACATTAAAAATGCAACAAAAACACATAAAGGTACCAATATTGAGAAGAAAGAAATATTGTTTCAAGAATTCTAACAATAATATAGTGGTTGCATAGTTCATTCTAATGTTGAGGGATATAAAACATTGTTAGTTTTTTCTGAAGGCCCAGCATGCCCAGGTGGTTAATATACTCAACTGGTAATCTGAGGGTCGCGGGTTTGAATCCCCGTCACACCAAACATGCTTGCTCTTTCAGCCATGAGGGTGTTATAATGTGATGGTCAATCCCACTATTCATTGGTAAAAAGAGTAGCCCAATAGTTGGCAGTGGGTGGTGTTGACTAGTTGCTTTCCCTCTAGTCTTACACTGCTAAATTAGGGAGACGGCTAGTGCAGATAGCCCTCAAATAGCTTTGCGTGAAATTCAAAAAAACAAACAAACGCGCACAGACCAACAGATTTGAATAGATATGTAAACATTCATGTAGATATCAACAGATATATTAAAAATAGTTAAAAAGGTGTCTTAAGATAAGTAATTTTCGTAAATGTAGTGCACAAGATATGTCGACAAACAACAGATACACAAAAATAATGAGATCTGAAAGTCAAAGAAGACTATATATTCAGACAAGAAATAAACATATGGATAAGAACTTAACAAGTAAAAACTTCAGATAAGTAAAACTTTAATGTAAATAAAAATATAAACAACAAATAATAATCAGCTAAGAAAAATACTTGGCTTAACTAAGGAACTATATCCAAAACGAATGTACTAGATGTGTTGTTATAACAGTACAAGGGTAAGACTTTATTTAAAAATATCACCACTGCCTTCTCGAAATGTATTTTAGGTTTCCTTATATTCAGCTTATCAACTTTATAGTTTTTGATTAAAAATCTAAACTCAAAATTATTTGAAGACAATAAAAACTTTACATTGACATAGGAAGTATTCCAGGTCCTCCTGGTCCTATTGCACTGTTCATTGGTGGCCTCATTGTTCCATAGTTCTGAAAATAAAAAGAGAAATATTCCTTTTTCTTCTTAAACTAACATATATATATATATGTATAATTCTTGTCCTTTCACAATCAGAAGTTTAAAGAAATTTCTTTTATTTTTATTGGCTAACTACTGATGACTTTACACAAACTAGATCATTAGATTCTTCTTCCTTGCTTATATACTTTAGCAGGATAGAAACCATCTTCAACTACGACAGTTTTGTTTTTCTAGTAGGGTGGCTGACTATTGAAATGATTACCTACAGATGTGGAAGGTGCAGTAAAGTTAAAGGTAAAGATAAAAGATATTTGAATGATGAAAGTTAGATATAAGTATTTTATTTTTATATTAAAGTTTAGTTGATTGGATGTCCAAGATGAACCAATACATCCTTTAAATTTTAAAAATACCTTTGAATGACAATATGTTAATAATAAAAACAAAAAAAAATATTTTTTCATGTGATAAAGTTCTGGTAATAATTGTATGTATATTCTGATAGTTGAAATTTATTAAAAAACCAAAAAACAAATGTGCTGAAGTCAATTCTTCAAAATGTTGCAATAATAACTTCTTCAGAATAAAAAGCAGTCACGCCCTCTGGAGAGTAACTGGATTGATGAGAGCTTACATGGCTCAAAAGTGAAGCATTCTGCTTATCGTTACATAACACTTGTTTTTCCAAAATATGAACATGTAGTTAATATTTCATTCTCAAAACAGGAACAAAAATCTGTAGCAATCTTTCTTTTGCTTGGAAAGAGTACTCAGTTGTGGTTCTAGACAAAACACACACTATGGTACAACTAAACATTGGAACATTTATTATGTAACTTAATCCAGTGGATCAGCTAATATTCACACGAGGGCTATTTTCACATAGCCGTTGCTAATTTTGATCTGCTAAACTAAAGGGAAGGCAGGCAGTTAACAGTTTCAAGCACCAACATGTGGGATACTGTTCTATGAAGAAATAACAACAGTCACTCTTATAACACACCCATGGCCCTAAAATGTAGGGTAAGATTTTACTGGTATTGGCTGTGAAACACAAACCCTCAGATTCATGGTGCAGCATGCTAACTACTAAGTCATACCTGGCTCAAACAACTAAGTTGCAACAACACATTTTTGAAACTAGTGCAGTGTTTTGATATTCTAAAAAGAATGTTGATTATTGCATTTCCAATAAAAAAAATATTTAAATTTTTAACACTACACAGTGCAACTTACCCCAGGATTTATAGGCCCAAGGGGTTGACCTCTTGGAGAGTTCATTCTCAGATTAATAGAGTTAATGCCAGGTGGTACTGAAAATGAAGACATGGTATGAGTGTGTTGAATCGAGATCATAACATGAATCAAATATTATGTGAAATTTTAACACATATTTCTGTTATCAGCATCTATATGTGCCCTCTATTATAAACAGAAAGTAACAGAATGAACGAACAACAAACATGTAGCTTCAAACTCTACTACATAAATATGGATATTTTTTTTTTTTTGTAGATGGTTGATAGAATTAATACACCTAGACTTCTATAATATCCATCTTCCATACCAGGTGGAGATTATATTCTTGGGTTATGTTCTATATTGGGTTAATATTATAACTAGTTTTAGGCCCCACACAACATTAAGATTCTAAGTCAGGTTTGGGTTCTAAATTATATTTTAGATTTATATAACACATCTGTATTAGTAGATAGTGTTCAAAATGAAGATTTATTTAAAGCAGGAATATTCTGGTTGGTCACAAAGTTTATGGAACACGTAACACATCTCTTTCAAACTTAGATCATTGTTTTCCAAAACTTAAAGTGTTCAGTTAAGAAATCCTGTACACTTTTAATGGTGTGTAAGGAAATTAATCAGAGACTGGTGGTGTAAAGATGTTCATCTGGGACTGGTGGTGTAAATATGTTCATCTGGGACTGGTGGTGGGAAAAAATGTTAATCTCAGACTGGTGGTGTAAACATGTTCGTCTGGGACTGATAGTGTGAAAATGTTCGTCTGGGACTGGTGGTGTAAATATGTTCATATGGGACTGGTGGTGTAAAGATGTTAATCTCAGACTGGTGGTGTAAAAATGTTCGTCTGGGACTGGTGGTGGAAAAATGTTCGTCTGGGACTGGTGGTGTAAAGATGTTCGTCTGGAACTGGTGGTGGAAAAATGTTCGTCTGGGACTGGTGGTGTGAAGATGTTCCTCTGGGACTGGTGGTGTAAAGATGTTCATCTGGGACTGGTGGTGTAAAGATGTTCATCTGGGAGTGGTGGTGTAAAGATGTTCCTCTGGGACTGGTGGTGTAAAGGTGTTCGTCTGGGACTGGTGGTGTAAAGATGTTCGTCTGGGACTGGTGGTGGAAAGATGTTCATCTGGGACTGGTGGTGGAAAGATGTTCATCTGGGAGTGGTGGTGTAAAGATGTTCATCTGGGACTGGTGGTGGAAAGATGTTCGTCTGGGACTGGTGGTGGAAAGATGTTCGTCTGGGACTGGTGGTGTAAAGATGTTGGTCTGGGACTGGTGGTGTAAAGATGTTCCTCTGGGACTGGTGGTGTAAAGATGTTCGTCTGGGACTGGTGGTGGAAAAATGTTCGTCTGGGACTGGTGGTGGAAAAATGTTCGTCTGGGACTGGTGGTGTAAAGATGTTCGTCTGGGACTGGTGGTGGAAAAATGTTCGTCTGGGACTGGTGGTGGAAAAATGTTCATCTGGGACTGGTGGTGTAAAGATGTTCATCTGGGACTGGTGGTGTAAAGATGTTCATCTGGGACTGGTGGTGTAAAGATGTTCATCTGGGAGTGGTGGTGTAAAGATGTTCCTCTGGGACTGGTGGTGTAAAGATGTTCGTCTGGGACTGGTGGTGTAAAGATGTTCGTCTGGGACTGGTGGTGGAAAGATGTTCATCTGGGACTGGTGGTGGAAAGATGTTCATCTGGGGTGGTGTAAAATGTTCATCTGGTGGTGTAAAGATGTTCGTCTGGGACTGGTGGTGGAAAAATGTTCGTCTGGGACTGGTGGTGTAAAGATGTTCGTCTGGGACTGGTGGTGTAAAGATGTTCGTCTGGGACTGGTGGTGTAAAGATGTTCGTCTGGGACTGGTGGTGGAAAAATGTTCGTCTGGGACTGGTGGTGGAAAAATGTTCGTGTGGGACTGGTGGTGTAAAGATGTTCGTCTGGGACAGGTGGTGGAAAAATGTTCGTCTGGGACTGGTGGTGTAAAGATGTTCGTCTGGGACTGGTGGTGTAAAGATGTTCGTCTGGGACTGGTGGTGTGAAGATGTTCGTCTGGGACTGGTGGTGTAAAGATGTTCGTCTGGGACAGGTGGTGGAAAAATGTTCGTCTGAGACTGGTGGTGTAAAGATGTTCGTCTGGGACTGGTGGTGGAAAAATGTTCGTCTGGGACTGGTGGTGTAAAGATGTTCGTCTGGAACTGGTGGTGTGAAGATGTTCGTCTGGGACTGGTGGTGTAAAGATGTTCGTCTGGGACTGGTGGTGGAAAAATGTTCGTCTTGGACTGGTGGTGTAAAGATGTTCATCTGGGACTGGTGGTGGAAAAATGTTCGTCTTGAACTGATGGCATAATTAAGTTCATCTGGGATAGTCATCTTCAGAACTATTTTATATCTTCTGGTTTTTACTTTAACAGAGTATTACTACCTATAGATATTTCAGCTACAAAGTAGATATAACTCACAAAGAGTTATTATACTTACAGCTGAAACCATATGGATATTAATAATGTTGAAAGTCTTCCGAAAGCTACGTTAGAAGTAAACCCACGTTTCCAAGCACATTTAAACAACAACATTTGGATAATTTTATGTGGATTTAGTCACTTGAAAGATGTCAAGGAAGGAGGGGGGGGCATTTCTACTGTGAGGAAATACAAGAAATCAATTTCAAACGTAATTTCTTTCACAGTGACGTAACAACTAAAAATGAACTACATTAAAATACATGTGTTGTTGTGCGTGTTGCCAAGAAATACCCATTACTGTTAGTGTAAAAACATGTACGTGAAAACATACCGTTTAAAGCACATTTAAACTTGCTTCATACTAACATTACCACAACATACTGTTATCATTACATCATTTTCACAAGCTACAAACCCATACCTCGACTTCACTAAAATGATAAAAAACTGTAAACATGGAGTCAAAATAAGGATCTGTAGTTTGAGAAAATAATGTCAACATTATATCCTGCTTTCTTTGTTTGTGTTTTTTCGATTCCTTAACTGAAGGTTTCAAAAAGTAACCGTTACATTTTTACTCCGTTTGTTTCTACTTTTCTGACGATTCCTTCTACCCTTTTAAGTAAACAGTTTTTACTGACCTTGTATAAAAATACAATGTTTATACGAGTATGAATCGAGGCCATTATTATTTTAACAAATAACGGGAAATAAATAAAGTAGTTAAAGGAACAATATCGTTGAAGTTCTTCTATTGGCACATTTAGCTAAGCCTAGCTGTTACAGAAGGGCAGAGTACGGTATTGTTGTAACAAACAAAACATTAGGCCTATGTTCTGTCAATACTCAAACTCGTATACTTCTCAATTCTCAGTCACATTTAACGTTCTCAGTGTATTTTTGTAACTTTACATACATGTATATAAACAGACACATGAAGTAAATAGCTTCAAACTTAGAACCAGTTATATAACTGGTAAACTGGTGAAACGATTGTAATCAAACTCGGAGGGGGACTGACATAAGGGGTTTCATATTCAGACCTGACACTCTATTTCTTCCACACCACATTAAAAGGTTATAACCACACAAAATATGTCACTGATAGCTCGAACTATTGATATTTCGTCACAACAACTCCCCGGTTCAACTTATAAAACGTGGAAGTTTGTATTTCACAGAAAACTAGAACGATATTGTAACACAATCTATTACACTTTACAGAACAACTTAATCCTGTATGAACAAGTGCAACTGAACACAGTATTATCAACTAGTCATTAGTAAATAATGTTTAGGGTGGACAGGAAATAGGTTGTGTAAGGTTATATATATACACACACACACACAAATATGTAAAACACAGTGTTATGATGACAGTTCAATAACGATTTTTTTTTAAATTCACGCAAAGTTACTAGAGGGCTTATCTGCGCTAGCCATTTCTAATTTAGCAGTGTAAGACTAGAGGGAAGGCAGCTAGTCAGCACCACCCACCGCCAACTCTTGGGCTACTCTTTTACCAATGAATAGTGGGATTGACCGTCACATTATAACGCACCCACGGCTGAAAGGGCAAGCATGTTTGGTGCGACTGGGATTCGAACCCGCGACCCTCGGATTACGAGTCGAACGTCTTAACCCACCAGGCCATGCCGGGCCCTGAAATTGAGACCACATGTTAGCACGAGAATCAAGTTATTAAAACCATTAAGACATTGATACGAACCCGCGACCCTCAGATTACGAGTAGAACGCCTTAACCTATCTGGTCATGCCGTGCCGCCTCAATAACGAACAAATTACGTTGAAATACAAATTTGTGTTTTACAAATACACTTAACACTATACACTGTATCTAATCAAAATTTGTGTGTATAATACTGTTATAGATTTCCAACTCCTTTTTTAACATCAATTTTTTACCTTGTTATCTAAGATAAACATACTATGAATTAAATCCTTCAGTTTAAACACTGTATCAAATTGGCCAGAAATTTGTATCTGTGAAGAAACAGCCATAGCTTTCCGAAGCTCGACAGCAGCTTATAATGTACAGAATTTGTACTGCCCAGAAAGAGTTCTTATAGTACGGCGTTACGTGGTAACCAGATGTGGCGTCTCACGGAACGAATGTTTACTTGTGATCTTTGTCTTGTCAATATCTTTTTTTGTACATTTTAGGAATCCTCTAATCCTACATATCTTAAGCTGGTCTAACCATGTGAGATATTATTTAAGTTGGATAAATACATTGTATTCATCCCAGAGCAGTGTTTTATATCAATATAGCTACAGTACTTGTTTGTTTGTTTTGGAATTTCGCACAAAGCTACTCGAGGGCTATCTGTGCTAGCCGTCCCTAATTTAGCAGTGTAAGACTAGAGGGAAGGCAGCTAGTCATCACCACCCACCGCCAACTCTTGGGCTACTCTTTTTACTAACGAAAAGTGGGATTGACCGTCACATTATAACGCCCCCACGGCTGGGAGGGCGAGCATGTTTGGCGCGACTCGGGCGCGAACCCGCGACCCTCAGATTACGAAGCGCACGCCTTAACGCGCTAGGCCATGCCAGGCCAGCTGCAGTACTTATTGAGTTAATTTTCAGTTTCTATCAACGTATTTAGCTTGCGTTTATCAGAAGTTACTGCTCATATAGGACTGCGATGATTTTAGCGACATTATACTGTTAATGTTCTTCAGTAATTCGCATACATTGAATCCGATAAAAAAGATACCAACTTTCCTCCACCACGTACAAATTTTTCACGAAACGCGAAATGTGCTTTTACACAAACGAATCAATGAGGTCATATTTTGTTGTGCTTGAAATGTCCACAACTATTGGCTATAAATTTCACTGGACCAATCGCGATGCGAATCTTACGGATCGTTCTAGAAACCAAACACGATAATAAAAAAAAAGGTTACTTGTGGTTAACGAAATAATGATTTGATACAAGTAACAGTTCTTTTTGTGAAAAATCCTTACGTGATATTACAGAAATAAATAAGAACATCAAAATATGAGTGGCTGAATTATAGAACATCCGTTATTAAACCAAAACAGCTTTTATAAAGTTTAGGTTCGCAGGCCTGTGTAATCAAAACAGTTTTTCGCTAAAGCTATTGCGTAAATATTATCTCAACTATAACACTCGTAACACGAGAGTTTGAATTCCCAGTGGCACAGCGGTACGCTTGCGGACTTACAACGCTAGAAACCGGGTTTCGATACACATGGTGGCAGAAAGGGTCTGACTTATATACTTCAGATAATCTCAAACCCATATATTCTCAGTCTTATCCTAAACTTTTAAACAAAAATTAACATGAAAAGTAATGTTGCGCTACACAGTGTGTAACAACACATAAACGCAAATTAACACTAACAAATAACAGTAAAGTAATGTCCACGAAACAGGAGTGAGGCCTACCTTGCCACCCAAACTCCCCACCTTCACCTGTAAATATAAAGAATAATAATAATTAGTAATGGAAATGACACAAATTACACTGAATTAAAATACGAATACGACAATAAAACGTCGTTGAAACCTTTATCGCGAAGTTCGAAAATGTCCTCTTTTCAACAATAGTTTAATGGTTTGTTTCAGCGTACACTGTAGAATGGTTTGCTTTTGAATGGGCTATCTGCGCTAGCCGTCCTTAATTTACCAATGTGAGGCTAAACGAAAGGCAGCTAGTCATCACCATCCACCGCCAACTGTTGGGCTACTCTTTTACCAACGAATAATGGGATGGACCGTGACATTATACCCCCCACCTCTCACACACCTGAAAGGGCGACTATGTTTGGTGTGACGAGGATTCGAACCCGCGACCCTCAGATTACGAGTCGAGTGCCTTAACCACCTGGCCATGCCGGGAACATTCTAGAATGTTCTCAAGGCATTAAATTCACACACAAAAATGTGTTTTATATGAAACAACGGTGTTATGATCGAACAACTCTACCAGTAGCTGCATAACTTCTGAGGGATTTGATTCCCTCGGTGGACTGAGCAGATAGCCTGATGTGGCTTTGCTAATAAGAAAACACACTGACGAATTGATTACAAAGTCTCCTTGATAAAGTTCGTAGCTGAATCATTTCCATAATTAGATAAGAACAAAACTACATACAATGATACACACAAAGAAATGGATAAAGTTCGCGAATCATCGGTTCTTATGAAGGTCGGTTGTTGTTAGTTTTTGTAAAGTGATTTTCAACATTTTCCTTGTGTTTCCTGATACCACGACGATATATAGCAGTAACTGTTTATTATCTATGTACATACTGTAACAAAACATATTAGATAAAATTGTACGTTTTACCACATTGTTACAAAATCACCACTAACTTGGCACATATCTTGATAGAATAACGTCTACTCTTAACAACACAGTACGTATCTTGACAGAATGTTTACACATAACACCAGTAACACAGTACATATCTTGACAGAATAATGTTTACACATAACACCAGTAACACAGTACGTATCTTGATAGAATAATGTTTGCACATAACACCAGTAACACAGTAACACAGTACGTATCTTTATAGAATAATGTTTACACATAACACCAGTAACACAGTACGTATCTTGATAGAATAATGTTTGCACATAACACCAGTAACACAGTACGTATCTTGATAGAATAATGTTTGCACATAACACCAGTAACACAGTACGTATCTTGATAGAATTCTTGTGCGCTTGAGTATCAGTTATGTTCAATTTTATTTCTAGTAAAGCTGCTGAGCTCAGAAAGCTCTCTAGAAATGCACAACGTTAATAAGATAGCTCGTCATACGATAAGTGACAAATGAAATCTAATATTAAAAACCAACGTTTAAAATGATACATCTTTCTCACACTTTGTATGTACTATATTTTCACCTAACAAAATTTACGAAAACAAAATCAAATTGAGCATAATTAAAATTACGAAGAAAGCTCCTTTTATGGTCAAAATAAAGAGCATCCAAACAGCAATTTTTTACCAAAAATAAAAACTAAGTCCTCACATTCCAAAAATCTTGTATAGATGACGCGACGATAATGATAAGTAACGTAAACTACAGTAAAACGTAAGTTTTAGTTTATCTATAGTTACATATCATATTATTTTAACATGTCATTTATCCTTCTTTAGTCCGTATGACTCACCACCAGGTGTCAACTGAATAATGGCAACTCGTGGTATCCATTAATTTATACCACTTACCACCAGTTGTTAGCTGAAAAAATGACAACTCGTGATATCTATTAGCTTATAAACTCACCACCAGATGTTAACGGTAGCGTGTATGAGGGCAAGCCTTAAGTAACAACACCATTGGTCCAACGCGAAGTCAAACAAGCCAATCATAACGTATGAATTCACATAACTAATGTCGAAACGAAATATAGACTACAGGTTGTGTCTGTACTTTATGATTCAGATGACTTTTGACCACAGTTGCTACTCTGGCAATCCATATCTATAAATGCTTAATCCTACGTTCGAATACAATTGCTGTACATTTTTTAACATGAATATTTTATTTAACATCGCTCCATTAAGTATATTTATAAATCTCGCCCTGTGAGCCCACCTATCTTATGATAATACGTTTTGTCGCTATGGAAACACCACATTCTCCAGCTGTTCTTTACCAAATTTCACGACAACAGATCGAGTTTTTGCTTTGATTTCTATCGCTTCTTGTAAGATACCCTAACTGTTTTTGATTTTATATAATTTCACGTAGTTTGTTTGTTGTAAATAACCTGCAATATCGTAGAGGGCGTACATTTAGTGAACGCAGCACTCCATGCGGTGGGTTTAATAAAAACGATGTGCCACATCACTTACTCTAAATGGCCCGGCATGGCCAAGCGCGTTAAGGCGTGCGACTCGTAATCGGAGGGGCGCGGGTTCGAATCCCGGTCGCACCAAACATGCTCGCCCTCCCAGCCGTGAGGGCGTTATAATGTTACGGTCAATCCCACTATTCGTTGGTAAAAGAGTAGCCCAAGAATTGGCGGTGGGTGGTGATGACTAGCTTCCTTCCCTCTAGTCTTACACTGCAAAATTAGGGACGGCTAGCACAGATAGCCCTCGAGTAGCTTTGTGCGAAATTCAAAAACAAACAAACTTACTCTAAACAACTTATAAATTACTTTCGTGCTCTCTCATATAATGTTGAAACATTTTACACTGATGCACATACGCCAGAAACACTGTATGACACTTTAAACTTTTTATCATAAAATTTCATAAAAGTGCTTGTCAAAACAGCTCTTGTTTTATTATGTCTTAAGCCTATAAAAATAGGCATATATTATAAATTTGCATGAACTCCCCTCAAGAACATTTAGTGCGATAAGCTGGGGTAATGGTGGAAAAAAATCCTGTCCGAATTTCAGCAACATTAGCTCACAAGCTTATTGTTTAAACTACTAAACAGAATCTTAGGAGATTGAAAACTTCAATAAATTGACAAAATAAAAATATACTCTGTTAAAAGTTAAGAGACAAACTTTGTAGTGATTATGGTTGTGTTTATCGTTCAGTTTATTAATTTTTAATTAACTGAGCTTCGTTTGTATTTTGACTATATATGCAACCCTAGCGGTGACATGATATATTATTAATATAACAGAAGATTATGCATTAGACCGTTACTCAGTTGATTATTTTAATGTTGATGTTCAAGAATTTTATATTCTACTCTACTTATTTAAAGCGGAAATTAATAACCTACCAATTTTCGTTTACATTCTCATTTACTTTGTAAACAGATATGGAATGCCCTGGTGGTTAGGGCACGTCAGCCTCGCGATCTGCAAATTGTGGGTGGTGATTCCTTTACCGAACGTGCTCGTTCATTTAGCCGTGAGGGGGCGTCATATTGTGAAGCCCAATCACACCATTTGTTAATAAGAGAGTAGCCAAAGAGGTGACAGCGGGTGGGATTTACTATTTACCTTCCCTCTAGTATATCACTTTTAAATTAAGGACGGCTGGTGTGGACAGCTCTCGAATAGTTTTGCACGAAATCGAACAAAAACCTTTTACACACAAAATAATTTTTACATAATTTGTATTTATAAAAAATATTCCATGTAAACCAGAAAATATGTTCCACACGGAGGATTAACTAAAAAAAACCCTCGTGGTTTATTTTTTTTAACTTATATTCTTATAGCGTGTCTTGCAAAGTAGGAAAAATAACAACTTTTGAAGTTCAAGTACACATACATACACACACTTTGCCCCTGAAGAAGAAAGGTAGACCTTTCGAAAGTGCTTGGGTTACATGGTTTCTATTTCATTTTTATCAAGACTTCCGGGTGGTTGTACAATACCTCAAAAATTGAACGTCTTTTAATAATCTTGACACGACCTGTATCGATTTCAATAAAGCAACATATATTAAGTAACTAAAGAAATATCATTTACCTTGTCTTGATGGATCCATACTGTTAGGCATAACAGGTTCACCAGGAACACCAGTAGGCTAGTGACGTTCAAAACGAGTTTTTTTTTATAGGTTTTATAAACTTAACTGTATGTTTTTGTACAGTTTATATTATTAATAAACTTATTTAAAGTAAATATACGTTAACAAATAAAGAATCGCGTAAAGAATAAACATTTTTACTTTTTGAACTAAACAATAAGTTCTATAATCGTTCTTACGTAACCTTAAGGTTACTAAACTCAATAAAATGTACTGTTGTCAGAATAATGTTATTTTGAACCGTCTATATACAGTAGTTTTTTTGTTTTGCAACTGTCAAGTTTTATAGACAAAATTGCCAGCTATCAACTCCTTAAAAATATAAAAATTGAAAGTGTAAGTTTCTTTTGTTTTCGTACTAAAATGTATTGGTTACTTTTAATGCTGAACTTGGTAGCAGTAAAAATTCTGTATCACCCAGGTATACTGTTAAAATGACAAATATTACAGCAATAAATTAAGTACACCCAAGAAAAAATGCGCTAATTTTCAACAACGTATTCAAGTATTAATTCTAACCACGTATGAATTATTTTAAACAATGTATCAATATGTAAACTTTAATTAATGTACGTAAGGTAACTTTTAATACAACCATTTGTCAGTTGGATATATCTTGCATATTTTAAGTTCATTAGTTTTCGTTCTCCGTCTCGAATAATAAAAGTATTCCAAATAATAAAACCACGAGATATAAAAAGTTCAATAGCGCGTCACGTGGTAACCAAATGTGACTGCTTTAATGTGAATTTCCATAAACAAGAACAGATTGGATTATAAAGTATTGGTTATCAAGTAGTATGTAACGAATTACTTAACATGTTTTTTTTCACATTTCTTTCCTAATTAGAGATGTGTGTGTGTTTTCTTATAGTAAAGCCACACCAGGCTATCTGCTGAGTCCACCAAGAGGAATCATAGATGTTCACATGTGTTCAGAATTTCTATACGTACTTTTTATACATGCCATCATTATTACTATTTATTACGACTCTGCCACTAACCATGCTAGAGAAAATAACATAGCTGTGAACATTGGTACACAAATAAGGCCTAGCGTAAATGAGTTACGTGGTGAAAAATAACATAACTGTGAACATTGGTACACAAATAAGGCCTAGCGTAAATGAGTTACGTAGTGAAAAATAACATAACTGTGAACATTGGTACACAAATAAGGCCTAGCGTAAATGAGTTACGTAGTGAAAACTACAGAACAACAACACTTAATAACCTCAAGTAAATTGAACCTCATTCGCTATTCGGAAAACAACTCCTGTTTTAAACTTTCCATTTGAAGAAACAAGAACCCATGTGTTTTGTAATTCATAAGCAAGTTAATTAAATCGAGGAATGGTATTTTTCTGCTCTCTCTTCTCAGCATGAATACGATATCAACGTAATGATTTTCTCCAAGTACAGGCATGTCGTAATGGGAAAACTAAACCAATCTTATTAAATAACGAAAACGGTACGCTCGTAACATTTGCTAGAGACTCGTTTTCCTCAGCTATTCAGCTCGAACACGTAATTACACTGGTATAATGGCACTCTGAATACAAAATAAAAGAAAACCCAAAGGGCAACAGACCAATTCCACCCGCATTAATTGGATAATATGCTATTAACCAATTAGGGACCGTATGTTAATGGCTATCATTAAAGTTTCATCTGGAAAGACACATATCACGTGCACTTTGTAAATAATTCCGTATTGTTTTTTAAATGATTCCTTCGCCTCGTTTGCAGACTGTGTAAATGGAAATTATAATTAGCGCGTGATCCAACGATATCATAAAGTTTCGTTTTATTTCTACCACTTTAAAAAACAAACAGAAATACGCATAATACGTATGATCTGCAAAACTAACACATATGTTACATCCTATTCAATATGATTAGCTATTATATATAAATAACAATGTACATGTTACATCCTATTCAATATGTTTAACTATTATATATAAATAACAATGTACATGTTACATCCTATTCAATATGTTTAACTATTATATATATATAACAATATACGTTACATCCTATTCAATATGTTTAACTATTATATATATATAACACTATATACGTTACATCCTATTCAATATGTTTAACTATTATATATATATAACACTATATATGTTACATCCTATTCAATATGTTTAACTATTATATATATATATATAACACTATATATGTTACATCCTATTCAATACGTTTAACTATTATATATATAACACTATATATGTTACATCCTATTCAATATGTTTAACTATTATATATATATATAACACTATATATGTTACATCCTATTCAATACGTTTAACTATTATATATATATATAACACTATATATGTTACATCCTATTCAATATGTTTAACTATTATATATATATATAACACTATATATGTTACATCCTATTCAATACGTTTAACTATTATATATATAACACTATACATGTTACATCCTATTCAATACGTTTAACTATTATATATATATAACACTATATATGTTACTTCCTATTCAATATGTTTAACTATTATATATATATATAACACTATATATGTTACATCCTATTCAATACGTTTAACTATTATATATATAACACTATACATGTTACATCCTATTCAATACGTTTAACTATTATATATATATAACACTATATATGTTACCTCCTATTCAATATGTTTAACTATTATATATATATAACACTATATATGTTACATCCTATTCAATATGTTTAACTATTATATATATATATAACACTATATATGTTACATCCTATTCAATATGTTTAACTATTATATATATATATAACACTATATATGTTACATCCTATTCAGTATGTTTAACTATTACATATATACATATAACACTATATATGTTACATCCTATTCAATATGTTTAACTATTACATTTTTATATAAAACACTATGTAACACAGATTTTGTTCCTGGATAGTATGTGTTATTTCTTAATTGCTTATGTTGTAAAAGTACAGAAAATAACCATTATTCCTTTGAAACTTTGCTTTTGTGACCTGGATAATGAAATTTAGAAATTAACCTATTTTCTATGTAAAAACGGGCAAATTTGCACATTTTCATTTACATAAGGTGTGAATAAAACAACATATGAATCAAGATTTACATGTATTTATACTAAAGTTATACAAAAATGTTTAGAAGTGAGTAATTTTTCGAGATTTGTGACTGTAATGTAAATCACTTTCACGTATCAGCCCCCAAATATAGTCTCCCATCATGTTTTTGTTATACGCTTCCAGATCACAAAAGCAAAGTTTGAAGAGAAAAATAGGTCTTTTTCATTTACTTTAGGCATAAGCAATTGGGAAATAACACTTTCTGCCTAGAAACAAGAAAAGGTAAAAATTTTGTTTCATTGTGTAATGTTTTAACTTTAGAAATGCCAATACGTAAATTACATCATACACTAGCTGTTTCACTACAAACATAATAACATTAACGTTATCTTACGTACAATATATCTATAAACAAATATGTAAATTACAGCAAACTTATTCATTTTAGCTGTATACTTGTCACCATAATTGAGTATTACACACCACACACCAGCTGTTTAACTATAACACATTAATAGAGATGCACGTTAAACCATACATGGGGTGTTAAACTATTAAAACACCAATACAGATGTGAGCTGCAATGCACTAGCTGTTTAATTATAAAACACACCAGTGGAGACGTGTGTTACCCTATGCTAGCTGTTTAACTATAGTCACATCAATAGAGATGTGAAACACATCACACTAGTTGTTCAACTATAAACACACTAAAAGGGGTGGGAGTTACATCATAATAACTATTTAACTGTAAACACACCAAGAGAGATGTGAGCTACATTGTACAAACTGTGTAACTATAAAAACACATACAGATGTGAGGTACATCATATTAACTGTGTAACTATAAAAACACCTAGAGATGTGAGCTACATCATATTAACTGTGTAACTATAAAAACACCTAGAGATGTGAGCTACATCATATTAACTGTGTAACTATAAAAACACCTAGAGATGTGAGCTACATCACATTAACTATGTAACTATAAAACCACCTAGAGATGTGAGCTACATCACATTTACTATGTAACTATAAAAACAAGAGATGTGAGCTACATCATACTAACTGTGTAACTATAAAAACACCTAGAGATGTGAGCTACATCATACTAACTGTGTAACTATAAAAACACCCATGTAGTTTTCAAAGCATGTAATGTGTTGTTAAAGTTTTATAGATTTACTTTTTAAAGTGCTTGAATCAGTAAACAAAAATAATAACTAAGATGTGACTGTTCATAACTAAGATGTGACTGTTCTCATAATTCTGTCGTTGTGAATGTCATACAAAACTGATTCTTTGGATAATTATATCACCCATTTGTTGACGAGATGAAACTCTGCTAGTATAAGTATGTCTTCATATGCTCCCACACCCAACCCTTGTGTGTTATTCAGACAGGATATGTGTTTGGATGTAAGCAAGATTAATCCGTGTGCTTCCTCTCCGTAGTTGTCTTTAATCACATCAGGAAGTTTAGGAAGTGAAAAATAAGGAGAAATGAAATCTAATAAAAGTTACTCTACGAGCTCGGCTGTATTTTTTTTATCTTTCAATATAAGATGTCAAAGTTAGTTGTTAGTCATAGGTAAAGACTCACACTGAATTCTATGTGCTGGGGCATTCGAATTCCCGGTCTTGGCCCTCCTGGATACCTTGGGGTTACGAAGGTCTAAATAATATATAAAACAAATAAGCATGAATGGAACACGTGCCTTAATCAACACGAATATATTAAATGACTATGGAAAGAAGAACACAAATGAACACGAATGGAATACTGGCTTAATTAACACGAACGTAATAAATGTCTAAGAAATATAGGTAAGAAATGAATGTAAAAGGAACACGTCTTAATCGGTAGGAACATAATAAATCTCTATTGAAGGTGTGTGTTTTTATCTTATAGCAAAGCCACATCGGGCTATCTGCTGAGCCCATCGAGGGGAATCGAACCCCTGATCTTAGCATTGTAAATCCGTTGACTTACCACTGTATTAGCGGGGGGCCTATGGAAGGTAGAACGGAAATGAAAATAAATAATACACACGCCTTAATCAGTTGGAACACAATAAATGTTTAAGTAAAGTAGAACAGGAATGACGTTGTTGTTTCGAATTAAGCACAAAGCTACACAATGGGCTACCTGTGCTCTGCCCACCACGGGTATCGAAACCCAGATTTTAGCGAGGTAAGTCCGCAGACATACCGTTGAGCCACTATGGGGCAGAACAGGAATTGACATAAATAGAACACACGCCTTAATCAATAGGGACATAAATGTCAGTTGACCAGAAATGATCAAGCAGTGTGAATAATACACGTTAAGTAGAAAGAACAATAAGTGAAATAACGATATCTTAAATTTAAACAAAATTTATAAACTTTTTCTCTTCTATACGAAATCAAACATGAATACCAACTAACATACTTCAATGAAATTACACAGTTAAGCAGGACTGCGAAAGATTTGGTTTAGTTTGGTTTGAATTTCGCGCAAAGCTACTCGAGGGCTATCTGCGCTAGCCGTCCCTAATTTAGTAGTGTAAGACTAGAGGGAAGGCAGCTAGTCATCACCGCCCACCACCAACTCTTTGGCTACTCTTTTACCAACGAATAGTGGGACTGACCATCACTTTATAACGCCCCCACGGCTGGAAATACGAGCATGTTTGGTGTGACGGGGATTCGGACCCGCTATCCTTGGACTACGAGTCGAGTGCCTTAACCCCCTGGCCATGCCGGGCCCAGAATTGCGAAAGAATGAATGAAAAACAACAAATATGTAGTCCGTAAAGAACAGGGCACTGAACGCGCAAATTTCATACCAGTTGTGCGAAAATACACTATGATCACTCCTTTGATTCAATATAAACACTCAAAACATACAGCCTTAATACATTCTATAACAACTATTGGTGCTATATTGTTATATAGAAGCGGTTTCTTATTTTCTTCGTTACTGTCACGTGACCAACACTTGTTAATAAAACAAACAAATTGCTTGTTTACTTTCACAGTACATAGTTTCGAAACAGAATAACTTTATAACAAGTAATTGAAAACCTGTTTAAACATTACTGTATTAAAAACTTCAATTTACATGACATGCAGCTGAGCCTATCGTGCCCAATTGCTAAGCTAATTGCATATGTTCAATATTTACATAAACACTAATTTAGTGAATTTAGAGGTTTCCGAACTTTTAATCATTCAAATAACTTTAGGATTACAAGTTTACGTAAATATCCCATCAGTTAACTTCTATTTTTTTTTGTTATTCTGGGACAATAACATTCCTACTTGGAATACACTGAAAGGATGGGCTCGCGTTAACGACACGCCATTAACATTACAGGTCTGCTATTACACGCCAAAACAAAACATGAAAATTAATTAAGAAACATGTACACTAAGATCTACGTGACACAATATAAATCCTGTCACACATACACAGAAAACACATTACAGATACCACTGTGTAGCATATATTCTCTGTCGGAAACTTTGGCTTTTCAACGGTTTGATATAGTTCAGGTGTGTGTGTGTGCGTTTTCCTTTTAGCAAAGCCACAAAGGCTATCTGCTCAGCCCACCGAGGGGAATCGAACCCCTAATTTTAGCGTTATAAATCCGGAGACATACCGCTGTACTAGCGGGGGGCTTAGATCAGGTAAGACAAGACTGGTGTAAGAGTTGGGTGGGTGTTGCCACGTGTAAATCAAACAATCAACCAAACAATGGTCCAGAATGTTTTTTTTTCTTATGAGTTTGTACAGGTATCAGTAACGAATGTCTGACGTTAGTTTTGTTATTTCTCTCCCAATTATTATTCGTAATACTTTTTCGAAAAGATGGAATCACAGTTAAGAAAACAAACAAACGCAACAACAATAAAAAACAAACATATTCATCTTTCTGAGTTACCCAAAAGTTGGCAATGGGTGATGGTGACTATCTCTCGAGTATATTTGCACGAAATTTCGAAAAAAAATGTTAACATGTCACCAACTATTGTCTTTAAATTCGTTTCACGACATCTGTATAAATAACACGTTCACATAAGTCTGTCCGGAACTGTTCTCGCAAATTTCTCGTCAAAATTTATAAACCCTACATCATTAGAAAAACGTTTGTTTGAGAAGTACAGATTGAATATTGGCTTTTCCAATTAGAATCATCTTACCTGTTTTGTATTGTGTTAAATCAAACTTTTAATGCAACAAATATACCACAAGATGGCACAATTTCGTTGTTACCAGATGACGACGTACTTCGATCTCAACTTTAGTTGTTTTTTTAATTGCGAAACATTTCATATAAACAACGCTTAACCCATGTGTAATTTCCTAAAAAAATAACATTACATTAAATACAGCTATTTTGGGCTTCATCTACTTGTTTAGAACTAAAATTTGCATGTGCAGTTCCTTCAAAAGCGTACACTTATCACTTTGTGAACACGCATTGAGACGCTTCTGCATACTTAGCCAAGTTTGCCTTTATTGCAACTTTACATTTACCTTACTTTGCATTAATTTAGCACCTTTTAGCTACTTTGAGTTTTTGTTTAAGCTCGTAAAACCAGCTCATATTCTGTAAACTATTATATACACCATTACTATGCTTAATTGTTTACTTTACATGTAACCTTATTAAATAAACAGACCAGGATTTATCGATCCAACACATAACGCCTGCAAGAAAGCGTTAAAGCGTTATCTTAAAATGCGTGTGTGGAAATGATAGAATGGGGAAGTTCACGTGAAGGACACGAAAACTACCAAAAATGTTTCATGACATTACACTCCAAGATGTTTCATTATTCTTAAATGAAACCTTTGCGAAGTCATGACCTGAAAACATTATATCCTCATCAAGGTACGGTATATTCCACTATATCCCCAGATAAATAAAATTCATCCTCATCTTGATAAAGTATACCCCACTATAAATGTTCATTGTTTTCCAAAACCTCGTCCTATCCATCAGTATTTAGCAGCATAAACGGTTTTCATACAGCACAATCTTCTCACGAAGGATCATTTAGATTCTTCTGGGACCTCACCACGAAGGGTCATTTGGAAACTCTCCTATAATCTCACCACAAAGGATCATTTAGATTCTTCTGGGACCTCACCACGAAGGGTCATTTGGAAACTCTCCTATAATCTCACCACAAAGGATCATTTAGTTTCTTCTGGGACCTCACCATGAAGGGTCATTTGGAAATTCCCCTATAATCTCACCACAAAGGATCATTTAGATTCTTCTGGGACCTCACCACGAAGGGTCATTTGGAAACTCTCCTATAATCTCACCACAAAGGATCATATAGATTCTTCTGGGACCTCACCATGAAGGGTCATTTGGAAACTCTCCTATAATCTCACCACAAAGAATCATTTAGATTCTTCTGAAACCTCACCACGAAGGGTCATTTGGAAACTCTCCTATAATCTCGCTACAAAGGATCATTTAGTTTCTTCTGGGACCTCACCATGAAGGGTCATTTGGAAATTCTCCTATAATCTCACCACAAAGGATCATATAGATTCTTCTGGGACCTCACCACGAAGGGTCATTTGGAAACTCTCCTATAATCTCGCTACAAAGGATCATTTACATTCTTTTGGGATCTCACCACGAAGGATCATTTGGAGAGTCTCTTGTAATCTCACTACAAAGAATCACTTAGATTCTTTTGGGACCTTACTACGAGTGGTCATTTGGAGAGTCTCCTGTAATTTCATCACAAAGGATAATTTAGAAACTATCCAACAAACCTTATCTCATACAACAGTTATACAATAGAAATTGTTAGTTCCCACAAAATATATATATAATCAAGTTATATGTACATTACTGTTCTTTTTATCCATTTCACGTAGTTCAGTGACATAGTCGCGCTAGTCATTCCTAATTTATCACTGTAAGACTAGAGGGAAGGTAACTATTCATCACCACCCACCGCCGACTCTTGGGCTACTCTTTTACCAACGAATAGTGGGATTAGCCTTACATTATAACGCCCCCACAGCTAAAAGAGGCGAGCATGTTTGGTGCGACGGGGATTCGAACCTGCAACCCTCGGATTACGAGTCGAGCGCCTTAACCCACCTCTGTGTGAACTTATTTTGTGAGTTTTTCTTTCTGTTCAAAAGATGGCGGTCAGAGAACTCTTCTCACTTTAAATTCGTCATAATTACGAGAAATCTGACGTTGTCGCTTGTTTAATAAAGTAATACTAAGATAAAATTAACACACGCCTCACGCACATGCCTACGACCGAAACGAATGCTGTACGCGACATGAAACTATCGTCACGTGAATATAATCTAAAATAACCTAATATCTTAATTAACGTCATTCCCAGAATTTGTTTTGAATTTGCATCAGTTAATTAATAATTTTGCTAATACTGTAAAAGATAAGATTACCTTTTACAGCTTAGCACAGATTCCTAAAACTTTGTATAACAACTACTGATTTCAATTAAAGTACGAACAAACGTTAAGGCCATAAAACGGTAACATTAAGTTAGTGTCTAGGAAATACGTGATTAATTAAACGATTTGAAAGACGACAACTATGAAATATACATATTTCAAAATTTAATCATAAATAAGATGTCCATATGTCCATTGGATTTTTAAATTCACTCTTATAAAATTTTTATAAATCAAAGATATACTGGTTAAATGATACCTAATAACAAACAATTTACAAAAAAAATCGTACTTGCTCTTTCCGCTAGGGCCTTTTATGTATTTTACAGAAAATGTTCATAGTTTCAATCGATTTGTTTTTTGCTAGTTCTTTACAGTGACTGTTGCAATAGACAGAAACACAAAACGACTCAATATGTGGAAACCGTCAAGAGTGAAGGGTGTACAAACACAATCAACAAACACGTGCTCCAGTTACGCATTAAAACCATCGAAATCAACGTGTGTTCTTGCTGGTTTGTGGACTGCACATACAAATGCTTAAGACAGAATTCACTACCAGTAAGGATAAAGGCGTCTATCAGGAATTTCTAGCACGCTCGATGCGGTCTAAATTCTGTCCACAACTTGGTCTCAAAGACTAGAAAGTACAATAAAACTACTAACATGGCTGAAAAAAAAACAAAAAAAATTTATCATACAACTTTACAGAATACAAACTAACCTTCGTACTTTGTGAGGCCCAACATTTGAAGATCGTATTTGTTTGTTTGTTTTTTGACAGTAAATTAGTTTCACCAGATACTTTAACCCTCCGCTATTCCAGCGGTAAGGCTACGGATTTACAACGCTAAAATCAGGGGTTCGATTCCCCTCGGTGGGCTCAGCAGATAGCCCAATGTGGCTTTGCCATAAAACAAACAAAACAGGTATTTTAAAATAACCTGTCGACGAATAAATTACGATACAAGGGCATGACTTTAAAAAATGCCACTTCCTAACACAATAAATATGAACAATAAATCCTAAAAAAACATTAATCAACTGATTCTGTGTTGTTCAACTCTCAACACAAAGCTGGCGTTAGTTACATTGTGAAATACGATATTTTAGAATGATGTGTTTTTGTGTCAAATTTTATAAAGGTTTAACTTATCGATTAAAGTCATATTAACAATAAAAAAAGATAAATTTAGCTAATCTGATTAAATAGACTTGTCTGTTAATGACTAATTTGATTAAATAGGCCTTGCTTAATATTATTAGCTAGTTAGCTATTAATGTCAAGGTCATTTCTATATTTCATTTTTTAAAACAAAAACGTCTTGAAATCTAACAATTATCCGTGTTTGTTTTTGATACAAACTAAGTAATCTACCACTCCGATATTTTTATATTACAATTTGAGCTTCATTAGCGGTGATTAGAGTGGAAATTATTACTAAGAGATTGACTTGGCTTGTTTTGAATTTCGCACAAAGCTACACGGACGGCTATCTTCGCTAGCCGTCCCTAATTTATCAGCGTAAGACTAGAGAGATGACAGTCAACATCAACCACTGTCGATTCCTAGTCTACTCTTTTACCATAGAATAGTGGAACTGACTGTAACATCATAACACTCCTACGGCTGAAAGGACGAGTAAATTTGGTGTGATTGGGGCTTCGAAAGCACGATCTGCAAATTGTGAGTCGAGAGCCCTAACCACCAGTACTAGTCTAGTAGCCACAGAACTGACTCGGGATCATAACAGATGTTTCCAAGTACCAAGCCGGTTGAGGTGATCGACTCGTAATCTGTGGGTCGGGGTCTCGAATCCCCGCTACACCATAAGTGCTCGTCATTTCAGTCGTGGGGGCTTTATAAAGTGATGGTAAATCCCACTATTCGTTGGTGAAAGAGTAGCCCAAGATTTGGTTGTGGGTGATGACTTACACTGCTAAATTAGGGACGGCTAGCACAGACAGCCCTCGTGTAGCTTTGCGCGAAATTAAAAACAAACAAACAAACAAATATCAAGCTACGGTTAAATATTGCGTTGGTTACTAGATTTCTTCTGTTAACATAAATTTAATAGCCAGATGTTAGTAGTTTTTGTACTAGTTCTGCAGATCTAACGTTTTTCTTAAACTTCCACAGATCTGATTGCAGCAAAATATTAGAACGAATAGATATTCTAAAGTAAAGAGAATTTTCCGGTCTTTTACTATAATAAACAGTTTTTATGTTACTCTGTGAATGTAATAAAGGTACTAGGCCTATAGCTGGCAGCGATCGCTTTCTTTTGTTGTACTATGAGCTCTAACTTTCGAGGAACAATGAAGTTTCTGTAACGAGTTCGCCATTTCTAGTACCACGATCTATAGTTTTCCGACAGGAACTCAGTTCCAGATGTTTCCGTTACAATTTAAAACAATGTTCATTGTTTGTTTGTTTTGAATTTCGCGCAAAGCTACTCGAGAGCTGTCTGCGCAACAATGTTCATAGGGCTGCTGTCATCATACGTGTAAGTAAACGAAAAATCTTAAACCCCTAGTTTTATAGCTGAAGGTAAACATTCGTATTTCCTCCTTTTTAAACCTTGAAATCAGTTAGGCCTGCCACATCGATGGCAAGCTTAAAATGATAGAATACCGAAATCGGTAGCTCACAAACCATATTAACTACGTTTTATTGCGTTTATCTTAAGCTAATTACCTGTATCTGTCTCTGAGATTTTTAGTTGTCACCAGACCAGTAGTTAATGCAACTTTTATTTGCTGTTAGCTAAAAGACACACAACAAATCGCACACTTCGAGTTTGTTTTTTGTTTTTTCCAGATTCGTAATAAAAGCGTGTATGTGTTTTCTTATAGCAAAGCCACACAGGGCTATCTGCTGAGTCCACCGAAGGGAATCGAACCTCTGATTATGGGGTTGTAAACCCCTAGACTTACCGCTGTACCAGCAGGGGACCGTAATAAAAGCAGTTTACATGTGTTGCTTAGTAATCTATTTTTCACGAATGAGATTATCTTAAAATGTACGTCGATAATTAATCTTTTTTATTTTCCAAAACAAGAACACAACAAAAAAAAACAAATTGACGTTAAAAGAAATTTGTAAGTAAACAATTATCCAAGTTACATTTAATATATATTCAAACCTTTAACGATTTATACAGAGCAAAAGTAAATCGAAACGATATTTTTACCTAGAAGCCATCTTAATTCGTAAAAGTAAACGTGAAAATCAAATTTGTTTTAAAATATTTCCTTCTGAAACATACATATCGTAACAAACCCACAGTCTGTACAGTTTATTTGTTATTTAGTACGAAGCTAAACAACAGGTGAAACATACATATCGTAACTAACCCATTGTCTGTACAGTTTATTTGTTATTTAGTACGAAGCTAAACAACAGGTGAAACATACATATCGTAACTGACCCACAGTCTGTACAGTTTATTTGTTATTTAGTACGAAGCTAAACAACAGGTGAAACATACATATCGTAACTAACCCATTGTCTGTACAGTTTATTTGTTATTTAGTACGAAGCTAAACAACAGGTGAAACATACATATCGTAACTGACCCACAGTCTGTACAGTTTATTTGTTATTTAGTACGAAGCTAAACAACAGGTGAAACATACATATCGTAACTGACCCACAGTCTGTACAGTTTATTTGTTATTTAGTACGAAGCTAAACAACAGGTGAAACATACATATCGTAACTGACCCACAGTCTGTACAGTTTATTTGTTATTTAGTACGAAGCTAAACAACAGGTGAAACATACATATCGTAACTGACCCACAGTCTGTACAGTTTATTTGTTATTTAGTACGAAGCTAAACAACAGGTGAAACATACATATCGTAACTGACCCATAGTCTGTACAGTTTATTTGTTATTTAGTACAAAGCTAAACAATGGACTTTCTGCGTTGTGCCAAGCAAGGGTATCGAAATTTCATTTTTCGCGTTATGAGCTTTCAGATTCACGGACGAGTCACTAGGGGGCATACAGGGTGTCAGAAAATTCTGCCAACATTATTTCTAAACATCGTATAACAAGGATGTCCAAGATAAAAGTTCAGAGAGTTGTAAACTTTACATTCTACGTCCCCCAGATTTGTATCACTAAAACCCAGGTTTTGATAAATGTGACAGTGACGTCACATACAGCAACAAACAAATCATTTTACGATTTTATTATCCTCATATTACTTGTGTAACTACAACATGAAGGGACCCTTTTAAAACTATTTTTATACACAACTGCTTACCTACAGGTTACATGTACAATTATAAAACAAAAATTGATAATCTAATTGTACTAGAACATAAATTAAATATATAAAGATAAAATATATAAGTTTTGTTTTTTCACCTTTTCAGGTTATCTGATAGTTTGATGGATGAATTTGTTTGTTTAGGCAATATTTTTCTAACTAGGGCTATACAGGTTATCTCTGTTTGATGGATGTATTTACCTGTATCGGTTGTTTTGTAACTTGGACTGTACTGGTTATCTATTAGTTTGAATGAATGTATTTATTTGTGAAGGCTATGTTTCGTAACTAGAACTATACTGGTTATTTGTTAGTTTGATGGATTTATTTATTTGTACAGGATATGTTTTTGTAACTTGGACTGTACTGGTTATTTGTTAGTTTGATTGCTGTATTTATTTGCACAGGATATGTTTTTGTAACTTGGACCGTACAGATTATCTGTTAGTTTGATGGATGTATTTATTTGTGTTGGCTATGTTTTGTAACTAGAGCTATACTGGTTATCTGATAGTTTTATGGATGAATTATTTTTATAGGTTGTTTTGTAACTTGGACTGTACTGGTTATCTATTAGTTTGAATGAATGTATTTATTTGTGAAGGCTATGTTTCGTAACTAGAACTATACTGGTTATTTGTTAGTTTGATGGATTTATTTATTTGTACAGGATATGTTTTTGTAATTTGGACTGTACTGGTTATTTGTTAGTTTGATTGCTGTATTTATTTGCACAGGATAAGTTTTTGTAACTTGGACCGTACAGATTATCTGTTAGTTTGATGGATGTATTTATTTGTGTTGGCTATGTTTTGTAACCAGAGTTATACTGGTTATCTGATAGTTTTATGGATGAATTATTTGTATAGGCTGTTTTGTAACTTGGACTGTACTGGTTATCTCAGTTTGATGGACGTATTTATTTTTGTAGGCTATGTTTTTGTAACTTTGACTGAACAAGTTTTCTCAGTTTGACGTACGTATTTATTTGTGTAGGCTATGTTTTTCTAATTAGGACTCTACAGGTTATCTCTGTTTGATGGATGTATTTATTTTTGTAGGCTATGTTTTTCTAACTAGGGCTATACAGGTTATCTCTGTTTGATGGATGTATTTATTTGTGTTGGCTATGTTTTTCTAACTAGGGCTATACAGGTTATCTCTGTTTGATGGATGTATTTATTTGTGTAGGCTATGTTTTTCTAACTAGGACTCTACAGGTAATCTCAGTTTGATGGACGTATTTATTTTTGTAGGCTATGTTTATCTAACTCGGACCATAATGTTTATCTGTTGATTTGATGGACGTATTTATTTTTGTAGGCGATATTTTGTAACATGGACTATACAGGTCATCAAACTTGATTATTTCGTGAGAAGGAAACACACGAACCAATTCTCACACATATATTTATCAAACCTATTTTATCACCGTAACAGTAATAGGTCTGTCTTCCTCCTACCAATTTACTCTAATATAAAAGATAATGAAGTTGAACGATCTACAAAGAACATTCCACATTTACAGTTTCATGAAGTACGAATGTATGAACGATAACACATTCTACACCACTGAGGGTAAAGAAAGTGGTGAATAAAACATTGATATTTCTAAACACGTAAGTCACGTTCACTTAAATTACTGACCCCTCGAAAGAAATTTTGCTCCCGTTACATTAATAAGCCCAAGTGCTTCATGAGAGTTTTATGATCTCAATAACTCACTGCATTGCTTCATGCTATATCAAAACTCTTTAAAGTCCAAAAAATATTTTGGAATACTGCGAGTTAAATGGTAAACGTTTTCCTTCTGATCCATAAAACTGGGATGTGGAATGGGTTTGGTTTTGTTTTAAAATTTCGCGCAAAGCTACACGAGAGCAATCTGCGCTAGTGGGGGTGGGAGGTAGTTGGTAGACGACAAAGTTGTTTTCAACAAAATTTGAATTGTTATATTGGAAACGGTACTGATCTTTTTAACGTACTATCAGTATACACGTGTATAATATATCGTAAACCATACTTTGAATGGTCGGCTTTTCGCTTGGGAATCCTTTAGGATGGTTTTTTGATGTGGGGATTATTTGGAATCCTTGTCGATCTCGATCATTAAATACTACCGTACTTGGTCCGGTATGGCGGGTTCGATCCCAGCCACACCAAACATGCTCGCCTCTTTAGCCGTGGGGGTGTTATAATGTGCTATCAGTCCCACTATTCGTTGCTAAAAGAGTAGCTCAAGAGTTGGCGGTGGGTGGCGATGACTAGTTGCCTTCCCTCTAGTCTTACACTGCTAAATTAGGGACGGCTAGCGCAGATAACCTTTGAGGTGCTTTGCGCGAAATTAAAAAACAAACAAACAATTACTAATCTAAAAAACACAAACAGAAGTTCCCTCAATATTACAATTAATAACACTAATTGCAGCTGGGGTCTCCTCGTATATTTTACATAGAATATTGGTTATTTCATTCGATATCTTTGGTCAGTTTTTTTTAAACATTGAATGTTGAAATAATCATAAATCTGAAACTATTCAATAATAAAATTGGTACTATATTCGCAACATTCTATAATATCTTTGTGAACAAACACACCGATACAGTAGTATACAGTTAACAAACACACTGATACAGTAGGATACAGTTAACAAACACACTGATACAGTAGTATACAGTTAACAAACACACCGATACAGTAGGATACAGTTCATAACACTCGATATCGGAAATAAAAGGACCACAGAAAGCTTCAGCAAGTCGTTAATAAATGGAGTTACTACCATTAAAAATTAGGTTACTGTGTGAAAACTGTTAATAAATAGAATTAATATCGGAATGAAATTACCACTAAAGACTGTGTGGAAACTGTTCAAAAATGAAGTTATTATCGGAATAAAATTACCACTAAAGACTGTGTGAAAACTGTTAATAAATGAAATTAATATCAGAATAAAATTACCATTAAAGACTGTGTGGAAACTGTTCATAAATGAAGTTACTATCGGAATGAAATTACCAGTAAAAACTGTGTGAAAACTGTTCATAAATGAAGTTACTATCGGAATGAAATTACCACTAAAGACTGTGTGAAAACTGTTCATAAATGAAGTTAATATCGAAATAAAATTACCACTAAAGACTGTGTGAAAACTGTTGAAAAATAAAATTACCAAATGTTCAAAATATCGGAATGAAATTACCACTAAAGACTGTGTGAAAACTGTTGAAAAATGAAGTTATTATCGGAATAAAATTACCACTAAAGGCTGTGTGAAAACTGTTCAAAAATGAAGTTATTATCGGAATAAAACTACCACTAAAGACTGTGTGAAAACTGTTCATAAATGAAGTTATTATCAATAAAATGAAAAACTTAATTATCAGAATGAAATTACCACTAAAGACTGTGTGAAAACTGTTGAAAAATGAAGTTATTATCGGAATAAAATTACCACTAAAGGCTGTGTGAAAACTGTTAATAAATGAAGTTATTATCGGAATAAAATTACCACTAAAGACTGTGTGAAAACTGATAATAAATGAAATTAATATCAGAATGAAATTACCACTAAAGACTGTGTGAAAACTGTTCATAAATGAAATTATTATCAGAATGAAATTACCACTAAAGACTGTGTGAAAACTGTTCATAAATGAAATTAATATCAGAATGAAATTACCACTAAAAGACTGTGTGAAAATTATTCAAAAATGAAGTTATTATCGGAATAAAACTACCACTAAAAACTGTGTGAAAACTGTTAATAAATGAAATTACTATCCGAATGAAATTACCACTAAAGACTGTGTGAAAACTGTTCATAAATGAAGTTATTATCAGAATAAAATTACCATAATATACATGATTATCAAAGCTATAAGGACACAACCACTTTCAAAACTTCATTAAATGAGTTGAATAGCAGGTACTTAAGTTTTTTCTACATGTAGTATGTTCGACTGTTGAATTTCGTACAAACATATTTAAGGGCTATATGCGTTATGGTATATTTAAGTCCCTAATTTAAACGTCATATTCTAAAAGGAGAGCAGCTAGGCAGTACCACCCGCCACCAACTCTCGAAACAGTCTTTTACCAACGCATACTCGGATCTACCCGTCACATTACTCCCTTATGGTGATGGAATTCAAACCCATGACTCACAGATTGCGAGTCGAGCGCTTTAACAATGGTAAAGAAAATCCAAATCAATTTATTCTCAATGGCGCACTTAACTGCAGTATGGCTGGTACATTTTACAATATCCTCTTATTAAAGTCTAGTACGTTTAAATCAACCAGCCTTCTAAGACATGTAAACCTCTAGCAGTTTTTTAAAGTTATCAACAATGTAAAGGATTAAAACACGAGTTACAGCTTTTCAAAGCTAGAACCGTGTGTGTACTGTACTTACGCATAACAACAATCAACAATGAAGGTTCTAGATATGAAAGAAAAAAAATTGGGTATATAATGTAGCGTTGAGTCTCAGTGAGGTGCTGTCCTTCATTGTAGAAGTAAACAGCCACATCTGATCTCAACACACGTGGACTTAAGGACCGACCATCTTCTAGGTTTGTCCATTAGCAGTCCTCTAACTTAGAGACTACACGTTCCTAATATGGGATGAAATGAAGTAGAATTATTGGGTGAGCATACGAAAAATATCACATCATGAGCTGATACAACACGTAAAGCTCTACGTGATTACCATATTCCAATGTGAAACTTTATATAAGTACCGCTATATCAACCATATCGTTACGATTTGTTTTGTTTTTGAATTTCGCACAAAGCTACTCGAGGGCTATCTGTGCTAGCCGTCCCTAATTTAGCAGTGTAAGACTAGAGGGAAGGCAGCTAGTCATCACCACCCACCGCCAACTCTTGGGCTACTCTTTTACCAACGAACAGTGGGATTGACCGTCACATTATAACGCTCCCACGGCTGAAAGAGCGAGCAGGTTTGGCGCGACGGGGATGCGAACCCGTCGATGCGATTTTAATAATCACAATGTTTCAACCTATAGCATCGGGTCATCATTATGCAACGGAAATCTAGAGAACTTTACAGACTGGTGACGATAACAAGTTTGTGGTTGGCGTTAACTTATCTCTTTTCTTATCAAAAGGAAGTGAATGAAATATCAGTATGGATATATATATCCAGGACCCTTACACTCTATCAATAATATATTTATTAAAACCACAACTAATCTACTGTTAAAGTTGCTAATAATGTGTTTCTGAATTTATTAATAGGCGCATGAACTACCCAGGAAAACTAGATTTATAACTAGGCAAATATTCGTATCTCTTCGCTTAATCCAGTGGTTCTTAACCTGAGTTCAATCCAACCCCAGGGGTTCGGTAAGTCAGTCTCATGGGTTCGGGGAGGTCAAGACACACACTGTGTGTGTGTCCGTTCCTTTCACCCCACTCGTATGATTCGTGACGTGATGCTTTACTTGGCCATCATTGGCTGCGGCTGATCACATCACGATTACTACAGTCACAAGTCGACTGCTAAGCGCACAAATATTAAGGCCAAGTGAATCTATATTGAACGTATATAACGGAACATGATGGGAGTCAGCGTCCTCAATGCATGATTTGCAATGCCAAGTTGATCAATTCTAGTCTAGCACTGACAAAACTAAGAGAACACTCCCTAAAGCTGTATGGAGATGGGAAATACAAGAACACAACCCTTGCTGAATTCAAGGTAAAGAGAGCCAGGTTCGATGAAAAGGCTACTTTGTTTGTTCTCGGTTTTGTACCCATCGACAAACCGATCCTCACACATCGTACGAAGTTGCGTACTTGATCACAAAGCAGGGCAAACCACACACCATTGGTGAAGCACTCGTAAAACCAAGAAGGAGTTGAAGATAACGAATATCATGCTGGGAAAAGCTGCTGAAAATAAGTTATCCCAAATTCCTCTTTCAAATGACACTATAAGCAGCAGAATAGATGACATGAACGATGACATCATGGTTCAAGTAGTTGCAGATCTGATTTCAAGCCCAGGAAAATTCAGCTTTCAACTCGACGAGACCACCGACGTTTCCAATCTAAGCCAGCTTGTTGTATTCTTGCGTTATGTGAAGAATGACGAGATAAGAGAAGAATTTTTATTTGGTAAGCCTCTTACAACACCAATTAAGGCAGCCGACGTGAAGAAACTTGTGGACGACTTCTTCAGAGACAAAGATCTTTCGTGGGATATGGTTTCTGCAGTTTGTTCGGGCGGAGCTCCAGTCATGCTGGAACGAAACTCTGCTTTTGGTGCACTGGTGAAAGCCGATGCACCACACATCCTTGTAACGCACTGTGTACTGCACAGGCATGCGTTGGCAACAAAAACCTTGCCTTCAAAACTGGCAGAAGTATTAAAAATTGTAGTGGACTCTGTGAACTTTGTGTGAAATAGTGCCCTGAAGCACCGCATCTTCAAAGAGCTGTGTAATGAAATGGGCTCTGAATTCGAGGTATTTCTGTACCATTCTAACGTTTGGTGGTTATCCCGGGGAAAGGTGCTGAATCGTGTTTTTGCCATGCGTGTGGAATTAGCCCTGTTTTTGCGAGAGCACCAACATGCAGATTGCTTCGAAAAGTCTGAGTTCATTCGTATTTTGGCGTACATGGCCAATATCTTCAATGCTCTCAATCAACAGATTCAGGGCGGTGGAGTCAACATCATCGAAGCGGAAGAAAACATGAAGGCTTTTCTAAAAAGCTACCGTTATGGAAACGACGAACAGAGAATGATAACTTCGCAAACTTTCCCCTGCTGGACGACTGTGTAAGTAAGATCGAAGATATGTCTGAAATCGGAGACATTTCAGTACCCGGGGAACTGAAGCAAGCAATTGCCATGCACTTAGATGAGCTGACAAAGTCTCTCGACGGATACTTCACCACCAGAATGTTATATCCAGTACGGGTGAGACAGCCGTTCACGTTTAGTGTTGCGACAGCAGATGTCAATGATGAATACCTCGACGAAATCATTGAACTTCAGCAGAGCCAGATTCTACAGCAACTTTTCAGAACAACAACGGTCTCAACGTTTTGGTGTCACCAAATCGTAGTGTACCCTCTTATTGCTAAGAAAGCCCATGAGATACACATACTGTTTGTTACAACGTATCTTTGCGAGCAATCCTTTTCGAGGATGGTAGACATAAAAACGAAGAAAAGGAACAGACTTTGTTGCGAAAATGATATGAGAGTGGCACTTGCCAGGGTGAAGCCGCGCATTTCTGAACTTGTCTCTGAAAGGCAACAGCAAAAGTCACATTGATTTGCAGTAAATATTCATTGAGTTATGTTTTTGTTTTTGTGTGAAATTCATGTTTTGTTGGTTTTGTTCTTTGAACACAGTGATATTGTGTGCAACTGATGCATGGTTCATCTGATGCACTAATAAAATATCTACTTATGTTTGTTCTTTGAACACAGTGATATTGTGTGCAACTGATGCATGGTTCATCTGATGCACTAATAAAATATCTACTTATGTTTTGAATTTGAAAAACTCATATTTTATTTTTCCAATTACGAAGGGTTCAGTGAATGCAAGTACAAAACTAAAGAAATCCTCACACATAATCACAGAGATTCTGAAGAAATGCTAACATATAATCACTGAGATTCTAAAGAAATCCTCATATATAATCACAGAGATTCCAAATAAATCTTTAAACATAATCACAGAGATTCTGAAGAAAGCCTAACATATAATCACAGAGATTCTAAAGAAATCCTCACATATAATCACAGAGATTCCAAAGAAATCCTCACATATAATCAATGAGTTTCTAAAGAAATCCTCACATATAAACACAGAGATTCCAAATAAATCCTCACATATAATCAATGAGTTTCTAAAGAAATCCTCACAAATATTCTAAAGAAATCCTCACATATAATCACAGAGATCCTGAAAACATCGTAGCATATCATCACAGATTCTAAAGAAATCTTCACATATAATCACTGAGATTCTACGTAAACACTACAGCAATAAAAAACATTAAGCTTTACATGCGAGAAGAACGCTAGATAGTTACTGAACAAACGGTTCTACTGACGGTTCACAACTCGAGTAACTTCTCACAAAATTGATGTACTTTTCTTTAATCGCTAACCTGATAAAAAATAAACAACACAAGATCTCCAGTCAGAAAGCGTAGAAATGGCACACATAACGAAACAACGACAAAAACCACAGACAGCAGACCAATAGCACTCCTCCGGGGAAAACTGATTAGTGATGCAAGGAGACACTGCCCCCTGCCGGAGAAAATTTTCCGTTTTAAGCTACCGCCAATTTTAGTTAGGCAGAGCAACGTGAATGATGCCAGCTGCAGCTACTCTATCTTAATACACCTGCCTTGTTGAAAGATATATTCACAAGTGTTTACGTTTTATTAGAGTTTCTACATTTACGATTGCTTGTTCTAATCAATTAAATTACATTAAAAACAATTGTGTATACGTACTTGGTGAAGTTGGATAACAATGTTAAGGTCAACATAAACATCTTGTTTCTGAAATCCGAAATTCATCAATGAAACTTCCTCGCGACGGAAGTGCCTTATCAAGAGATTTGTTCAATGTCTTTCCACAAGATAGGATCGAATACTCCATTGATCAGGTACGTGTGTGATGAAAACATATCACCTGTAATACCACCATGTTAGACATAGTTTTATGTGTGTTATTATTATTATTATATAAGTATATTGTATATACACGTACGACTACGATTGTTTCTTTTGAATTTCTCGCAAACCTGCACGAGGGCTATCTGCGCTAGCCGTCTGTAATTTAACAGTGAAAGACAACTGCAAACTCTTGAGCTACCCTTTTACCAAGGAAGAGTGTGATTGACAGTCACATTATAACATTGCCACGGCTGGAAAAGCAAGCATGTTTGGTGGGACTCGAACCCGAAACCCAGAGACTGCAAGTCGAGGAAGATTTGTTGTTTAGAACATGCAGAATGTTTAGGTCACCGGTGCGATCGCTCTAAAAATAAACCTTCGTTACTATTAAAGCTGTAACTTGTAGGTCAGGTGTTTAGGGACGTTCCACTCCAAATTTGTGGGTCCTGGGTTCGAATCCACGCCCCATCAAACATACTCGCCTTTTTTTTGTCGTGGGAGCATCATAATGTGATGATTAATCCTACTATTCGTTGGTAAAAGAGTAGCCCAAGATATGGCGGTGGGTGGTGTTAAACTAGCTGCCTTCCCTCTAGTTTTTCACTGGTACATTAGGGAGGGCTAGTGCAGATAACTTTCGTGTGGCTTTGCGCTAACTCAAACCAAAGAAACTTTCCAAGTGTAAAATACTTTCGTCATTTGTTTGTTGTTGCGCAAAGCCACACTGGTCTGTCCGCGCTCTGTCCATCGCAGGGAATCTACTCCGGATTAAAGCGATATATAAATCTGTACACTTATCGCTAACCCAAAGTGGGACAAGGTTCACAATCATTAACATGTAATCTTCCACCATTTAATATTTACCAACAAAATAAAACATAAAGAGGAGCGTTTCCCACTGCAGTTTTCCAAAAATAAACAAAGAAAAAAACAGTGTTAACATGAAATAAAATAATGTTGTATTATTAATTTTTCCGTAAAACCCCTAGTGGTAAATGACTTTTACTAAAGTGATAACACTTGCAATTCACTTATTTAATCCATTTGCCACCATGACAGTTGTTCTTAATGAAATTTGATGGCATTATTTCTATCCTATCCTACCAAGACTGATGACCTCAGGTATTTTGAAAAGGGCACAGAAGACAGCAGTCGTAGTATGGTTGACATGTTACCTATTTTCCTTTGTTTTTATTCATTGGTTCTTAGAATTACACTGGTGTTCCGAGAATTCATTACGAGAAACGTAGGTTATTTCCGCACGAATTTCTCTAGGGTTACCACAGATGTTACCCAGCTGCACGATAGCTCTTTTGTCTAGCTTCTCCAGCTCACAAAACAATAGGATGCAGTTCCTCCTTTACTCCTGCTGACCAACCCACAAAAATATGCACTGTAATTTCCTTAGAGGAACCAGGAAAATGGAGCAAATTACAATACACTATAGATAGTCACGTGGCTTCTTATAGCTTCTGTAAAAACCTCCGTTTGTTGCAAGTACCAAAACGAAGCCCTGTTACAATGACAGCATTACGTCCCTCGCTGGACTCTAAGCTATGGAAAGTCTACGTTAATAAAGCCAGTACAGTTAAATTAAGAACGGTTTCCATGTGGTGGTAATCTTTGTCCTGGTACGTCGAAATATCGTTTTCTTAATAACTGTATTAGAAAAACCATTAAGCCATTTAATAAAAACTAACTATAGAATCTCGCGAACAAAATAGAGCAGGAGTCACAAACTCCGAGCGCAGTCTATATTTATTATCCGCGTTAGTAACGCGATTTTCACTACAAAGTGCAAGTAACGATGCAGAGTATCACGTGACTAGCAGCGTTCACTTTCACCTTAAACGACTGTAATTCTCGTCTTGGATTGTCGCGATCTCCTGTGTGTACATTTACACTACTGAGACTTGCATTCACGTCTTTCATTGTTCTATTAAAAAACTATAAACACCGTTGGACTAAACTGACCAGCAGTCCTTTTAAAAGCGGCTAAATAAATTTGAAAACACGACTTTAGTTACAAAGCGTGTCCATAGTGTTTTTTTATACATTGTAATAACGCGTTTCTTGATGCTGTGTGCAGCATGTTGTCGAGGTTTTTCTTCCTGTGTAATCATTCATTAAATCATGTGGTTCCACATAAGCTGGTTAATGCGTATAGTGTAGCAGATAACCCTCCTTGGAACCTATTTAACACACCATATTTTACGAGGTTCACATATGGCTTTATCCTAAACATAAGTGCAAAACAAACGGTTTTTGAATTCTTTCAATAGCCTTGTAACACAATTCTCACCTTACCTATACGACAACAAGAAAATATAAGAGAAACCTAAAGTAACGGGGGCGTAGATCCTGGGGTGAGGATGGAGGGTATCAAGACACCCTTGTTGGTAGTCTCGTTTATAGTATAACATACTAAGCTTCTGTATTTACATATAAATTCAAAAATGAGGAACAAACTATTTAAGAGCGAGAAATAATATTAAAGTTTCGATATTTTTTTCAGGCGTAAGGACGCCTGTTGTTTCTTCAGACGAGCCCGACATTGCCAGGTGGTTAAGGGACTTGACTCGTAATCTGAGGGTTGCGAGATCGAATCCCCGTCACACCAAACCATGCCCACCCTTTTAGCCGTGGAGGCATTATAAAAGAGTTGGTAAAAGAGTAGCCCAAGAGTTGGCGGTGGGTGGTGATGACTAGCTGCCTTCCCTCTAGTCTTTCACTGCTAAATTAGGGACGGCTAGCGCAGATAGCCCTCGTGTAGCTTTGTGCGAAGTTCAAAAACAAAACAATTTTTCAGACGTAAAGACGAAGAACCTTTATTTAATTTTATTAAAAAGTAAGTGTAGTGAAAAGTTGATTTATTATCCTAATCTTTTCCCAAGTAATTCATTCCTTTCCGCTAAGGAACCCAACCGTAATGACAGATATCGGATTTTTCGGATGTTCTACGTGATTTAGGCGCTTTGGCAATTGTGACACTATTTCTTGATGTTTTATACCTAGTAAAATAACAGTTGGAAAAGTGAGAAGGAATAGTTACCATGGAGACCTTGGTTGGTCGTTGTCGACTGCATGACGCTTCTATTCAGCAGTGTATTGAGAAGCCAATTGTTCATTTAGCATTACGTAGTCAACTCGAACCAAGTTATTGCACAACGTTCATTCCACAGTTCCTAGTTTCCATATAATTCACGGCTTCTTCCATATCTATTTACTATGAATAGTCTTTAATTTTTACAACACCTCCAGACGTTATCATCTCCATAACGATACTGCACATTATTTTCGTTGCACAAAAAAAATATCTGATATTTTTACGCACGTTGGCGGCCATTTTGTTTTCCGCGATTTTTACTTTAAAAAGTGGCATTTGTCAAATGTCGAACACAGATTATCTTTCATTCAACGCTTTAAAACTATGCTAAAAATATATGTTGAGTAATATACTTAACAGATGCCAAACCTCGATAAGGTAAGCACAAATTTGTCAACTGAGAATAAACTGAAATCAACTCCCAGTTTGTGTGCGCCACTTATATTAACTCCTTGTATACAGTGTAAAAACCAATTTAATATCTGATGCTGTTTAAACATTGGACACAGTTGAAACTGAAAGACCGCAACTAACAACAGTCAACACCGAAACATCATTTGCAAATCACTTCACTGACAAACCAGACGTTTCTAAACTAATCAGTCACGAAAAATTACTCTGCGCTCTCAGCCCTAAATAAAAACAATGGAATTTTCTCTTCACTCCTAGCCTTAAATAAAAACAATGGATTTTTCTCTTCACTCTTAGCCCTAAATAGAGACGACAAATTACTCTGCACTCTCAGCTGTAAATAAACACAATGGATTTTTCTCTTCACTTTTAGCCCTAAATAGAGACGACAAATTACTCTGCACTCTCAGTCCTAAATAGAGACGAGAAATTACTCTGCACTCTCAGCTGTAAATAAACACAATGGAATTTTCTCTTCACTCTTAGCCCTAAATAGAGACGCCATAGTACTTTTCACTCTTAGCCCTAAATAGAGACGACAAATTACTCTGCACTCTCAGCCCTAAATAGAGACGAGAAATTACTCTGCACTCTCAGCTGTAAGTATACACAATGGAATTTTCTCTTCACTTTTAGCCCTAAATGGAGACGCCATTGTACTCTTCACTCTTAGCCCTAAATAGAGACGAGAAATTACTCTGCACTCATAATCCTAAAACAAAAACAAGACGAAATTACAATAAACAAAAATACAAACGAAATATTACACTTTTAGTCCTAAATAGAGACGACAAAGTACTCTGCACTCTTAGCCCTAAATAGAGAGACAATGGAAGTTATTTCCTTTTGTTTTTCTAAATAACCGGAGACGAGATATTACTCTGCACTCTTAACTCTAAATAGACAAGAAAAATTACTCTACAGTCTTTATCTAAAATAGTCAGTGAGAGAAAAACTGTTGAAGTCGCACTCATCATTTTCAACTAGTTTTTTATCACCTCCTGGTTCTTTCGATTCTGAAAGGAAAACGATAAATGTTTATAAGTTTCGCCCCTTGTCATTTCTTTCATTTGAGGCTACACTGCTGCAGACAGACATAAGTAACAAACTCTTGTGTTGTTCAGTTAAAGAATACGCAACGAAATTACCGAACAATGACGTCACACAACGTCAAATGTATGTTGCTCTGTCGAGCATCACTTCCGGTGGACCCTGTTGGAGGTCTTTTGAAAGAGACCGTCGGGAACGACTGTTGTTGAAGATAAGTAAGTGAGACGTTATTCGGAAAGGTAACGGTGCTAAATTAACGCTGTTATTAAAACGACACGAATAACCCATTAACACAGTGCAGAGGTTGCTATCAGTGGCGTAGCTAGGGGGGGCAAGGGGGTTCATCTGTCCCCGGGTGCAGCATCGGGTGTGGGGTGGGGCGCCAAATTGATGTGACATAATTAGGAATGAATTTCAGAATGAAATGTTTTCCTCTCTTAACCAATTAATGTCCAGTGACCCATATATGGCTTTCTTTTAGACATAAAGGAACTGGTGTCCACAACTAATGAGAATAGCTAGAAACAGGGATGCATTTTTATGGGAAGCTCTTATGATACAGGCTTGGATGGCTTGGAGATGTTCAGTGAAATAATGGACTGCCGAATGCTACTCAAGACAAGGGCTAATGTTAAGCTTTCGACACCAGAGGACCTGCTTCGCTTCATTGTGCAGCATGGGGATGATGTATTTCCAAATCTGAGAGTTGGTCTGCAGATCTTACTGACTGCTGCAACATCTATTGCCAGTTGTGAAGGTCTTTTAGTAAGTTAAAACTTATCCTGTCTTACCTGAGATCATCCATGGGACAGGAAAGATTGTCAGCCTTGGCTTTGCTGAGTGTGGAGCGAGAGGTTACCGACAGCATACATTTAGAGGAACTAATCGATAAATTTGCAGCAGCAAAGGCAAGAAGAATTTCTCTTTGACGTTACATAATTACAACCAAAGCATGATATCAAACTATTTATCTTACTTTATGTTAACTTTCCAGGTTACTATATCCAAAGTAATGTTTTAAGTTTTCGCAATGTTATATTTGACTATTATTTTAGTATAAAATAATTCTACATTAATTTTTTATATACATTCTTGTTTCTGATTCTGTCCTTCCCTGTTATTCAATTATATCTTCAAAATACCATTGTTACCTCAATTATTTCACTTGTTTCATCTCCTTCATACCCTAAAAATACGCCAGGAGATGCAGGTTTTCATGTTCTAAAACTCATAAATTTCCGGGAAAGCATAACGGATCCCTTTATGGCTTACATTTTGTCACGAGGGGACGCGAAAACTGACTTTGTCCCCAGAATCTGAAAACCCTAGTTACGCCTCTGGGCAACGATTCTTGAAGAGTAAACTTCGCGAAGCCCCACTGACAACTAACTAATCTGTCGGGTTTATTATTATCTGAAACATTAAACAAAAACTATAACCCAGTGGCACTTAAATTTTAAGAAATTAAGCTCAATATAACAGTACGAGTATAGGACCTGAACAATTCAACGTGCAAAAAGTCTGACTAGGGCATTCCCGACTACAAAATCTGTCCAGATTTTTACACCATTAAAGGGCGTTGTAATTTCGAAATTCAGATGTCCATTATGGTTAAAACACACCACACACAATAAGTATGAATCGGCCAATTCAAAATTTGTCCAGATTTTTACACCATTAAAGGGCGTTGTAATTTTGAAATTCAGATGTCCATTATGGTTAAAACACATCACACACAATAAGTATGAATCGGCCAATAAATTCAAAATCTGTCCAGATTTTTACACCATTAAAGGGCGTTGTAATTTTGAAATTCAGATGTCCATTATGGTTAAAACACATCACACACAATAAGTATAAATCGGCCAATAAATTCAAAATCTGTCCAGATTTTACACCATTAAAGGGCGTTGTAATTTTGAAATTCAGATGTCCATTATGGTTAAAACACATCACACACAATAAGTATAAATCGGCCAATAAATTCAAAATCTGTCCAGATTTTACACCATTAAAGGGCGTTGTAATTTTGAAATTCAGATGTCCATTATGGTTAAAACACATCACACACATAAGTATAAATCGGCCAATAAATTCAAAATCTGTCCAGATTTTACACCATTAAAGGGCGTTGTAATTTTGAAATTCAGATGTCCATTATGGTTAAAACACATCACACACAATAAGTATAAATCGGCCAATAAATTCAAAATCTGTCCAGATTTTTACACCATTAAAGGGCGTTGTAATTTTGAAATTCAGATGTCCATTATGGTTAAAACACATCACACACAAGAAGTATGAATCGGCCAATAAATTCAAAATCTGTCCAGATTTTTACACCATTAAAGGGCGTTGTAATTTTGAAATTCAGATGTCCATTATGGTTAAAACACATCACACACAATAAGTATAAATCGGCCAATAAATTCAAAATCTGTCCAGATTTTTACACCATTAAAGGGCGTTGTAATTTTGAAATTCAGATGTCCATTATGGTTAAAACACATCACACACAATAAGTATAAATCGGCCAATAAATTCAAACTTCTCAAGCAACCTTAACGATCTCACTTTCTAAATATATACCGATATATTTCAGTTATGAATCATTACAATTTCTTTGTCTCTGTGTCTAAAATTTCTTTCAACGACGCTGTAAAGTAAAAAAAACAACAACATTGTAAGTTTGTCAAGGTTTGTCATCCGTTTAATGTATATGATTATATTTAAACTCAACGAACAACCTAAAAACACACTGTGTTATTAACAGGGGGTGAGAGTTTAGTGATTTTACAAATTTCTGTAGCTCAGACTGGGGTAATCCAAACTGTCATATATTTTCAGTGGACCTGCTATACTGGACTTTTTCTTCAAATATCAAATTTCAAGGCAATCCATTAAAAATTAACTGAACTATAACATATCCAATTTTGACTGGATTTCTTTATTTTTTTCTTATCTTCGCACCAAACGTACGGAAACTATTTGATAGAAAAACTTACAGACTTGTTTTTTAAAACTGACACACCGACAGATCCGTACAGCCTACATTTCGAAGTGCCACCTGGAGTAAGTATGAACTACACTTGTAAAGTTATTCAACAAAAACCGCTCAAATTTATCAATTTTTTTTTTCCGCACGTCTACGCGAAATTTCACGTGAGCTATCGGTCTAACATTTTTACTACAGCCTTACCTAAGAGGAACAGCGAAACTGTTTCTAATCGTTTGTCATTCGGATTTGCTGATTTAGGGCAGCAAACAGATACGGTAAATGGATGTGCAGATGCATTAGTAGTTAGGCCAAGCAAGTTGTGTTAGCGCATGAATGGATTAACGAGATTCCCACTGTCCCTGTCTACTATCTAGCGAAACCACAGCCAAAGGAACGGGCTTGGAGAAATCAGCCGAAATGGATGTACAGATGCATTAGTAGTTAGGCCAAGCAAGTTGTGTTAGCAGTTTCTAGCTAACAAGTTTTCAAAAGAATCATATGGATGGACGGTTATCCTTGATTATTCGCTGCCAAATGTTCAGCACAGATTAATGAAATTATCCAAATTAAAGAGTGTTTAGCGTCACGTGATATTAGCTTCCAATTGTGGTATTAATGTTGCTTGACGCAGCTGGACCTATTGTGTAGGGGTCAAGGTAGGTGACAAGAAACTGTCAATCTAAACGTGTTTAGTTGATCTGAGCCAAGCGAGGACAACTGTTAGCGTATCGGGCTGCGGATCGGGGTTTCGTGACGATAGCCCCTGAATACATTCCGCTCTTGCAGCTGGAGGCGCGTTATAAAAGCGAAAGTTAATACTGTTATTTCGTTCAAAGGGTCGGACGAAGCCTCTGTGGCAGGGAGTCCTGCTGGTTCGCTCGTTTTCCTGTGGTCAGTAGTTCAAAATTAGAAACGGCTCTTCACGGATTGTTAGGGTCCTAGATATAATCAATTAGTGTGTTTTTCTTCAGCATTTATTAGAAACAATGGAATGTAAAAAATCGTGTTAAGAAAAAACCTATTGTTGAATTGTTAACACGTATCATTTTAACTTCATGAATGTTCTCTACCTCATGTCGTGGTCTGCATCATTTTCGCAGCTTCCCAACATACAATGTGAGGATTAAAATCCTAACACACTGTGCTGGTATTGGACAGTTCGTAGCTTTAAGGTGCAACCAAAGATAAATCTAATTAATCACTAGATGGCTCTGCAATATGATAAAAAAACAGTTTAACGCTGAAACCCACAACACCGGTAGTATCACCAACCACTGAACAACCCACAACACTGGTAGTATCATTAACCACTGAACAAGCCACAACACCGGTAGTATCGCCAACCACTGAACAAGCCACAACACCGGTAGTATCACCAACCACTGAACAAGCCACAACACCGGTAGTATCACCAACCACTGAACAAGCCACAACACCGGTAGTATCACCAACCACTGAACAAGCCACAACACCGGTAGTATCACCAACCACTGAACAAGCCACAACACCGGTAGTATCACCAACCACTGAACAAGCCACAACACCGGTAGTATCACCAACCACTGAACAAGCCACAACACCGGTAGTATCACCAACCACTGAACAAGCCACAACACCGGTAGTATCACCAACCACTGAACAACCCACAACACCGGTAGTATCACCAACCACTGAACAACCCACAACACCGGTAGTATCACCAACCACTGAACAACCCACAACACAGGTAGTATCACCAACCACTGAACAACCCACAACACCGGTAGTATCACCAACCACTGAACAACCCACAACACAGGTAGTATCACCAACCACTGAACAAGCTACAACACCAGTAGTATCACCAACCACTGAACAACCCATAACACAGGTAGTATCACCAACCACTGAACAAGCCACAACACCGGTAGTATCACCAACCACTGAACAGCCCACAACACAGGTAGTATCACCAACCACTGAACAAGCCACAACACAGGTAGTATCACCAACCACTGAACAACCCACAACACCGGTAGTATCACCAACCACTGAACCCACAACACAGGTAGTATCACCAACCACTGAACAACCCACAACACCGGTAGTATCACCAACCACTGAACAACCCATAACACAGGTAGTATCACCAACCACTAAACAACCCATAACACAGGTAGTATCACCAACCACTGAACAAGCTACAACACCGGTAGTATCACCAACCACTGAACAACCCACAACACAGGTAGTATCACCAACCACTGAACAACCCATAACACAGGTAGTATCACCAACCACTGAACAAGCTACAACACCGGTAGTATCACCAACCACTGAACAACCCACAACACAGATAGTATCACCAACCACTGAACAAGCCACAACACAGGTATTATCACCAACCACTGAACAAGCCACAACACCGGTAGTATCACCAACCACTGAACAAGCCACAACACCGGTAGTATCACCAACCACTGAACAACCCACAACACCGGTAGTATCACCAACCACTGAACAACCCACAACACCGGTAGTATCACCAACCACTGAACAACCCACAACACAGGTAGTATCACCAACCACTGAACAACCCACAACACCGGTAGTATCACCAACCACTGAACAACCCATAACACAGGTAGTATCACCAACCACTGAACAAGCCACAACACCGGTAGTATCACCAACCACTGAACAGCCCACAACACAGGTATTATCACCAACCACTGAACAAGCCACAACACAGGTAGTATCACCAACCACTGAACAAGCCACAACACCGGTAGTATCACCAACCACTGAACAACCCATAACACAGGTAGTATCACCAACCACTGAACAAGCCACAACACAGGTAGTATCACCAACCACTGAACAGCCCACAACACAGGTAGTATCACCAACCACTGAACAGCCCACAACACAGGTAGTATCACCAACCACTGAACAAGCCACAACACAGGTAGTATCACCAACCACTGAACAAGCCACAACACCGGTAGTATCACCAACCACTGAACAGCCCACAACACAGGTAGTATCACCAACCACTGAACAAGCCACAACACCGGTAGTATCATTAACCACTGAACAAGCCACAACACCGGTAGTATCATTAACCACTGAACAAGCCACAACACTGGTGGTATCATTAACCACTGAACAACCCACAACACAGGTAGTATCACCAGCCACTGAACAAGCCACAACACCGGTAGTATCACCAACCAGTATATATCACACAACACCAGTGATGTACAGCCAGGTATTTGTAAAAATCTAAAAGAACAGAACGTGACCTTGGCTCATCACTTTCTTCAACATTATGACACAGAACAGAACGTGACCTTGAATCATTACTTTCCACAACATTATGACACAGAACGTGGCCTTGAATCATTACTTTCTTCAACATTATGACACAGAACAGAACGTGACCTTCAATCATTACTTTCCCCAACATTATGACACAGAACAGAACGTGGCCTTGAATCATTACTTTCTTCAACATTATGACACAGAACAGAACGTGACCTTCAATCATTACTTTCCCCAACATTATGACACAGAACAGAACGTGGCCTTGAATCATTACTTTCTTCAACATTATGACACAGAACAGAACGTGGCCTTGAATCATTACTTTCTTCAACATTATGACACAGAACAGAACGTGGCCTTGAATCATTACTTTCTTCAACATTATGACACAGAACAGAACGTGACCTTCAATCATTACTTTCCCTAACATTATGACACAGAACAGAACGTGGCCTTGAATCATTACTTTCTTCAACATTATGACACAGAACAGAACGTGACCTTCAATCATTACTTTCCCCAACATTATGAAACAGAACGTGACCTTGGGTCATTATTTTCCCAAACATTATGACACAGAAGAGAACGTGACTTTGGGTCATTATTTTCCCAAACATTATGACACAGAACAGAACGTGGCCTTGAATCATTACTTTCCCCAACATTATGACACAGAACAGAACGTGACCTTGGGTCATTATTTTCCCAAACATTATGACAAAGAACGTGGCCTTGAATCATTACTTTCTTCAACATTATGACACAGAACAGAACGTGGCCTTGAATCATTACTTTCCCCAACATTATGACACAGAACAGAACGTGGCCTTGAATCATTACTTTCCCCAACATTATGACACAGAACAGAACGTGGCCTTGAATCATTACTTTCTTCAACATTATGACACAGACCAGAACGTGACCTTCAATCATTACTTTCCCCAACATTATGAAACAGAACGTGACCTTGGGTCATTATTTTCCCAAACATTATGACACAGAACAGAACGTGACTTTGGGTCATTATTTTCCCAAACATTATGACACCGAACAGAACGTGACCTTGGGTCATTATTTTCCCAAACATTATGACACAGAACGTGACCTTGAATCATTACTTTCCCCAACATTATGACACAGAACGTGACCTTGGGTCATTATTTTCCCAAACATTATGACACAGAACGTGACCTTGGGTCATTATTTTCCCAAACATTATGACACAGAACGTGACCTTGGGTCATTATTTTCCCAATCATTATGACACAGAACAGAACGTGACTTTGGGTCATTATTTTCCCAAACATTATGACACAGAACAGAACGTGGCCTTGAATCATTACTTTCCCCAACATTATGACACAGAACAGAACGTGACCTTGGGTCATTATTTTCCCCAACATTATGACACAGAACGTGACCTTGGGTCATTATTTTCCCAAACATTATGACACAGAACGTGACCTTCAATCATTACTTTCCCCAACACTATGACACAGAACGTGACCTTGGGTCATTATTTTCACAAACATTATGATGAGGTTACCATACAATTTTTCCAACATTTTGTAAACCGTTTAAGTCGCCACTTGTATAAAACTACCACTACAAACACATCAATATTAATGCTCGAAAATCTAAAACAAAACAAACAAAGTTAAAAAAAATTGAAGGTTGTCTTACCTGATTCTGTATCATTTGCCCGTGAGGAGGGGGAGGCTGGGAATGAGGGGACGGTTGTGACACAGGTTGATGTGGCGTGGAGGGCCTCATGTGAGAGTTCTGTATGGATAGGGGTGAAATAACGCAATGAAGTTAAATACAAATCACATACAAAACCTATTGACACTATATACTTCAATAATCGGTCACTCAGACTCAAACAGTACAGTACCTTGCTGTACAGTGTACACTTTAATAAACGGTCAGTCAGGTTCAAACGGTACCTTGATGTACAGTATACACTTTAATAAACGGTCACTCAGATTTAAACCGAACCTTGCTGTACAGTGTACACTTTAATAAATGGTCAGTCAGGTTCAAACGGTACCTTGCTGTACAGTATACACTTTAATAAACGGTCACTCAGATTTAAACGGTACCTTGCTGTACAGTATACACTTTAATAAACGGTCAGTCAGGTTTAAACGGTACCTCGATGCTAACTAGTAAACAGTTACTCATTCTGTTTCCCCACCATTTGAAATGAAGAGTACATTTCATACAAAAAAAAAACATTTCTTGAGAGAAATGATTATTATTCTCAGCATATTTTATTTTTCAGTAAAATTATACCCACAGGATATATTTTATTTTTCAGTAAAATTATACCCACAGGATATATTTTATTTCACAGTAGGATTATCCCCACAGGATATATTTTATTTCACAGTAGAATTATCCTCACAGAATATATTTTATTTCACAGCAGGATTATCCCCACAGGATATATTTTATTTCACAGTAGAATTATCCCCACAGAATATATTTTATTTCACAATAGAATTATCCCCACAGGATATATCTTATTTCACAGTAAATTATCCCAACAGGATATATTTTATTTCACAGTAAAATTATCCCAACAAGATATATTTTATTTCACAGTAGAATTATCCTCACAGGATATATTTTATTTCACAGTAGAAGTATCCTCACAGAATATATTTTATTTCACAGTAGAATTATCCTCACAGAATATATTTTATTTCACAGTAGGATTATCCCCACAGGATATATTTTATTTCACAGTAGAATTATCCCCACAGAATATATTTTATTTCACAATAGAATTATCCCCACAGGATATATCTTATTTCACAGTAAATTATCCCAACAGGATATATTTTATTTCACAGTAAAATTATCCCAACAAGATATATTTTATTTCACAGTAGAATTATCCTCACAGAATATATTTTATTTCACAGTAGGATTATCCCCACAGGATATATTTTATTTCACAGTAGAATTATCCCCACAGAATATATTTTATTTCACAATAGAATTATCCCCACAGGATATATCTTATTTCACAGTAAATTATCCCAACAGGATATATTTTATTTCACAGTAAAATTATCCCAACAAGATATATTTTATTTCACAGTAGAATTATCCTCACAGGATATATTTTATTTCATGGTAGAAATATCCCCACAAAATATCTGTTGCAGTTTTATCCTGTAAATTTTTATTTCTTCCCTTAAACACAACTTCAACGCAAAACATTTTGATCAGTTATGCTGGTGAGTGTTAACACTTGTGTGTTTTTGTTATAGCAAAGCCACATCGGACTATCTGCTGTGTCTACCGAGGGGAATCCAACCTTTGATTTTAGCGTTGTAAATCCGAAGACTTACCGAGGCACAAATGCAAACAATAATGATCCCTGAAAAACAAAAAAAATTTAAGACTTAAATTTTTAGGCAAATAACTTTGTTCTGCCATTAGAATATAGTTCTTTATTACACTACTAGATGCCTCTAAAGTAATGTGTCTTGCTTTTCACTTATTACCTAACGTTTTTGTGTCACACACACTTCCGGTATACATACATCTTATTACTTAAACGTGTCTCATAAAATAGTTTGTGCGATCCGTTTACTGGAGATCAGTTACTTAGTTTAAATATTTCTATTCAGATTTACATGTTTCGATGAAACTGAAGTTTATGGAAAGCCAGTGGTGTTCAAGTCCTACAGTTTAAAATATTTCTTACCGATGAAAACACCAAACTCAAAACACAAAAAAACTGTTCGATGGCGCCGAGACCTCATGGTCATTTTGTATTCAAAAAATAATTACTTTACAGAGTTTTTTTACACAATTCATGTGTAATTAATTTTGACTTTAATAACAGGATAAATTAAATACTGAGCCCTATTACCTACATATGAATCTTAAAGTTACCTTTGAGGACCTAATCATTTGTATAGTGTAAAACCGTTGTGAAGACTTCACAACAACTGTCGATTTGAACTGAAACTAACCGTAATCGGGCGAAATTAGCTCAAAAAGTTTTAAAAGGTCAAAATTCTATGTTTCTCTTTAATTTCTTAAGTAAAATTACCAACAGGCTGGACTTAGTCTTTCATATATGTAACTAATATCGTATACAACTTACTATGAGGGTAAGTTTATGAAACATATGTTTCGGGAAAACTAAAACTGGAAAACAAACGTTAAAACAACAATATCAAATTAATCTAAACATCGTTCCTTTAAGAATACTATTTTGTTCAAACTTTGGCATTACTGAAGTTATGTTCGTTTTTAAAGAGAAAAACGCACAGAAGACATTTGAAGTACACATTAATAATTTCTCCTTCCACTGTAGGCTACATATTCGCTGACTGATTTATACGTGGCGCCATCTTTCGTTGTCATGTATTACTGAATTTATATTCTAAAACATGAAAAAAATCAAATATGAACACATTTATTTACTTTAAAAAATAACAAAATGTTAAAAAGTTTTAAACTATTTGTACTTGAAAATAAAATAGATTATCAAGTAATGTAAGCAACTAAAACCTAAAAAACAAACTTAGAACCATTTGAAATTTGAATCCTTTATATAATAGTGTATCCTTTGTTTTTTTGTTTTTGTTTTTTTATTTCGCGCAAAAACTAATCGAGGGCTATCTGCGCTAGCCGTCCCTAATTTAGACTAGAGAGAAGGCAGCTAGTCATCACCACCCACTGCCAACTCTTGAGCTACTCTTTTACCAACGAATAATGGGATTGACCGGAACATTATAACGCTTCCACGGCTGAAAGGGCGAGCATGTTTCGAATGACAGAAATTCGAACCCGCTACCCTCAGATTATGAATCGAGCGTCTGATGGATAGTGTTAGATATACAAGACTGTTTTAAATGTAATGTTAGAATCATGATTTACATAATTTATATAGTGTGAGTTTTAAATGAAGTTAAGTTACTTTCAGTATGTTTGACGTGATCCGCAGGTTGCGAGTTGAGCGCCCTAACCACCTAGTGATAGTCATGTCAGGTCAACTACTAATGTAAATAATTTTCCTGTAAGCCCACTATGCGCTAATCGCTCCTAATTCTCAACTGTTTGTTTGAAGTTAGTACAGAACTACACAATGACCTATCTGTGCTCTGCTCTCCACGAGTATAGAAACCCGATTTCTAACATTTTAAGTCCGTAGACATATACTGATGGCGTCACTGGGGAGCAATATTGAGCTGGTAGACTAAAAAAACAACACCAAATCAACAGAATTGAACGTTTAGTCTAATCAAATGGTAGAGTTTAACTATCAGTGTTTATAACTCACTCACGCACCCAAACTGCGAAACGTGATACTGCAGCAACGAGACACGAACCATGGGTTATCGCATTCACAGTACAGCATACTAACCATTAAACCGCGCTCGACCAATATGTGAATAAGTAATAATGAAAAATGAAAATTATAGATAGCAAATTTGGAAATAATTAGTGTTATTACATTTGAACTTTAAAACGTATACCAATAACACAGGAACACAGGATTACATAATGAACACAAATGTGTTTGGTTGAATGTAAGCAAACTAAATGCGAATAGTTTATTCAACACTGAAACAAGCGAGTAACACATTTCTAAAGATGAGTGATAACGCATCTTATAAAACATTCGGATTTATTTTTCTATTGGTAAAAACATTACTTAATAGAAAAAATACATACAAATACGTAACATATGATTAAAAAATTTGTGTATTTTATAGCAAAACGATTTTGGAGTCTCACCACATAGTCATAGTCCATACTGTCTCATCTAATTATGCGCTGTCAACAGCATAATTTCCACTGCAAAAGGCTTTATATAAGATTGTCATGTTCAAAGTACACCACCCTTGCCTGAATGTTTCCCATAAACCATTTACATGAGGACGACGGTTTCTCAGTGTCCATTTCAAAAGTTCGATCGCAAGGAAAACCATAGGCGATGCATCAAGCGACTTGACCAGTATGTCTTTGTGTGGAATAATACGAATGTCCCGTTTCATTCTCCATTTGTTAGAGGCACGAAACGGTTGAATAAATATATCGTGGAAGTGGCTTGTGTACACGAGATTAAGTAACTCTTCCAAACCAAGATATGGGGCACTGGGGCATGAACAGTTTCACCTCCACTGATCTTTGGGTTACAAGGTGCCACAACTTGATAACAACTGTTGGAATACAAACTGTTATAGGTCTCTTTCTTGACGGGTCTGGTTTCCAAAGTTGGTTGATATCTTTGTTTCACAATTTATCCATGTTTAGTATTCCAAAGCCTTGATATGAACACAGCTTTATGACCTAGGTGTATTGATATGTTGTATCGGAAATGGCTGTCGCATATCTTTCCCAAAAGATTTTCAGTTTTATGTGACATCACACTATCCACGTAAAAGTCAAACAATGTAGTTCTGATTCATCCATTTCACCGCGATTTTATATAAGCTGTGGTTATCACGTGACTTATCTCCATATTAAAATCGTTTTAGATCTTAGATTCAATATCATTAAGATAAAAACTGGTACTCGCTATAATAGCTGCAGTATAGTAAAAGCTGCCACAACTGTTGTTTTGTTGAAGTTTCTTTCCGTTATCAGTTAGTTAGTTAGTTTTGGAATTTCGCACAAAGCTACTCGAGGGCTATCTGTGCTAGCCGTCCCTAATTTAGCAGTGTAAGACTAGAGGGAAGGCAGCTAGTCATCATCACCCACCGCCAACTCTTGGGCTACTCTTTTACCAACGAATAGTGGGATTGACCGTAACATTATAACGCCCCCACGGCTGGGAGGGCGAGCATGTTTGGCGCGACGCGGGCACGAACCCGCGACCCTCGGATTACGAGTCGCACGCCTTACGCGCTAGGCCATGCCCTTTCCGTTATCAACAAATCACTCTTTTGACTCCCCACATTATGTTTGTTTAATTATATAAGATATCCAAATCTTAAATGATCTCACAAAACCTGAGTCTCCATAAAATGTTCCTCACGAATGTAGGATAATAGAAGTGAAACCACTAATTATGGCATACGGTGGATGAGCAGCTTAAATCACAACACGTGAAATGTAAATCAAACCATGTCTTATTTTGACAGGGTTAACGTCTTTACCAAGTCTGTAACAACGATGTTAAATTTTAAGCCAAGTATTTAGAAAATATAATTTGGAATATTGTGAGTAGCAGAATGGCATAATTTTATCAAACTTTCACATTGCGTTATACTGTCATTGATATTTATAAACTAAACTGGTTCTCCAAATATTCAAAGTGAGAGCATTATCTCAAAAAGTAAACTGTGTTTTCAGGCTATCTGAAGTGAGTATTAGATAACCAGACAAAACTGGGTCCTCCGGCTGTCTAAAATGAATATTAGGTCACCAGACTAAACTGGATCCTCCGGCCGTCTAAAATGAGTAAGAGATAACCAAACGGAACTGAGTCATCTAGTCGTCTAAAGTGACTATTAGGTTTCCAGACTAAACTGGGTCCTCTGGTCGTCTAACGTGACTATTAAGTCACCAGACTATCTGAGTCCTCTGGTCGTCTAAAGTGACTATTAGGTTCCCAGATTAAACTGGGTCCTCCGATTGTCTAGAGTGACTATTAGGTTCCCAGATTAAACTGGGTCCTCCGATTGTCTAGAGTGACTATTAGGTCACCAGACTAAACATCTATTACATAATCTGTTCATTGTTAGTAACTTCATATAAAAATAACAATAATAATCTTTCCTGGGAATGACTGAACACTCCTTTGTATGTTATGCAATCAGTGATAGGGTCAGTTGAAACCTAGTTTCTATGGTACATTACAAGAGAAACTGATACTAGTTTCGTTTGTATATGTAACGACGGAGAGATTGTGCAGTATTATCTAAAAGGTACGTAACGAGGGACAAACCGTTAAATATTGTCAGAATGGTACGTAACGAGGGACAAACCGTGAAATATTGTCAGAATGGTGCGTAACGAGGGACACACCGTGAAAAAATGTCAGAATGGTACGTAACGAGGGACAAACCGTGAAATATTGTCAGAATGGTACGTAACGAGGGACAAACCGTGAAATATTGTCAGAATGGTACGCAACGAGGAACAAAACGTGAAATATTGTCAGAATGGTACGTAACGAGGGACAAAACGTGAAATATTGTCAGAATGGTATGCAACGAGGGACAAAACGTGAATTATTGTCAGAATGGTATGCAACGAGGGACAAAACGTGAAATATTGTCAGAATGGTACGTAACGAGGGACAAAACGTGAAATATTGTCAGAATGGTACGTAACGAGGGACAAACCGTGAAATATTGTCAGAATGGTACGCAACGAGGAACAAAACGTGAAATATTGTCGGAATGGTACGTAACGAGGGACAAAACGTGAAATATTGTCAGAATGGTACGTAACGAGGGACAAAACGTGAAATATTGTCGGAATGGTATGCAACGAGGGACAAAACGTGAAATATTGTCAGAATGGTACGTAACGAGGGACAAAACGTGAAATATTGTCAGAATGGTATGCAACGAGGGACAAAACGTGAAATATTGTCAGAATGGTACGTAACGAGGGACAAAACGTGAAATATTGTCAGAATGGTACGTAACGAGGGACAAAACGTGAAATATTGTCGGAATGGTACGTAACGAGGGACAAAACGTGAAATATTGTCAGAATGGTATGCAACGAGGGACAAAACGTGAAATATTGTCAGAATGGTACGTAACGAGGGACAAAACGTGAAATATTGTCAGAATGGTACGTAACGAGGGACAAAACGTGAAATATTGTCAGAATGGTACGTAACGAGGAACAAAACGTGAAATATTGTCAGAATGGTACGTAACGAGGGACAAAACGTGAAATATTGTCAGAATGGTACGTAACGAGGGACAAAACGTGAAATATTGTCGGAATGGTACGCAACGAGGAACAAAACGTGAAATATTGTCAGAATGGTACGTAACGAGGGACAAACCGTAAAATATTGTCAGAATGGTACGTAACGAGGGACAAACCGTAAAATATTGTCAGAATGGTACGTAACGAGGGACAAACCGTAAAATATTGTCAGAATGGTACGTAACGAGAGACAAACAGTGAAATATTGTCAGAATGGTACGTAACGAAGGACAAACAGTGAAATATTGTCAGAATGGTACGTAACGAGACACAAACCATCATAAGAAATCTTTCCGAATGTATCATCAAAGTATTCACCTTTATACAAACAGACTGTGACGTAGCAGCAGATGTGTATGTTCAACATGAAACAGTGTTAGGTTTCTGCTAATATATTTATTGTACAATCAACCATTACCGTTATCAATACTTACCCTTTCATAGAACAACAAACGCTAAGCCTACTTTACTAACTTACAACTTAGGTTTTGCTGCTTTTATTGTAACGTCCACAATTTTCTTAAAGTCTCCTTCCATTCAGCATTGATATAACATTTGTATTACATATAAGTAATATTATCTACTTATATTGGTACATCCTTACACACCATGATATACACTGTAAACAAAACATTTCTAACTTTCATTTAATTTTTAATACTTACGGGGAAAAACCCTGCTGGTCCCATGGGGACACCTGGCGGCATGCCTTCGTTAGGCTGAATTTGACTTAAAGGACTCTGTACCGGCGGGTTCTGAAAAAAATTATAAATCAAAATCACGCTTAAATGTTTAAATAATACAACTCCTTCTGAGTTATCAGTGAAGGATGAATTTTTCATATATTAAAAATGTTCTTATGCACACCGACAAAGTTAACATTTCTGATATAAATGGCACGTGATTGAAGGTTTTGGTTTGTTTTTTTTACTATACAGGATGATAAAATTCATTGAACTACGCTTATCTGCTTGTGTGTGCGACCAGTTTTGTACACAGATTGTACGTAGCACGGCACTGATGTTAGATAATGGGTTGACTAATCACTAGATGACGCCACTATACAATAATAATAATTATGATAAGGATAAATCGTTTTTCTATTCTCATTTTTTTCTCTGACTGTACAAAACAGAAAGAAAGAAAACACGCAACTTTGAAAAGCGCTCCGGTTATAGGGTTTTGTATTTCTGTGTTAAACTGATGTTTTTCTTAGCTAACGTGTTTTCCTGGGACTGGATATTAATTCGTGGGAGACAGTAGTGTTGAAAATGTCGACACACCTTGACAATACTCAAGTAAACAACAGCATCATGAGTAAAATGATAACAGAATTGAATAGTGGTACAATACAGTCGTAGTGTGATGCACTAGTGAGAGGAGAAACAGGGTGACTGTTTAACATGATGGGTTGCTATAAATATTTATCTGTTTGTTTCCTGTTTCGTTTGTCTTACGTTATCTAAAAAGACACGCACATACACACACAGGATTCTCTCGTTATATGTGATTTTATTTTGAGAACGTTCGATATTTGTATTCAGCGCAAATGGTTTTCTGACGTTTGCTTTGAAGACTAAGCGATCGCAACACTCGGTTTCATATAACACCATTTCTATATTATAATTACAAAATGGCCGCTTGAAGATACTACAGTAATTAGGAGTTACCATGGTAACGAAGCAGACAATATGCAACAAGAATGTCTTGGTTGGGAAAACGATAAAATTGACAAAAATTACGCTAATATACAATTAAGATAAACAGTACTCCATTTGTAAACGGTCCGGCATGGCCAGGTGGGTTAAGGCGTTCGACTCGTACTCCGAGGGTCGCGGGTTCGAATCCCCGTCGCACCAAACATGATCGCCCTTTCAGCCGCGGGGGCGTCATAATATGATGGTCAATCCCACTATTCGTTGGTGAAAGAGTAGCCCAAGAGTTGGCGGTGGGTGGTGATGACTAGCTGCCTTTCCTCTAGTCTTACACCGCTAAATTAGGGACGGCTAGCACAGATAGCCATCGTGTAGTTTCGCGCGAAATTCAAAAACAAACAATTTGTAAACATGAAATAACATTTCACGCGATTTTGTACTGTTCCCATGCATTTTGGTTGTTATTTTTAGCAGTAGAACTTGTCCTAAAAAGTATCATTTAATAATTAATTTTATTATTTAATCTTTCGATAGTTATCTTTTACAAGACTACAGTTGTTTTTAAACTCGTCTTTAAAACTATTTAAATGTGTAATTAGTTTACATGCAAAAGTGTACATTCTAAAATTGCAGGGGCTTTGGTTTGAATTTCACGGAAAGCTACACGAGGGCTATCTGCGTTGTCCGTCCCTCATTTAGCAGAGTAAGACTAGAGGGAAGGCAGCTAGTCATCACCACCCACCGCCAACTCTTTTACCAATGAATAGTGGGATTAACCGTCACGTTATAACGCCTCCACGGCTGAAAGGGCGAGCATGTTTGATGTGACAGTGATTCGAACCCGCGACCCTTGGATTACGAGTCGAGCGCCGTAACTACCTGGCCATGCCGGGCCTTAATGTGAATTAGGTTGCTTTTTGGATTACTAAGGTGGCATGCCAATTTTGGTTTGTTTCGGTCAATTCGTTTAAGAGCAGACGCGTCTGAGGATGTAGGAAAGTTTCCCTTGGTATCGGATAGGCATCGCACCTGCACGACTTAATTAATATGTATATGAACGTCTGAAGAACGTCTGCACCTTAGTTTTTATACTCGGATCTGGATGATACTTTTAAGAAGTTCACAGTTCTATTTATAGCACGCGATTTAACCCTCAAAATGTAACCTTTCTTTATTTTTTTGGTAAGCACTCGATTCAATACACTGATTCGTCATTCACCCCTGAATACTAAAAATAGAATTTAATTTTAAAAAAGGAATGTCGCAATTGGTAAGTTGTGGTTTTCGGTTTTTCAAATATCGAGGGAGGGAGCACATCAGAAAGAAGGGCTCCGGTTTAAAATGACAAAAAGCACTGGTACAGAAACGTAAGGAAAGAGAACAAGAGAGAACAGAAAAACTGAGGAGTTATACCTACAAAGTGGTGTCACGTCTGCGCACACTCTAAATACACGAGGAGGAGAAATCGCTCCTTTAGTTTTGTTTATCCATTACGAGAAGTAGTTCGCTCATGCATTATTGATTTTCGGAGTTTTTTTTTTTTTTATTCTTTCAATGAACAGTAAACGATTAAAGGTCAGACAACAGTCACGTGAGAAGAAGATAACCACAATAGCATGTTTAGTTGCAGCAGCTTTATAAGAATCACTAAACTTGTTGTCACACTTAACCGCTTTCTGGTTGAATCATAGAACAGCGTATCCCAAACATTCTTGGTTCACGGCGTTTTAACGTCTCAGCAATTTTTACACGGTTCCACTAGGCCAGTGGTTCCCAACATTTGTTTTGGCCACCTTCACCTTTATTCTCAAATAAATAATTACTGTAAGGGATGCGAGAACATATTAAAATTTTGTTAGGGGTGCGGAGCATAAAAAAGGTTGGGAACCACTGGCCTAGGCAAAAAGAAAAACCTAACAGTTCTGTTTACTAAGTAGTTAGGTCCAAACAACTTAAAACTTAATAAGTATTTATGTCCTAACAACTTAGTAACCGTTTGAAAGAATAACACATGTAAATTTAAAGTAAAGACAATAACTTCATTTCATTTTTAAATAATGGGGTGTTGGACACTGACACTCTTATTTCTTGTTCCACATTGACTTTCGCGCGGTACTTGCTTTTTATAACAGCAGCCGCCGAAAACCCAGCTTCGCAGAGATATGACGTCACAAATGGAATTAGGATTCGCTAAGCTTTAGCACTTAGCGGTGGATATTCATCTTTCACTGATATCCAAAACTTAGTTCGTTCCAGGTTGCCATATTTTGTGTTTAAAGTATTGTCACAAGACAGCTCAGTAAGATTTTATTTTTCTGCAGAGGTAAATTCAGATGCATCCTTGGCCTTGAATGAGTTTTGGATTCATTCACACTTATTCATATCTTCTGGAAAGTCATTTTTCAAACCAGTCACCGAGCTGTATTAGGTGCTCCTCAAAAAGAAATTTTAGTTCATTGGATGTAACAAACTGTTGCAACAGGGGAAAATGGTCTTTGCTACCATGTTCATTAATTTTCCTTTTCCATAGTAGTAACTTCTTTCTGAAGGCTGAAACCTGCTCTGCGAGTTTCATAATGTACGTGTTGCTTCCCTGCAGAGAGAGATTTAGAGCATTCAGTTTTTCGAAGAGATCGCACAGGTGAGCTAATTTTGACCAAAAATCAGTATCCAAGAGGTTTTTAGCACATTCGTTTTTTCTTCTTCTTCGAGTCAAGAGTAGAGTTCCTGTCGTAATTCGAACACATGGAACAGTACATTCCCACGGGAAAGCCATCGCGAGCTATAGTATAACAAAATGCGTGCTCAGATCCCATATCCTCACACAGTTTTTAAAAAACCTTGCCTTCTGTTATAAAGTTCACCACTTTCAACACACTTTCCAGAACTAGGTTCAGTGGAGGACTCAGGTGCTTTGACGCAAGGACTTCCCTGTGGATTATGCAGTGGGTCCACAGTACATCAACAGTTTTGCTTCGTACGAGTGCTTGCAATGCTCCACAACAGCCGGACACAAAGCGACCACCATCGGTACAGATACCAACACATTTAGTCTAGACTAAGTTGTTTTCACACATAAAAGTGTCAAGGATCTCAAACAAGTCCTGAGCCTTTGTACTTGCAATGACACTTTTACAAAAGAGAAGGTCTTCCACAACTTTGTCACCATCCACGAATCGTGTATAGCAAATCAAATGAGCATCCTTGTTACTATCCGTCTAGCTGTAACCCGAATGCCTTCCCTTTCATTTTCTCAATTAGCTGATGGTCGAGGTCTTTGGCCATGTGTTGGATTCTACGACTGATACTAATGTTGGACATAGGCACCTTTGAAAGCAGTCTTCCCGCAGATTCACCAACCATAATATTCACCATATTCACTGCAGCCGGTAAAATCAGTTCTTCCGCAATGGTGTGAGGCTTTTTACATTTCGCGACTCTATGCGCCACCTTGTAGGATGCTAACAAATCATTGCTTGGTACTGATGTTTGTTTCAAAAATGTAACTTTTGTACTTTCAATTATTTCAACTTTTTGGTAAAATAATCACAAGATTTACGGTCCATGTTACGATGACTGGTCTCTAAGTGACGTTTCAGTTTACTTGGAAGCATGTACTTTGAAGCCAACAATTTTAGACATAATACACACTATGGACATTCTTCATAATTGACATCCACTGAAGTAAAACCAAAATCTAGATAGCTATGGTCATAGTTTCGATGTTTCCGTTTCTTCACAACTTTACCACTGGTTTGTGGTTCGTCATCCATTTCTTCACTCCTACACTTCTTATTAATCAAAAATCTTTACAAATTTTTGCACAAAGACTAAAAATCAACAAAATAATTCATTGAACTTCACTAGACCGCGCAGACACTTCATCACAACACCCTTCAGCTATTTTGATTACAGATGGACCCTAAGAATCGACAGGTATTTATATACAAAATCAAATAAACGAGAAAGTTCGAAGAGTCACTGGCGTAGTAAAAGTACAAGTAAAGAAAAACATACCTGAAACATTCGAGAACGCCCTCGAAATGAATGTAGTGCGATTTAATGTTAAAACTGTGAACTACCTCGAGATAGTACTTCGTGTGACGTCCGACAGATGTCAATATCGCTGCGTTTTCCTCGAAAATTTGAAATATCCCGTGATGCCCTGGGGCACCGAGGCGAACAGTTTGAGAACCATTGTCATAGGCCATAAATTTCTTTAAGACTGGTTCCCGTGTCATAAAAACAAACACACAGGTTTATAACGACAATTCCCTTAAAACAAAAGCAAAACGTACGACCTGCTCTCTAGAGACCTCAAGAACTGGTTGCCGTTAAGTGCAAAGCAACATAATGGGCTAGCTATCTGTGCTCTGTACACCACTGGTATCAAAATCCAATTTTAAGCATTGTAAGTCTAATCACTTACCGTTGAGCTATTTAATGGACGGGAGAGTTAAAAGAGATAAAATATCCTTATGAAATAACATAAAAAATAAAGACAATATTCCACACTGATGAGCTGTTATGTTACATGCCGTTCTACGAACGATACATCATATTGCTTATATGTTTGTTTAGTGTATGAGGACATTAATAACGGCAATAATTAACCATAAACAAATATTTGTATCTTTATATTACTGGTATATGAAGGGATAGCTTTTCATAGGCCTGTAAAAATAAGGCGTGACAATACAAAAATTATGCCTTCACGTTCAAAGGACCCAAATTTGAATAAATATAATAAAAACATTTAAATGCATGTGACAAGTCTGCGCTTCGGCTCTTGAAACGTCTAACGCTTTGATATCGTGTACGAAGCGTTATTTAGTTCAAAATTCAGACACACCAGATGGCAGCACAACCTATTACTCCCAAATTAGTAATAGTTTGTTTTTGAATTTCGCGCAAAGCTATACGAGGGCTATCTGCGGTAGCCGTCCCTAAATTAGCAGCGTAAGACTAGAGGGAAGGCAGCTAGTTATCACCACCCACCGCCAACCCTTGGGCTACTCTTTTACCAACGAATAGTGGGATTGACCGTCACTTTATAACGTCTCAACAGCTGAACGGGCGAGCATGTTTGATGCAACGAGGATTTGAACCCGCGACCCTCAGATTACGAGTCGAGTACCTTTACCATCTGGCCATGTCGAGCCTCTCTTACAAGTGACAAGTCATGGTGATTTATTTCAGACCAATATGCACGAGCTATTTGGCTTTCGTCTCAAACTACGCCAGCTGTTGCAGTGAGAAATTCTTCACGTTTCGCCTCTCTATAAGTTGGTGCATGTACATCACTCGCAGGCGATTGTAGTTCAATACGGAAAATTGTAACTTGCAGCAAACCATATAATTGGAATGACGCAAGACAGTCATATGGAAAACTTTTACAGAATATGTGTTGAAATGTGTTTGAAATATTTCATTATTTTCTGATTTGCCCGACAATAAAAAAAAAAAAAATCTTAACCATGTATATGTTAACTCATAACACAGAACATTAGTTGCTGGTGTTTCGTAAGTTGTATATATGGTATACAAGTGGTGAAGTCACGTTCGTGTAATATTAATTCAAAGTAACGTTTTCACTGAAGTGGTTGTTGCTGCTTCATGGAATCACTGTAATTCCAGATTTGAATCAGTTTTTATGGAGAAAACATCTGCTGAGTTGGAGAGATGGCTAGAAGTTTGTTGAATTCAGAATTTTACTACAAGCTACATGGATTATCTAGAAGGAGAACAACTGATCGGCAGCACTCACCGCTAACCTTGGGTATGTCTCTCAGACCGAATAATAGGACTTGACCGTCACTGTTGTAGTTACGACCCCAAAGTACTGACTTTCAGCAGCAACAGGGCGTTAAACCAAGAATCCTCGGTTTCTTGGTCGGGGAGCGCTAAGCTTCAGGTTATATCCGGGTCCAAAGACGTTTAAGAGCCTTCATAGGTGTCAAGTCTGTGTATTGTCATGTTAATGGTGCCTGGAGATATGCTTAGCTTCATCTTAATGAGGTCGTTTTGGCAAACACTAGCTTTTATGCATAATGTTATAAAATCTCTTGTTTCTTTCAACGAAGGGTGTGCAATATAATTTTCCTAACTATAAGTATATATAATGGATGTATAATGGTATTGCGTAGTCAACCAGTTCGTCATGAATCAAATGCGGGCACTGATTATGCATCCAAGCTACAATAATAATGTGTTTGTGTGTATTTTCTTATAACAAAGCCACATCGGGCTATCTGCTGAGCCCACCGAGAGTAATCGAACCTCTGATTTTAGCGTTGTGAATCCGTAGACTTACCGCTGTACTAGCGGGTGACTACAATAATACGTCACTCTATTAGATTCACAAATAATTCATATAAAGTTTAGCTCTGGGGTGAATCCAGAGAAGATCTGAGAGAACTGGTGGGCTTTGTTAGACCTGATAACGAAGATGAAATTATTTCAAGAGGTTTCAACACTCTCACCTATGTCCCCTCACCAACAAAACCCCTGTAACACTCTCACCTATGTCCCCTCACCAACAAAACCCCTGTATCCGTCCTTGTCGCTACACTGCCATATCAAGGACTAAGTTCATATTTGAGGAAGAGTTTCCTGTGAGTCAGCGGCAAGTCCTAAACGCTAAAATCCGAGGCTCGATTCTCCGCGGTGTGGTTTTATGCTAAAACAAACGAACAGTTTTAAGAAAAATGAACGTGAACAACTTAATCAAGTGCGAAAACATCATGTCGAAACGCAACAAAGAACAAACATTCAGATCATAATAAGGAAGGAATGTTTGTTTGTTTAGAATTATGCACAAAGTTACACAATGGGCTATCTGCGGGTATCGAAGCCCGGTTTTCAGCGGTATAACTCAACACTGCATAGCAGAATCAACAATATAATAATGAGCGTTATTTCTGTGATAAGTAAACAGACTGTGATTAGAAAGTACATTGTTAACCATAACAAACTATCACAATGTAACGTTCTTTCGTTGAGAGGGCTCAGTGCACGCAAAAAGTTACTTCATTTGTTCCCTAACGTTCCTACAAGTTTCCTTCATGTTTTACACTATTGTAACTTGTGTGAATAATGAAATACCGCACTAACCTCCCTACGAGTGACGTTAAAAAACAAAACAACTCGTACAATTTCATGGCTTATCGATCAGATATTTCACAGAATAACGGAAACACTCGTTCATTATTCACCATGAGCTTATAAAAACGCAATACTGAATATAACCTATTCACAGCTTTATTGTTTTGTCGTCTGTTAAAACTTACCGAACTTGCTAAATTTTCTGAAATGAAGTTCAGAAGTTTCTAGGCCTATTTCGCAGATCTTAACGTCAAGCGCCCTCTAGTTAACATTAGAATTAAAGCGTTTAATTTGTAACTTTTAACAAATATTTAATAAAGTTAGGAGATGAAACTACCAGACACTGCTTATCGTTAGAAGCGGTAAATTTAAGATAAGTACTTTGATACTACGTCACTAAACTGGTACCACGCGGGATGCGACTAAACCGGTATCGCGTATCAAGCAGACGTTGACAAAAGCCAGACAAAGCTACTCAGAGAATCTTACTAAATATCTAAAATTTCGCAGATGTATTTTTACCTGTATTCGGGAAAAACAGTGGACAAAGAAATAGACGTCTGTGCACAACATCACGACGAAAATGTACGTTAGTATTAAAACGACTGACGTCACAGTATAAGTTTTGATCAAACACTTTGATCAATATACCTTTTTCTTCTTTTTATATTAAATATACCAAATTCAACGCCAACTTCACTCAGCCTTCATAGTTTCTTCTTCCGCCAGAGATCACGAAAAAAGTTAGGATGGCGTGGTTACTATTAATGTTACCATAGCAACGAATCAGGTGCAGAGAAATTGCGAGCAGCTCACTAAGCCAGGCTGTGGTTTTGTCAGCCTTGTCCCTTGCCTCACGTGCTCTTTAACAGCCACAATACTGTGTTATAAAGGATTATTTAGAGAGAGAGAGAGAGAGAAGAAAACGAGCTTCGTAGATATAATTAAAGTAGAGAGAACGTTTATTCTTCGAGTTTCAAACTTTTCGAATAAATGCTTTTATTGATAGAGATATGAAACACGTAATATAACTAAATCTCAAGCAGTAATACACTCGTGTTTTGCAAACTTTAAAAAGCAGTTCGTCTCCAGTAGAACAGACGTAGTGCACAATTTATGAAGATTTGAATGTTTCGTAGAAGACACGAGGTCCCGTAGAAGAACTTGTGTTTTGTACTTGTGTCTGAGCTGCTAAGTTTATCTCTTACCATATGTCACTTTGAACTACTGACTAGAGAAGGGGTAACCAGTCACCATCACCCAATCATTCGCGCTGAAGGGTTGACTGCCACTCTTATAATGCTTTAGAAGCACGTACAACTTATATTTCAACGAATGACTGCTACTTTATCCAAAAACAGAACAACTAAAAAAGTCGTCCATATTTCAATGTATGACTACTATTTCATTAAAAAAATAGAACAATTAAAAAAGTTGTCCATATTTCAACGCATGACTACTCTTTCATTCAAAAATAGAACAATTAAAAAAGTTGTCCATATTTCAACGCATGACTACTCTTTCATTCAAAAAATAGAACAATTAAAAAGTCGTCCATATTTCAATGTATGACTACTATTTCATTCAAAAATAGAACAATTAAAAAAGTCGTCCATATTTCAATGTATGACTACTACTTCATTAAAAAAACAGAACAACTAAAAAAGTCGTCCATATTTCAATGTATGACTACTATTTCATTCAAAAATAGAACAATTAAAAAAGTCGTCCATATTTCAATGTATGACTACTACTTCATTAAAAAAATAGAACAATTAAAAAAGTCGTCCATATTTCAACGCATGACTACTCTTTCATTCAAAAATAGAACAATTAAAAAGTCGTCCATATTTCAATGTATGACTACTATTTCATTCAAAAAATAGAACAATTAAAAAGTCGTCCATATTTCAATGTATAACTACTATTTCATTCAAAAATAGAACAATTAAAAAAGTCGTCCATATTTCAATGTATAACTACTATTTCATTCAAAAATAGAACAATTAAAAAAGTCGTCCATATTTCAACGCATGACTACTATTTCATTCAAAAATAGAACAATTAAAAAAGTCGTCCATATTTCAATGTATGACTACTACTTCATTAAAAAAAATAGAACAATTAAAAAAGTCGTCCATATTTCAACGCATGACTACTCTTTCATTCAAAAATAGAACAATTAAAAAGTCGTCCATATTTCAATGTATGACTACTATTTCATTCAAAAATAGAACTAAAAAAATCGTCCATATTTCAACGCATGACTACTATTTCATTCAAAAATAGAACAATTAAAAAGTCGTCCATATTTCAATGTATGACTACTATTTCATTCAAAAATAGAACTAAAAAAATCGTCCATATTTCAACGCATGACTACTATTTCATTCAAAAACAGAACAACTAAAAAAGGTCACCCATATTTCAATGTATGGCTACTAATTTATCCAAAAACAGAACAACTGAAAGTCATCCATATTTCAACGCACGACAACGTATGTTGTCACTACTATTTAATCTAAACACTAAGTACAAGTCATCCAGAAAAATAAAGTCTAGTATCTTAGCTAAACACTCTCATTATAAGAAAGAGCCAGAGACTATTGTATTTTTATTATTTACAGAGATGCCAACTATTTTAAATGACTGAGCGTAATGATTGTAGACAGAGCCCTTTATCATTTGCGGCTACTAGGCCTGACCAATGTCTCTAAGCTGTTTATTATTATATTATTATTATTTATTACTGCTATAGATTGTTCATTTATGACTGTGTTTTGTGTATTCAATAAATAAATTTTAAAAAATTCTTTTGAAATTATGTCTTTTATTTAGTTCTGAGTAACAAACATACTGGTAAAACAACATTGAACATGCACAAACAGTAAGCAGAAAAAGCCTTTGTGTAAGGACTAGTTTATATCATGTTTATGATGCTTATTGTTATAGTTTTGCAGCTGTTGCAGCCTTTGCTTTCATGAGAATGTCTCTGGATGGTTAGGAGTTATAACAACATTGTCCATTTGACTGCATACACATCTTGTGTGTTATAATACTGCTCAAAACTGAGGTGCTCAAGTTTGGTCTGAACTTGCTTTTGTTTTTAGTCACTAAACTAAATATCCTTTCACTGTCAGCATGAGAATGGAAGATTGTAAGAATTCCAAGAATAACCCTACACAGAATGTCATATGTCTGGTTACCATTTCCATCCTCAACTGAAGACAGCTGAACACAAAACTTGTCAACATTCAACTGAAGGACAGTTTCTGAGAAAGTATTAATTTGATAGTTCAAATATTGCCCTTCCAACTTGTCAATAGTGTCGTGCTCATGTGTATTGACAAGGACAGGATACCTGTCTGTGAAGAAGTGTAGAGAAGAGAAATCTTTACTGACTTTCAGTTTTGGATCAGCAACTTCTGCGTGAATCAGAAGTTCATCAATTAGAGGGAAATGTTTCATCATGTAATTTGTAGCTGCAATATAGCATTTCTTGATATTGGTGTAGAAGCTGATCAGGTCAGGTCCTTTTCATATTTAACAATGTATTCCTTGGCAGCATTTCCAATAGTAACTGCTTCATCAAATTGGTGTAAGGATTCATAGTTGTTGTCAAGTTCAGTGATGTTGCCTTCACTGGCTTGATGTATCTGACAAGTATATTTTTAACTTGTGTAATCAGAGTTCTATGCATAATGTGTATGCAAGGTTCTTCTCTTTGCAATATCAAATTGGCTTGCTCAAATAGAGGAATTGCAGACTGAAGAAAAAGACAAAATAACACGTTCATTTTGTTGTCCAAAAAAACTGTTAACTTATCTAACTTGCTCTGCACATAACTTTTCTTGGTTACTTCCTTGCTAGCTTTCGTTTTCTTCTCTTTTTTCATTGATTGTCCCTTCTTTAGTTCAAGACATATATTGAGTTATATCAAATGTGTCTTTGTCTGCTTTTGGAGACTGTTGTCTTGTGTCCCTGTGTGGCTGAGAGGGTGTCTTGACTGTGTCCTTGTGTGGCTGAGAGGATATCCTGACTGTTAGTCTTGCTGCCTGACTGAGCTGCACATTTACATCCTTTTGAATCTAGTTTTTCCTTTTCACAGTGAAAATACTTCTTTAATGGCTTCCACATGTCCAATATTCTGTTGAGGCACACCCCAAGTGATAGTCATCTTGTGTTAACAAGTTGTAGAACTTTTCTTGTTTCTTTGTCATACAATCCTTGAAAATCTTTGAAATGTTGTTTTCTGCTAGCACTTTTGTCCAGAAAATAGTAGATATCTATCAATATATCAGAAACTGAGCAGGGCAGTTCTCTGGAAGCTTTCTGGACAGCAATATTCATGAGGTGACAGGCACAGCCCATGAAGTAAATGCTAGTCTGTCGTCTTGAGATGTGTCCCATCACACCTTTACCTATATCAGACATAACTGAGGCATTGTCTGAAGAAAAACTAAGACAGTTTTCCCATGGAATTTTCCTCTTTGTCAGTTCGTGGTCCAAAAGCTTGAAAATATTCTCTCCCGTTGAAGCTTCTTTCCATTCCACCATTGTCAAAAGAGAACAAACAATTTTTCCAAGCAAAGGGTTAAGATATTGTACAACCACTGGATACAGTTTTGAGTCATCCATGTCTGTGGATCCATCTGTGGCTAAACTGTAAACACTGTTAGTAAGTATGCTTACAATCATTTTGTCATCTTCACAACCCAACATTTGTACAATGGCTGTAGTTTTGGTTCTAGCACAGCCATATTTTTCGCTATATCAGAGTCTGGGAACATTTTTCTGAATAGATGTCCTGCATGATCGGCTACAGCTAGGGGTAAATTATGAGCAATGACGAATTGCGTGAACATCACTTCTGCATTTATGGTTTCATATTCTGAATTATTACTCATAAATGTCGTTATCTGCATCGTTTTTGTCTTCGCCTCAGCCTTTTGTTGGTGAGATACCGATTTTGTATGTTTGGAACAGTCGTTTATCCCGCCATGAGCCACAGAAAAATCGATGTGACAAACTGTACAAGACGCATGACTGTCACTGACTTTTGATACAATGATCGGATACTTTGCACTATACTCTTTCCTATATTTTTGATTCACAGTTTTAGTCCTTTTAGATTTGCCAGAAACAAGACAATCTGGTGAACGAGGCCTTTTTTTTCCAACTTGTGAACGATCGCATTGGTGTTTCTATACCGCTTAGAAAACGTGATATACCCATCTACGCGAGCGCTGATTGGCTGACAAGCACTGATGACATAACTATGGATTCCCCCTCGTACCCAGTATGGAGAAGCACCGCACTCAAATTATTGGTAGACGTCGGAGATACAGATATTTTTTATCATTTCAAGCACAAACATGATTATCGCAAGAAGCCATTTGGACTATGTCTTTTATTTATTATCAAAATTTATTTGTATCTCATTAGAAATTCTCTTTCCACCCCTTTCAAGCCCTGGGGGAACAATTTATCACTTCATTGTATAGGCCTATATAATATATAATAATTTGGGAGTTGCAACAAGTCGTAATATTTGTCTGTATGAGCGTATAGTCGTAATGTATATACCAAAATCGTAATAATTACGCTCAAATCGTAATGGTTGGCATCTCTGTATTTGTAGGAAGTTGTCATAGTTTCAGTTTCTCACTTAAAATATTTAAACGGTTGTCACTAGTAACAAAGAAATGTACCAATAAGCACTCGAAGTTGAAATTGATTACACCCAGTGGAATGAGAAACTGACTGCCACATAAGCCTAAATACATGTATACAATAAACAGACAAAAATACAATGCTTACACAATTTCAGTGTCATTTAAAAATACAAATAACCACAGTTATGAACAACAACTACGATATTCAACAGAAAGAATATCTTAAATATCTTTCTACTGGTTTTAATTGTGTAACGTTTAGTTTTTACTGTTTATTTGTTTTATCAATTTCGCGCAAAGCTACATGAGAGCTTTTTGTTTTTTGTTTTTCTAATTTCGCACAAAGCTACTCGAGGGCTATCTGTGCTAGGCGTCGCTAATTTAGCAGTGTAAGACTAGAGAAAAGGCAGCTAGTCATCACCACCAACCACCAACTCTTGGGCTACTCTTTTACCAACGAATAGTGGGATTGACCGTCACATTATAACGCCCCCACGGCTGAAAGGGCGAGCATGTTTGGCGCGAAGGGGATGCGAACCCGCGGCCCTCAGATTACTAATCGCACGCCTTAACACGTTTGGCCATGCCGGGCCTACACAAGAGCTATATACGCTAGTCGTCCCTAACTTTACAGTGTAAGACTAGAGGGAAGACAGCTAGTCATCATCACCCACCGCTAACTCAGGGGCTACTCTTTTTACCAACGAATAGTGGGATTGACTGTACATTATAATTTTCCTACGGCTGAAATGGCGGGCATGTTTAGTCTGACGGGGATTCGAACACTTGAACCTCAGATTATGAGTCGAGTGCCTTAACCACATGGGCATGACGGACTATTTTTTGTTTAAATTGTTATCTTCCATTTGTGTACCATTCTGAAGTTAACCAAGTAAAACAAACAGTTATTTTAGGGTAATCACGCAAAGCTCCACAGAGGCTGTCTGCTGACCAATCCTAATTTGAGCTGATAATCTGAAAGGATTTCCAATTCACGTGTTGGATATAAAAAACTGTTTACTGCAAGTTATTGTATAGTTCATTTAAGTCATATATTTAATGACTATTTAGTTAAAAGTTGATTATTTTAAAGGCGATAGTTATAATATTATAATAACGTTTGTAACGTAACTTGGTAAGAATCGTATATTTTTCTCGTTGCCTTACGTTTCTATTGTTACATCGTAGCGACGAGTAGAAAGTTCCTCAGTTGGGCAATGTGTGTGTGTGTGTGTGTGTGTTAGCGACCAAGCGAGCGCACGTGAGTTAACTCAAAAAAACATCAAGTTAGAGAAGGTGATATCAGAGCGAATGATTGTTAGTTTAACCCTAAGTGGCGATATTTTGAAGTGAATTTCACAGTTTAACAGAAATAAGAAGAATAATTTATCTTGTCAAGGGGCGGATTTTGACAAAAATCAATTATTTGAAGTTCTAGATACGTTATCACGTGAGTTACCACAGTTGTAAGAGAATTTATCGCAGAATGTATAGTAGGAAATAGTAAAGAAAAAATATTTCATTATGTCAGTAGGATTCTAAACTAGTTGAATTAGCCTGTGTCAATTTTTGACAAGAAAAAATAATTATTTCGTTTTAGATACAACTCTAGTATCCTATATTAGTGATTAGTGTAAAGGTTTGTGTACATATGTTTTGACTAGTTTTTAATATATTATTTTAAAACAAGTGGATTGTGTGCTGTCCGTTTGTTGTTCCAATTTATCGCCAACAAGTTACAGACACCTACTGTAAAAATGTTCCCGTCCACATATATAAAACCCTGGCATCATGGCAACTGATGATGATAGTTAATTAGTCTAACAAGAAAAACACTGTTGTTCGCTGTTGCTGATGACATCTAAACCCGAAGAAATAGAGAAGACCTGAATAATTATTGCACTTATATTTGATTTTTTTCCCTTCATGTCTTTAGTTTTGTTTGCTGAATGTCTGCGCTAGCCAGCACCGTTTGTCGGGTATTTAAGTACGTATGAGGCCGAATTTTTATAGTAGGTGTATGGGACTAGTTGGCGATAAATTACAATAACAAACACACAGTAAGTTAATTAGTTCAAAAGTAAACAGAATGGGCTACCTGTGTTCTACCCACCACGAGTATCGAAACCCGGATTCTATCGTTGTAAGTGCACAGGCGTACCGCTGTGCCACTACGGGGTATAAAGGAACAACACACTTCACTTGTTTTAAAATAGTATATTAAAACTTGTCAAACGTATACGAGAAAACACTGTTGGTTACCACAGCTGTATCCAGAACTTTGAATAATTGTCTATTTTCATCAAAGTCTACACAAGTGGTATCGATTATTTTACAACAGAATTGACAAGAACTATTCCGTTACTCTTGTTACAATAAAATCCGTGATAATTGTACTCTTAAAAAGCGCAACCATATGCTCTTTATGGATAAACTCATATGGCGGTCAATCACTTCTAAACATATCTATGTGAATAAACGTTTTCGACGTGCGCTTCTATATAATATATCGCATTACCGTAACCGGGCAGGCCCGGCATGGCCTAGCGCGTAAGGCGTGCGACTCGTAATCCGAGGGTCGCGGGTTCGCGCCCCCGTCGCGCTAAACATGCTCGCCCTCCCAGCCGTGGGGGTGTATAATGTGACGGTCAATCCCACTATTCGTTGGTAAAAGAGTAGCCCAAGAGTTGGCGGTGGGTGGTGATGACTAGCTGCCTTCCCTCTAGTCTTACACTGCTAAATTAGGGACGGCTAGCACAGATAGCCCTCGAGTAGCTTTGTGCGAAATTCCAAAACAAACAAACAAACCGTAACCGGTTCAGGTTGTCAACTTATTGTCATGACGAATAATGTCTGTGGTAATGTGTTGAGGATATCCCATCTATCAGGATCGAGGACATCCCATCTATCAGGATTGAGGATATCCCATCTATCAGGATTGTGGACATCCCATCTATCAGGATTGAGGACATCCCATCTATCAGGCAAAATCCAAAACCCGATGTCAAGCTAGTCAGCTCTCATGGAAAATCATAAAAAACCAAATAAGGAGTTATACAAACCTGAGTGTTTCAACCCACAACGTATCAGCTTCTATTACCTTTTACTGTCTATATAGCCCGTTATAGGGCGGAAACGCTTATTCTAGAACGTCGTATACATGACTAGATATCATGATGAAATAATACTCTACTAAAACAACGTGAAAAATTCATAATGTTGGAGCAACAATACATCAATTCAGAACAACTGAACTACACAATCAATGTTTGGTAAACAGTTACATCAACGAATAAGGCATAACTAACGTTTCTAAAAATAACTAATATTCGCGCTATATAAATCATGATGCTAAGATTATACTTAAAAGAGTCACGTGTATCTAAAACCATTTATCATCAGGGCCTAGTATGACTCGGTGGGTAGGGCGCACGATTCGTAATCTGAGGGTCGCGGGTTCGAATTCCCGTTACTCGAAACATGCTCACCCTTTCAGCTTTGGGGGCGTTATAATGTTATGATGAATTTCACTATTCGTTGGTAAAAAAGTAGCCCAAGAGTTGGCGGTGGGTGATGATGACTAGCTGCTTTCCCTCTAGTCTTACATTGCTAAATTAGGGATGGCGAGCACAGACAACCCTAGTGTAGCTTTGCGCAAAATTCGAAACAAGCATCACTTATCACCAACTATTGGGCTAACGAATGGCGGGACTGACAGTCACGTCATAACGTACCCACAAATGAAAGGTGGTAGCATGTTCAGTGAATGGATTCGAACGCGCAACCAGCAGGTTGGAGCCGAAGGCCCAACCGTCAAACTATGTCAGTCCTATGTCAATTAAGTGGAATATCCACGATTAACATTTCATTGTTTTTTTAAGTGACTAAACCAACCTAGCTCTTAACACATTATCCAAATTCACAACTGATAAGCCTTATCTCATGTTCTAAAACATGACTTTCTAAAAAATTAATATTGCAAAGATGAAATTTAATTAACCAATGAACTCCTCTCAATAGTGTTTAAGAATAAATCTAAACTGACTTCTCTGACCAGTTGACACAGAAATCCATCATGAATCACTTCAATAAATCCATTTCCCTCATTTCTCGATACCACACATTCCCAGCAAATGTGTCTAAAATTAAAGTCGACCATAATTATCACATCTGGTAAAATGATTAGTGCTATGGACTCGTAGTCGAAAAATTACGAGTTCTGGGTTCACTCAGGAAATATCATTGTGTCCTTGACCAAGACATATTACCTCTATTTATTCAGTCTGACATCCAGTACCCTGGGTAACCATTCTCATCAGCTTGTGTTACTGGAAAATCAACTGAAACATCGGCTCTATATCATTTTAAGTGTGACACGGATGAATTTCTTTATAACTATTACATAAACATTCTTATTAGTAACAACTGTAATCTCATTATTCAATTTGTCAGTGGCCTATAATAAATACCAATTAAAAACTTAACCTTGAAATCCCTGATTGTAGCTCACATAAATTCAGTCTCTTTGCTACAAATTTTATTGTCTCCAGTCCCAATAGACTGTAAGTTAACCCATTTATAAAAATAACCATCCCACTCCGCTTTTTAAAAGTTAACCACAATTAAACACTTATTAACGTGAATTTCTATAATATCAATGACTCCCAGTATAATTTCTATTGTATCACAATCATCCTTTCCATCTAGAGTCCATTTTTGTTTCTCTAATTGGAATAACAACAACTAAGCTTATTCTTGATCACATTCTAATTATCTTCATATCAGATGTTTATAGCCTAAGCCCTCTTGTTTTCAAATTCCTGTTCGCCCTGGTTTTGCCATAAATTCACTTATTTCCTAACTCCTCAAGCTTTCTTATCACAACACTGTTATAAATTACCTCTTGTAGAGTTTTCCCAAACACAGTGTTTAAGTGATGTCCATCTATCCCTAAATCTCTGAAGATTTTTTTTTCCATACCATTTACGCAGCTCTTTTAACTTACATCAAGAAAATTGCCGTGTATAATTTCTTGGGTTTACCCAGCGGTCAATATTCATCAAAATCAGAGCGCAGTAGCGCCCTCATGAGAAAGTTCCAGTGCAATAACTAATCAGCGTCGTGGTTCAATATTAAACACTTGCAAAACTGAGCAAGAAATGTGATATTCACACATGATCTGTGTAAAATGATTCAACCATCAACTACACACAAGTTACTTCATAAACGAATTAAGTGTGGTAACAATGATGCATCATTTACTGGTTTGGTTTGTTTGGAATTTCGCGCAAAGCTACTCGAGGGTTATCTATGCTAGCCGTCCCTAATTTAGCAGTGTAAGACTACAGAGAAGGCAGCTAGTCATCACCACCCACCACCAACTCTTGGGCTACTCTTTTTCCAACGAATAGTAGGGCTGACCGTCACATTATAACATCCCCACAGCTGAAAAAGCGAGCATGTTTGGTGTGACAGAAACTTCAACCCGAAACCCTAAGATAACGAGTCGAGTGCCTTAACTACCTGGCCATGGCGGGCCATCATTTAGTGTGCTTGTTACAGATATGTCTCGAAGGATTAAATAAGCACTGTAACTAATCATCACACCGTTTCACGAACACCAGTTTTTCAAGAAAGTCCTCAATGCAAAGGTTGAGTGAAACACGTTAAATTTCTACGTTTCTCCTTGCGGTAAATCCTATTAAAATATTGTAGGTGGTCTAAGTCAATAAAACGTCTACTGGCGAGGCTTAGCAAAAGAACCATAAAAAACTTCACGAAGCAAAAAATAGAAAACACCAAGCGAATAAAGACTCCAGTGAAGTGTAAAAATAAAAAATTAAAAACTGAAAAAGGGGGCATAATGGCGTCTCTTCTCCCTTCTCCCGCTGAAAAAAGGTTTAGAAAAATAAAAGAGTATTTCCTGCAGTTGTTAGAGACCTCCCAGAATACGTAAATTTGTGGAAGACTTTAAAAAGAAGTTCCAACATTAATTATCAGATCTACTTACAGCGATAATTACGTTAATTAATTTGTACTGAGCGAGGTTTCATAAATATTTATTTAAAAAAAATTAGTTGTATTTTTTCTTTAGCGGGTAGGTTGTATTATATGACGTGTTTAACAAGATTAACTTCAAATATGCACGTGTGTGTGTGCTTACACACTTGAAATATTAATGAGCAAATACCAGCGGATGTTTTTCATGTTAAGTTTTACAGAAGTGCATCAGGATTTTTTTTAATGTAAATTTTGCATACAACATGTGCTTATCGGGACACTTTTCGCCCCCTGTTGACGTTACCGAGAATTACTAACGGAGGTTCTTTACAGTTGTTCCGTGGTATTATTAATGTACAACAGTCCAACTTTGCTTCAACTAAGAGTTGTTTAATAAGGATCTCTTACAAAGACACAAAAACGTATTTAACCAGACATTATCTTCTCCTGCTTTGGTAATTGCATATATAATAGTATTTGTTTGTTTTGAATTTCGCGCAAAGCTTCTCGAGGGCTATCTGCGCTAGCCGTCCCTAATTTAGCAGTGTAAGACTAGAGGGAAGGCAGCTAGTCATCGCCACCCACCGCCAACTCTTGGGCCACTCTTTTACCAACGAATAGTGGGATTGACCGTCATTTTATAACGCCCCACGGCTGAAAGGGTAAGCGTGTTTGGTGAGACCGTGATTCGACCTCGTGGCCCTCGAATTACGAGTCGAACGCCTTAACCCACCTGGCCATGCCGGACCTATAAACGTGTGTGTAACTTAATTTAGAGAAGGTTCCTATTTAAAGGTTGCGTGTTCTTGTGAATGCGAAAGTGTTATTTCGTATTTAAATATTAGGAAGTAATTCAATATTGTAAGAATTACATTACAATGCGTTTGCAAAACTGTTAATCTCTGAATAGTTTATCATGTTAATATACTTTATTTATTTACCTCCTTTTAATACTTAGGTTTTATTCTAATTTTAATGCTCTTTCTGCCTTATGGCGATGGCTCAAACGTTATATTCATTTTTTTTGGTGCGACCGGGATTCGAACCCGTGATATAATAGTAAAGCTTTGTGATTACCACGTGAGATGTATACTCCATTTAGATTTGTTAATTTTAACAAGTGTAGATCCATGATTTCTTTGGAAAAGGCTACAGTTCTCCATCTTATCACGAAATCTCGAGAAAAATATTCGCTTTCTTTATTTGGCCTAGGGTCCCTTTGTTTGTTACACATCGGCAACGGTGGTTATAACCCCCTCTATGTCAGTCCCTGGTTAAGCTAAGCTATTAATCAGTGGCATGATGTCATACTCACGTCATTGTGGTGTTTCTGTAAGTTAACGAGCTGAAGGTGTGATCGAAACTAAAACATTCGTATTTCTAAGGTTAATTTACACAAACGAAATACATCTTTAATAGCAGAATAAAATATACACATATTTTAGTTAGCGTTAAATTTCACGGGAGCTAAAACGATGGGCCCTCACGTTTTCAAAACCGCGTGTACGAACAGACGCCACAAAAGAATCATCGATCAGTCTAGCTTCCCTCCAAACAGATCTGCGGAAACAAGTTCCAGCGAGGCGAAAACCTTCATACAGCTCAGCAGACTAACCAACCTACGCAGATGTTAGACACTGCTTTCCCTAGTCTTTGTAACACTAGTTATCTAAAAGATAATTAAATTTGGAAAGTAAGATATGGCGCCGAAAGGACAATATGGTTAGCACATAGTTCTATTTGATTACGCATGCGCATGTTTACGATGTTAACTTAAAAAAAGCAAGCCGAATCAGTTAGCTTGTGTTTATTTTTAACTCATAATTTGTTTGTTTGTTTGTTTTTAATTTCGCGCAAAGCTACACAAGGGTTATTTGTGCTAGCCATCCTTAATTTAGGAGCGTAAGACTAAAGGGAAGGCAGATAGTCATCAGCAACCACTGCCAACTCTTAGGCTACTCTTTTACCAACGAATAGTGGGATTGACCGTAACATTATAACGCCCCCACGGCTAAAAGGACGAGCTTGTTTTGTGTTACAGGGATTCAAACCCGGGACCATCAGATTAAGAGTCGAGTGCCTTAACAACCTGGCCATGCCGGGCCTTTAACTCATGAAATACAAAAACACGGTTGGCCATGCTAGAAACTAAAATATTTTCTTACGATTAATTTATAAATCGTATGTGAATACAGTACTGAGATAAAGAGTTTTGAATGACGTCACAAAAGACATCACCCAAGTCCGTTTTTTGTTTATATATGTGGGATAACCTTAGGCATCTATTATGTTGGTTTGTTTGTAGTAAATATTGTGATAAACTTCAAATTTCTGGATATACTAAATTTGAGATAAAGAAGGGAGGTAGAAAAAGTATACGTTAAGGAGTAACTATGGTATAAATAAATTTCCATGAAGTTGTGGTCAAAGTTACATTAGACAGAAAAGTAGAAACCGTGATGACTAGAAAAACCCACTTGTAGAGAAAAATTATATATTTAAAAAAACGGCTGGTATGGGTTGAGAAAGCACTATATAGAGGAGCGAACAACGTTTAGACCTTCTTCGATCATCGTCAGGTTATTGACCAGTAGCTGACCACGTGTTTCAAGACAGTTGTGTAATTGAGTGCAGAAATGTAGAGGGCGTGCTTAGATGTTGTATATATTTATTACTGACGAAGACCTAAGAAGGTCGAAACGTTGTTCGCTCCTCTACATAGAGCTTTCTCTACACATACCAGCCGTTTTTCACATGTATAAGAAAAGCAGAAACTTTCAACACATAACTACACATCTCCTCACTACTACTTTATCTAAAGGAAGGAAGCCAACTAAAAATCGCCCATATTTCAATGCACGATTACACATCATCTCATTGCTACTTTATGACTGTTTTTAAAGAAGCTTGTTCAGACATTCTGTAATAGAAACACTATTTTTAACAATCGAAAACATACATATTTCCTAAACTTTTGATAACACTGTTTTCATATTTTCAAACAAAATACCTAACATTTTGTTAAGTACAATGGAAACAGATTTGGTAACAGTATTTAAATAATTAATAATAAATTAATATGTCACTTGATTCTTAAGCAGTTTAGGGATAGCATATAAAATGATAAATTATAACAGGTTGTGGATATATTCCACTTCTTTATATTGGGAACAATAGTATCTTTAAAACAGATTCTATAAAAAGTACGTGAGGTACTGATTTAATTAATTAAAATTTGGTTTTATATATATATTGTTTGTTTGTTTTTTTTTTTTTTTAATTTTGCACAGAGCTACTCGAGGCCTATCTGTGCTAGCCGTCCCTAATTTAGTAGTGTAAGACTAGAGGGAAGGCAGCTAGTCATCACCATCCACCGCCAACTCTTGGGCTACTCTTTTACCAACGAATAGTGGGATTGACCGTCACATTATAACGCCCCCACGGCTAAAAGGACGAGCATGTTTTGTGTTACACGGATTCGAACCTGTGACCATCAGATTACGAGTCGCACGCCTTAACGCGCTTGGCCATGCCGGGCCACTCGTATATATATATATATTACATATGAAACCAGAATTACATTCAGCTTTACCAAATGGTGTAATAGAAATTTTACATGGAACTTTTTTATTTTACTTTTAAAACATTAAAGCTAGAAAAGTTCAGGTTCTGAATTAAGTTTAATGTACTTAATAATATATAGTTTCCACTCAACAATAAACACGATGGGAAATATGTTTTTCATACTTATTTTCATAATATAATTATCAATATTATTTTCTAGATATTTTACGATCTCAGATTTATTTGTCGTTTTAGAAGTCGAAACTTAGTACCATTTTTAATATTAATTTTAATTCATTACCTTCAATTCTAAATTAAAGGCCCAACATGACCAGGTGGGTTAAGGTGTTCGACTCGTAACCTGAAGGTCGCGACTTACCTACTCCCCAGGTGTTATACCGAATGTATTATTGAAGGGAATTATTGTATTATAATTGAAAAGAATTTTGGTATTATGCAGTAGCAACACGTTTTTATGAATAATGTTTCCTTATTCATAAATTAAAAAAATAATGGACATAGAGATATTCAACTACATTTCTTTTTATAATTTTTTTTATGATAAATTTATTTTAAATAATAAACTTTCCATCATGGAAAACACAAAACGTAGAGGGCGTTAGTTTATCGAAATGGCCCCAAATAACTAACTCAGTTTAAGAAACAAAACAAAACAGTTTTTATTTAGTATACCGTAAGTGTAAAGTCCACCTTCAAGTGATTGGGCCTTGCTCGGCTTTCCTGTGCTATACCTGCACACAGTTTCGATAAATTATAAGTTATCTTACTTTCCTTTTTTAAAGACTTTTATGTGGATGACGTCTGGGAGTCCAATGATGTAGAAATTGTAGGTGGTTCTGTTTCCATTTTCAAGTAACTTTAAGGGTAACTGCCTTTCCATCTCGAATCCAGGAAAAAAAATTCACAAGAAAGCAGTTACAATACAAACACTTTCGCAACACTAAAAATGCTGAACTTACATGGAATGTAACAATATTATATGAGGTGTTTTGTTTTATTGCTTTAATTATTTATCGTATTTAAATAAAATGTATGTTTTCTTTCCTTTGAACTTCACACCTAGCTGCAGAAGAAGGTTAGAGGTTGTGGGTTTAACTACTCACCTTTGTTTTGATGTTCTGTGATGGTCAACGTATTTCAGTGTTTGGGATTTTGGTTGATATATGGGATATCACCAAATGGGATATCTGGGGTGTTATTGGAACAAGCTTTAATCCGTTACGACTATAAATCACTGAGCAGAAACTGAAATACATTAAACAATTATAAATTCTTTATTGTTTAATAGCGCTGACTTAAATCACCTGGTAGCAATAAATGTAACTGATAATTATTGAGACACCTATCTGTGTATCAAATTATATATATATATATAACAGCGTTTTATAAAACTGCCCGTGATTAGCGGTTTTTCTGCAGAGTACAAACTTGCACTAAATTTGTATTCTATACTCTGGACATTGCAGTTGTTACAACGAAATGTTTAGCGTTGTAAGACCACTCACTGACTTGCCGCTGAACTATCGAAGAGCACGTGACTAGCAGGAAACAAAAGCTCTTTCTGAAATACTATTTTCTGTTTTTGAACAGCAACAGATAAATTAAAAGAAATGTGAGAGGTGGGGGCATTAGATTTAATATATTTTCAGTATAATTTTTAGGCCTACTTGTTTCTCACTACTTCATCACCTGGTCAAAAGATAAGAACGATATTTAACTATAAAATAATAAATAGTGGAATAACTCAATACAGGTACCATATCCTGCAACTATACAATCCATATTTGTGTATTTAGCCAGATGGTTAAGACACTCGACTAGTAATCTGAGAGACGCGGGCTCGAATCCTCGTCACACCAAACATGATCGCCCTTTCAGTCGTGGGAGCGTCATAATATGAGGGTCAATCCCACTATTCGTTGGTAAAAGAGTAGCCCAAGACTTGGCGGTTGGTGGTGATGACTAGCTGCCTTCCCTCTAGTCTTACACTACTAAATTAGAGACGGCTAGCGCAGATAGCCCTCGTGTAGCTTTGCGCGAAATCCAAAACAAACAAACTTGTTTAGTATACCGGAATTATTTATGACTATATTCACTAAGTAATGGTTGCCAGTTTAAAGGGTTTTCTTCCTTTTCTTAACTTTCATCTTATTTAATAAAAACTTTACTCAAATAAATGGTTTTAAACTGCCACCTGGCAACGTAACATCAATAAAATAAAAAAATAGCCTTTTGCACTCACCTCAGTATTGATTTTTTATTTATTTTTTTTACTTCTGGAGTAACACAGTATGACGTTGCGATAGTGATAATACTGGTAGTTTATTGTAAACACATTAGGAGATTGAAACACTATGTAACAAAATGTGTACATCGTCAACAGAAAATCTGGAAAGCAAATTGAAAAACAAGTACAAAAAATCTAGGAAAATCAAATCAGTTATTTTAAATATAAGGAGAGATGACGTAATAGTTGAAAATGTTTACACAGCTGACATTAGTCCAGTATGGTTTGGCTCACAACTTCTGTACGACACCTGTGTACAGCAATACGGAAGTATCTAGCACCACAGTAAACAACAGTACATTGAAAAGTATTAACATGATAATGGCTGTTTACTTTAGTCCTGCTGTCACGGAACGTTAACACGACTACCAGTTCTAGTTAAACACAACTCGAACCTTAGACTGGTTAAAATATTCACATTGTAAAAACCTGCTAAAACTTCTTTCATGTAAGCTACTTGGTTTCGTTACTATATAGAGATTCATATTATATAAATACCTGATCAAGCTTGCATAACTTTGCTCATAGCACAGGAACGTAAAATTCAATAAACAATTAAAAACAAATATAGAGTTAATAATGGTTTCCTTCGTTTGGTTTGTTTGGAATTTCACGCAAAGCTGCACGAAGGCTATCTTCGCTAACCGTCCCTAATTTAGCAGTGTAAGACTAGAGGAAAGGCAGCTAGTCATCCCCACCCACCGCCAACTCTTGGGCTACTCTTGTACCAACGAATAATGGGATTGACCGTACATTATAACGCCCCCACGGCTGGGAGGGCGAGCATGTTTAGCGCGACGCGGGCCCGAACCCGCGACCCTCGGATTACGAGTCGCACACCTTACGCGCTCGGCCATGCCGGGCCAAACAGTAAATTATTCATTTATTATTTTTAGTTATAACAAAATGTATTAGTACACCTGTTAAAACATACAAATAATGATTTTTAACAATTACATGTATATCAACAATGATAATGTCATCACGTGTTAAAGTATAATAACATTGTCACATCATGTTTGTTAAAATCTCAGACAGCTATTAAAATAAGTTGTTACATAATTAAATACAGATATTGATCATACGAGGAAGTGTAGTGCCCATCCAAGTAAAACATGAGAGTTATAAAAGTATCATGTGTGAAATGAAATGTTTGTTGTACACGCTGAAAATTGTTGAAATAATCACCTTATCTATAACACTATATAACAATTTTTTTACTTTTCCTTTCTCTGGACAAAATGTGTTATTTCCCAATTGCTTATGCTTAAAGTAAATGGAAAAGACCTATTTTTCTCTCAAATTTTGCTTTTGTGACCTGGGAGCGTAAAACGAAAACATGATGTGACTATATTTGGGGGCTTATACGTGAAAGTGATTTACATTACAGTCGTAAATCTCGTAAAACTATTCACTTCTAAACATTTTTGTATAACTGTAGTATAAATACATGTAAACCTTGATTCATATGTTGTTTTATTCACACCTTATGTAAATGAAAATGTGCAAATTTGTCCGTTTTTACATAGAAAATAGGTTCATTTCTAAATTTCATTATCCAGGTCACAAAAGCAAAGTTTGAAGGGAATAATGACCATTTTGTGTACTTTTACAACACAAACAATTAAGAAATAACACATACTGTCCAGGAACAAAATCTGTGTTATAATGTTATTGAATTCCTTTCCCAATGTCACAGCGGTATGTCTACAAAATTGCAATGCTAGAAACCAGGTTTCAATAACCACGGTGGGCAGAGCACAGATAACCCATTGTTTATCTTTGTGCTTAATTACAAACAAACAAATAAAACGAATAAATGTTCAGGAAATTTAACTGAATAACAAATTAGTTGTTTAAGACCAAGTGTTTTCATTAGCCATGTTGAGACACGTTATGCTGGACCCAATTCGTAAAACTGTAACATCATGGTGGCCTGGAAACACGTTTTCTGTTTTCGTAGAACTATTACATCATTACCCTATGTCTCGTATCGAACTATAAGCTCAACCCTTTCAAAGAGAGCCACGCCCTCTGGTGGCACTGTGGTTATGATGTCATGTCCACATGTCATGGCGACATAGCATCGCATCCCTCTGGGAACAACCTGTGGAATTATGATGTCATTATTTTCTAATGCATCATCTCCCTCCCTGAGGCAATCCATCAGCGCGCGCGTCCAGAGTGCTTCCCTAAATACTAGAGTGTCCTGGAGACATCATAAAAATCAACAGTGGATTCGGGAATCACATAATTACCCTGTGGACACAACGCAGAAGTCTGCAGGTTTTTAAAGTTATTTCGAATTTTATACACGTTTTGGAAGTACACCATAATTAAAAACATTTTTTGTTGTCTCAAAATTTGTAGCACATACTGGAGGGATGGATTTACACATTTTGATAAAAGTTAATAAAAAAAACGACCTTTACGCTCGAGATAAATAATGTTCCATCCCACTATCTGCTATTAAAATAGTAGCCGAAGAGTTGGCGGTGGGTGGTGATGACTAGCTGCCTTCTCTCTAGTCTTACACTGCTAAATTATGGACGGCTAACGCAGATTGTTCTCTTGTACTTTTGCGCGAAATTAGAACCAACCCTAATTCCCAGTTCCGGAATGTCATAAGTCATCATATACTTGTCGTAGTTGTTGATTTTGGATAGTTTCCTTGCCTACAACTTGAAATCACGACCTTCCTCACCAATCTATCGACTAAGTGTACCTATTATTATTTTTCTAATTGGCGGAGTGTGATAAATACATCATCCTTTTGATAAAATGACCAGTTTTTAGTTAGTTTCTTTTAGAGCAAAGCTACACAATATATGCGCTCTGTCGACCAAAGGATTTATCGGATTTATAGAGTGACCATTGTTCATGTCTCCAGTTGATCCATTTTAGCGAATTCGAGTAAACAAAATTAAAACCCACAAAACTTCTTCCAGTTTTCAACTATGATTACTATATGTAACAGCCTCTCATTGGCACAGTGGTATGTTCGCGGACTTACACACTAAAAACTGGGTTTTGATACACGTGGTGGGCAGAGCACAGATAGCCCATTGTTTAGCTTTGTGCTCAATTCAAAAACAAACAAACAATAAATAGTAGAAATAACCGCCCTCCTGCGGTCTCTTATAGAATTGTTTGACAGTTCTTCATCCATGCACTAATGACTGACATTTATAAGGAAAAAAGATTTTATTAAAATTTTACTTTAGACAATCAGCTTGCATCACAGCATTACATCAGAGTAGATTTCATTAGTGTTTCTTTGTAGACGCAGTTATCAATGAAAGTGTCTTGCTTTTCTGTTGCAACACTCATGAGATTTTCACAAAAGAAAAAAAAAATTATGTTTTTGCTTTTTGACTGATATTTGAAACCTAGTTAATTTTAGTGATTTTCATTGGTTATATCTGAAACATATCATTTTTTGGGAAATTTTAATTGTTCTATTTATCGCTCGGCTATAAAACGTTGCTTATTTACAAAAAACATTACCCAGTTATGATTGGCGATGATCGGTGCGGTAGGTTCCGAGATCCGAGTTTTGGACCATACACGAGGAGTTACATTATAAGATTGTTATCAAACTTGTATAAATTGACTGAAGACATTATTTAAATATTCCACATTTTCACGAATATGCTTTCAGAGAAAATAAAAAAAAAAAAACGTTGAATTTCACGCAGTACTACTTAAGAGCTAAATGTTGAAGCCGTGGATTACAAAGAAAGCAGCTCATTACTACTCTTTACCATCGAACAGTTGGACTGACCGTGATGTGATATAAATTACACACAGTTGAAAGAACGAATATATTCCGTTACGGGTTTCGATTTCACAACCCGTAGATTGTGAGCTGATCGCCCTAACCACCATACTCAAGGGCCCAGCATGGCCAAGCGTGTTAAGGCACTCAACTCCTTATCTGAGGGTCGCGGGTTCGAATCCCCATCACACCAAACATGCTCGCCCCCCTCAGCTGTGGGGGCATTATAATGTTACGCTCAATCCCACTATTCGTTTGTAAAAGAGTAGCCCAAGAGTTGGCGGTGGGTGGTGATGACTAGCTGCCTTCCCTCTAGTCTCACACTGCTAAATTAGGGACGGCTAGCACAGATAGCCCTCGAGTAGCTTTGTGCGAAATTCCAAAACCAAAACCAAACCGTACTCAGAATTTCAAGAGAGTCTCTGTAGCGACTATACGAAAGTCCTGGCTGTAGAAAATTAATTTAAAACGTTGTCAGAATAAACATTTCTTTGCGTTTAGTTTGGTTTAATTCGGAAAGAAAACACTGCGCCAAAATAAGTGTCGTAATCAGCGACATGTAATAATACTTATCACAAACATATTCACTTAAAAATAAAATAAAATTAGAGGGCTGTCAATGCTGGTGTTTTCTTATAGCAAAGCCACATCGGGCTATCTGCTGAATCCACAAAGGGAAATCGAACCCCTGGATCTTAGCGTTGTAAGTCCGTAGATTTACCGCTGTACTAGGGGGACTAGAATGTACACTTCCAAACTGTCCAAAGACCACATGTTTATGTACTGTCATTGTGTTCCTCTTTTTAATTTAACTTAATATTCCTCCTGACGACTTTATTACTGTCTCCTAGGCCTCGCTTGCCGTGAAATCTTCATTCATGTGATAAACCTCATTGTTTTATATAACAAAATACATTTTGGTCAATAGTGGTAATTTACAATCACGTATTTGCCTTATCTTTGGACAGCAACATATTGAATAAAATTTCAGGATTATTTATATAAAATATAAAGTAAACAAAACAAAACACAGCGTTCTCCATTAAAAAACTACTGTACTGAAGTGAATTAGCTGAACACTAGGAAGAATTTTAAAATGTGCAAAGACAGATAAGACGCATAACGTTGTCCAGTTCAGCCATTTATGTCTAAAATTATTGTCTAAGCAGAGAGCTTTCTTCTGTACTTTCATTAAACGGCTTAACCATGAAGTGAAATTTAATAAGCAAACAGACGATTTGTAAACTCTCACAGAATGATTTACTAATTTGCGTCTCATAAATCTCTTAGTCCGTCTTTTTCGGCTGTTTTAAAATAATGAAAAAAAAACACACCAAAAAGTACAGGGAAATAACTTGGACGAGAAATACAATTTGGAGGCACCTACAGCATTAGGAAAGAAATATTGGGATTAATGCCGAACTTATCACAATGTTTTACCCTTTAGGGATTCCAAGTAATGCAATAAATTGAAAGAAAAACATGTTTTATGCTCTGTTTCTGAAACTAGGTTTAGACCTAATCTTCCTTTGGTCCAAACAGTGTTAGTTGTTAGTTTAACCTGTTGACTGCCAAGTATTTCAGCTGCTACGGCAACTCCGAACCAAGTTCAAAATACAACTCTAATGCTTCTTCATTTTGTAACCTTTTTCGTGACGTCATTTTGGATCGAAAGTGAAACAATATGTAAGTAGGTCAAATGCATGTATGGTGCTGACATCTAGCATTGAAGTTAGGTATTATTGAGAACTAATTAACTCGTCGGTGGCACTGTGTTACCCATCGGCTTGGACGAGCTATCTCGTCTACGGCACTAAACAAATTTAGGATAAATGTATGTAACTCCAATATACTTAAAGCATAAGTTTGTATCAGTGTAAAGAACTTACGTTTTGCTATTCGGTGTTCTTCAGTTACTTATTTACATTAATAAGTTAGCTGAATAGAATTCTTTAACTTTACAATCTCCTGATTATATGACCACGTGAGATATGAAACCATGTGAGATATAAAGGTACTTCACTTCTCGACTGGTCATGTTAAACAATGTGAAATTTAATTTTTGTATTTGTCCACGTTCACGACATCACAGCGCATGGGCGCGGCATGGCCAAGCGTGTTAAGGCGTTCGACTCGTAATCCGAGGATCGCGGGTTCGAATCCCGGTCGCACCAAACATGCTCGCCCTATCAGCCGTGGGGGCGTTATAATGTGACGGTCAATTCCATTATTCCTTGGTATAACAGTAGCCCAAGAGTTGGCGGTGGGTGGTGATGACTAGCTGCCTTCCCTCTAGCCTCACACTGCTAAATTAGGGACGGCTAGCACAGATAGCCCTCGAGTAGCTTTGTGCGAAATTCCAAAACCAAAACCAAACCATACTCAGAATTTCAAGAGAGTCTCTGTAGCGACTATACGAAAGTCCTGGCTGTAGAAAATTAATTTAAAACGTTGTCCGAATAAACATTTCTTTGCGTTTAGTTTGGTTTAATTCGGAAAGAGAACACTGCGCCAAATTAAGTGTCGTAATCAGCGACATGTAATAATACTTATCACAAACATATTCACTTAAAAATAAAATAAAATTAGAGGGCTGTCAATGCTGGTGTTTTCTTATAGCAAAGCCACATCGGGCTATCTGCTGAATCCACAAAGGGAAATCGAACCCCTGGATCTTAGCGTTGTAAGTCCGTAGATTTACCGCTGTACTAGGGGGGGGGGACTAGAATGTACACTTCCAAACTATCCAAAGACCACATGTTTATGTACTGTCATTGTGTTCCTCTTTTTAATTTAACTTAATATTCCTCCTGACGACTTTATTACTGTCTCCTAGGCCTCGCTTGGCGTGAAATCTTCATTCATGTGATAAACCTCATTGTTTTATATAACAAAATACATTTTGGTCAATAGTGGTAATTTACAATCACGTATTTGCCTTATCTTTGGACAGCAACATATTGAATAAAATTTCAGGATTATTTATATAAAATATAAAGTAAACAAAACAAAACACAGCGTTCTCCATTAAAAAACTACTGTACTGAAGTGAATTAGCTGAACACAAGGAAGAATTTTAAAATGTGCAAAGACAGATAAGACGCATAACGTTGTCCAGTTCAGCCATTTATGTCTAAAATTATTGTGTAAGCAGACAGCTTTCTTCTGTACTTTCATTAAACGGCTTAACCATGAAGTGAAATTTAATAAGCAAACAGACGATTTGTAAACTCTCACAGAATGATTTACTAATTTGCGTCTCATAAATCTCTTAGTCCGTCTTTTTCGGCTGTTTTAAAATAATGAAAAAAAAACACATACCAAAAAGTACAGGGAAATAACTTGGACGAGAAATACAATTTGGAGGCACCTACAGCATTAGGAAAGAAATATTGGGATTAATGCCGAACTTATCACAATGTTTTACCCTTTAGGGATTCCAAGTAATGCAATAAATTGAAAGAAAAACATGTTTTATGCTCTGTTTCTGAAACTAGGTTTAGACCTAATCTTCCTTTGGTCCAAACAGTGTTAGTTGTTAGTTTAACCTGTTGACTGCCAAGTATTTCAGCTGCTACGGCAACTCCGAACCAAGTTCAAAATACAACTCTAATGCTTCTTCATTTTGTAACCTTTTTCGTGACGTCATTTTGGATCGAAAGTGAAACAATATGTAAGTAGGTCAAATGCATGTATGGTGCTGACATCTAGCATTGAAGTTAGGTATTATTGAGAACTAATTAACTCGTCGGTGGCACTGTGTTACCCATCGGCTTGGACGAGCTATCTCGTCTACGGCACTAAACAAATTTAGGATAAATGTATGTAACTCCAATATACTTAAAGCATAAGTTTGTATCAGTGTAACGAACTTACGTTTTGCTATTCGGTGTTCTTCAGTTACTTATTTACATTAATAAGTTAGCTGAATAGAATTCTTTAACTTTACAATCTCCTGATTATATGACCACGTGAGATATGAAACCATGTGAGATATAAAGGTACTTCACTTCTCGACTGGTCATGTTAAGCAATGTGAAATTTAATTTTTGTATTTGTCCACGTTCACGACATCACAGCGCATGGGCGCGGCATGGCCAAGCGTGTTAAGGCGTTCGACTCGTAATCCGAGGATCGCGGGTTCGAATCCCGGTCGCACCAAACATGCTCGCCCTATCAGCCGTGGGGGCGTTACAATGTGACGGTCAATTCCATTATTCCTTGGTATAACAGTAGCCCAAGAGTTGGCGGTGGGTGGTGATGACTAGCTGCCTTCCCTCTAATCTTACACTGCTAAATTAGGGACGGCTAGCGCAAGTAGCCCTCGAGTAGCTTTGCGCAAAATTCAAAAAACAAAACATCACAGCACCCGACTAGTTGCAACTGTTAAGTTGAAACTATCTCGAGCAATCGTTCACAATCGCAACCGAGTATAATGGGCACCATGCACACCAAAATTTAATATCTATTTAAAATTGCAAAGATAACGAAACTGGTAGAATTACAACATAATAGGAACGTAACTCCATCTTGTGGAAATAAAGGTTAGTGATATTAAATTCGTTGTGAAAAATATTTTAATTATTGCTTTCGACAACTGTTATCTATCATACAGAAAAAAACAGTTTGTTTTATATTTTATAAAGAGAAAAATAAGAACAGTATATTTAGTTACTTATACTGTTGGCCATATTGATTTTCGTTAGTTTCACTATAAATAGGTAACTGGCTCTGTTGACCCGGCATGGCCAGGTGGTTAAGGCACTCGACTCCTTAGCTGAGGGTCGCGGGTTCGAATCCCCATCACACCAAACATGCTCGCCCCCCTCAGCTGTGGGGGCGTTATAATGTCACACTCAATCCCACTATTCGTTTATAAAAGAGTAGCCGAAGAGTTAGCGGTGGGTGGTAATGACTAGCTGCCTTCCCTCTAATCTTACACTGCTAAATTAGGGACGGCTAGCGCTAATAGCCCCGTGTAACTTGGTGCGAAATTCAAAACAAACCAAAAACCGGTTCTGTTAGAATAGCTAGAGCAAAATTCATTCACGTGTTTTTAATTCAATTTATGTGGTTACTTTGTATTAATAGTCTGTATTTTCCTATCCTTTTTGTGTTAAAAATAGTATCCTTTTTCTGTCCTGAATTCGTTTATAGCTATTTAAAAAAGGAAACAAAAACAACAACCAGTGATCACCTTAATTTGGTGGTGTTCTGGGGCTTGCTGACTAGCTTCCTCTGACCCCGCATGTTGAACGTGTACTCCTTCCCCATCTCGATGCGCGAGACGTGTGTTATCCGATGCCCTTGGAGTTGACCGCGATTTGAGGTCAGACCAGGTGAGTGGGAGGGGTTAGGTGAGAGGGCTCGCTAGTGGCGGGAATATTTTTAATCACCTTTGTTCAAGGCCGAGAATATTTGTGAACAGCACTAAAAGGTGGTAAACGCAGCTTGGCCACACAAGGAGAGATCAATTTCACGAGACCTTTTTACTACTATAAGTTTCAAATTTCACGCAAGTGCAAGCCCTAAAACAGTAACACGAAACGTTTTACGATTTTTTGTATCAGTTTTTACACAGCAAGAATGAGACACACAAAGATTATCTTTCTTTGTTAAGATGAGGATGACCCAAGTAGGTTGAAACGTTGTTCTCTACTTTATTTTAATTAAAGTTTTAACACCCATACTAGCCGTCTTAAGACACACAGAGATTCATTTAGATGCTCTTATAAAAATGTATTTTAATCGTCACTCGAGCCAACATAAAAAATATTTTTCAGTACCTGGCTGGTTGCTTTGTATATTCATAGCAATTGAGACGTGACATGGCTTGGGGATTAGGACGTTCGACTCACGGGTCACAGGTTCGAATACCCGTTTCATTAAACATACTCGCCCTTTCAGCCGATGAGGCATTATATTGTTACTGTCAATCCCACTGTTCGTTGGTAAAAGAGTAGCTCAAGAGTTGGCGGTGGATAATGATTAGCTAGATGCCTTCCCTAAATTAGAAAAGGGCTAGCACAGATAGCCTTGCGCAGAATTTGAAACAAGCAAAAAATCATAGCAAGTGAAGTGGTGAACGTGGAAACTAGCACTCATATTTGTCACAAGACCAAAAGGAAGAAATAATGGGGCAGCTTATGAATGGTTACCAGGAGTTGCTATCCCAGCTGGCATGATGAGCTCTGGTATTGAGTGAAAAGCTTCGTCAGCACTAGATAAAACAGAGTTTCAACAAACTTCCCTCGTGATCGCTAGCATTGGAAAGATAAATATCTGAAGCTAACCAGCTAGTTCCCACTTGATCAAGATATTTCACTGCAGTAGAGTATTAAAAATTAATTAATAATTGGAACAGCCAAAATAATAATAGTCTAACATATATATATATATAATCTACCATAATTCAAATGCGTCGAATAATTAATTGGTATCCATATCTGTTAACGTTATTTCCAGTAGCATTTACGATATCTGAATATTGGCACATTTCTTGTGGTTAAACTTGGGCGTCACTCACTGATGCGTCAGCCGAGCAACGTCCTAACGAACCATATTTACTCACACTCACGTGGTCAATGACGTAAATTATCTAGCTCGCCACGTCACTCCCGGATCTCACAACCTGCCAATACCAACCTGACAAGTGATGACTAAATACTTCATCTTCACACATATTTCTTCTCACTTCTCTTTCCCCCATCCTTTCACATAACATCCTTCTGTTACCATAGCAAAGACCAGGTAAATTATACAGAAGAGATATTTGCTTTCTCCAAAAGTGTTTCAGCTGATATCTGTGGAAGAAGAGCTGCCAGTTTGGGAGTAAAACGTTCTCACAATCATAGATCTGAAGTTAGCTATATAATGCACAAGGTAGTTCAAGAGGTCTCCATTTCTCGAGTGGACAGTTCGGTATGTCGCCAGGATGTCAGCAGAAATTACAAACTCGTAAATTAACCCGAAATTAAGGAAAATTAAAAATAATAATAATTACTACACGACTTCTGTAACACAATTGACTCTTTAACAACTCTTTAAGTTATTTTTTCATGTTTAAAATATACCAGCTTTCTCAGCATTCATAAAGTACGGTTGTAGTCAAATATTACTAACCCAATCACAGTCGATCCTCAAAAAACATGATATTGTGTCCGTATGTCCGTCCTTATCAACGGACACGAACCACTTTCGGCACAAAAATGAGAAATACTTTACATTTGTCCACCACGTTTCATCAAACTCCAATCATTTCGTGTGAAAAATTGGCCTCCACGTTAACAGACAGGATTTTTTTTTTTTTTTGTATTTTCGTGACTTTAACTCTCCAAAATTAATCATTTCTAAGTTAGGTTTGTTCGTTTGTTTTTCTGAATTTTGGCCAAAACAACTCGAGGGCTATCTGTGCTAACCGTCCCTAATTTTGCAGCGTAAGACGAGAGGGTTTTGTTTTGTTGTTGTTTTTTTTAATTTCGCGCAATCTACTCGAGGGCTATCTGGGCTAGCCGTCCCTAATTTAGCAGTGTAAGACAAGAGGGAAGGCAGCTAGTCATCACCACCCACCGCCAACTATTGGGCTACTCTTTTAACCAAGGAACAGTGGGATTGACCATCACAATATAATATTTCAGCCCCTACGGCTGAAAGAGCGAGTATGTTTGTTACGACAGGGATTCGAACCTGCATCCCTCGGATTAGGAGTCAAGCACCATAACCACCTAGCCATACCGGGTCTTCTAAGTTAGGTAACAGTCCAATTGTATATCAACTTTCATCCAAACCCACAGAGGTGAGAACACAACCTTGGTTACCTTCTGTGACGTAGGTAACTTTTCGCAAAACAGGATCTTGTTAAATCATCAAACATACATTAAACAATATTTTAACACCTAGTAATGTTAAAACACCACATACACACGTCATTATTCATAATACCTGGTGCTGTTTAAACGTACAATGAGAAAATATCGCTTTTATATCTGCATATAAATAGTAACATTGATCAACTAATTTAAACCATTCTAAATCTCAAAAATATTCGACACATGTCCTCGTCGCGAGGTAAATGTTATGTATTTAAAATGACTGGCGCGGAACTGAAAGCTCGTGAAATAACTAAACCACACCATCATAATAAAAGATGCAAAGTGTGTGGACTTGCAACATCCTTTGTGAGAAACATGGTGCTCGTCAATGTATCTTCAGCAACTACGATTCTCGCCGACACTGTAACAGTGTGAACCTTCGCACACATTTGCTACTTCGAATAATGTGTGGACCTTTATTAACGTCAGTTTTTACTCTCGTGTGTTAATCTTTGTTCACTTGTTCTGCGCGTAGTAAACTTTCGTTTCCGTCTCTTGTTGTCAATAATCTTATGTTCACACACACACACCAAACGTGTCAATCCCAATATTCGTTGGTAAAAGAGTAGTCCAAGAGTTGGCCGTGGGTGGTGGTGACTAGCTGCCTTCCCTCCAGTCTTACACTGCTAAATTTGGGGCGGCTAGCGCAGATAGCCCTTGTGTAGCTTTGCGCTAAATTCAAAAACAAAGAAACACATCTGGTAGCGCCAAGAATGAGTTTAATAAAACCTATACATTTATTCAACATCAAATTTCATTACATTTAGTGAGATTAATTGGGGCTTAAACCTTCATCCTCCCTCCAAATAAATAATAATAATAAAACCAGCGTTGTTGACGCATCTGTTCACTTCAGCAGAAGAAATTCAATGTCTTTCTTTGTATTACTAAGTTATGTCTTAAACCTGAACATGATATTCTTGTCGAGAATTCTACCCCAACTTCAGACAGCCCTGGTGAAGCAAACTTTCAAGAAATCAAACCCCCCTACTTATCACAACTGTTCCATGAAAACGAACACAAGCAGTACATAAATATGTGCATAGATATTTCGCAGAAGTTTCTGAGAAGCGTGCAGTTTATAGGATACGAACTAGTTGTCATTCATTGGTCTGTGTGATACATTCTCGAAAACTATCGACCGTCGAACCATCGTTTAAAAATCAAGAAAGTAAGCTCTAAATATATACATAGCTGAAAAATTACAGTTTTCTACTATGCAGAGACGTTATGCAAATATATTAGTAGAATTATTAACTCTGTTGTTTTCAAATTTTGCGTTGTAGAGCATAACTTTACTATCTGACGAGACAAACTAATTTTTAAGTAAAACCTCCAATTACAACGCTTAAAAATCGGGGCTAAATTCCCGTTGGTAAAAAAAACAACAACAGCCTATTGCGTAGCTTTGGCATGGCCAGGTGGGTTAAGGCGTTCGACAAAGGGTTAAGGTGGGTTAAGGTTTCGAGACAAACAAATTTTTAAGTAAAACCCCCAATTACAACGTTTAAAAATCGGGGCTAAATTCCCGTTGGTAAAAAAAACAACAACAGCCTATTGCGTAGCTTTGGCATGGCCAGGTGGGTTAAGGCGTTCGACTCGTAATCTGAGGGTCGAAGCTTCGAATACTCGTCACACCAAACATGCTCGCCCTTTCAGCCGTGAGGGCGTTATATGTTACGGTCAATCCCACTATTCGTTGGTAAAAGAGTAGCCCAATGGTTGGCGGTGGGTGATGATGTCTAGCTGTCTTTCCTCTAGTCTTACACTGCTAAATTAGGGACGGCTAGTGCAGATAGCCCTCGAGTAGCTTTGCACGAAATTAAAAAGTAACAACAAACAAAGCGTAGTTTTGGGCTTCAGAATACCCAACAAATAAAAACAAACTTTCAATGGAAAAACAAAAGTTTAAGAAGCATATGAGAAGATTGAACAACAGCCGCCTGGAGTGAAAAAATCAAACTAACGACTTCAAAAAACGTCACGCTCCCATTGGGCAATATGAAATTATCACTCCTGATTTCCGATCTCATAAATGTACGTTTTCCTACATTTGTCTGCACAAAGTTCTAGTGCAGATAGCCCTCGTGTAGCTTTGCGTGAAATTCAAACACAAAAAAACACAAAGTTCCCTGACGTTACTTCAATTCTTTGCGGATGAAGAACCGCACGCTGAAAAATTTCGTGAATAGCGGTTAGCCTTTTATGTTTCGACGAAGGTAAAATAATACTCTCCTTAAATATCCTAGCACAATTGGATCAGTGCTGTCCTAACATCGCAAAATAGCGCTTAACAGAATTAATGTCAAACACCAGATCTCGTGTGACGTTAAACATCAAAGACGCGCCGCACTCATTGGCTGAAACCTTCAGCTAAGTCTATGAATAACTAAAACCTTCAGCTAAGACTATGAATAACTAAGTACACACATGTCTTTTCTCGTTCCTTTTAATTTTATAATTTGTACAAAAACTCGCGTTTAGTTTAAGACCACCGACTTTGCTAAATGAATGACCATCACACTATTGGTATTTCCGTTGACTCAGAAATTACCAATGCCACCTTTTTTCAAAAGAAAAAAAAAAGGAAAACCCGAAACATTTGTTTCCTAAAAAACAGAATGTGGAATTTGCGCCATGCGAAAAAACATGTCTCTTCGACATCAAAATTAAGTATCCCGCAGCATGAGAAAATTATATATTTTTAAAAAAGTCATTTTTATACTGAATCATGGACGAAATAACCAAACAGAGAAACAAACCCAAACCCAATTACCAGCCAAACTGAAAGTTAATCTTCTAACATTTAACACAGACCCAAAATGGTATTTTGGGAAGACAATCAAAACAAACGCACAAATAGAGACGCTTGTCGTTGTTGTTTCATAGGGAAAAATGGGTAAGACATTACAGTTGTACAAACTCTCATTCGAGGTAGGCTTAGCATCGTTTATCTTTTATAATCATCTTAAAAGTAAGAGTGCAAAAGTTTAAATGCAAGCCTACAGGTTACTACTTAGTTTGAGTCAATCAGCTTTCAGTTTTTATTTTACCGCAGAAAAACAGCTGTTGTTTCGTTGGTACGAACATACTTAAACGCAATACGTTATAAATGTTAAGTTACGACTGGAAAATTAACACAAAATAATAACTGATGGACAGAGAGAGAGAAAACGTGGTAGGTATTTTGGTTTAAAAGTTAATTGGCCTCAAGCCTGAGCTCTTGGTCAGAATCAACCGGGGACGCTCAGAAATTTTCTTTCTCTTCACTACACTCGTGACTGGATATGACGTTAAGTCATGCGAAAAAATAGAAAAAAGTGGGCGTATTTACATATACAAATAATGATAATTGGTTGAAATCCAACTTCTGTATAAACCGTTATCAAACGCAGGTTCTCAACTCACAAAAAAATCGCGTTTTTTATTAATTTCGTATTCCTCTACTGGACCGTTAAAGACTCGCCAGTTCGCGTAGTGAATATAACCAGTATCATCATCAGTTATTATGATATAGACCTGTAGACAGTAATATACGATAAAAGGATATCAAAACTTTGTTTTCACGCCATCACGGGTACGTTAGATTCGACCAAAATGAGCAAAATATAAAAGTAATTTCATGTAAAGCGCACAATATTCATTGTCACTACGGCTCTGTTGACAAGCGTATACGCCTTCCCAGTTCCTTGTACCTAGCTTAGTTTGTATCTTCGTTTTCATTTGCCCCCGCTAGTACAGCGGTAAGTCTCCGGATTTACAACGCTAAAATCAGGGGTTCGATTCCCCTCGGTGGGCTCAGCAGATAGCCCGATGTGGCTTTGCTATAAAAAAAAAACAACACAAACACTCGTTTTCATTTCATTATTGGCGAATGCAAAATAGAGCAAATTAACATCTATGCAATATTTTAAATTATGCCGTATTTAGGACTTAGCTAAAGTTATATAGATCATATTAAATTACTTTAATTGTGCAGGGTTACCCATTAAACCATGCAACAATGTCGCGAAAACTTGGGATATGTGGAGAGTAATATGCAAAGGTGAAACAGACAGCCTGTGACGAACCGTTTGGTCACATTGTTTTTCAAGAATATTTACTGCTAAACTTCCGATCTAAAGGAATTGATACACTGATATAGTTAGTGGTGGTCTTGAAGCTGTGATTGTCGGAGTTCTTGATACTGTTGAAAATGTGTCTCTGTCAGGGGTGCTTTTTACTGTTGCGTCCGAACGTCAACATTAGCACGTGCGCTCTGCAAGTTTCAGTTCTGACATTCTTAACACGTGGGTTATGGAAGTGTAGGCGACATTCTGTCGAATGAGCCTCCACATAACCTCAAAGTTTCGCAAAATACCGACAATTATGAAAAATAACGTAACACTTTCGGATTACGCTTCCTGTTGTTTAGCGCCTCAAAAAATAATCCTAACAATTAGGACAATATTTAATTATTGTTGAATATTAACACGAATGGCGATAAACCCAGACTCAATTCACATACATTTATCTAACTTACTGAATCACAGCTTTTCAGATATTGTTTTCTCACATTCAGAACTCTACTTCCTGAGCTAAAATAAATGCACTTCGCTGGATTCAGTAAAATAAATGACACTGAATGGTTATCGTATTGTATACACAACGAATAACTTATTGCGGTCTACTTCTAAAACATAAAAAAACTGGAAAATTCTGCTTCTCTCCAAGCCCAAGAAAATGTGTCGTAACATGGTGGTTAGTTATAACGACAAATGTTAGCTGCTAATAGATCTATATGGTTACTTCTTTCGGTCCAAGGGTGACAAAACGTGAAATGGATGGGGGGTGGCTAATGATTACGGATCTTACTTGTCCAAGGGTAACAAAAAGTGAAATGGATGGGGGGTGGCTAATGATTACGGATCTTACTTGTCCAAGGGTAACAAAACGTGAAATGGATGGGGGTGGCTAATTATTACGGATCTTACTTGTCCAAGGGTAACAAAAAGTGAAATGGATGGGGGGTGGCTAATGATTACGGATCTTACTTGTCCAAGGGTGACAAAAATCTTACTTGTCCAAGTGAAATGGATGGGGGGTGGCTAATGATTACGGATCTTACTTGTCCAAGGGTAACAAAACGTGAAATGGATGGGGGTGGCTAATGATTACGGATCTTACTTGTCCAAGGGTAACAAAACGTAAAATGGATGGGGGGTGGCTAATGATTACGGATCTTACTTATCCAAGGGTAACAAAACGTGAAATGGATGGGGGTGGCTAATGATTATGGATCTTACTTGTCCAAGGGTAACAAAACGTGAAATGGATGGGGGTGGCTAATGATTATGGATCTTACTTGTCCAAGGGTAACAAAACGTGAAATGGATGGGGGTGGCTAATGATTATGGATCTTACTTGTCCAAGGGTAACAAAACGTGAAATGGATGGGGGGTGGCTAATGATTATGGATCTTACTTGTCCAAGGGTAACAAAACGTGAACTGGATGGGGGTGGCTAATGATTACGGATCTTACTTGTCCAAGGGTGACAAAACGTGAAATGGATGGGGTGGCTAATTATTACGGATCTTACTTGCTAAGTTACTCATAGCCATTGCATCCAAAACTGAAACAGATTTTTCCATGGTAGTTATAGTTACATGTGCCTCATTCAAAGGGGCACCAGCCTGAAATACGTGGTTTGCGTACATCTTGCATTCGGGCACACTGATATCAAATTCTTTCTTTCGAAAGGTTGAACATCTTTATCCGAATTGTTTCTTCGTTTATCAGTGGTTAAACAAATTTTTACATCAATAAAGACAGACCGTACGGTACACTGCAAGCAGAAGGTATTCGAATAATTTAATTCTTAACAAACGATTTCTGATCAGCTTTTCAACTTGGCATCATTACTACATTATTACGTAAAAATACCAAAAATCTACCCGACACTATTATTCTACCCAACATTTTTACATAAAAATACACCATTTTTAGCCAACACAATTACTACATTATTAGGTAAAAATATTGTAATTCCACCCAATATGTTTACATAAAAATACACCATTTTTAGCCAACACAATTACTACATTATTACGTAAAAATATTGTAATTCCACCCAACATGTTTACATTAAAATACACCATTTTTAGCCAACACAATTACTACATTATTACGTAAAAATATTGTAATTCCACCCAACATGTTTACATTAAAATACACCATTTTTAGCCAACACAATTACTACATTATTACGTAAAAATATTGTAATTCTACCCAACATTTTTACATAAAAATACACCATTTTAACCAACACAATTACTACATTATTACGTAAAAATATTGTAATTCTACCCAACATTTTTACATAAAAATACACCATTTTTAGCCAACACAATTACTACATTATTACGTAAAAATATTGTAATTCTACCCAACATTTTTACATAAACGTACACCATTTCTAGCCAACACAATCATTACATTATTACGTAAAAATATTGTAATTTTTCTTTCTTGACATATGTTACGTAACCAAAATCCTATTAGCTGGAAAACAGTTCTTGAACAGTTAAGGTATGGAAAACTTACAGCTGTTAAATACGTGACAGTAATCCTCACTCTACATTAAAAATTAAACTTCTGGCGCGTGAATTCTTAACCTACTTTGGTACTGGAGAATTAAAGAAATATACACATGTATCAGTCCTCACTCACACCTTGTAATGATTAAAACTGTATACGTATTAATCATGGCTTGGCTCTAACCTTGTAATAATTAAAACTGTACACGTATTAATCATGGCTTGGCTCTAACCTTGTAATAATTAAAACTGTACACGAATTAATCATGATTTAGCTCTAACCTTGTAATAATCAAACTTGTACTCGCATTGATTATTACTTTGCTCTAACCTTGATAACTGAACCTGTTTCAGGGTTGCCTCTAAATGGTTTGATGATACTAAAATTGGGCGACTGTATTTATTTAACAAGCAGAGACTGCACGTTTCTTGTTGCTGGAACACATTTTTTATTCGCAGAAGATGCGTACCAACTCGAAATTGACTCTCTTCTGCAAAATAAAAGTAAGTTGATATCACAGGTTATGTTTGAAGTGTTTCTGTATTTTCTAAGCGAAAAATATACAACAGTTTATCTGCTTTCTCTTCAACCCAAAGAATTGAATCTTAGGTTTTAGCATTGTAAATCCCAAACTTAGCGCTAACAAATCGAGGAACTTGTTTGAAGTGACTCGCTATTGCTTAACCCTTGAAAGGCAATATTCTCCCTCTACACTGCCAAGACCTTTTGTGGTATTTTGAACATCCAGTGTAATAACGTCCCGTTTCTAATAACGTCTCAGTTTCTAGTTATTTCAGCGTAACACGGATGAACGGATTTCTCAACAGCTGGTCATGGTAAATATGAAGACAGAGTATTCGTCACTGATGTTTGCCATAACAGCCAGAACCTGACAGCCATCTTAGATGGTACGTTTACTGATAAAAATAAAGTTAAAAAATATGTATACAAACACACCTACACCTACACATATCTCAGCGTGAAAACATAAAACTACGTACAAGTTTAAAACTGAACACGTTTTCATTATTACTTAGCTCTAACGTTCTAAAAATTAAAACTATACACGTAATACAGTATAATATGATAAGATATACTTCAATCGTTTCTGTTGTCTTAGCAAAAAAAACGTAGAACGGACTAATTACTCACGTAATTACAAATATTACTCTTTGTCCGACACAAAGATCAAGTCTCGAATTTTAACATCATATACGGCCATTTTGAGCGATTTTTTTTTTCCTCGTAAGTCTAATATGCGTGGTTTATGTGCATTGTTTCTCAATTTTAACACGCTTGGTTTCTTTCGCTTGAAAATACGAAGATTTCTGTTTCTGGCTGATAAATACTTTAATGAGAATCAGAGCTAGCAATTCATGGGGTTTTATCACAACTGATGTTTATTATACAAAAGAATACTGATCGCCATATTACCAAAACAGAGACACGTAACACTAACAAAACGTTACTTACATGTGCAATCCCATTTGCTGCATACCCGGAATTTACAAACCCCTGAAACAGAATCGAAATTAAATAAACAACATTGAAACATCTGAAGTTCGTCGTAACATTATACCAAACCTTATATGGTAGTACAATTTGCCTGAGAAAAAGTTACAACAACTTAAATTTTCAATATACAAGTTTCTAATTTATTTTTCCTTTGTCTGGATGACAAGTTTGAGAATACTTTTTGCTAAGAATCGAGTTTTGATACCTGCGACGAAAAAAAAAATCACGTTGTGAAATTTTGCGCTTAACAACAATACATTCCCCCCATTTTCTCCATAACTGTTGTTGTTTTGAATTAAGCACAGAGCTATACAATGGGTTATCTGTGCTCTGTCCACCACGGGTATCGAACGATGTAAGTTCGCAGACATACCGCTGAGCCACTGGGGGGCCTCCATAACGGCATCACCTACACATATACAAATATACAACCATTGCATCCGTTTTGTCTTTTACAATTAGAAAGGGCCCGGCATGGCTAAGTGAGTTAAGGCGTTCGACTCATAATCTGAGGGTCGCGGGTTCGAATCCCCGTCGCACCAAACATGCTCGCCCTTTCAGCCGTGAGAGCGTTATAATGTTACGGTTAATCCCACTATTCGTTGGTAAAAGAGTAGCCCAATAGTTGGCTGTGGGTGGTGATGACTAGCTGCCTTCCCTCTATTCTTACACTGCAAAATTAGGGACGGCTAGCGCAGATAACCCTTGTGTAGCTTTGCGCGAAATTCAAAAGAAGCCAAACTAGTTAGAAAGACAAAAAAAAAAAAACGTTTATAAACAAAAATAGTTTCTTCGTTATAATATGAAAATGAGAAACAAAACGAATTTAATAAAAAATAAAGTGCATATAATGGGATTAAAAATTTATATATTAACACGTGACTTGTATTAATTTATAATATTAATATTAAATACACCGTTTGCAGTAAACTCCCACACATATCAACCTAACACCCCTTTTACATGACAGTGAAGTGCTCTAACTGTTCTTTGAACTTCAGTGTGAAGCCGGCTAGAATATAGCAAATATAGTAGAGTTGGAATACTATTATTACGTGATAGAAAATAGGGGTTTAAAAACATTTAAATAGAAATCGTAAAACCAAAAAGGAAACAAACACGGCTAAAGGTACTATAGATATTATTTTTTCACACTACAAACCCCTATTTTGGTCCCATGATGTTACCTGGAATCACATTTGGTGGAGTCTGAGCAAAGATTTGTGGTTTTAACAAATACTGTCTACACTATCTCTAGCTTTGTTACGTGTTTTCACGATCCCTATTTACAGGCTGATCCCCCTGGTGGTATGTCTCCGGACTTCTACTGCTAAAATCCGGGTTTCGATACTCGTGGTGGGCAAATCACAGGCAGCCCATTATGAACCTTTGTGATTAAATATAAACAAAAACAATATCTGGAGGTCTGTAAGTTCCCAAATGTTTATTTATATAGTTTGCTGGCTTTTGTGCATGTGTCTGTGTGCTAGCTGATACATTCACAATGATTTACTGTAAATATGGAAAGATCGCATTAGTTATATTATGATGCTGTTGAAGATTTGTCTTAGAATATAGCGAGCATTTATAGTTTGTGTGTAACTAAATTACATTACACTGAGACACACCGTCCACTAAGCGCGTGTAAAATCTTGTAAGTAGAAAAGCAGTCTTTTCAAATAAAACATGTACGTCTAAAACATCGGTTTAAATAAACCTTTGTGTTTTTTAAATTGTTCTATGAATGGGTGTAATAAAATTTAATACTATGTATACTGATTTTTGTTTTGGAATTTCGCACAAAGCTACTCGAGGGCTATCTGTGCTACCTGTCCCTAATTTAGCAGTGTAAGACTAGAGGGAAGGCAGCTAGTCATCACCACCCACCGCCTACTCTTGGGCTACTCTTTTACCAATAAATAGTGGGATTGACCGTCACATTATAAAGCTTCCAAGGCTGAAAGGGCGAGCATGTTTTGCGCGAAGGGGATGCGAACCCGCGACCCTCAGATTACGAGTCGCACGCCTTAACGCGCTTGGCCATACCGAGCCACTAATTTTTGTACTCTTATACTTAATACGTGGGTTAGCACCCTATAGACACCAACTGTATGATGCAAAAAGCACCGAGTGTCTAATATGTCACAGTCGTCTAATGTACATCTGTTATTGGCTGGTAATTCCTGTCTTATGCTGTATTTGAGCGTTTTAAAGAAACGCCAAATTTCTGTAAAAACGTTAACTAGAAGGAGGTAATGAGCACATCGTTTACATTAAAATTATTGTGTTTTATTTTATCTTCTGTAAAATATAGAAGAAACAAATTGATTTTGAATATTCCCACGACCTTTGCAGTACCTTATTTTGTATTCTACAAAAGGTTTGGGTGCAACATAGACTGGCAAAGGAATAATAAATAATTACAAACGGTAAATTTGAGCAGATTTTATTTTCCTTTAAAGGCTAAGCTTTGTGTGTGTGTGTGTGCATTTTTGAGTACAGCCTTACCAATCAATAATAAAAGGTTTTATAGTATTGTTTGAACTAAATCTTTAGTGCCCGAACGCTTTATTCAGGCTACGTGCAATTTCTTGCGATCCATATTATGAACCACTATAGTGAATGTAATGATAATCCGTTATATGTATGGGTGTTAGCACACATCACTCAGACTTAGCTGGCTCGATTACCTTAATTTTTTATAGCAACTTAAAACTGTTTGACGGTGTACATGGGCTATTTTGTCTTAGAATTCCTACAATAAATCACTATATATTATACACTCTTATAATTTTTAAATCCCTAATGGGCTAGTTAAAGAATATAGTGTTTAAAAATGTGGTTCGTCTGATAACAAGTATAATGACAATCACGTTTCTCCAACTTATAAAAGGGGTTCACACCATAACCGTTGTTTTCCTTTCAAGTGTTAAGACAATAGGCGCTTGTTCTGGGAAAATTATCCTGAATGTTTATTATTGTATAAATATTTCTTTGAAATAGATATTTATATCATTACATACGATGGTTAACGAGCAACTGCGGTACCATGAAAGTGTCGTACCAAACAACCAATAAGGTATAAGTTAACGTTCAACACCCTTGTGTGTACTCTCATTTTTAATTTTGTTTACGTATTATCATTTCATCTAGAATAATAACTTCTAGTTCAGTAACATACTCTCAAAGCGCTTCTGTTCTGGACAAAAGGTACATTAGGAAGAACACAATATCTAAACTTTACAATGGATCATAATTATGAGATGGATTTCTGTAAAACTTCGTGCCAGAAAACAATCTCTAAACTTTACTATGGATCATAATTATGAGATGGACTCCTGTAAGACCTCTGGTCAGAAAACAATCTCTAAAGTTTACAATGGATCATAATTATGAGATGGACTTCTGTAAAACCTCGTGCGATAAAACAATCTCTAAACTTTACAATGAATAACAATTATGAGATGGACTCCTATAAAACTTCGTGCGAGAAATGCATCGCTCTTACACAGCAACATTCAGTACACGTTTAAACCGCAAATTAGCCAACACAGCGTTTCTACGAAACGTGTAGGCGCCAAATTAAGCAACAGTTGATAAGAGAGAAACAAAGACACCGGAAATAAGTGGCATTTTTCACATTACTGTCGTCTCACCGACTCGTAACAAAACCTTTTAATCACTTCTGTACATACTGTTCACTGGAACGTCAAATCATGCAGAACAAATGTCAGCAGAGTAGCTTACATCTGACCCACGAACAGTCGTGTATAGCCGAATTACACATTTTTTACTTCTTTTCAATGAAGTTTTAGCTCGATTTACAGAAATTTCTCATCACTCGTTCACTCACACACACACACACATCCAAAACTTCAAACAAATAAACAGAAACACAAATGCATGAAAGCACATGCCCCGATTTCGTGTCTTCAGGAAAATTCTTCACACCGTCATCGGCCCTCATACAATAAAACACACACAACTCTCCCTCACTTCTGGTTATTAATCACAACAACAACTCTCACACACACCACTTTTTCACTTCTGATTATTGTTAACCATAACAACAACAGCAACCCTCGCCTGTCCTAACACACACAACACACAGTTTACCGTCTTTTTATTGTTAACAACAATAACTAAACAATCACAGAAACCGTTACCAGTACAAACAAACAAACACAATAACAGATACATACAAACATGTGAATACGACTGAAATTGGACATGTTTGTAGTGTAAGAAATCGGAAATTTTCATCTGGTTTATAAATAACAATGTTGTTACTGCTAACACCAGGATAAACGGGACAATATTGTGTTGTATGTTATTTTTATGATGACATAACTAATAACACCAGGGCGAACAGGACAATGTTGTGTTGTATTTGTTTTATGATGACATGACTGCGAACACCAGGATAAACAAGATAATTTTGTGTTTTATGTTATTTTTATGATAACGTAACTGATAACGCCATAGGAAACAGGACAATGTTGTTTTTATGACAACGTAACTGATAACGCCATAGTAAACAGGACAATGTTGTTTCTATGATGACGTAACCGATAACACCAAGGTAAACAGGATACCGTTTTAAGATACACCTTACTTTACTTTCGTATAATTACAATAATAATTTTCGGATCAAATCAGTGATCCAAAAGGCCCGATACTTTAGGAAAACTACTCCAGGAAATCACACCTTTCATAAGGCTGATGAGGTTTTGGGTCCCCCACCCCTCCTCTGTTTCCAATTGGCTCCCTGGAAATATCGTGGTAATCAAATCCCATTATTCAGTCAGATAAAAGTTGCCCAAGGAGTAGAGCCCCTCGTGTGTTACCGAGACTGCCCCTACTACACCACTTCTCTCGACAGCCTAACTGTTCATGATCCATGACTAAACCCTTCAGTCATGCTGAATGTAATTAAACTAACATAAGACACATAATCACAGGAAGATGTTGCTAAGCAGCTCCACGTGTTCCAAAATGGCGTATGCAAAGTGTGGAACTGCTTTGATACTCCATGGTGCAGTTATTCGTACATTCGGATAAAACATATCTCTACTCCTATTAGCTCAGCGATAAGTATTAGAACTTATAACTCTAAAAAACCTGGTTTCAATGTCCATAATGAGCACAGCATAGATTCCCATTGTTTAACAAAAAAAGAACAAACAAAAATATACTAACGCCCATGACACAAACAACCATTGTGTGACAACCGTAAGGTACAGTTTCCGAGATTCAATCAGATGTTCGTAGCCACAAGTTAACAAAGCACCAGGGATGTTCAAATAAACAAATTTCTCCGCTCAAAGCAAGACACAGAACAGCACCCTTATATCATGGTGACAAAACAGCACCCTTCCCATGGTGACAAAACAAACATTTACCGAGCTAACAAAACGGAGAGCATTATCTTTTTGAATGGGTCTCTCTTCATCCTACTGTTATATAAGTGGACAATGCTTAAAGGTAATGGATTTTCAAATATACCCATCCCAATCTTTATAAAAGAACACGACACCACATGGCATTTATTATCATACTGACCTCTCTCTTTTGCAAAATAAAACCATTAAAGTCAAATATAAAGAAAAAGATTTACAAATATTTGTGTTACCAAACTCTTGCCCGACTTTCTGTCTTACAATATCACTCACCACCATGCTAGACTGTTCGACACGTTCATTAATTGACCAAGTGAAGTCATAGGACCACAATCCTATTGGGAGACGCATCACGTTATATCCAGGGTTCTATGTCTTCAGATACTAAAATATACCACAACAAACAAACTGTTCAGAGGACAGTAGAAGACTTTATCGAAACCCCGACTTCACGCATGCAGCCACACACCATACTTATGTAAAATGACGTCATTGAAGCGTAAAGATGCAAAACTCTCTCTCTCTAAAATGTCCATTTGCAAGTAGACACTGCATGACAAATAATTTACATTTAACATCATACGGTCGAAATCCATAAATATTAATTGAACGGGTTTATTTCATAGCACGTCTTTACCTTGACACTGATATTTCCGGCTTTTTTAACTTGTTTTGAGTATTTTACTTCCTAAACCCCGGTGTTAAAATTGGGTTATCCGTCACAAAGTAATCATAATTCTAAATGTGGTTTGTTCTAAGTTTCGTGCAAAGCTACACGAGAGATATTTGCGCTGGCCGTCCGTAATGCAGCAGTGAAAGACTAGAGGGAAGGCAGTTAGTCACTACCAATCACTGCCAGCTCTTGTACTACTCTTTTACCAATGAATAGTGTGACTGAACGTTACACCATAGCTCTCACCTTTCGAAATATGCTACACCTCTATTATATTTGAAATAATTTCATAGGCAGGATGGAAGTGTTATTGTAAAGATGTGCTAAATAACGAAGGATTAAGACAATGGGTTAAATTTAAGGTTCGATTCAGATCTATCGGCTCTGATTCGTCACACACAGACACTACTTGCATGATTTAACGGGCACTATCAATGCTAATATAAAAAATAAGTTGAGAACCTTATTAAATAACAGAATTGTACATGCTCGCCCTTTCAGCCGTGGGGGCGTTATAATGTGACGGTCAATCCCACTATTCGTTGGTAAAAGAGTAGCCCAAGAGTTGGCGGTGGGTGGTGATGACTAGCTAGCTGACTTCCCTCTAGTCTTACACTGCTAAATTACGGACGGCTAGCACAGATAGCCCTCGAGCAGCTTTGTGCGAAATTCAAAAACAAACAGAATTGTACAAAATAGTTGAGAAAAAAACAACAACGATCAGATATGAAACTACTTGATCGACCATAAGAGTTGGTTTAACTAGATATATTGTGGATTATTTTCCTCTTCTATGCCTACTTCTTTATTACGTAGATCTAATACAAGTTATCACGATAGGATGACAACGTCTGTCCAGTCTACAACTTTATAGGTTTGTATTCTAATCTATTTATCCTAAATAGCCTTGAGAAAAAAATGTTTCCTTTCCGGTTGGCACTTGTAGTCTTTTACTATTGGGAAGTGTTCCCTTTCTAATTGGTACTTGTATTCCTATGTCATCACGAATACCACGTGATTCTTTTCTGGCCTTCACTCAAAGCTCCAGAAGAGCTATCTGCACTAACCGTTCCTGAGTTAGAACAAACAGACCAAAGAGAAGTCGGCCAGTCTACACTAACAACCGAAAGTGCTTGAGCCACTCTTAACAGATTAGTGAAATTTGACCGTTACTCTTATAACACACCTATAGCCCTAGAACGGGATTTTATGGCAAAGGGACACAAAAATGACTTCCCCCCACACACAAAATTCACAGCCCGTCGTACCAATAATAGGTATAATAAGTCACGTCCAGCACCATACCGAGAATTGTTACCAAGTAATTCAACAATAAGAAAACATACATACAGATACAAGTAATGGCAAAAGAATACGGTTTCAGACAAACATGCCACACACATGTAAGAATTGAGTGTGTATGTCATGAACATTCCCAAAACACATCCTGAGAACTTTCAACCAAACATGATGGAATGATGTGGCGTAAGCTGAGGTTATTGAAAGCATATCCAACGTGAACGTTACATGAGGTTTAAACCCCAGAACACGATACAGGATGGCAATATCCAAATAACTGAGTTATACTCGCCATCTGTAACACAGTATTCATGTAACAAACTCGACACAAGAGGTAAATTACATTCCAAACTGGCACTCCAACTAAAACAGACTTGAATATGCTCTGCAAGGATCATACAAACGTGTTAAATTTCTTCGTTTGTGGAATTTATGGAGGGGGGGGTGTACATGCTCATTTCGTTAACATAATTTCCAGTTTTGTTAAAACATACAGAAAAAAAAACATGGCTGGAGTCTAAAGTATTTGTCTACCCACGCACAAACAAACAGAGCCCGTTTATTATACGTTATTGGGACCGTCTCCCATTTACTGCAGTAATATATTTATATATATTTACCATTATTTATGCACGTGCTTGCGTAAGATTGGGACTACATACGTTCCTGAATACATATACACGCTATAGTATGGCGATATTAATAGCAAGTCGTAGGATTTACAAACAAATAAAATAAAGAAGGCACCTTACCCACAAACCCTCGCGGCTGTCCTGTTGCGTGAAACAATTGTTGCTATGAGTTTTGCGATCGATTCTCGGTTTGAGCACGTGCCATTTACAGTACGTGTGTAACGAATACGGTGTTGATGCTAGCGGTTGTTTGTCATCACGGGAAGACCACAATCTGCATTTGTGAGAAGATAGCTGATTTGGTTGCATTTTAAAGACAATACTTCACGTGCGTTCTCCGTTTCTCCACAAACGAAATTCGCAAAAAAAAACAAACCTACTTAATATTCGTTTTTACTTTCTAACAGGGAAATCGGAAAGTATACCAATTAATTCAAATCCAAAGAGCAATTTCTTGTTTGGTTTGTTTTGAATTTCGCGCAAAGCTACACAAGGGCTATCTACAAGTTCTTGTTTCGTTTTATCGAAAATAAACTGAAATTTGTTTTCATACACGAATAAGATACGAATTTTTTACTTCGTGACTACGAACTTTGGACGTAAAAATCGATAAACCAATAAAACTGGGAATGAGCAAATTCTTATTTTATTTTTTTATAGAAACATAATTTATGACAAAGAAACACCAGAAATGTTTAAAAACTTGTGTAAAATAAGCGACGCCATCGTACGGTACTGACACTAAGCTTTCAGTTATTCTGAAAACAAACCTGAGTTTTTTTAATAATCTAAATACATTCTAGATGATATTTTTATAACTGTTGGAAAGTAATATGATACACAAAAGAAAATGTCGATTGACGAGTTGTTTTACACCACAGACATGCAGACACCGACAAACTGTGTTAGGCCTTGTAATTCATTTGTGTCTCTTTGAACATTCTATTTCACATAATGACAAACTGTTTCAAGCCTTGTATCTCAGGACACCTGGTACGGATATTAACACTTTTACTAATAAAGCAGAGAAGAACGTTTCGACCTCGAAGAAGATGATTTAACGAGGTCGAAACGTTGTTCTGCGCTTTATTTTAATTAAAGTTTTAATACCCATACCAGCCGTCCTAAAATACATTTTTACTTGCAGTTGGTTTCTTGTTGTCACGAATTGTTTCAAGCCTTGTACTTCATATGCTAAATTTTAAATATTCTATTGATATTACACACACGCGCGCGCGCATATACGATTTTGCATTTGATTTTTTTTTAATTACACAAGCTACGATTTTGGCCAGAATGTTTGTAAGAATTAAGATCATTATTACTAAAATGGAACACAAATACATTTAGCGTTGTTAAACTGAGAAATGCATGTTATATTAAACATCTAAATATGTAATTTGTATAACGAGACAAGTTCTATGGACATCATGAACGATTTTTTAGAACGTCAAATAATTTTATCAGACACCTATAGAGAGATGTGTGATTCAGAAGTTCACCTATTATAACAAAACCTTACCAACGCATATACAACGACAAAATCTAACATCAAATTATTATAAACAGCGGCTGTAAACTTAAACAAGCTCAACACTTTCTTGGTGATCCTCATACTCTGATAATCTCCTAGGTGGCATGCTGTCGATAAGGTTACTGATGTCATCCACCGTTACCTCATCCCAGTTTGTCACAAGAAGATGCTGCAACTCAGCTACAGTAGATGGTGAAAAGTTGTGGTTAGAAACCTTCTCGCTCAGTCCTCGATTGGATTACAATCTGGAGACATTGCTGGACATGGCAATCTTGTAATATCCTTCTGGTTAATATAATCCCTTACAACACGTGTACTATGGTCAATGGTATGTCATCCTAGAAATAAAGTTATTGCGAAATCTTTCTCTAGCATATGGTAGAAATATTGTCTCCATGTGATGTTTGCAGGAAGCACATTTGACGTTTTTCTGGAGGATATGAATAGCAATTTTTCACCATGATGGAAAGCTACTCAAATATACAACTGCATCATCTCCTGTGCCTTCTCTATCAGAATGGTTGTCTTCCCTCATTTGTTCTCAAGGAAAATGACGAACACGAATACTACCATCAGCTTTAATAAGCCGAAAACAAAATTCATCTGAAAAGATGCCGTCAGTGTTATAACTGTCAGTTGGCATACTGTCTTTCCCAAATAACATGATGCTGATAAAATTTGGTAAATCTCGGTTTGCCTTTCTTTCAAAACAACATTGTTTGGTCAGTTTTATATTTATTGCTGTTGTGAAAACCCTGGAATAGATGTGTTTATGTCATTGCTATCATAAGGTGTTGCAAGAATTCTTGCTACCTTGATGTGTCAATCTGATCACAAATGGTTATCTCATGCATTTCGCGTCTTCCAGTAGAATTTCCTGGAATAATGTTTCCTCTGACACATTTCAGGATTCAGGATCCAGTGCACTGTGTGTGTGTGTGTGAGGGATACCCTATTATTCTGGTATGTATGTGTGGGTGACGAACAAATACTGAAAACAACTTATACAGAACAGAATAACAGAATATATTTGTCTAATCATATGCCACCTTTTTTATTACCATTCGGACATTTGCTCAATAACAAATTGACACCGTAGTTTGTTACTGAGTAGTATTTATTTATTTATGTTATTGAGTAGTTTGTTACTACTCCATGCATGTAGATAATGACGTCATTGTTTTTCCAGAGTGTCTGACACATGTTTTCACCGACTACAGAGATGAAACAGATGTCACACTAGTTAACTGGAAGACTAGAAGATAGAGGGTGGAAGTTTATGGAAGGGAATGATGCAACTCAAACTATATTAAATTGACCAATATAATTAATAAGAACCTTGGGGGAGTTCCTCAAATAGAAGAAAGCCTCTACTAAAGAAGGTGCTATACACCCCAAACGGAAAACGGTAGAAGTAATGTTAATATAGTTTTACTTGCAATTAGTATCTCGTGTTAATAGTAACCATACAAAGTAATATAATATACAATATTAATAAGGTATAAAGTGGTTGTTGCCGACCACTTGCTTCCATTTGGTCAGTGTTTCTGAATTAAAAGACGGCGCAATGAAACCTGATCTACATCCTGACACATGTGATGCCACGGCGTTCCAACGTTGGAGGGAGGAAGTCTGTACTTAGGTCAGTACTATATCCCTAGGCCCGGCATGGCCAGGTGAGTTAAGGCGTTTGACTCGTAATCTGAGGGTCGCGGGTTCGAATCCCCGTCGCACCAAACATGCTCGCCCTTTCAGCCGTGGGGACGTTATAATGTTACGGCCAATCCCACTATTCGTTGGTAAAAGAGAAGCCCAAGATTTGGCGGTGGGTGGTGATGACTAGCTGCCTTCCCTCTAGTCTTACATTGTTAAATTAGGGACGGCTAGCGTAGATAGCCCTCGTGTCGCTTTGCGCGAAATTCAAACCAAACCAAAGATAAACTATTAAAACAATTTTTCCCAACGAAAAATAAATAAATACAATTAAATACACAAAGAAGAGAGCCATATTTTCAAGTGTTCCCTTTTTTGTACATGTAATACAAAACGGAAAATATTATTATATTTAAAATGCGTCATAAATATTATGTAAATGCCACGTCAACCGAGTGAACGTTACAAAGATGCCGTCAGTGTTATAACTGTAGGTTGGCATACTGTCTTTCCCAAATAGCATGATGCTGATAAAATTTGGTAAATCTCGGTTTGCCTTTCTTACAAAACAACCATGTTTGGTGCGACGGGGATTCAAACCCGCGACTCTCAGAGTACGAGTCGAACGCCTTAACCCACCTGGCCATGCCGGGCCGCTGGCTGATACACTCTTAACACACATACACATTATGGATTATCATTACAGATATCATGAACCACCACAGTGTTCATAACAGGGATTGTTTGGAATTGCACAAAACTTTTAACAGAACGTTCAGGAAGAAAGGACATTAAACAATAAAGTTTCAGTTTAAACAATATTTTAAAACTTTAACTACTGACTACTAAGGCTGTACACATATAATGTGCACAAAAAACATCCATGTCAGACTTACAAAGGAAATAAATTCTACTCAAGACAGTTCGTTTGTTGTTGTTATTGTTGTTGACAAAAGAATAATAAAAACTGTTTGGTATGTTGCAAACCTTTTCTAAAATATTAAACAAGATCGTGGGATTACTCCACGAAATAAAAATTTTACTTTTTATTGTTCATGGGCAGAAAGTCCTATTTTCCAATTGCTTATGCCTAAAGTAAATGAAACAAACCTACTTTTCTCTTCAAACTTTGCGTTTATGACCTTGGTAATGAAAATTTCAAATTTACCCACTTTCCAGAACATTTCAGGCAGATTCAGTGCTGAGTTGCTGATAGAGAATTTTCTCGAACTTACAAGAATTTGCAACAACTTTCTGGAATGTTGTAGAACTTACGAGATTTTTTAGAACTTTCCATAGTAATATATATACAGCGGTTCACCACTCACCACTTCAGTTTAGTTCTAGTTGCCTAAGTGAGCACATAGACTTACCTGATTTTATCAGAGATGGCATCAAGAAGCTGCAAACATTCTGCAGACGCATTCTGCTATGTATGTAGCCAATTTATGAAGACAAGAGTAAAAAATATGTGAAGCTCACAAGGCATAATTCGGCATGCCTGTCAGGGATCAAGACAAACCCTGGGCACCTTATTTACCTGCGAGAACTGCAAAAAAACTCTAGAAGGTAAGACAGACAACTTTTGCTTGCTTGAACAGTACAATTTTATATTATACAAATTTTAAACCTTTTAAAATTTAAATCTTTTTGCTGCACCTCAAAGAGAAATACAACAGCGATAATCCTTGCTAGAAGCCTTGAAGTATGATGAATATGGCTGGGAGTTTATCGGAAAGTCCAAAATGGTGGCATTTCTGATGGGTCTCCAAAAGGCTTTACCAAGTTTTCCTGTTATCTCTGCCTTTGGGACAGCAGGGACACCGCAGCGTACTACAACAGGAAGCACTGACCACAACGAACCGAGTTCTCTGTAGGAAGGCACAACGTCAAGTGTGAGCCACTCCAGAAGGTGTTGTTTCCACCACTGCACATCAAATTGGATCTTATGAAACAATTTGTCAAAGCTCTTGGTCAGGAGTCTGCAGCCTTCAAGTACCTTCGAAACTTCTTCCCTAAACTGTCTGAAGCAAAGGTCAAAGCTGGTGTCTTCTTTGGACCACAAATAAAGATGATCCTGGAGTGCACAGAATTCCCCAAGAAGCTCAGTAGGAAGAAAAAAAGCTTAGGGCAGCTTTGTCACAGTGGTTCGGGGCTTCTAAAGCAGTCACAAGGCCGAAAATTATGTGGAACTGGTTGAGGCTCTGGTGAAGAACTACGGCAAAACTGGCTGCAGGATGTCCCTGAAAGTCCGTATCCTTGACGCACATCTTGAAAATTTCAAGGAGAACATGGGAGCATAGTCAGTGGAGCAAGGCGAGCTATTTCACTAAGATATACTGAACTTTAAACGCCGCTATCAAGAAGCGTATAACGAAAACATGATTGGAGGTATCTTGACAGAAAGTGTTATTTCCCAATTGCTTATGCATAAAGAAAATGGAAAAACCTGTTTTTCTCTTCAAACTTTGCTTATGTGACTTGGGAGCGTATAATGAAAACATGATAGGAGACTATATTTGGGGGCTAAACTAAACTAAACTAACGTGGCAGGGGTTCAGTTTAGAGAGAGAAATCGTTCAGAACTTTGTAGTTCCTCTTCGTCCCCTAATGTTATTAGGATTAAGTGGTGTTTTTTTTTATTATTATTATTTTTAATAAATTAATTATCGTTATTATTCTTGACTTTTTGGGTGGGGAATGTCTCACTAAATGGTCTTTTGGGTGGAGGCAAAGGTGGCAGTGGCAAGAAGGAAAGGTCGGGACCTATTTGGGGGCTAATACGTGAAAGAGGTTTATATTACAGTCGCAAATCTCGAAAAATTACTCACTTCTAAACATTTTTGTATAACTTTAGTATAAATACATGTAAATCTTGATTCATATGTTGTTTTATTCACACCTTAAGTAAATGAAAATGTGCAAATTTGCCTGTTTTTACATAGAAAATAGGTTAATTTCATCATCCAGGTCACAAAAGTAAAGTTTGAAGGGAATAATGGCCATTTCCTTCACTTTTACAACGTAAGCAATTAAGAAATAACAAAATTTGTTTTTCATAATGTTATTGAAAAATCACTTTGTTGTCACTTCCCCTTAAAAACAGGTTTGTTAGAAATTTCTGGTGTTATATTATAAAATTTATGTACAGGATGAAACAAGAATTACCAACTAATAATAGATGAGCATTATATGGCTGTAACACGAAATGTGTTGTTCCGGTTTGGTAACATCACTAATTTAGTGAAATGTATCAGAACACTAGCCAAACTGAACATCCAGAAACTGTATTTGCTACTCAGATGGATTACAATTTGAGAAAGTTTCTGCTACAGCGATCTCGAGCTATGAAGCACACACACAGTGCCGCTGGAAGATAATGTCCGTAGTGAGCACGAAAAAAGTAAATATGGGATCCTCTTCGTCTCACGGACTTTCATCATCACGGACAACTCAATTACTCTCATCTTCTGGTTCAGTTCTTCAGATGATCAGTCTCGAATTGGGTGAAGAAACAGACGACTGATTGTAGGCTTCCTCATACTTTAAGGCGTATAAAGACAACAGCGTAGACATCTGAACCCGTTCGAACCGAGTGTACACTTCCAAGACTGTTTCGTCTGAATAGTTGTTGTTGTTTTATTTCTTTAGCGTGAAGAGTAATGTAAATATTTAAGTTGCTGCGAAGCGCAAAGCTTATGCAATAGGATACCTGTTCTCTGACCACAACAGATACCAAAAACTGTGTCTTAGCTAGCGTTCGCTATATGTCTTTAGACTTACCGCTGAGCCACAAAATGGAGGGAGATGACATAAAAACCAAATGAGGGTCGCGGGTTCGCGCCCGAGTCGCGCCAAACATGCTCGCCCTCCCAGCCGTGAGGGCGTTATAATGTGACGGTCAATCCCACTATTCGTTGGTAAAAGAGTAGCCCAAGAGTTGGCGGTGGGTGGTGATGACTAGCTGCCTGCTTAGTCTACACTGCTTAATTAGGGACGGCTAGCACAGATAGCCCTCGAATAGCTTTGTGCGAAATTCCAAAAACAAAAAACATAAAAACCAAAATTAATTTCAGTGGTATTCTTTTTTCGAACATACTCTTAACTAATGTCATATGGTTCGGTTTCGGATAAGATTATAATCAACAGGATACAGGTTCGTGACATACATTCCAAAGATAAAAAGTACGTGTTGGACACAGAGGTCCTAAACCCAGACTTTTTAAGATGCGTTTCCAATATAGATATGCGACGAACAATTTACAATAAAAGAAAACAATCAGTTTTAACAAACCACTATTAAATCTTTATTTTGGGCCTAAAAATGTCCAATTTTAATTTTGTAAATTGATCGCCACCGTCCTGTAAACGTCTAATCGATTTACACTCTGTGTAGACACAGATTTTAAATAACACAAACAGGATAGAATTTTAAAATCCTGGGCCATCAACATCACAATACATTTTGTGTTCTAAGCCGAGTGTCTTATATACAGTTCCTACTTTAAATCACGTGCCGTCAACATCACAATACATTTTGTGTTCTAAACCGAGTGTCTTATGTGCAGTTCTTACTTTAAATCACGTGCCATCAACATCACAATACATTTTGTGTTCTAAGCCGAGTGTCTTATGTACAGTTCTTACTTTAAATTACGTGCCATCAACATCACAATACATTTTGTGTTCTAAACCGAGTGTCTTATGTGCAGTTCTTACTTTAAATCACGTGCCATCAACATCACAATACATTTTGTGTTCTAAGCCGAGTGTCTTATGTGCAGTTCTTACTTTAAATCACGTGCCATCAACATCACAAAACATTTTGTGTTCTAAGCCGAGTGTCTTATGTACAGTTCTTACTTTAAATCACGTGCCATCAACATCACAATACATTTTGTGTTCTAAGCCGAGTGTCTTATGTACAGTTCTTACTTTAAATCACGTGCCATCAACATCACAATACATTTTGTGTTCTAAGCCGAGTGTCTTATGTACAGTTCTTACTTTAAATCACGTGCCATCAACATCACAATACATTTTGTGTTCTAAACCGAGTGTCTTATGTGCAGTTCTTACTTTAAATCACGTGCCATCAACATCACAATACATTTTGTGTTCTAAGCCGAGTGTCTTATGTGCAGTTCTTACTTTAAATCACCTGCCATCAACATCACAATACATTTTGTGTTCTAAGCCGAGTGTCTTATGTACAGTTCTTACTTTAAATCACGTGCCATCAACATCACAATACATTTTGTGTTCTAAGCCGAGTGTCTTATGTACAGTTCTTACTTTAAATCACGTGCCATCAACATCACAATACATTTTGTGTTCTAAGCCGAGTGTCTTATGTACAGTTCTTACTTTAAATCACGTGCCATCAACATCACAATACATTTTGTGTTCTAAGCCGAGTGTCTTATGTACAGTTCTTACTTTAAATCATGTGTAATTAACGTTGCTCTCATAATGTCTGGTCGCACATCATTCTACACATATAAACGTATTTTACATTTCATGGTAACTATGTGTAAATTAACGAAATAATTTCTGTGAAGTTTGTTGATCGAAAAGTTAAAAACAAATTTAAATTAAAATTGTGTTTAGTGTCCTCATATTTTCTTACGTTTTATTAAAAAAAATAACGACGATAGCTAACGTATTTTCTAAAACAAGAAACATAATTATTTAAGTTATGGTATCTTTAAAATACAAAATTATTGTTGAAATATATTGCATTTAATACAAGATAAGTATGAATGATATTTAAAACGATTATACTTATTTACAAGATAAAGCATTTCAATTAGGGTTCTTTAGCTCTCACACAAAGATATGAATACCAATACAGGGGACGTGATGAAGAGTTGGCGGTGGATATCGATGACTAGATGCCTTCCGTCTAGTCTTGTAGTCCCCCCCCCCGTGAAAAAGTGGTATATCTATGGACTTATACTGCTAAAAACCGGGTTTCGATAGCCGTGGTGGGCAGAGCACTGGTAGTTTTCGTGTAGCTTTGTGCTTAATAATAAACAGCAAACAATAACCCTTTAGTCTTACACTACTAAATTAGAGACGGCTAGCGCAAGTAGTCCCCGTGTAGCTTTGAGCGAAATTCAAAAAACAAACAAACACTCCTACAACCATGAATATCACAGATATTCCCCAAAAAGATACGAAATAAATGTTGTTTTCTGAGAGACAAGAAACACGTATTCTAAACAGAGCTAGAAATCTACCTGATCAGAGTTCACTTATAGATAAAATTAATATAACTTGAACTGTTGGTAAGAACGGATGACATCAGGAAGTAGGGTTAATGACGAACCTGTTTACGTCATATACGTCTATCTCAGTGACTAAAAACAGTCGATTCCACAAAACTGTTTCTTTATTACTAGATAATAAAAGAACCGTGTATCATCATCCGTAGAATATATGTTAAAATCCCTTCATTTTCAAACTAACAACGTCTTGCTTAACATTCACGAGCCAGGGTATCTTCACACATCACAAGGTAAGAAATTAACGTGCAGGCACATACGTATACAACAGGTTAGATAATTAGGCATGCAACAAAACAATCGCTTTAAGTTACACACACATACTGGTAGTGAAGTAAAACAGTCAACCATTATAACCCTAACAAAGTGGTTAAAATCACGCTTGATTGTCGGTGGTCCCCAACCCTCACGTTCCTTTTAACTAGTTCGTTATACTAATGCAATTCCTGGTATTATAATTAAAAGAGACGAATAAATAATCTGTATTGTAAACTTAATTTAGACACAACTTTATATGGCTATGAAGAACGCCCTCCCTGAAACATCTTTAACGAATACTTATAAAACGAGCACACATTAACGTGTCACGTGGCTGAGAGAGTACGGCAGTTGCAAGTTTCTTAACATCAATAAATTAACCGTACAGCACATCAACTTATTTTATGAGTGCACCGATTTTAAAAGTCAGTAAAATAATGACTATATTTCGGCACTTGGGAGATGAGAGGTGTGAGTTACCCTTTGTTTTATCGGTACTGAAAACCCAGAAATGTAACGTATATATCGTATAAAAGAAGCTAAGAGTCGAAATGAAACGCTTACAAATGAATGGGTAAAGTCAAACAAACAAATCCAAACACGAAAACTTGTATAGATTTAATGCAATGAAGGTATTTGATCAGTTAGGATAAAAATTTACGTGTATTTAAGAAATCTCTTTCATATTAATGTTTCTCAAACATTTTATACGCAATAAAATCAGTGTAGAAGTTAGGTTATAATATTTGCATTAAGCCTACTTTTCGCTAGTCTTCTCTTGACATAAAAAACTACACCACGTATTCTTATACTTTACTATTAAAAAACAATCGCATATTTTTTTATTAATTGATACAAAAATAATAAAATGTTTAAAAACATTAATTTTGGCTACTAGGGTTTTAGTTCTTCTGTTTTAGTGACCGTTAAAGTTTTAAATTTGTATTCTGTATACGGTTGAATCTACTGTCGGATAATTCGATGGAAAAGCACACTACCAGGTGAGTGTGGTCGTTTCAGAAAACGAAACGCCTGATAAACTAAGGCAAAAGATCAGAATACGAGTTATATGTTGTTGTTGTTGTTTTTTTATCTGGTGAAAGTTACTAATTTTGCATAGAATAAATAGTCCTTCACTACTATCCAGAATACTGCTATCGGTGGTTGAAGTCCAATCTTTCCACTGAGGGATTTTTTTTCGGCCCTATGGATATATCTCAGAGTTTGAAATATTACCTACAATATAACAAAAGTGCAACTCGTGCAACTAACCTAAAGACTTATATTGATCATGCAGTAAAAAAAAAATATTCTTTTTACATGATTCACATGCTACTTGAGATACAAAACGTGCTCTACTGTAACAAATGTATAAAGATCGTTCACACAAACTGTGTGCTTTCTATGCACAAACCAGTATATCCTTACAGACTTGTCTGAGTTACAAATAAGGATACACTCAAGGATATGTAATTGGCACACGTATTATACGTACGTGTATACTTTTTCTCTGTTTATCGTTGTTACAGTGACTTCTCTAGAAGGACCTTGTAACAAGAATATTAAATATTATAACGTTAACCACACACACACATCTTGTAAGAACATCCCGCACATATACTAGCCCCCAAAGTATTTCTTACCTCCATGATCAAGTTCGTCTCATACGTTATTTTAACACCCATAATATCTATTCATAAGTGGTACCAAGTATTTATTTACCATTTTTGAATAATATATTATGATTCTATGTATTTCAGTGTACAACTACATTTATAACTTATTTATAAGTAAGTGTATATTATTTATAATAAATAATTGTTTTTGTTGATACTATTGACCAATCTCGTGTGTATAGTTTCTAACACTCTGGTTACTCTCCTTCAACCTATATTACATGGGGTTGAGTACATTATATTAACTTGGTTTTCAATATACGAACCTGCAAGTCGCGTAATAACCGATAAAAGTCGCGGTGGAACAGCATGTATCAGAACTACATTTTGATATTACCTGGCATCTCGCGTAAGTACTTGTGATACCATCGTAAACTGATCGCAAAATATTCATAAACTTAGATCATATAGATGATTTGAAATTTCCAAGACGGGGATCATCCTCTGTGCTTTATGGCATTAGAAAAGTAATATGGATCATTTTGGGTTCAAGGATTACCCAAAACGAAAATTGCAGCAAGTCGGACCCTGGCTGTGACAAGAATGCTGCAGCGTCTTGTAGCAGGTGGGTAATGTATAAATAAATACAAAGGATTTCCGTCTAGAAAAGTCATTGGTTGTCTGATAAAGCAATGGAGATGACAAGTTACAAGACTATACTTCAAGACTATTTTCAAGATAGCCAGTCGTTCGTCATATAGCTTGAAGAGACGAGGCGATATGGACTCTTAACTACGTGGTGAACCCTCAAAATTGTATCAATATGGCATGCTCAATTTCTGTGTAAAGCGGACTGCGTCGATATGTTTATCTGTGAAAAAAGATTTCATTCTTTCCAACTTGTGACTACCAACAAACTATCAAGGGTTCTTTGGCATGCCCAAGGTGATTCTAAAACCTCTTATTCATTTTTCCATGTTTACGAGTTTTACATCTATATCAGTTCCTTCTCCCACGCTACAGCCTACTTCACAAGAACCTCGGTGGTTTATTAGTTTGTTTTTTTTTTGTTTTGTTTTGTAATTTCGCGCAAAGCTACTCGAGGACTATCTACGCTAGCAGACCCTAATTTAGCAATGTAAGACTAGAGGGAAGACAGCTAGTCATCGCCACCCACCGCCAATTCTTGGGCTACTCTTTTACCAACGAATAGTGGGATTGACCGTCACATTATAACGCCCCCACAGCTGAAAGGGCGAACATTTGGTGCGACGATGATTCGAACCCGCGACTCTCAGATTACGAGTCGAGCGCCTTAACCACCTGGCCATGCCGGGGCCAACCTCGAGGGATCCCAGATCTCCGGCATACGTAAGAGTACAAGTTAGATAACATTTTGAAAATAGTTAATGTATGTGAACACAGTGGCCAGCAGTGGCGAGTTTCTAGAAATTTCCGTGCCATTATTTAGTAACCCTACACGGTGTATGGCGCAGATGCACATTGTCCCGCCACCTCGGGGAAGTATGTGAAACAAATATCACACGTGGAGCGCGAGCATTTGCTAAAATGCTTTACCTTCATAATTGCGATAACGTGCACCTTGAAAGTTGCGTTGTTTTAAACACCTGAAGCTTCGCGTTACACCAGTATACGATGAACTGAAACTGGTAGTTACTGGTTTGCACAGTCGAGGATGAAACATTCGTCACAAATATCGGAATTCACTTAACGTCATTAACCGTACAACACGAATAAATTTAGAAGACTTCCAGTGTGAAGAATACGGCTAGATAGACAAGGTAACCAAGCCAGCTGGTTCTTTCTGGCTATAGATTCGAATTGCAGTGAACTTCGACGACCTTAATACACATATGTCCCCTCTGTGTTTTGTTTCTGTTTTTTTTTTCATTAACGGTAGTCTGTTTCTTACACTTTAACACAAATAAAATATTTCTCGTAGTTTATATCGAATAATATAAACCGTTCCCCACACAGTTTGTAGATCAAAATTTAGCCCCTTTCTCAATATTTCAGGAGAAAAACTGCATTGGACGAACCAAGATTTTGACCACATATACAATTCGGTTTCCTGTTTAACATTATGAAAAGCGATATAACGATTTTTAACATGGCCGACGTTGTCAGGAGTGATACAAAACTAACTTGGCTTTCTGCCAAGCAGAAACTTTAAGTAGACACTTATCAATCTTTCTCATGGCTATTGCTTCCTTGGAAAATTTGTGAAATTCTGTATAATCAGACATTTGTAAGAAGAAACACAGCAACAACATGAAGCAATGAACTTTAAAGTACATATGTTTGTTTTGTTTCTGAATTTTGCACAAAGCCACACGAGGGCTATCTGCGATAGCCGTCCCTAATTTAACAGTGTAAGACTAGAGGGAAGGCAGCTAGTCATCACCACCCACCGCAAACTCTTGGGCTACTCATTTAGCAACGAATAGTGGGATTAATCGTAACATTATAACGTCCCCAAGGTTGAAAGGGCGAACATGTTTGGTGTTACGCTGCTAAATTAGGGACGGCTAGCGCAGATAGCTCTTGTGCAGCTTTGCGCGAAACGAAAACAAAACAAACGACCCTGCAGAGCGACCAACTCATAAAATATTTGTTTTAACTTGGAAAAAAAAAACACAAAGAAATGTTAGTGTTTTAATGAAGGCGCCGCGGGCCACGGGTTGGAAGCCACTGAATAAGATGGTATAATTGGTGTGAACACGTTTGGTTGAGTGTGTCTTTCTTTACGTGATTTCAGATTACATTTAATTATTACAACAAATGTTACTATATTTTTCGAAAGCAACAAATCCCAAGACTGTGGTTGGTGAAATGTTAACGTATCATCTTGGCGAATATTACTAACTACATTTCTTCTCCTTGTTGACAATTTACATATAACAACGTTTTTGTTCAATTAGTTTTAGTCGTAAATCGATGGCGTCACAGTTTATTAAACCAACTAACATTAAGAATTATTAAGGTGTGAATGTCTTTCCCAATGTGGTGAAGCATAATTATAATTAATTGTACTTGTCGTAACAAATGATGTTAGGCCTAATATATTTTTAAACACTACATTCTTTATTAGTCTATGCCGGTTTGTTTGTTTTTGTGAATTAAGAAGAACATATAACAGTATTTCAATCACACTATATAGGTCATAGTGTAACTGAAATGTTATTACAAACACTTCTTAAAAAAAACGCTCTGAGAATGAATAATATAACGTTAAAAACGTGATAGGACTAATAACAATAATAAATTTAAGTAGAATAAAGTTTAATTGCAAAAACTATTAACAAAATATGACATTCCAGTTAATACCAAATTTATTCAAAAACCAGGCACGAAACGGAGGTCTATACTATGTAAAAACTACACTGACAAACACCACACCAACATTATTTATAAAATACATTGTAATAACTGCCACGACTTCTATATTGGAGAAACAAGTAGGAAAATGGAAACCAGATTCAAAGAACATAAAAAGTCACCTTCACACGTTTTCGAACACTCCAAGTCAAATAAACACAACATAACCATAGAAAACACTCAAATACTAAATAAAGAAACAAACATAAACAAACGCAAAATTAAAGAATTCTTACTTATACAACTCAAACCCAAAATAAACCAATACAAAGGAACACCTTTATACCTATATTAAAAATAATATAATAAATAATAATAATAAATTATATAATATAAAATTATATATTAAAACATCTAAGCACGCCCTCTACATTCCGACACTCAGTTACACAACCCCTTTCAAGCATGTGGTAAACTTCCGATCAGTTACCTCTTTCCTTCTTTGTGAACCTGACGATAACGGAAGAAGGTCGAAACGTTGTTCGCTCCTCTACGTGAAAAAAATTCTCAACACAAACGAGCCGTTTTACATATAAACTTTAATAGAAACTAGTCTATAAAGATAGTTCAAACTATTGTGATGTGAACTGCAACATACTTAGTTTTGCATTTAATTACCAATTGAGACACTTTTGTTTTTCTTATAGCAAAGCCACATCGGGCTATCTGCTGAGCCTACCGAGGGGAATCGAACCCCTGATTTTAGCGTTGTAAATCCGGAGACTTACCGCTGTACTAGCGAGAGGCAATTGAGACACTGAGCACCGAATTTTGTGGGGACACATGATATTGCATAGAGCACATTAAGCCTCAAAGAAGGGGTCTCCAGCATCACAGTATTATATGGGGACGTAAAAAGGTCTAAAACCGGTCCACGAACTACTGCAGGTCACACAAAAACTATACACATTTTAAAAGACCCATTAGAGCATCTAACAATACTATTACGTATGTAAGGATAAACAGAAGTAATTACGACATCATTGTTACGCAATAATAAGATCAATTGAGCTGTCCTTATAACACATAATAAAGGTCAAGGACATAAGCAACAATGATGAATTAGTCTAAGAACAAACTATTTTAATGTATTTATTTCATGTTGTAAAAATACAATTCAACAATCTCTTGGGGTCACATCCATAAAGTCGAATATTTTTCCTCTAGTTGACGTAAACACCATTTTGGATTTGGGGGAAGACTTAGACTAGGGCTGTAGCAAACAATTATTGTTCAAGTGAAAAATTCTATAAATTATTATTTCTGATATTTGATTAGTCGGATACATTTCAAAGCCATCATTTAAATAGGGTTTGTGGGAAGCATTTTTCATGATCGTGATGGGGAATGACCATAAATGATAATGACAGTAAATTATAACATTATTTCATCCAGCCATTAAAAAAAACAAAACAATTGTCTGATTAGTCAATTTCAGTCACCATTATAAAAATTATAATGCAAATTGTCAATGTAAATTATGTAACAACTACGTGCAAGAAAGCAAGTGTTGTCACGTAAAGCATACATGAAACTGTGTGCAAACAGATCCATTGTTGTCATAAAACTTTCGATAACAATGACTACTTGCAAGCAAAGCCAGCGTCCTCACGTAAACCATGCCTTAAACAATGTGTAAACAAAACCACTGTATTCGCATAACGCTATCCATTAGAATGACTACGTACAAAAAATAACTTGTAGTCAGATAAATCATACTTTAAACAACGTGCAAACAGAACCACTGTATTCATGAGAATATATCAGTAGTAATAAGTATGCGCAAACAAAGCCAGTGTACATGCGTACGTCATAGCTCTTGACTTGTAAAGTTTTATATCTAAATAACATGGAAGTTTAACTTTCGGGCCGCAATCATACTGACTCAGTTGTAGGTCCGTACACTAATAATGCTAAAAACTGGGTTCGATCACCGTATAGGGCATAGCTCAAACAGCCTATTACGCTCGAGCCTGTAGGTATCTACCAATCAATCGTAAAAATTCGTAATAAAAAACACAAACAAAAAATGGTAACCTATAATACCAGTCATTTTCTTAAACTATTACTACTTTTAACATATTTATGAGAACTGCATTTAATACATTTTTTCCCCTTAACTACAGAGCAGTAGTAATAAATTGGCAAAACTTGTAACTGCTTCATTACAAATATGCAAACGGTCCCGAAAAGCACATTTATTGTTGCCGATTGTTATTGCACTAGTTTGTTCGACTAGTTAATGTTTCACCTACACAATGTCAGGTTGTTTGTCTTTTTACTAATAAGAACTTTGTACTAGACCACTCTCGAGATTAAAACACAAGTTTCTGAACAATGGGGCACAGGTAATTAGCTTTGTAATGATTATTCTGGCATAGAGCCTGCTATGCGTAAAATTAGAAGTAGCAAAGTTTACGTCATACATACCATATACGAGATTGGAAGTAGCAGGCATGACGTCATGCGTGCCGTATATAAGATTGGAAGTAGTACAATTGACGTCATACCTATGGAAACCTACGTGATGATTACAATATTTGCTGATGTAAAGATAGTAATAATTCCAAGAGATCTAGCAATATCCTTATACGCAGAGAGAGACCTTGACTATCAGGAGAGGCATATTCTATAAATATTCTTATAAGCCAAACAGGTATATTCTAGAAGTTCATCTGGTAATGTCTGGATAAACTCAAAAAGACATATTCTGGGAGTATTCCTATACACAGACAAGGGCCTAGATACATTTAGAATAAAAGGAACATTCTTTTGTTTTACTGTATTACGCTTGGAAAATGCTTTTTTCTCCTTTTACCGTTTTTGATGTAGAATGAAATAATTCTTATACAAACGCATACAGTAATGCAATTGCATCTTCAAGAACCAAGGTGAAAGTAAACACTGAATTATGTATATTGTAACACCACCGCCTACTTTATAACTACAGTAACCAAAAGCCTCGCCACTCAATCTGACCAAAATTACGTTTTGAAAAACAAAACCTAACGAGTTAGTGATTATCTTCGGAAAACCAGGACGTGTGACGTAATTCTATGCAGTACGAGGTCTGTTCAAAAAATACGCGAACTGACGTCATAAAACAAAATGTACTTTATTTAGAAGTTACAGGTCTGGGACCCCTTCAAAGTACTCTCCTCCCCAACGCACCCACTTATCCCAACGGTGTTTTCACTTGTTGAAACAGTCCTGGTACGCTTATTTTGTAATGTCCTCCAGCTCCTTCGTCGCATTTGTTTTAATCTCGGGAATCGTCTCAAATCTTCTTCCTTTCAAGGGTCTTTTGAGTTTGGGGAACAAGAAACAAATCGCAAGAAGCAAGGTCAGGTGAGTAGGGGGGGGGGTGGGGAAGAACAGTGATCGAGTGTTTGGCCAAAACCTCACGAGTTCTGAGGCACAAATTTCGCAGCAACGCGGTGCATCTTCAATTTTCCGGTCAAAATCTCGTAACAAGATCCAATTGATATCCCACACTCTTCAGCAAGCTCCCTGACAGTCAGACGTCGATTTGCCCGCACCAGGGTGTTGATTTTGTCGACGTGTGGGTCGTCAGTTGACGTGAAAGGACGTCCAGGACGCTCATCATCTTCAATGGACTGTCGACCATCCTTAAAACGTTCATGCCACTTGAAACATGCCGTACGCTTCATAGCAACATCACCGTAAGCCGTGTTAAGCATAGCAAAAGTTTCAGTCGCAGATTTTCCAAGTTTAACACAAAATTTCACAGCAAGTCGTTGCTCCTTCAGGTCATTCATTCTGAAATCCGCCAAACGAAAAAATCGCACTTCACTTAAAACCGCGTAGCTAATACACAAATGAAGATATCTGCAATCGGGAAATGGCGTCGTAATCAGCTGATCCGTGCAAACCTAGCGACACCAAGCGGATTCCCCTGGAACCAACTGGAGCCGCGCAATTCAAACAGTCCGCGTATTTTTTGAACAGCCCTCGTATTTCTAATGAATTGTGTAGGATAGGTTATAGAGCAATGTTCTAGCCAAACTTTGTTTAAACTGAAACAAGTGCGAGTTTCTTGGCCAGTACCATAGCAAAACGTAAACCAATATAATAACTAATGTATTGTAACTGAGTTACACTGACACTTGGTTTCTACAACAGAAATAACACAGCCGTCAGCATACACACGTTAATACGAGTAAGCTATGTAATAATGTTACATTACACGTTTTATAAAGTAAATATGTAATACAAACGTTACGCTACATGTTTTACAAGAAGTATTTTCTACTGCACATGTTACCATACATGTTTTACAAGAAGTATTTTGTAATGCAGATGTTATCCAACATATTTTACAAGTGAATTATTTTGTTATGTAGATGTTACCCTACATTTTCACATGTGACCAGTTGGTTATGGTACTTGACTCGTAATCCGAGGGTCGCGGTTTCCAATCCCCATCACACCAAACATGCTCGCCCTTTCAGCCTTGGGGACGTTATAATGTGACGGCCAATCCCACTATTCGTTGGTAAAATAGTAGCCCAAGAGTTGACGGTGAATGGTGATGACTAGCTGCCTTCCCTCTAGTCTTAAACTGCTAAATTTGGAACGGCTAGCGCAGATAGCCCTCGCGTAGCTTTGAGCGATATTAAAAAAAAATAATTTTAGAAGTGAATTATTTTGTAATGCAGATGTTACCCTACACGTTTTACAAGAAGTATTTTGTAATGCAGATGTTACCCTACACGTTTTACAAGAAGTATTTTGTAATGCAGATGTTACCCTACACGTTTTACAAGAAGTATTTTGTAATGCAGTTGTTACCCTACATGTTTTACAAGTGTGCAATACAAATGTTACGTTGCCTCTTTGTATAACTGAAAAAAAGTAAAGAAAACTCCGAGTACAATTGAAAAAAGTATAAATAAAAATCCTATAAATTAACCTTAAAAATAAATCAGCACTCCCAGAAATACAAAAATATGCTTCCGAAAAACAAGAAAACCAACAGATCATCTCGTAAGATTAACAGAAGAAATAACACATAGTCGCATACCACCTAGATGTTGAAAAACATTCTACAGAGTATGGCACAACGAACTCAGATACAAACTCTCCATATTAGGACTCCCCACAGAAATTAATCGCTGGGTTTCACTCCTGGCTGATAAGAGCATTAGAATGAATGTTGGAGCACCCACTCCGAGTGCTGCACTCCGGAGGTGAACGTGTTTTGAAGAAGAGTACCTATCCCTACATTGTTTATTGTGTATGTTAGCCTCTCAAGGACCCAAACCACATTTATTGTTAATAGTTTGTAGATGATGTTACACTCTGGAAGAGTACCCCAAATACAACAACAGCAACATACAATATACAGCCACCACTAAATGAAATAGAATTGTTCTATAACTAGTGAATATTTAAAATAAATTCACACAAAAGACAAATTATATTATATTATTTACAAAATCGTAAAAAACAAGTAAATTAATATCACAGACTGGAATATCTTACAGGTAGCGACACCAGCAGAATGACTGGAAATTAAACTGGACACCAAACATTAACAACATAAAAATTAAAATCTGAAAAAGAGCGAGTTATATTAGGAGATTGACTGGTAACAACCAAGGACATTCACCAGGAAACTTATTAAAAATTTACAGAACATACATAAGACCAGTCGTAGAATACGTCTGTTTAACATGGATCAGTGTATTAAAAACACACATCAATAAACTACAGTAAATACAAAACTATATTGTAACGACAGCATTCAGAGTCCTGCAATAAACAAACTCAGAATTTCTACAGAACTATTAAACATGCCAACTCTATCAGACCCGTTTCAAAACATGGTTCGAATCCCGATAACGAAGAAGTTTGCGTCTGAAACCTTACATCATCACCACACCCTCGAGTCTTTATTAAAAACAAAATTATTCACCGTTTAGGCTGCAGTTTATGAAACTAGTCTTTCGTTTTGTTGATCAGTAGAGAAACAAAAGTACCGTATTGCCCGTAATTAATAATAATATTAAGTTATAATTTCCATGAATAAAATAAATACTTAATTAATCATATGCCAAACAAAGCTCTTTCAAGTAACATAGAAACCAAACTTCTCGTGAAGTAGTTTCGTAAGTCTGACTGAACATAACATGATGATAATGGCACAGTTTTGTCGAATTCGTATCCACCTGATTGCGTTATAAAAAAAGCTGCTTGTTTGCAGTTTTAAGCATAAAGTTACACAATGAGCAATCTGTGCTCTGCCCACCACGGGTGAAACTTTCTGTTACGTTATGTCACACACGTTACAAAACGTTTTTCTGTTGTTGTTCAGTTATAACAGTACAAATACATGTTGAATCTTATGAATCTTCTTTAGTCGGTTTCCTTTATTTCATCACCGGACGAAAACTGAAATGTTTTGCAGTTTTTAATGAAAATTTAAGAAACTATAAGCAAATTTTCATAACCGCACATATCATTTGTATTCATTAATTTACTGTAATACCATATACCAAACTATACCTAAGTCACTATGGCATCTGTTGTTGACTTTATTATTGCGTGAGATTATATAATATATATTTCAGTTAAACTTCATGTTTAACTCAATACTTTATGAAATGATAATTATGGTGAATCGCGACTTTTCTCCATCGAAGCCTGAGACATCACAAACACAGCGGTTAAACTGAATTCGGAGACCACATCTTTAAACTCGTGCGGAAATCACGTGAAACGTTCTTTTAGTACGCAAACGAAATCGTGATGCCATCAGAAGACGTATGGCATATCACTCTTGTAACACATTTGTAACATCATTGCGGTCGTAACTCCAACACTCGGCTGTTACCACTAAACGAAAGTGTTTATCGTTGGTCTTAACGTAACTGGGGAACAAGACCCATGTTCTTTGTTTGGGGACGACTTTTAATTACTAAGGTCTGCCTTCTGACGAAACTCACGCTGTCATCTTCCCTCTTTCGTGACTTCTCCGACGTTTCGTCCCACGGAGTTTCTTAATATTATGATCAAATGTTTAGCCTTATGTTTGGCGTCAATCTTTTAATCTAGCAAAATTAATCTGACCACATGACTCTTCGGACACCGAAGTCCAGTAGCTGTCGAAAAAATAACAAAGTACTGTACCGTTTTGTTCAGTTCTTTTGCGCTAATACGGTGATCCTGTAGGCTCACTTCCCGCAAAACTATTATCCTTCTTACTAGTTTCGATCTACCCCCACACCCTTTGTATATGTCACTGTCGTAGTTACTTAAATAACTGACCATGGTATAGAAGCTTTCGAAACAGTATTCTACTGTAGCGTCCACTAACGTAAGCCCTAACTATGATTATCACAGTTAGCTGACTTTTAGGTTATATGTTACAGTCGCGTATTTCACGTTCCAATTATAATATGCGTATTAATTGAATTAACTTTTATTTCAACTGTATATATTTTTTTATTAAAACTAGAAAATGTGCTTACAAAGTTCACGTGGTTACACTTTGATTTTGCTGATCAGTCCTGATTCATTGCAGTGTAAACTGTGACCAAATTTATTTGTCTGGTTGGTTTGGTTTGTTTTTAATTTCGCGCAAAGCTGCACGAGGGCTAACTGCCCAAGCCGCCCATAATTTAACAGTGTAAGACTAGAGGGAAGGCAGCTAGTCGTCACCACCCACCGCCAACTCTTGGAATACTCATTTACCAACGAATAGTGGGATTGACCGTCACATTATAAAGCCCCCACAGCTAGAAAGGCGAGCATGTTTGGTGTGACGGGGATTGGAAATCTGAAACACTGAACCCTTCATCGATATCTAGATATAGTGATACTTTATCCTACGGACACAACTACGATCTGTTATCACATTAACCTAAGGATATGTATAGTATGTATAGGCAACTTTGATCTGTAACCACACTAAAAATATACTGTTGTTCGTAGTACATTAGCAAAAGGATATAAACAACTGTGATCTGTAATCACACTAAAAATATACTGTTTTTCGTAGTACATTAGCAAAAGGATATAAACAACTGTGATCTGTAATCACACTACAAATATACTGTTTTTCGTAGTACATTAGCCTAAGGATACAGGCAACTGTGATCTGTAATCACATTACAAATATACTGTTTTTCGTAGCACATTAGCCTAAGGATATAGACAAGTGTGATTTTAAATCAAACTTCAACGCTATTGTTGTTTCTTGTATTGCATTGTGGGAGGGGTAAAGTGCGATCTAATATTAATAAGAAAACAGAGTAAATTTATTTAAAAACACGTTTTAAAGTGTTCACGGTAAAATTTCCCTATTTCATCGTTTATACTTTATCATTAGTATTACGTATACAAGAAAGTATGGCTTACTAACTACAAATTCAGAGTCGATTGAAGCTATTACTACGTTTTACACACAAATTTAGAATTGTACTAATAAATCTCCCCTCACATACACACCTCTTGACAGATTTTATAAGACAATCGGTCAAACATTAAACATAACACAGTTCAAAAGTAGATATAACTCCCACCAGCCCAGAAGTTTATAGTTGTTAGATCTAATATTCGGATAGGTTAGCTTTAAACGATTTCTACCACATTAGTTATCATGGTAAGTTACTGCTGCCAAAGAGAGGGCAAAAATTATGCCAAAAACTCCTTTATTTAACATAGTAATTAAAAAGAGAACCTCACTTCAATGGCCATCATTTCCTTTAACATAGTAATTAAACAGACAATCTCACTTCAATGGTCATCAATTCCTTTAACATAGTAATTAAAATGAGAACCTCACTTCTATGGCCATCATTTCCTTTAACATAGTAATTAAAAAGAGAACCTCACTTCAATGGCCATCATTTCCTTTAACATAGTAATTAAACAGACAATCTCACTTCAATGGTCATCAATTCCTTTAACATAGTAATTAAAATGAGAACCTCACTTCTATGGCCATCATTTCCTTTAACATAGTAATTAAAAAGAGAACCTCACTTCAATGGCCATCATTTCCTTTAACACAGTAATTGAAAAGAGAACCTCACTTCAATGGCCTCATTTCGTTTAACATAGTAATTAAAAAGAGAACCTCACTTCAATGGCCAGAATTTCCTTTATCATAGTAATTAAAAAGAGAACCTCACTTCAATGACCAGAATTTCCTTTAACATAGTAATTAAAAAGAGAACCTCACTTCAATGGCCTCATTTCCTTTAACATAGTAATTAAAAAGAGAACCTCACTTCAATGGCCAGAATTTCCTTTAACATAGTAATTAAAAAGAGAATCTCACTTCAATGGCCAGAATTTCCTTTAACATAGTAATTAAAAAGAGAACCTCACTTCAATGGCCTCATTTCCTTTAACATAGTAATTAAAAAGAGAACCTCACTTCAATGGCCTCATTTCCTTTAACATAGTAATTAAAAAGAGAACCTCACTTCAATGGCCAGAATTTCCTTTAACATAGTAATTAAAAAGAGAACCTCACTTCAATGGCCATCATTTCCTTTAACATAGTAATTAAAAAGAGAACCTCACTTCAATGGCCAGAATTTCCTTTAACATAGTAATTAAAAAGAGAACCTCACTTCAATGGCCAGAATTTCCTTTAACATAGTAATTAAAAAGAGAACCTCACTTCAATGGCCTCATTTCCTTTAACATAGTAATTAAAAAGAAAACCTCACTTCAATGGCCAGCATTTCCTTTATCTTATACAGTACTTAACAAAGAACCCCTTCATTACGTATCATTTTACCACAAATATAAATTCGAACGTTGAATTTCCAAATGTTAAATCACTCACTAGGTAATAGAACCAAGATTGGGTCAGATTATACATTTCTTTAGGTGATAATCAAGAGTTTCTAAAAAAAAAACACAAGTTGGTATCGAAGTTATTAAGGTAATTATTCAGTACAGTACGTTTTATATCAAGAAGGGTTATAAGAAAATGTATTAGACAGTGGTTATAGAATGCCTTTTTAAGAACAACTTTTGGGTTAACAGTGTCATCTCGTTTGACTTGTTATTTTAACGTGCTCATCAACTGCTCAGAGGCAGATGGTATAAGTAAGCAGCGTCATTTGCAATTTCCGGAGAAAATCCACAAAAGACAGATATGGTTATTACTTCTTTGTTGTCAATCTGCTAATCTCGAAAAAAAAAAAAAAACTGCGTAAAACGCACGTGTCAAGTTATTGTATATAAGTTAGGACAACTCAATACAAACCCACTATCTTGACTTTATATAGGTTTCAGGACTAACTTTATTAGAAGTGTGAGAGGCAGTTGACAGTACGTTAGTGGTTTTAATCTTGTAACTCGAGGAATGTCGTTTTTACGTCGCACCAATGGATAAAGAATCGAATCTTGGAAGGTCTAGCGGCTGTGTTGCTTTAAAAGAAACTAAGCGACATGCAAAGAATATGGTATTTTATCTTCAAAGTTAAAATAACAAGAAGTACAGTGAACTCTCTGCTTTTGAAAGATATCGTGTAGGCGACATAACAATATACCACATCTTTGCGACTAGCTGCCATTTTGACAGTAAGCTTTTACTGGTTGCCTGCTTATTAACCTTTAAACGGCGGACACCATCAAATGATGCTGCTACCTACACCATTCCCGCTGTTTAAGGGTTAAACAGCTGTTAGTTTGTCTGCAGCCGGTCTTTCTAACAATAAACGAATAAAACAGAGCATTCAAATGGTCATTATCTTAACGACCGACTAAAACAAAATTCAATTGGTCGTTATCTCAAGAACCAAATAAAACACAGCATTCACTTGGCCGTTGTCTTAAAAACAACTCGCACTGCAGTATTTGTTTGTTTTTTTGAATTTCGTTCAAATCCACACGAGGGCTATCTGCGTTAACCGTCCCTAATTGAGCATTGTAAGACTAAAGGGAAAGCAGCTAGTCATCGCCACTCACAGCCAACTCTTGGGCTACTCTTTTACCAACGAAAAAGGATTAGGATTGACCGTAACATTATAACGTCTCCATGGCTGAAAGGACGAGCATGTTTGGTGTGACGGAGATTCGAACCGCGACTCGTTTTAAGATTCGTGCGCCCTCCCCAACAGCCATGCTAGGCCTCGCACTGCAGTGAGAAAATGACACAATTTAATTGGTTAAACTTTTCCACTTTGCATTTTCAAAATTAGCACAATCATAAATATTACTTAATTAACACTTATTAACCTATCCCTGGCTTCCCAAACGAACTTACTTTTTTTTATATAGAGTTTCAATGTCTCACCATTGACTGCACCATTAAACATTACAAGCATATTAATTACGCATATGACTGACTGAAAAAGATGAGGTGTCTGTGTATGTAAATTTCACAATTTATCAGCGCGTGTATCTATAAAAAATTATTTATAGCATTCATTTACACGATTAACAAAACAAAAACGGCGATCATAATTATTTCTCAAGAGATTTTAGAAAGATAAGACATACAATTGTCTCTGAATAAAGAAATAAAAACTGCCGTTTTATACTGAATCTCGAGATTCTATCTTAAATTTTGCCTTAGGTTGTGGTTAAAATGCTTTCTTACGTGGTATGTTGTGACGAATAGTGTATCACGGTCATCAAAAATACACTTCAATGGTATTGGGTCCTGGCGCAAAGCTACACGAGAGCTATCTGCGCTAGCCGTCCGTAATTTAGCAGTGTAAGGCAGCTTGTCATCACCACTTACCCCAACTCTTGTGTTACTCTTTTACCAACGAATAATAGGATTAAACGTCACATTATAACGCCCTCACGGCTGAAAGGGCTAGCATGTTTTGTGTGATGGGGATTCGAACCCGTGACTCTCGGATTACGAGTCGAACGCCACAACTTCCTGGCCATGCCAGGCCATCGCTGAGAAGGGAGACAAATGAATATCTTCGTGACGGAAAACGATGAAGAAACGGGAAAATCGTGACCTCTATTGCAAATATACATGAACGCAGAATAAAAATTTCGCAATGTCGGGGGTTACACATCGCATAATTAAAAAGCTTATCCAGTATCATATATCATACATATAAAAGCAAGAGTTCCATTATTGTATAAAGTTGATCACCTGGTCCTAGAACATAACTTCCACACTGATAACTTCTGATAAAGAAAGACATAATGTAGAGAGACTTTAGTATAAAATTAATTTCCAGTGTATTACATTTATGTCTGTGATTTACACTAAAACCGGAAATGAAGGGCGTCGCACGAAAATCTTTGAGGATGAGAATATAAAAGGGCCTTCTACACTTGCAATCGTTTTGAAAGAAAATCTACCTCTTCTTTTTTCTTAATGTAACCTAACGCAAAACGTACTGTTAAAACTTTTAACTTAATACATTAAGTTGTGAAGACAGTTTTTATTTGTAATGACTATTTATTCTACAGATGAAATTTAAAATAATAAGTCTTTCTCTGTTCATCGCCACACATCAAATGATATCTATATCCTAAAGGCAGTGATATTTCAACAGAAAAAGACCAGCGGATCAATTTTGAACTTCATTTTAGAATACAAAAATGTTCATAGAAAACATTTAAAGCTGTTTTAATAAGAATAATCTAATTACAAATGCTCAGAAACAAGCTTTTATTTATTTCACACCAAGAAGGGTTGTGAAAGGCTAGTTTGCACTCTCTCCAGGTTTTCGTGCTTAAATCTTCCTGTGTCCAGTGTCTGTGTTGATGACAGATTTCATCAACTTATTATTAAGTAAGGCAGTACTTACAAATAGGAATAGACAAGGTTTTCAAATAATTCGCACGTCGAAGGATCGCCCTATTAAATTTATATGCGAGAAAACGACCATTCAAATTATTGTTTACGATGTACTATGCACATTTGTACTTAATAATAAACTAAAACAGGTCGCTAACATTTCCGGTGTAACAGTTGAAAAAATTTTCTAAAATAGCAACTTCATCGTCTATTACTTACCTACCTATTTGATCACGTCAGCGGGGCTAGCGCCTAGACGGATTGGGCTATCGCTACGATATTATCATGCTCATACTTAAATGTTTTTAAACGCAAGTCTGCCCAACGAATGACGCTACACAACGACAACTTCTAAAGGTAACGTTAACACTTTATACATGGTATAACATTAAAAAATATGAATTTTAAAATGAAGTAGAGATCCTGCTTGAGGCCCGCATGGCTAGGTGGGTTAAGGCGTTCGTCTCGTAATCCGAGGGTCGCGGGTTCCAATCCCCGTCGCACCAAACATGCTCGCCCCTTTTAGCCGTGGGGACGTTATAATGTAACGGTCAATACCACTATTCGTTGGTAAAAGAGTAGCCCAAGAGTTGGTGGTGATGACTGGCTGCCTTCCCTCTAGTCTTACACTGTTAAATTAGGGACGGCTAGCGCAGATAGACCTTGAGTAGCTTTGCGCGAAATTCAAAAAACAAATATACAAACAAACGTATCCTGCTTAGAAAGTAATGAAAAAAAGAATTTATACCTAAGGTCAAAATTGCGATTACATTTTATAGGTTTGTAATTGTAATTTTAATTCTTGCGAAAGTTAGAGCTATCGGAAATGGCGCTACACTGAAAGTTTATAGACGTTGTATTCATTTGTTGTGAGATATAAAATTGAACAAATAAATAGGAAAAAATTAAAATTTTGTTTTTGGAATTTCGCGCAAAAATACACGAGGGCTATCTGCGCTAGCAGTCCCTACTTTAGCAGTTTAAGGCTACAGGGAAGGCAGCTAGTCACCACCACTCACCGCCAACTCTTGAGCTACTATTTTACCAATGTATAGTGGGATTATCCGTTACATTATAACGCCCCCACAGCTGAAAGGGCATGTTTAGTACGACGGGGATTCGAACCCGCGTCTCTCAGATTACGAGTCGAACGCCTTAACCCACCTGGCCATGGGGCCCATTGGTGTATTAAGAGATTACTGGAAGCCATTAATGTTTGGACAATGCCATCTGCAGTCAGGGTTATGGTGTTATTTTTTCACATCGCGTTTTGAGCCCTTATAAACAAACTATATTACCATGGTAATCTTGCATTGTATGTTACGTTTTTTTGTCATGCAAGCCAAATCTCATGAAGGAAGCCTGTTGCAGGAAACCTGCCTCCTTGTTTGATAGTAATGTCATTCGACTCGCCTCTCTTACTATTTTAAAACTAAAATACGTTTATGGTAATTGTTACGAAGATCTAAACAGACGTTACTTCTTTAAAAGAAGAAAAATTAATTGTTCGTTAAAACTACAAGTTATTACATGATTTCACACTTGCGTCAAAATTACGTTTTAAGTCACATAATTTGGCCTGTGGTTTGTCAGCTATGTCTTCTGCCCAGAAGATTATTTTGCGCTATAAGGGTAAAAGATATATATTACAAGTGTTATCTGATTGCAAATATGTCTTAAAAAAAACCACAAAAACATGTGATCTAGTTTTGTTACAGTTACCACATCAAAGATACCAAACTCGTAATATGGTTCAGCTTACTTGTACGTGAAATAGTCAATTAGATATTAATAATCTCAAGGATGTTGTTCGTGAAACCCCAGGAAATCTCATGACTTAGCCATTTGATGCAATCTTGCTGACTGAGCCACTCAAGGTGTTCAACCACTTCCTAAGCACTCAGCATAAAGTGCTCAAAATAACACAGATAAGGGAATGTGACTTTACTTACATAGTCATGAAATGCTTTGGCTTCACTAGAATGTTCACAGGTGTCTCTCCTCTCAGGAGCCATGCAATATAAATCCCAAAATACACTAAAAAGGAAGGGTAATATATTTGTAAAGCAAAACAAGAGAAACACTTAACAATACAAATATTTTGTTACTTTTCAATATTTGCCAGTAAAGCAGCAACAATAACAAACTTTTAACAATAGGAAACAAACAAGAACTGTGGAGAAAAATCCTTGAACAGTGACAGTTTATAAGTAACACATACATCAAAAACTCAAGTTACTTACACCTTTCGAGTACAACGTCCAAAATATTCCTAATAGGATAACTTCCACAATTAACCTATAAACTTTATGAGACTATTAATAGCTAGTGTTGAATCAAATACTATCGCAATCAATGGAAGTTGCTATTTTATGAGACTGTTTTAACTTTACTGCTAATCTTCACTGACAAAAATCATTGTTTTGAAAATGTCCTGGTGAAAATCCATTGAAAGATATTTTAACTGTAACATGGAATATTATTTCCAACATCTTGCCTCTCTGAGTCAAATATTTTTGGCTGAACAGTTAAAGAAGTTCAAACATTTCCTTGGCAGTTAAAGTAATGCATCAAAATACCCAAAACATATTTTGAAAAAACGGAGTAGCAAGTTTATCATTTCTCACCAAGTATAAAAATTATTTATCATCAAACTTATTCTTATACATTTGTTTTTTTATCCCTTTGTTCATCTGTAATAAAACTCAATTTTCTTAGTACTGAACTAACTAACTGGCTGACAGTGACAGTTTACTAACTTGCATGTATAAATTATTCATTAGCTGTATAACTTAAAATAAATCTGTACTTTCCAAACAGATTCATTTAACTTCTCTTGTGTAACTACTGTTTCATGTATTGCTCAAAATGTTTCATAACTTTTCAAGATAGTTCCAAATATTAAGGCCAAGCCAATCAAATTATCTTTAACTTCCTTCTGGTGATACATTAAATTTCTAGAAATGTCTAGGTTTTAAAAATAACCTACAACATTACCACCTTCCTTCAATTATTTTAAAAAACATACAATTAACTAATGCAGAGAGAATGTTTAGGCACCAATGGTGGTGCTGGTTATGGACAATTCTTCTGCAAATAAATGAATTTCCACCACAGAAGGTGTTTGTGTTACACACTTAAATTAACACACTTTCACATGCTTTTCAAAGTTAATCAACTGTCTAAAGGTGATGAATTACCAGTGTTGTTTCTAGGTTCTATAATTTAAGGGGCCTGACTTGTACCACTTCGAATCAAAATTAATGGAATAGAGAAAATTTCAAAGAAACCCTTGCGACATTGTTTTTTACATTAGCTCTACAAGCAAGAGTGGAGGTCAAGCTGCACATGTTAAAGTCTTGGACAAATTTCCACTCAACATGGTATTAGAAATTTAACGTCACAATTATCAACACCTCATGTTACCCTACACTGCCAATTTCACAACAGTTAATGTCAGAGATAATGAAAAGCAGAATCCATTCATTCAAGAAATTCAACAGGTTATGTTTCTACAATGTGCAAACTGCATTAAAAGAAACTATATTTAACCTGCACAAAAGTACAACTTTGACTTCTCACAGCCTGAGTTAAACTGACTTCACCAATTCACACACATGTATTTAGCATAAATGCTTTATTAATGTATCTAACTTTTTTTGTGAACAACAGATTTGTACTGTGTACTAAAAGCTTACCATGTTTTACAAAGCTAATGAAAATACACCTAGTAAATGAGGAATTACCATCAAGGTTACCTGTCTGACATACGGTGGGTCCAATGGAACAATAAATTGCACACTAGTTTAAAAAATATTAACAAGGTAGAACAATTATATCTCGTTGATGGAACAGGACTGCACTAATACTGTTCTGCTTGGTACTTCCATATTTACCAAGTTATTATTACAATTATACAACAACTTTTAAGTTTCTGAAGAGAAATCTTATATAATCTGTGTAGATGTGGCACGTTAGACATGTGCAAACCTATTGTGCTGAAATACATATATTGATGGTGGGTGCAAAATTAATACATTGCTCTAATATCACAAGCAGTAATTTGGAAGTTTTTTATCGTTATATTTGTGCAGTAATTTTCTGTACATTTTATTATTTGTGAATAAAATAAATCATACCACAACTATTCTTATCCTTCATTTATGTGTTGTTTTTTAATTGGCTCAAAATAATGAACCATAAAGAACCCAAAGAAATATAAAAATGGCTATGCAAGCCCCTACAACCAGTAGAGCTAACATCTCAGTGCTCACTACAGTGGCAAAGCACTCTCATGCACCAGACTCTAGCATCTCAGTGCTCACTATGGTGGCAAAGCACGCTCATGCACCAGACACTAATATTTTAGTGTTCACTATGGTGGCAAAGCACGCTCATGCACTAGAAACTAACATCTCAGTGCTCACTATGGTGACAAAGCACTCTCATGCACCAGACGCTAGCATCTCGGTGCTCACTATGGTGGCAAAGCACGCTCATGCAACAGACACTAATATTTTAGTGTTCACTATGGTGGCAAAGCACGCTCATGCAACAGACAAATTCCTATCCTTTTTTTGGAGCTTCAACAGTTCTCTGAGTGGTCAACAGTGAAATAAATGTAGCCTTTTTTCACAACATAAATCACAGCATCAGAAATTCATTTGGTAAAAAAAATGCCTGCTTGTAGAAACCTGTATCTGATAGGTCAGAATTCAAAATGTACTTTTTCTAGGGGACACACATTTAAAACATACAAGATACCCCCGATCCCATGCTCTCAAAACAATAATGGATGTCTTCTGAGAATCCACGTGAACATCCCAAACACACTAAGTCCATTGGACGTATCTGCACATGATACAACATGAACTTCTGTTTATATTTACTTGCAGTTTAGACGAAATGACAACTTGACTTGGATGTGATGTTAGATGATTTGCCTTACTAGATCCATAATTTATCGGTATCCAATCCACACAAGACAGTTTTTATGCGGTATAGTGGTAAACGTGCATTAACTTTGAAGTATGCAGTTTCCTTGGCAGTTTTCTTTATCTTCTACAAGTTTCGTTTGAAAAGACCATCATTGTCAGAATTACAGAAATGTAAATCATGCTACATACTGCTAATCTACTTTTGAAAAAATAAGCTTTCACTTCTTTACATTAGGAACTTTGAAGAGTGCGCAATGAGTAGCCAATCATGGAACAGTCAAAACTGTTTAAAACTAAAAAAGGCTACATGTTTCGTGAAGTGGATGTTCTTACAATTGTGAAATTGAAGAAATTTCAATTGAACAGTCCTGTAATGTAAACATTCCAACATATTATTAGCACAGGACATGAACATACATCAATACTTGTACTACTTTTTGCTACTGTGAATAATAAGATTCCTGCTACTGAGAACAATATAAAAAAAAACATCTGAAACGTTATTTATATAGCCTTTTATGGCTAGTAGTCATAAAACAATGATCATTCCTATTGGTAGACAATAACTGGATCTACAATCATCAAATATTTCAAAATAATACATTTAAAGTGCATCACAAAATGACTTGTAAGACAAAAATGAGGCATGTTACCACACAACAACATGCTATGTAAAATATGGAAATATCATTTTTGTCTCTCTGATTCAGTTTGTTGTTTCAATGTTACTAAACTTACTATTTTAACTCTTTTACTTTCTTCAATTCATAAGAAATATATTAATTTTAAGTTGAAATTTCAATGAATTACCTTATTATCCAATTATAACATAGGCCTAAAATTTAGGTTATTACTTTCAATAAATTACTGACAGCTGTACCATCTTGAAGTTTACTTATAAATCAGGTTAAATACTTGATAATTGCTTACATGCAGCTTGTGCAGAAATGTACCTGAGTGTGTGTCTTTCATTTGTGTAAGCAACACAAAAAACAAAATTAATAACAGAAAGCTTACCACCACCATGAGTGAAGAAATCCTGGTGGTTCTCCTAATGTAATATTTTTCTCCCATCTTATCTATACAGAAAAAATATAGCTCTATTAAAATAATTCAAACTATTAATGACACTGATAATATGCCTATTAATTTAACTATCTCCTAATTCATAGTTAATGAAAAATTGACACGATAACTAAGTCAACGTTTTTCTGTCTGCATTCTGGATTAATCATACCAATATCTAATTTATAGATACATAAAAAAACATACACTACTACTACTAAGTCTATTCCTTCCACTAATAACTTTTTTCAGATAAATTAAGAACATACTCCTAAGTAACATACTTGTTATATGGTACTAAATTAGTGAAATATAATAGTATGTACTATTTGCATCCAGTGTGAAACATCTCATTTGTGGGTGTTGAAGAATAATTGTTTATTTCATGTACGTGTACACATCTATAGCCTCAGTGATAGAAAATGGTGTATTTGTATGTCATTTCTCTCATATGTTGTTTTTTATCTATCATTTAAGTATTCCCATACACAAATCTCCCAGTCTTCTAAAAACTATGTATTTCTGTATGCAAAACTGTCTTTTCTCCTTTTCTCTTCTTTGTTTTGCAAACAAAGTATTTCCTTATAGATTATCTATCTATTTTATGAACCATGTATTTCAGTTTACAGTTTTGTTTTGCAAACAAAGTGTTTCCTTATAGATTACCTATCTATTTTATGAACCATGTATTTCAGTTTACAGTTTTGTTTTGCAAACAAAGTATTTCCTTATAGATTACCTATCTATTTTATGAACCATGTATTTCAGTTTACAGTTTTGTTTTGCAAACAAAGTGTTTCCTTATAGATTATCTATCTATTTTATGAACCATGTATTTCAGTTTACAGTTTTGTTTTGCAAACAAAGTATTTCCTTATAGATTACCTATCTATTTTATGAACCATGTATTTCAGTTTACAGTTTTGTTTTGCAAACAAAGTGTTTCCTTATAGATTATCTATCTATTTTATGAACCATGTATTTCAGTTTACAGTTTTGTTTTGCAAACAAAGTATTTCCTTATAGATTACCTATCTATTTTATGAACCATGTATTTCAGTTTACAGTTTTGTTTTGCAAACAAAGTATTTCCTTATAGATTACCTATCTATTTTATGAACCATGTATTTCAGTTTACAGTTTTGTTTTGCAAACAAAGTATTTCCTTATAGATTACCTATCTATTTTATGAACCATGTATTTCAGTTTACAGTTTTGTTTTGCAAACAAAGTATTTCCTTATAGATTACCTATCTATTTTATGAACCATGTATTTCAGTTTACAGTTTTGTTTTGCAAACAAAGTGTTTCCTTATAGATTACCTATCTATTTTATGAACCATGTATTTCAGTTTACAGTTTTGTTTTGCAAACAAAGTATTTCCTTATAGATTATCTATCTATTTTATGAACCATGTATTTCAGTTTACAGTTTTGTTTTGCAAACAAAGTGTTTCCTTATAGATTATCTATCTATTTTATGAACCATGTATTTCAGTTTACAGTTTTGTTTTGCAAACAAAGTATTTCCTTATAGATTATCTATCTATTTTATGAACCATGTATTTCAGTTTACAAACTGCCAAGCCTTCTAAAACCCAATTACACAGGTAAGGGTCAAAGTGCACATTCCACAATTTTTACAGAGTGCCATTCCACGTAGTATTATGTATTTGATATCAGTTACCAACTGTTCATCTGACCCTACACTACTGATTGAGTGAAAGTTCATGGTGTAAGATAGTAAATACAAGATATAATGTACAGAAATACTGGAAAGGAGTTCTAATATGTATTTTGAAGGTTCTAGAACATTATATAAAAGCAATTATGCAAATTGTACAACTTACAAAAGCCAATACATGCTGATCACATCAACATAACAACACCATCTAGCTTACTGACTTGGCATAGTCTTAGCTAAATTGCCCTCAATTTAGAGACATATTTTTAATTATGAATATTTTTGCTACGTTTAATTTATATTTACAACAGACTTGTGCATTTTATTAAAAACTAGCTACATTTTATGTAGATACACTTAATTCATTAAAAATTACAGTAAACATCTCTTCTCTAGTATTAGGTCAATCCAGTGTCCCAACCACATGCACATGCAGTTAAACTTTGTTAATTCACTCCAAGATTATTTGTAATCACCCATTTGTTCATTGGTGAAAATTCACAACAAAAAATTAATATATTTTGCTTTTAAATATTTTTCAGGTGCACTATTAAGATGTGTTTTTTGAAAAAAATAGCAGATAAAGTTAACCACAATGGCAGGGATATTCAGCATGTTAAACAGAATCTTTCACAACAAAAACAAAGTGCTCTGCACACGCAGACACTTTGAAGTAATGAAATATAGTCTCATCGACTGAAATGTCTGGAAATAATAGTTTTTTTTTTATTTCTCTTTACAGGTTGACTGGATATACTGCTGCCAGATGGTCTACAATATAAGTTGATTGTTCAGTTAAATCTGCCAACAGAATTTCAAATACATGTTAATTAAAAGACGTTACGTCATCTCTACCTTCCTCTGTGATTACAAGGTCAGCAACTCACCCTAGCTAGCCCAAGCGATCAGCAATCCTAACAAACTAGCCAAGTCTTTAAATGAGGTTTATAATGCATATTAGAGCCTCCTAAGTCCAAATTTAATGCAAGATTGTCCATGATAACTTTATACTAAAATGTATTACTCAATACATCACATTTGAGATTTTGAGAGTATACATGTGTGTGTGTGTGCATATACACGAATAAATAAATATTTGTGTTCTACATCACAATGCGTATCACTCTATATCTGTACACAATGCTATGGAGACCTACAACAGTGTTATAACTGCTGGATAATAACATTATCACACTTCTGGAAAAGAATAAACAACACTGTGATGAGCCTGCACAAGAGAAAGCAGAAACTTGAGGAACTTGGATCATATAAGATCAAGTGCTTAAACTATTTTGATAAAAACAGCAACTCTTCTCTTCATATGCTTGACATATTGTGGAACAGTTTTTGATTCTATGAGTAGAAGTTCAGACAACTCACGGCTCATCTGAACTGAAAAACATAAATCAGAACACTGTGACCTGCTTAGCATTCACATAGACTGTCAAGCAGTTATTCCCATAGCCTTTCCAATTGCATACAATATTTTATAATAATTGAGGCCAAAAGTGACTTCGAACCATGTTGTTCTATTAGAGGCAAAATGTTGGACAACCCGTGTGTGCTAATTACAACTACTGGCCAATTTTGAAAACAGATTTATAACAACTGAGGAAGAACATGCTAGTATTGTTATTAAAAAAACAGGAGAATAAGGACGTTGGGCTGAGAAGTCATCCTACCCAACACAATCTATGAACGCTACGTACAATATCACACTACAATGATATTACAACCAGGGTATAAATTGGCCAGAAATGCACTCCAGAACCCACCGAATCTATACAAAAGCAGTAAAACCAAGAGACTGAACAATTCACAACTCAGTTCTCTGTTCTAGTTAGTAACAATTTGTGGGTTTCGATACACAAACTACATGTGGTTCTGAATAGTTTTTGACAGGAAGTACGAAACTCATTATTTTTGCAACTTGCAATATAGTCCCACCCACTCACACAATTTACTCTCTTAAAAGTAGGAATACAAAGAAAATAGTTCCAGAAAAGTGGTTGTGTGTAAAAAACAACAGTTCTAATGTAGCAATAAATAAAGGATTACCACAGAGAAAGCTGTTAGAAGGATACCCTCTTTACAGTTTCCTATTATCATTTGATACAGTAACTTTTTTTAACAGCAAGACGTATCCATTCACTTAGATCCCCAACAAAAAGCTGTTTGCCAAAACCTTTCAAAATGAGTTTAAATGTGTGTAATTTCCTTATAAGATACATCCAAACACTGAAGATTACCAATAAAAACAAAAGAAGCTGCCTTTCACATTCACACTAACAATATCTAAATAAATTCAACTAACATATATCATGAAAGAGTACAAGTGATTACTGATGTAATACTGTCAACAGGACAGTAGTGTGTCTGTGGATTAATCTAGGTCTGCAGTTCCACATAGCATCTACAGCAAGCAAACTCCTTCCTTCTTCTAACTCTTCATTTCAAACAGACCTTCTCTGGAAAACATATTTTAAACTAACAAATTTCATGCATGGTTTATGTCACATCCAGCTTGAAGCATGTAACCTCTAGTTCTAAGCCTAAAAAATTACACATTTGAACCATATCACCTCTAGTTCTAAACCTAACAAATTACACACTTGAAATATGGCACCTACAGTTCTTCAGCGTTTGAGGAAAACACCGATTTTTTTTTATTTTTCATTATACACTTGTGGAATGACTTGTCAGATGATACCATTGTGCCATTAATTACAATTAGGTGTAAAAATGAGTGAATAAGGATATGGGTGTAAAATAATAGCCAATGTTTTTCCTTTATTTTTGTGGGTAAGGGGCAATTTTCAATGGGTCTCACAGTTCTCTGTCATCTTGTTTTTTCTTATGTCCCTCAAGTATATAAAACTCATCTCAAATATTGCATTTCAAAAACCATATATTACGACTAGAATTTCTATTGTGCACTCCTGAAACTATGACAATATTACAAACTTGTTTGTTGTTTTATAGCTTGGTAAGCATTTATAGTTTCACGTAAGTTACGCAATTTATTTTCACCAATTTCCCATTTAATAATGTTGGATATAGAGAGCGTGGTGCATGAGAAAATATATTTTTTGTTTGTTCATTTGGATGTCTGAGTGTTGCAAACGAGATGGTTAAACTGAATGCTATTCTATACAACGCACACAAGCTTCCTTCTCTTACTCCAACGATAAATCTTACAGTTCTGTTGGCTCGTTTGGTTACATGTTTAAATACGTATTCAAGTGATTTGGGCTTTGATTAACATTTAAATCTCGGTATCCCCGAGTATACCCGAAAAGTTTTATTCCATAGCTTTGGGCCAATACAATACTTTTTCAGCGCTCAGACAGCATAAAAAGAAATTTAAATTAGTTATATATTTTTTCTTTTACGTTTTTTGCCTCCTGAAAGAGGGCTGTATTAGACCAAAACCTAAAAACTGGATAGAATTTTTTTTGTTTCTCTCATTAAAATAAAATTGATTTATAAATAATTTCTACATAAAACATACTCTTCAGAACTCTCACTAGAGTAATTTTTAAAAATCAAAATAGCATGGAACTTCCTCTGTTTTCAATTATGAAGCCAACTTTCTATACATTGTTCATCAACCCGATAAGAATCAATTTACTAGACTATTGTGAAATTTCTTTGGTAATCAGACAACAACTGCGTATAGGATCTCAAATAAAGGATTACCTTCGCAGGTGGTCATTTTACACGTGTTAAAAGCCCTTTTGGCTGAACAAAACCGCCAAAAATTAACAGATCTCTGAAAACTAAAACTTTCATGCGAAATATTTCTTGAATGTAAACAAGAGCACCCTCGTGAACTGAAGTCCTGAACCTTGAAGTTAATAATTCAAAGTTATTCATTCAACAGACACAGTCAATTTGTATTCTCTTTTCAACAAAATGTTCACCTTATGTGGCGATATTTCTTATCAACATACAAGTTATAAGTGATAAACATATGCAACAGCGATTGTATTTCTTATTGTTTGTTTCCATGGTGATTTGATATTTGTTTCTTTACTTTTGAAGCAGGTGTAAACACGTGCTTTATTCTAAAAAAAATGCGCACGTGTATTTTGAAATTCATTTAGTTATAACATTTTTTTTTCAACAACGGCGATTACTCACAACTACATGTAATAATTAAAAACGCTAAAATATTTATCATGACTGTATTATATCTTGTAGCTCAAAGGGTATTCTGCAAGTCTGCCAAATTATTAATTGTTTCAGATTTTTAAATCTTCTAAAAAATTGTTTAATTACTTAACAAACTTTATGTAAAAAAAAAAAAAGTTACACAAACTGTTCTCTACATTACTGTGAGTTGTCGGACCCCCAACGGGTCGGGCAACAATGGACCGAATAATGTAAACTATTTTCTCAGTGGGACTCTTGTAAGTAAAGTTGTCGAAACAACTAAAGCAGTTATTTAACAAAAAATAAGATATTAAACCAAACATACCAGATTATACTATTACAACATAATTAACAACACTGCTTCCTTAAAAATACACAAAATAAAAGTGTCACCAAACCAGACAACTACTGATAAAAAAAAAAACAACCCATTTAATATTTTCAATAAAAGAAAAATATAGCAATAATTTCTGAATATCCACCAAAATATTTCAAAATTACTCGATCTAGATATTAAAAAAGACAAACCAAACAGATTTTGACAAACATTTCTTCTGCATCTTAATCTCAAACAAACGCATGCATTTAAATCCAACAACAAACGCTCACTTAACACTTTACGGTTACAATAAATATGTACGTAAATTACTGACAAACTTACGACAACTGTAAACATATACGTTTTGTTTACAAAAGTTACGACTTACTTCTGAAAGAAAAGTCTGTGCTGCTTTCTGGGCTCCTACGTGTAGTAAATACTCGTAGACATAAAGGGCTAGTCTGGAAGATAAATAAAATGTACCAGAAAAAAAACAAAAAACATAAATATCTACATTTTAATGGAATCTACCTCTAGCTATTTGCCCTCGATCCAGCGATGTGATACATTGGTATATATTCACTCATTTTTATTTTACCGATAATTTGAAATACATACACGCAAATAATTCGCAATTTTCATCTTCAACTTATATATTAATCATTCATTCCACAATAATTAAATTTAATGGGTTTTTTACTTGTACTCGCTTCGATGCAAGGTCAAATCCTCGAACAGTAAAATTCAAAAACCATAGTTTACACAAGTTACACCTTTTATCCATTGTAAAAGCACTTAACTGAAGGCTTGAAACACACAATACTAACTTTTCTCGCGCCTGATTATCAGACGGTACCGTTGCGCCTTTTCCCTTCGCGTACATGCTGTGTGGTTGAACTGTCACACACTTGTCAAGACATTCACAATGATTTTAGTCCTTGTTACCATAGAAACAACACTTCATCTGTCAGAGACATGAATGTGATTGGGTTCATTGCTGTCTGTGCTCCGAGTTCGCCCTCAAGTACTCATTACGTCATCCGCGAGTTTAATTGAGAGACCTCATTGGTGGCACCGCAGTGCGCGCCAAGAACGTAGATCCTCCCTGAGATATTTACCAATAAATACTATTTTGAAAGAACCTAAATTATCCATTACCTAAAAGACTAAAAACAAATATTTTAAATAAACTGTTTCTCCACTGCCTTTGAAAAAGTTTCTTTTTAAATAATTAAAAAAGCATCTTCAATGCTAACTTTAAGAGGGAGGTAAACAGTTTATAGAAGAGCGGTAAAATCCTGGTACGAGAAGTAAAGAGCAAAAGAAAAAGAAAAAAATACGTTTTCTTTATTTTAACTAAGTTTTTTCTTTGATCAATTACTGAAACATTAGGAAATATACAAAATATTATAAAAATAGCTGTTAATTTTAATATCTTCAAACTGAATTCAAATAAATTTCCATTACGTTATGTATAAAACGCACAACACATGGTCTAAATTTCACAAAATATCCACAATTATTATTATACGCAAAGGCTTAGGTTTCAAGTGAAGAATCGCTACGTACGTGTACAAGTGCATTAAAATTGTTTTAAAAATTACATTTAACTTACTGTTTAATAATCGTAAATACTCAACAAACCCTATATAATAATAATTGTTTCACTCGATTCATTACCTTATATCGTTGTTGTAGAGTTAATATATTGTTTACCTAAATGATATACAAATACTAATTCTTAAATGTCTTCAACACACTCGAATCTTTGCACAGCTTGTTTACGCCACCTAGAGCAGATCTAAAGTAGAACTGTAATATAAAAAGTAAAAGGGATCTCACTTACATGCGTTATTCTTTGTATGATTATTGTAATTAGCCTATCGCTAATAGCAAAAGTTTTTAGTTTTATAACTGAGTTCAACCGCCCCCAAAAAGCATTTAGGTCCATAAAATTACTGGAGAACAAAGCCAGTTTAATTATTGTTATTTCTAGACTATTTTTATAATTGTTTCCAATGAAATGAATTTAGTCAAAAAGTGTTAGCTCAATTGCAATTTGTTTCTCGAGAAAAATCACACACACATACATATATCTATATATACACACATTTAGAACATTTACAAATAATTCGACAGCTAGCGCCCAATCTATCCTTTTTCTTTTACTTTTGCGTAAAGCTACACGAGCCGTCCCTAATTTAGCAGTGTAAGACTACAGGGAAGGCAGCTAGTCATCACCACCCACCGTCAACTTTTGGACTACTATTTTACCAACGAATAGTGGGATTGACCACACATTATAATGCCCCCACGGCTGAAAGGACGAGCAGGTTTGGTACGACGGGGATTCGGACACTCGAACCTCAGATTACGAATCGAGTGCTTTAACCACCTGGCCATGACGGGCCCCCAATCTATGAAATTAAATCTTTTGTTTCTGGGTTTTGTTTTATGTAAGTTAACATTATGAATTTATACTATATTTGGACAAAGAATTTCCCTTAATATGTTTGTTTAATCACCGAGCAAGCTTTCCTTTACGATCCTAAATGAAGTTCAGCTTATATATATATATATATTAATGTTCAAATTTTTCAAACTATTCGATATCATTCTTTCAGATGTCACCAGCCTCTCCCCTCAAAACACAAAAACTTTTTGAAGTACACACATCATAAAAACATACGATTTATGAGTTGTACTAACACGTATAAAGTTAATGCTATATGTTTGCTATTATTACTTTTTATACTTCTAGACTGTAAACATCGGCATTAACTATGAAATATTACGTAGTTCAAAATATGCAAATCACCGTGAAAGAATAAATACACAGCAACACTTGTCATCTTATTTGTTTTGTTGAATAAAAAATCAAATGAGAATATTTTCTGAATAGCGAGTGAGTCGGTTTATTTCTAGTTTTTTGTTATTTGTGTCTTTTTACTTCTTTTGCGAAATAACCCTGTTGTGCCAACTCGTGAAACCCAAGCCTATATATCAGGCTCGGCATGGCTAAGTGTCTTAAGGCATTCGACTCGTAATCCGAAGATCGTGGGTTCGAATCCCGGTCGCACCAAACATGCTCGCTCTTACCATTCACCGTTTGTGGTTGTTTATGGGTGAGGCAGAAACACCACAAGAACAATAAAAATGTTTAGAAAATCAGAACTTATAGTTTACATCCCTACTAATTTAGGCGCTGGCATGGACAGGTGGTTAAGGCACTCGACTCGTAATCCAAGGGTCGCGGGTTCGAATTCCAGTCACAACAAACATGCTCGCCCTTTCAGTCATGGGGTCGTTATAATGTGACGATCAATCCCACTATTCTTTGGTAAAAGAGTAGCCCGAGAGTTGGCGGTGGGTGATGATGACTAGCTGCCTTCCCTCTAGTCTTACACTGCTAAATTAGGTACGGTTAGTGCAGATAGCCCTCGAGTCGCTTTGCGCGAAATTCAAAAACCAAAAACAAACAAACAAACCTATACATCAGATGACACGGGTTGGGTCGACATGGTTACCACATGCAAAGGCCGCAGTACTGTTAGTTCTCCCAAAGAAATGGAATCGTTATTAGACTTTTAGAAGTGTGGTTATTTTAAATTTATTTTTGTAGTTTCGTGACTCATGCATAATGAAATAGAATATCAACCTATGTAAGTTAAGCAAGACAAAATTGTTATAAAATGAATATAATACCTAAATAAAACATAATACATAGAGAATAAGAGTGCGAAAAGAAGGAATCTTATAGATAAGTCCATAATAGTCCATAATCAAAAGGAAAACAAGAGAGCAAGACAACATTGAGGTAATCAATAAACGGAGAAACAATTTTTAAAAAATATTATCTGTTGGAGATAAATATAAAGTGTTCGTTTATTTATGAATTTCGCGCAAAACTACATGAGAGTTTGTTTTTGTTTTGTTTTTTAATTCGCGCAAAGCTACAAAAGAGCTATTTGCCGTCCCTAATTTAGCAGTGTAAGACGAGAGAGAAGGCAGCTAGTCATTATCACCCATAGCTAACTTTTGGGCTACTCTTTTACCAATGAATAGTGGGATTGACTGTAACATTATAACGTCCCCACGGCTGAAAGAGTGAGCATATTTGGTGTGACGGAGATTCGAACCTGCGACCCTCGAATTATGAGTTTAGTGCCTTAACCACCTGGCCATGCCGAGCCACACATGAGAGCTACCTGCTCTTATCGACCTTAATTTAGCATAAAAAGACTACAAAGAAGGTAGCTAGTCGTCTCCACTCATTGCCATCACTTGGGCTACTCTTTTACCAACGAATAGTGGAATTGACCGTCACTTTACAATGCTCCCACGGCTGAAAGGGCGAGCAAGTTTGGTGGGACGAGGATTTGAACCAGCGCTCCGCAGATTGTGAGTTGAGCGCCCTAACCAACTGGTCATGCAAGACCAATATGAAGTGTAAAAAGGAAAATTTATCTACAGTGCCAAAATGGATGTGTAGGTCAAGAAAGTTCGTAATGACATATGAACGGTTTACTAGTACAGTCCACTTTCAATGGTCTTACCGGTCGAGATGGGCTCTATTATATAGTCACGGGAGGACTGTTTAGTGAAGATACGATCGTGGCGACCTCTACAGCGCAGTTTGAAAAGCTTTTCACTGAAAATAATACTTGCCCTCAGTAATTATATTTAAATCTCAGACTTTTAGATAAGTTGTATACATTTTCTCTTATTGTCACAAAGTACAACGTATCTCATTTTGATGTATTAAAGGAAACCTAATAATGATCGATCAGAAATAATTATATTTCATTTATACTTGTGTATGAAAATACTAATATAATAGCAAGCCCACGAACAATGATTTACAAGAGAAATGAGTAGGTTCTACTTTAAGAACATACTATACGTTTCGACAGAACATATCTGGCAAAGACAGGATTCTATCTTTATGGGGAAATACTACAAAGAATGTGAAATAACATGTCAACCACAATATAAACTATAATAATCGGTATCTCAGTTATATGAGAGTTGAAAACCCAATTCAACTGATGCATTCCTGGAAGAAAGAGAGACAGGCTTTGGTTGGCAACAGACGAAACGTGTAGTTGAAGTGACATTAAGTCTTACCATGGCGTAAACACAGCTATATTGTTTAACTTATAACTCCACTTACACAGTAAAAGGATGTTTGGCTGTTTGCTCTGTCTTTAAACGCAACGCCACTCAACGGGTTCATCTGCGCCGTGTACTTAGGCGGGGAATCGAACACCGGATTCTGCCGTTACAACCCCTATATGTTACACGGCGTTTTGAAGCTGAGCACAATACATAGCTACGACTCTGGTTATAAAGTACGGGAAACACGAGAAAACGACCTACTTTTAAAATGGTGAGCTTGTTTTATATAAATAAACACATCATGTTGAATTTATTAAACATAACGGTTGGATAAAACAACTAAACGATAGTTAAATAGATTATTAAATTTCTATTGTTACTAATAAGCTCTTTTTATTTCCTTCTCATAGTAAGTTTGAAAGAAAACATGAAATGGCACGTGGGTGAGCAGGTCCGTTTATTATTCGCCACCCTACCTCTGACACGTGTTTCGAATTCATTGGTTGACTGATAAAAATCCGTTCAAATAAGACTTCAGAGAAAATCATTTTATAATAATCACATTAATGATAAAAGCATGTATCTTTATTTCCCTAAAGAGCTACCATAACTCAGAGGAAGAGCACTGGTCTCGTAAACCAGTGATCACGAGTTCGAACCACACTAGTGGCTTGAATATCTTAAACCTTTTAAAATTTATTATTGGCTAAGTGGGTTAAGGCGTTCGACTCGTCAACGGAGGGTCGTGGATTGAAATCCCCGCCGCACTAAACATGTTCGCCCTTTGAGCCATAGGGGCGTTATAATGTCACGTTCAATCCCAATTCGCGAATGTTCAATTTTTCTTAAAGTATTTTAACAGAAGATATCGCCAAAAATAATTAAAATATCATTGCAGGTTTCAATTAGTGTAAGATGTCCAATCCAGTGGTTGGATGGATGATAACATGGTGCGGGGAATCAGAAGATGATGAAGCAAAGATTCAAGGAAATGGAAATAAATGTGATGAGTCTCACGATGGCGACAATTCCAGTGATGATGAAAATTCATGTGAAGATAGACGATTAGCTGAATTTAGTAGCACGTATATACCTTTCAATAAATTGTGTAAAATTGGCACGTAAAAAAAAAACAACACTGACAAATTTCCAAAAATGTTTAACATATCAATGTTTGTTTACTTTATTTAGAAACTATTTAATATATCGCGTATAACTAGTGTGTAGAGAAAACAAACAAACTTCAATTTAAGCGTTCAAAACTGTTTGCGAATGCGATGCATAAATGTCAGATATTTATATATATAAATATGATTGTACTTGCGACTGGTTTAACAACCACAAAGACTTGAGTGTATAAACTGTACACAGAACCAATTTGTAATCAACACCTTCAGTAAAGCTTCATGAATTTTAAACTGTACCTCATATCTGACTATATAATAGTATTTTTTTTTTGCACGAGCATCCTGTGAGAGAGGCGATTCTTTGACTTCATGTACTTATAAGAGAACTTGAGAATGACCCAGTGGCCAAAGTATCGGACTGTGAACCCACGGTGACTAAGAGAAGCGGTAATACCAAACGGGTTTCATACCTTCACTTGTGGATATGTTACAAAAGTGACAGTCATTTCGACCATTAGTTTCAGGATAATAGCTTCAGGCGGTAAGTGCTTCTAAGTTATTGTTTACTCGCCCGCTGATCTGCTGTCCAGAAAGGCTACGACTGACCCACGGGAGTGATGTCTCTGACCTGACCGTTTAGCACATCTTATGCATAAATGTGAACACCTAACATGGATAACTAAGTCGTGTGATAATCATATTTTTACTTCATCTCTCACCTCCCCTCCACCCACCCACAAATAGAAGGATAATTCTAAAAACTCAATTTAACCGACTGCTGTAGTTCCATAATATATGACAACATTGAATGTATACACATAATTACGTAAAAACTAAGCTGCATAACGTGTTTTAAACTGGGATTGGCTCAGTACATGTAGAAATATTACTTTTATAATTTCCCTAACACGAAAGGTGGTTAAGGCATTCGACTCGTAATCCGATGGTCACGGGTTCGAATCCCCGTCACAACAAATATGCTCGCCTTTTCAACCATGGAGGGGTTATAATTTGACGGTCAATTCCACTATTCGTTGGTAAAAGAGTAGCCCAAGAGTTGGTGGTAGGTGGTGATGACTAACTGCCTTCCCTCTAGTCTTACACTGCAAGATTAGAGGCGGCTTTGCCCGAAATTCAAAACAAACCAAACCAAGCCTGACGCGTCAACAAAACACGGAATGGAGTTTTAGGCCTCACTTCTCCCGTCGGAATCCCCGCATTTCCTTCAATGAACTTTATCATAAAACAAAAACTATCATACTTCGATAAATTAAAAACAATTTTCAAGAACAGTCTAAAAAAAGTCAGTAATTATGGTTTCAAACTTAAAATAAATTTGACCCACAATATGAGCGTCACCTACACACTAAATGACAACTGGCTTTTATACATATTAGACTCTAATCAGCGTAAAAATAAGTTATCACGTCGAAGTCTCATAACTTTCATATAAATTTGTGAAAATCATATCAAACTCTCACTTGAATCAATTTTTTGCTGTCAGTTTTTCTTCACATTCAAGTTACATCAAGAATGTTTAAATGTTATTTTTAATGTTAAAAATGGTTATAAAAGAAATTCAAAACGTTTTCCAGCATTTTAGTAATTGCTGCCTAATATTATACATCAACGTTTTCAAAAAGGACATGTTGTAGCCCCAATTAACTGGGTAGTAACAATAATCTTCAGGTAGTAGAAATTCACTTCTCTAACAATTTCACCGTCCTATCCTTGACCCATGAAGTCCCAGCAGACATTGTTTAAGTATACCATATTTATATATTTCATGAAGTTAACTTATTCACGAGGGTCTGTGGTAAGTAGAAGATTTTACGAATCCATCGATATTTTTGCACGTTCTAGACCGTAATTTTAAATTACGTTATATTACTTTAAAATTATAGTTTAAACACGGAAATAAGATAAAGCAACCAAAATTAATAGCTTAAAGTTTATGATAAAAAATCTCTCACAAAGTTTTAAACTTAAAATTTAATTTGAAATATCATCGTTAGTTAGGACCTACGGCAATATATTTGGGAGATAGAAAGAAAAAAACATGTTTTACCCAAAAAGTAATAATCAAACTGAAAACTTACGCAAAAACTCAGTAAACACATACGGATTATATTCACTAACCTCTAACTTAGATGTTTTTAAAACTTGTCAAGACTTCGAAATGTCTGCAGTAGCTAAGTTTATACCCGCAGTGAAACCATTTAAAAAAGTGAAATTCAAGCTTGCACTCGTCAACGTTCGAAGTATAATATAAATAAAGACAACAATATCAACTCAGTTGTGTTGCTAGGCGACAAAGGCGAACTGAGCGTTACCAAAAGACATCTGACTTTATATATACACTGCTGGCAAAAATCCTAAGGCCAATGAACATAAAGCAAAAATATGCATTTTACGTTGTTAGACTCAATCACTTATTTGAGTGGAGCTTCGAAAGATGAAAATAAGAAAAGGGAAAATTAAAAAAAAATTTTTTTTAGCATTTAATAGGGAAAATGTGAACACTATGAAATTAGCCTAAATACTAGCTGGTCAAAAGTTTAAGACCACACTGAAACGAAGTGTTAATCGGTAAACATGTAACGAAATTTAGTCATTGTGTCCAAGCATTAGCGTTGTCAACATCTCCCACTGACATCTCCTGTGTCACATTGGGTAAAAAGATGGCAAAGGCTAAAAAGTTGACAGAGTTTGAACGTGGCAGAATTGTCAAGCTGCAAAAGCAAGGTCTCTCTCAACGTGCCATCACTGGTGAGATTGGGCGTAGTAAAACTGCTGTTGCAAATGTCTGAGAGATATGGAACGAGAATTTAAAGTGGTCGGTCCAAGAAAATTTCACCTGCGTTGAGCCGATCGACCAACCAGATTAAGGCCCTTACAGATGCAGATTGCACCTCAAGAACAATAAGACGGAATCTACAAGAGAAAGGCTTTAAAAACCGTAAACATTTTTTTACAAAGGCCACGCCTCCTTCCACACCACGAAACAGCTCGATTAAACTTTGCTGAGAAGCACCAAACATGGGACGTAGAAAAGTGGACGAAGGTTTTGTTCTCTGATGAGAAAAAAAATTAACCTGGATGGTCCAGATAGCTTTGAACGTTACTGTCACGATAAGGATATCCCACTGGAGACATTTTCTATACGACACAGTGGAGGAGGTTCCATCATGATCTAGGATGCTTTCTCCTTCAATCAGGGACGTAGCCAGAAATGGCCATTGGGGGGTTAGTTTGAGTGCTTGATGCAAGCGCTGCAGGCGCGAAGCCTTACTAGTGGGTCCGAGAGCATGCCCCCCGGGAAATTTTTAATAAAAACATAAAAGAAAAGCCTGAATTATGCATTCTGAGATCACCTTTTTGGCAAATTTAAGAATGATACACTGAGGTGTTTGTCTTATTTTTTAATCATAAATAAATATATAGACCTATATATATAACATATAACTTAAAGTTATCAGGCCCAGCAAAGTAGGCCTACAGTCCTGTCATCAACATATAAAATATAGAGTCACTCAGGAGAGTGCAAAATATATGTATAGTGCCTATAATCTGTATTCAGCTATCATGGACAGTGTATGTTCAGATTCCTGGATTTCAAGAATTAACTTCACGAATAAACAGTGGGTGGCACCATGGCAGGCTGGCAGCACCATGGCACTAATCTAGTACAATTGGCGACATCTACAGTGAATGATTCACTATAGATGGCGCCAATGGTACTGTGAATGTGACGTTGACAAACAGAAGTTGCGATAAACAATCATTCACTATGCCAAGCCTGAAAAAGCAAAAGACACTGCATGGGTTCTTTGACCCCATTCATGAGGCTGAACCTGATCAATCTGCTGCAGCCAATCAGGTTGAATCAGAATTGTCAACTGAATTGTCGGAGTCATCACCGTGGCCTTCTACCAGTGCTGCCTCTACCATCTCTGATCCAGTCTGGTGGTGATGTCAGCATTGGTAAACAGGTAAGTCGACGCCTCATTATATTAATTTTGTACTAAAAATCATGCCAACACTCTGATGAGTTTTAGACTGATATTTATTGCTGCTAGTGATTGTAGGCCTACAGTTACAGGATATTAGGCCTGCTCTGTGAAGTACAGCTCTAAGCCTTTCTCTTCGAGGTTATTGTACTCTCGTGACAAACTTTCCTATGTGCAAAATAACTTAATTAGAACTATGTTTTTCTGTCTCTTTTAGATAAACACTGAAACCAAAAAATTCCTCCTTGAGAATGCCTGGAAGCCAGGGAGTGATTATGTTTTCCCCAGTGTGGTCCAAGAAAGCTGCGTTTTCAGCATCGTTGGCTTTCACAGTGGAGATGGCTTCTCTACAGTCAACATGCAAAGGGTCCTTTTTGCAAGTACTGCTGTCTTTCTGCTCCTGATGGTGCTAGTGTTGGAAGCTAGAAATTGGGACAACTAGTGAAATTTCCATACAAAAACTGGAAGAAGGCTGTTGAAGACTTTAAGGCACATGAACTGAAACAGTACCACCAAGACAGCAAAGAAAAGCTAACAATTTTCTACAGGTCGTAAACACAAGTTCATCTGTGCACTTGCAGCTTGATGCAACTTACAAGCAAGAAATTGAACAGAACTGGCAATATTTAATGCCTATTATTGATACTGTATTGCTGTGTGGAAGACAGGGTTTAGCTTTGAGGGGAAAATATGATTCTGGTCCAATGTTTGTTGGTGAAACTGATGAGGAGCCCATCAATAATGATGGGAATTTTCGGGTAACTTTGCGCTACAGGGAAAAGGGCGATGTCAAGCTTTCAGCAAGCCTTAAGAGTACAAAGAGGAATGCTACGTATCTGAGTCCTCAAATTCAAAATAAAATCATCAATGCCTGTAATACTCATGTTCTTGATGCTTTGGTCAACAGGGTTAATGCTGCGAAGTGTTTCTCAATAGTAGCTGATAAAACAACAGATATTTCAAGCATTGAACAGTTTTCGCTGTGTGTTAGATATTTGCATGCCAATGACAACTCAGTTGCAATGAGAGAAGATTTTTTGCAATTTATACCTGTTTATGATGTGACAGGCAGAAACTTGGCTGATGTTATAATAACCAATCAGATAAATTATGGTATTGACGTGGCTTATCTGCGAGGACAAGGGTACGACGGTGCTGCCTCTATGAGTGGGAAATTCATAGGTGTCCAGAGACACATAACTGATAAATTCTCACTTGCACCCTATGTATACTGCAGTGCCCATTCCCTAAACTTAACAATTTCTGATGCTTGTAAAGAAGTTCCTGTGCGAAATTGCATGGGAGTAATTTCTAGCATTGAAAACTTTCTCAATACACCCAAACGAAAGCACGTTTTGGCTCTTTCGGTGGAGAATAAAACACCTGAATCGAAAAAAAAGTTTGAAAGGTCTCTGCCCCACCCGGTAGGTTGAGAGGCATGACTCAGTCATTGTCTTTCTAGAATTAATCCATGCAGTTGCAGATGCTCTTGAGACCATATCAGGATGGCAAGACAGATTCTACCACGCAAGCCAATCAATTGTTGTGTTCTATAACACAACCAGAATTCATCATCACTCTACTTACCATTGTTAAATTGTTTTCCTTTAGTTTACTTCTTTGCAACTTACTGCAGCAACAGATCATTGATTTAGGTGCTGCGATGCATCACGCAGAAATAGTGGAAGGTTTAATCCGTTCACTCAGAAATAATACTGTGAATGAATTTAACAACATTTTCTGTGAGGCTCAAACTCTGTGTAGTGAACTTCAAATTGACATCATAATGCCAAGGCAGGCTAAAAGACATATGTACCGTGCTAACCCAGAAACCACTAGCTCTGAGGAGTACTTTCGTATTGTTGTATTTGTACCACATTTTCCCTGTTAAATGCTATTTTTTTATTTTCCTTTTCTTATTTTCATCATTCGAAGCTCTACTCAAATAAGTGGCTGAGTCTAACAATGCAAAATGCATATTTTTCTTTATGTTCATTGGCCTTAAGATTTTGGCCAGCAATGTATACATATACCGTTTTTATTCGTTTATAAGACGATTCGCTTATAAGACGGGTCCCAACTTCACCTGAGAGATTGTCGATATTCTGTTTAGACTCGTTTATAAGACGAAGGAAGGAAAGCAGGTAACGAGAGAAAAGTGAAAAAATGGAAATTAATAGAAACCTAATTTTGGGTTTGGTATACGATATTTCAATTTCAGATTAGAAGGAGAAAAATAGAAGAGATAGAAAAGTGAAAATAAATGAATAAATCCAAACTCGGTGTTCAAGCGTTTAATGGAATTTCATCAACTATTTTATTTACTGTATGATAAATATTCATATTTAAAACACATAACAAAGAACCAATCTAACGCACAAAACTTATCACAACATATTTCAGTATCAAAGTACGTTTATGCTAACTTTTAAACCACATTTCTTCAAAGTATTAAAAGAGTTTACGCAAACTGCACTTTAATAGAACACAGCAAATCAGTATGCAAGTTATGAAATTCAAAAGCCTTCAAATTATTCATTGTCGCTATCTCCAAACAGTTCATAAAACTGCTCCTCGGACAATCCATCATCGTAGAGGTCACATTCCTCCGTGTTCTCCTCCTGCTCTACATCATCTCTGCTGCCGATAAACTCACTGAAAAGTTCATCATCCTCACTGCCGTCAATGGAATTCGAAATTCCGCATTTGAGGAACGATCTGATGACCATATCTGACGGAATCTCGTTCCAAGAGTCCACAATCCACTGACAAACTGTAGCTAATTCCGGTCGTTTAAGGTTTCCCGCCTTCGTCTATGTCTGTATTTATTATTATTTTCTATGTCTGTAGACCTCGCCTATAAGACGGGCCCCCCAATTTGAGCCCGAAATCTCGAGGAAAAATCCCCGTCTTATAAGCGAGTAAACACGGTACACACTAAATATATAACAAATTAAGCAGAGGTCCTCATCAGGTATATAAAGTCTTGGGAGGTACTCATGTTGAAACCTTTCGTGCCACCTGATCTACAAGAAATGTGATTGCACAGATAAATAGGTTGCATAAAATAAACATTAAAAGGGCGACTATTCCTGAATGTTTGTATTACAAACACTGTGTTACCTGACGTCATAATATTTAATATACCAAAACAGGTTACATAATACATTGTAAAAACGTAGATTTTAAGGCTGAATTCATGAACAAAGTATAAGAACGATAAACGAGCTGATCGTGGGTTGCATATCGATTGCAAACTACTAACACTACAAGGGTAGACCTACAGCACTCCGCCTAGACTAAATGACGTACATGCTAGTCGTTGTGAATTATTGTTGAAAGTGCGGTATATTACTTTAGACAGTTTATATAAATACACATAAATAATTGAAGTCGCCGTATATTACATAAGTTAGTTTATGTGAATACGGGTAAGTACATTGTATTGATTCAAGTAAATTGTACTAAAGAAACCTAAAGAACCTACATAAACAACAAAGTCAACTGAAATATATCAAATTACGTAAAGAGAAGGTAATAAATCTTTTCCAAATTATTCTATCCATGACTAATGAATTTCAACGGAAATTCCAACACTATTTAAAAAAAATCAATTTTCTGTCAGATCAAGCTCTGCCATGACCATAATAAATGCAGACTGAGATGAGAGCATCACGCAGAAGTTCTACAGAGAACTTGTACTAAAGAAACCTAAAGAACCTACATAAACAACACAAGACAGATAAGACAGCAAGGTAAGGATATTATGTACAAAGAGGCTTTACAACATGTCAATAAATTAGTGTGTAAATAAAAAACTGAATTATCTAAAGCCATTTTCATACAAGCAACGTCAGGTACTCCTCTAGCATTGTATATAAATCAAAATCTTAATTCTAGACATATATAAACTTTACAACAACAAGTAAAAGCTGCGTACTTAATACATGTATACAATTCACGCAGTACCTGTATACATTAAGATGGGAAACTGGAATTAACATTTGAGCAGATCTCTGATGAAAATTCTGCAGTGTAGACTTTTGGTGCACTATGATAATCTGGTTAATAACCTTCATGGCTATCACATGAGTTTTTCAAATATGTCCTAAATTCTTCTAAAACCAATGTACCGCCCCCAAGCTGTTTGGTGGATTTTTGTGCTTAAACAGTTTGTTTGTTTTTTTTAATTTTCGCGCAAAGCTATTCGAGGGCTATCTGCGCTAGCCATCCCTAATTTAGCAGTGTAAGACTAGAGAGAAGGCAGCTAGTCATCATCACCCACTGCCAACTCTTGGGCTACTCTTTTACCAACGAATAGTGGGATTGATTGTCACATTATAACGACCCCACGGCTGAAAGGGCGAGCATGTTTGGTGCTTAAACAGACAATCTTCCTTACAATTATGAAGTATCCAGGTTTCTGTTCACCTAGCTGCTTGATTACAACAATGAGGCTTTGAAATTGCTGTCTGATATGTCGCGAGTTGCCCTTTTATCTTGGTCAGAACTAGCAGTGAAGCTCCATCTTCTCTGTCTTCACTTCCATATTGTCGTTTGAATTGTTAAAATAAATGTTGAAGTCAGTACTGTAGTGAACATCGTTTTAACAGTTTTTTCATAGTCATGGTCATGATGGTTGTCACTGCCTAAATCAGAATACATGAAGTTGCAATGGCATTCACTATTTAAAAGACTTCCCCTGGTGTCATTGTATGACTTGGAGTCACATTTGTTGAACTGATTATATGTTGGCTATGGTGCAGAGATTTCAGTTGGCGGAAAGTCTTCCCCATTTATGATATTAGATGATCCCATTTGAGATGTCCACATATAACATGTCTGCTATTTGTACTAGTAAAACATGCCCACTCGTACTCTTGGAATCAGCACTCGTTGGATGAACACGTAATCTCTTGCTCAGTGGTTATTATTCTTAGTTCTGTGGTGTTGGAAAACTCTAGAGACTGGAGAGTTAAATCTTTGGTCAAAGGGGCATTTTAGCTTTGATAATTGATCGAAAAATCATTCAAGGTGAACATCCCTCATTTGCTTGGAAGGAAGAATCACCACTTCCTTTCAGTCAGTGATTGCATGTATCAGAAATTGTCTTATCTTTGGTTTAACAGTTAGTTTCAGCCATTTTGATCCAGAGGGCATCATCAATGTCTTGGCCAACCACTGAAGCATTCTTTCATGCCTTCAAGTGCTTCTATATCTTGCTTACCAAACACACCCAGATAAAGGCTTAAACTTATCTTTTGCCTTTTTGGCTTAGCTAAAGTGTTGCTTGACAATACTTTTGCCTTTGTCTGACTCATCAGTCTTCATCTCCAATTCTTGTTTGCTTTAAGGCATGAAAATGTACTTGTAATATAAGTTAGCATATCCACACATTAGATGCAATTACGCATGCCCTGTTATTGCAGGATCTCATATATCAGGAGACCAACTTGTTGGAATATTGGGTGAAGAAAAGTTCAACCGAAGCCAAGTTGCTTCCATGCTGCCAGGATGTATCATGACCATACTCAATCTCCAGGCTGAAATGTCTTTTTCTTAACTGTCTCTTCCATAAGACAACGGCTTTACTTAGTTTCCGGCCCACAACATTTCTGTCTCTGCCAGTACCATTTGCAACAATCTTACGTAGACTCGTGGGCGTTGTAATAGTTTTATCTGTACATCATAACCAGGAACGTTCTTTTTCACCCAAAAGTAAGCGCGTTAAGCGAATTCTTATTCGATCTCTGATTAGTTGCATGGTATGCCATCATAATATACAGAAAGTATTGATCCCAGTCGTTTGAACCAGCGCTAACAACTATCTGACTGAGAGTGATAAGCTGAGACACGTGTCTTCACCACATCCAACATCGTGAACAACTGAGAGAAAACAAGCTATTGAAATTACTTCCCAGATCATTGCGAATTTCTCCAGTGATAATCACTGTTTCAGGGGCTGCAGAGCAGGTTATCCACTGCTTTGCCAACACATCAGTGATGGACTGTGCTGAAGGGTCAGCTAATGGATATGATTCAGCATATTTGGTGAAGTAACAAATACTAGTGTACATCGACTACCTCACTCAGTATCTTGGAAGGAAACAGTAATATCGAAAGATAGTCTCTGACAGAAGGAGAACAGTTCCTTTATAGAGTTACAGTCTTTGACAGAAGGAGAACTGTTCTTTTATAGAGTTATAGTCTTTGACAGAAGGAGAACTGTTCCTTTATAGAGTTATAGTCTTTGACAGAAGGAGAACTGTTCCTTTATAGTGTTATAGTCTTTGACAGAAGGAGAACTGTTCCTTTATAGAGTTATAGTCTTTGACAGAAGGAGAACTGTTCCTTTATAGTGTTATAGTCTTTGACAGAAGGAGAACTGTTCCTTTATAGAGTTATAGTCTTTGACAGAAGGAGAACAGTTCCTTTATAGAGTTATAGTCTTTGACAGAAGGAGAACTGTTCCTTTATAGAGTTATAGTCTTTGACAGAAGGAGAACTGTTCCTTTATAGAGTTATAGTCTTTGATAGAAGGAGAACTGTTCCTTTATAGAGTTATAGTCTTTGATAGAAGGAGAACTGTTCCTTCATAGAGTTTGCTCCGTTTTTGTTTTCACTGTATTGTACAAATGGTACAGTGCGAAACTTAGTACTGCGTGTCCAAATCCAACTGGTAGAATTCTTATCAAACGTTGGCAGTAGTTCGTTTGTTTGTGAATTTCCCGCAAAGCTACACGAGGGCTATCTGCGCTAGCCGTCCATAATTTAGCAGTGTAAGACTAGAGGGAAGGCAGATAATCATCACCACCCACCGCCAACTCTTGGGCTACTCTTTTAACAACGAATAGTGGTATTGACCGTAACATTATAACGCCCCCACGGCTGAAAGGGCAGGAATGTTTGATGTGACGGGGATTTGAATCCGGGACCCTCAGATGACGAGTTGAGCGCCCTAACTACGTGGCCATGTTGGCCTAGCAATAGTTCGAGTAACATCTTGGCGACCTCAGGTTCGTGCTTTATTATAACTATGTTACATCACAACTCTATTTCCAGATGAGTGTTTTATTACTGATTCAGCATATTGCTATGAAAGGACCTGGCGACCTCAGGTTCATGCTTTATTATAACTATGTTACATCACAATTCTATTTCCAGATGAGTGTTTTATTACTGATTCAGCATATTGCTATGAAAGGATAAAACAGGTTTAAAATATATGTCGGAGGAAAGGAGGAAGAACCTGCTCAACGCCCATAGAACGAAGCGCATTCAGTTTTCACAGTTGTCTCTGAGGTTTCGCAGTTTCTGTCCACTTGGATACGAATGCGTGCACCACACACAAACGAATAGCACTAACTCGTTTCTCGTGCTTCGTTCGGCGTTAAACGTCACTTTCGTTCCGCGTCGGCTTCATACAGTAAAATTTAAAATGTCTTTCCAAACTCCAACTGTTTTCAACTTATGTTTAATCTTTTTCCTCTTCAAGAGGCAGAAAGTCCACCAGAGCTATATCTGCCGATGTCCATCGAAACGGTTCAGCCAACCCTTCGCAATACAATAACTTGTACGATCAAGACACTAGCCAGACAGACAGTTCTATTTGTTTGTATCAACACACTTAAAAATATGAATGGCCGAAGTATTCCAACATAAAACATCTCCAGTGGCTCAGTTTGGCATTTAGCACATAGTTACAAACGGGCTATTTGTGCTCTATCCACAACGGGTATCGAAACCCGGTTTTTATTGGTGGGAGTCCGCAGACATACCATTGTGCTACTGGCCCAGCAGTAAATTTAAAAAGCTTAAAATCAAAGTTGGATACTGGCAGCGAGCAGAGCTAAGATAGCCCCTTGTGTAGTTTTGTGCTTAATAACAAATATACATAGAATTAGTGTTCCCGTGCTTGTAAAATATCAGAGTTTGATACCTGCCTGTCTTAAGAATCACGACATTACACTTCTTGCTACGACGTCGTCAACGTATAAAGTAATTATTTCTTGTTTATCTATACAAGTTTATTATTTTCATCAGTCATCGTTAGCGATGCTTAGTGAAAGCCTCGTTAATAAATTGATGGCATGATTTACAAACTCTGTTACTTTCACGTCTACAAACAAACAAGCTTTAGAACAAAGACAATAGTGGTTTGGTTAACAAGTACCGCAAATGTAGGGTAAATAATTATTGTAATATCGAGTTGAATATAAAAGAAAATACGATTCTTACTTTACGTTATTTTCTAAAAGAAGAAAAGAAAACCAATTGTTTTGTAAAATATAAATGTATTTCGATGGAAGTTGTGAGGGCGTATTTTCTCAACGAGATTATTTACCATGCTTTTATACTATCATCTGTTAAAAACGTAAATTATTGTATTGCTATATTTTTTCGATAGAAAACACGAGACATATTTAAAAGGATGTACAAGATTGCCTCTTTGTTTTTTAGTTTCACTTCACAGATTCTGTTACCCTCAACTCTTCCCCCGTTGACCAACGGCAGGCATGAATGATCATAACGTTAAAAATCTGATTTTGGATTTCCCTGGTGGGCACAGCACAGGTGGCCCATTATGTAGCTTTGTGCTTAAAAACAGCCAAACAAACTGTAATAATCAATATATTAAAGTGCAAATCATGAACAAAAGGAGTTCGACACCAGAAAAGTCGCATCAAAGTGCCATGCACGTATAGACAGATGTGTAATGGCTAATTAGTAACTCCCACTTAAGATGCATATGTAGTCAAATATTAGCAAGCTAAATGTTTCAGTTTATTAATACGACTTTAGGCTCTGTAAAAGGTTCGAATACGAACGACCAGGATGTTGTATCGATATGGTGTCAATTTTAAAGACTTGTAGTTTAGAGTCCCATGTTTCCATTGCGTGTAGCCGATTTTATAAAGTTTCCATTAAGCTTGACAGTCTTTGGATTTATAAGTTTATAAATATCCTGAATAATAAATAATTAATATTAATAAATAATTATTTATATATCCTGAGTCAATGAGATGACATATTATTTTGTGGAGAATCACTGATTTAACGAGGCGCTTTTTTAATGTTTTCTCGGAAACATCTGTTTCCTTTTTTGAGTTTCGGTGAAATAAAAGTTAACTTTATCCTGAGTTAGATATTGTGTTTTATTCGACGTTAACTTTCTGAAAATCTTAAAGTCTTTTGTTCATCGTGTAGATAAGTACAAATTATCTATAGAGTATCTAATAATTAAATATGCAAGAGAAGGAATTATTTAAAGCGTTACTCTCAATCACAACAGACGTTGATGGTTGTAGGCGTAAAGTAGCGCCACCACACGGCGAATAAATATTCAAATAGCGCACGCAATTCTGTCATTAAACTTGATCCACGCATTCAAAGAAACTTTGCTAGTTTATATTTATGTGGCGTGTTTTAAACTACGGTAAATGATTGCCACGTTGCTAGGACAATTTTTGGTTTAATAGTATACAAATATACAATTTCAGAACCATATTCCTTTTTATTTTTTCATAGCGTGTTTAAAATAACTTAAAAATAAACCATAAGTTGATAATATTTGAAAAAAAAGTTGTAGTTTCGAGCACAAGGTTTGAAAGTTTATTTTTCTTTTCAGAAACTCTTGTATGGAACTACACAATATTCGTTTGGTATCTTTCTGAATAATTTAGTTGTCACTGCTTTTAATGTACTTTGTTTAATTTAGCTTGCAGTATAATGTTTATAAAACTGTTTATTTATATTACACTATAATACCTGACACTACAAATAATTTATTAGAATAGCTGAAAGGAAAGAGATATATCAGATTCACAACGCCCCCTATGGTTCAACAGCAAGTTGGTAGGTTTATGACGCTAAAAATCGGGTTTCGATCCCGTAGGGACACAGCACGGATAACCATGGTGTAACTTTATGTTTAAACACTCCGCTGTCAACCAACGTAATCAAGTTTCTAAAATTATAATCAAATAAACAAACTGCATATTGTGTTGGAATTTTTTTCTTGAAATTAGATCGAAAAACAAAATAACAGCAACAGCAAAAATCATCTTTAACTCTAAATTTACACAAATTTTCACTCGTGTTTCGGTAAAACTTGAGTAATCGTACTGATGTATTTGTTACAGTCAGTGTAGCAAGGCTAGACGCCAAGGGAATTTGTTAAGTACAACTCATTACCTTGAGCAAAACATTTTGAAACTTAACTCGCATTCGATTCTGAAATGAACATTTTCATTGTGCTTTTGACTCTTTCCTTAACAATACAGCTTAACAATTTTACAATGGGTAATTGTAAAATAAACACAATAGTTCATGAAATAAACTCCATAAAAATTACTTAGAAACCAGTTAGCACGCGAATAGTTCCAAAATTTAGATAGAAATGCTAATTGCCATCATATGTTCAACATTGTCTAATTGAAATAAATTAAAATAATACCGAATAAATTTAATTGAATTTAGTATTAATTGCTGCCCAAAGAGGGCAGGGCTAAAATCAAAGTAACAACGAAAACAAAGAAATACTTGGAGTAATGCATGTGCACACTTTTCCTTTGTTTGTTACAACTTAAGTAAACTATATAGGTAAAAAAAGATATTATTAATTAAACGTTATTGAAATAAATTATTTTGAGGTCATTTGTTCATTTTATTTTAATTATTCTTGACATTCACACAAAAGATTGGATTTCTCTCATAAGTTTTACTTCCTAGAAACCTCAGGAAAGACGAGAAAAACACAAGATTTTAAAAACAGATTATTCTCTATGTCTCTAGTGATCTAACGAGGCTATTACTGATGTCTCTCATCATCTAATGAGACTATTTTCTATGTCTCTAATGATTTGATGAAGCTATTCTTTAATAATATCCCAATAAGCCTGTACTTTACCTTTAATGATCTAATAAGGCAATAATTCTATGTGTTGCTATGATGTATTTTTCTGTTTCAAAAAAAGAATATATATATATATATATGTTCATAGAATGATTGCGATTCACTTACTATCATCTTTGACTATAGATACACTGCTGGCCAAAATCTTAAGGCTAATGACCATAAAGAAAAAATATGCATTTTGCGTTGTTAGACTCAACCACTTATTTGAGTAGAGTTTCGAAAGATGAAAATAAGAAAACGGAAAATAAAAATAAAAAACATTTTTAGCATTTAATAGGGAAAATGTGAACACTAAGAAATTAGCCTAAATACTAGCCGGTCAAAAGTTTAAGTCCATACCAAAAATAAGTCCTAAACAAGGTAGGAAATGCCCAACAAGAGGTCTCAGTAGTGAGTTGCACGGCCGTCATTACGAATAACTGCAAACATTCGCTTTAGCATAATCGATATAAGCGTTTACAGAAGGCTGGCTGGGATGTTATTCCAAGTGGTGAAGATGGCTACACGAAGATCATGTACTGTTTGGAATTGACGTCCATGTCGATAGACTTCCCTTGCTTTCCACTCCCAAACATTTTCAAAGGGGTTCAGTTCGGGCGAACACAATGGATGGTCCAAAAGAATCACGTTATTCGCCATGAAAAAGTCATTTGTCCTGCGGGCGTTGTGGATTGCAGCGTTGTCCTGCTAAAAGATCCAGTCATTTCCACACAAGCGAGGGCCTTCAATCAATAAAAATGCTCTCTCTAACATGCCAATGTAACCAGCTGCTGTTTAACGCCCCTGCTATAACCTGAAGCTCCATTTTTCCATGGAAGGAAAAAGAACCCCAGATCATGATGGAACCTCCTCCACTGTGTCGTATAGAAAATGGCTCCGGTGGAATATCCTTATCATGCCAGTAACGTTGGAAGCCATCTTGACCATTCAGGTTAAATTTTTTCTCATCAGAGAATAAAACCTTCTTCAACTTTTCTACGTCCCATGTTTGGTGCTTTTCATCAAAGTTTAACCGAGCTGTTTCGTGGTGTGGAAGGAGGCGTGGTCTTTGTAAAAAAGGTTTACGGTTTTTAGAACCTTTCTATCGAAGATGCCGTCTTATTGTTCTTGAGCTGCATTCTGCTTTCGTAAGGGCTTTAATCTATTTCGACGATCGGCTGGTGTCTTGCCGAACAACCCGTCGAATCCCCCTGCTCAACGCTGGTGAAATTTTCTTGAGCCGACCATTTTAGGGATTCTCGTTCCGTATCCCTCAGGGTCTTTTAATAAATTTACAACAGCAGTTTTACTACGTACAATCTCACCAGCGATGGCATGTTGAGAGAGACCTTGCTTTTGCAGCTCGACAATTCTGGCACGTTCAAACTCTGTGAACTTTTTAGCTTTTGCCATGTTTTTACCCAATGTAACACATGAGATGTCAGTGGGAGATGTTGACAATGCTAATGCTTGAACACAAAAGACAAAATTTCGTCACGTGTTTACCGATTAACGCTTCGTTTCAGTATGGTATTAAACTTTTGACCAGCTTGTATTTAAGCTAATTTGATAGTGTTCACATTTTCCCTATTAAAAGCTAAAAACGTTTTTTATTTTTATTTTCCCTTTTCTTGTCTTCATTATTCGAAGCTCTCCTCAAATAAGTGGTTGAGTCGAGCAATTCAAATGCATATTTTTTTATTTATTTTCATTGGCCTTATTATTTTGGCCTGTAGTGTATTTGGGTCAAATGTTCGCGTCCCGCATCAACCCAAATATATATTAAAAAACGCGCTACAGTAATTACAAGAGTGACGGTCTAATCGTACTATTCGGTCTGACAGTTGCAAGTAAGTACACCATGTTGGCATTGGGTGGTTTTTGAGGCTTCTTTCCACCTGGTATATCACTTTAAAATTAGGAAAGTATAACACAAATAACCTTCGAGCAGCCTTCTATGAAATGAAATAAACAAACAGATTTTCTTATCTGTGCTTAATTTTCTGATAGAAGTAGCTGTTCGACCCTATTCAATCTTTTAAAGACGTTACTGTCATCTACTGGCAATTTAGCAAATTACTATATTGAATAAACTGCCAAAAGTAGTAAGTTGGCATTTTTTAATGTATTTTCTTCTATTTTTGAACCTTGTGTGTAAAAATTAGATCCAGTGTATACTGCACTTCTACACATACTGTTCTTCATAGTTAACTGTTGTTTGTTTTTGGATATACTGTCAAAGTTACCTAATATCTGCCACCAAAAGCCTTAGCTACTTTTGAGTCAGGCCTGGCATGGCCAGGTGGGTTAAGGCGTGTGACTCTTAATTTGGGGGTCGCGGGTTTGCATCCCCGCCGCACCAAACATGCTCGCCTTTTCAGCCTTGGGGGTGTTATAATTTAACGGCCAATTCCACTATTCTTTGGTAAAAGAGTACCACAAGAGTTGGCGGTGGGTGGTGATGACTAGCTGCCTTCCTCCTGGTCTTACACTGATAAATTAGGGATGGCTAGCGCAAATAGTCCTTGTGTATCTTTGCGCGAAATTAAAAACAAACAAACAATACTTTAAAGTAAATAAACTAAAGGGAAAGCAGTTACTCAAGAGAATACACCACCAACTTTGAGGCTGTAAAAACACATCCACGGCCCCAAAATGCGGACCGTAATATATATATATATATATACATTTCTTGTTAATGAGACATAAATGTTGTGCCTACAAACTCATAAATCAGGCATGATAACCATTAGTACACGTTTAGCCCTCAAAATGTTTGAGTTATTCGAAGCAAAGTTTTTCTTCTTTATGACAATTTGTCTCACTTTATTTTATTTGCTCAAGTTTAAACGCAACAGATTCCGAAATGTATTGTTTATTTAAAAGTCGTAATACATATAACTTGCAATTCGTGAAAAACTAAACGAAACCTACCATAATAGAACTGATGTTTATATATATATATATATACATATATTTAAATAATACGAGTATTGCACAATGGATTATAATTAATGGAAATAAAGAAACACAGCGTCTCTTCACTTATCCTAAATGATGGTTTTGAAATAATTTTCAGATGACCCGTTCCAAAATAAAAGAAGCAGTATGTACCGAAAAGAACAGAAATCTAAAAGCAAGATATAAACTACAAGTCTCTCGGTCAGCTATAACTCTATGGATTAAAAATGCCAAAATCCGGGGTTCGATTCCCCACGAAAACTAGAGAGCTAATAATGCGTTGAGTAGCCTCGTGTTAACCTCACAACAAACTATAATACGTCTTAGTAAAAGAGAGGCAGATGCGATTGTATGACTTAAGTCAGTGTTTCTCAAAGCGTGGCACATGGGTATCATAGATGGTATCCAACAGAGGCATAAAATAAACGGAGATACCCACTTTAAAAAGTAGCCCATCATGGCCAGGTGGTTAAGGCACTCGACTTGTAATACGAGATTCGAGTGTTTGAATCCCAGTCAGACCAAACATGCCCGCTCGTTTTTCATCATTGGAGGATTTGTAATTCCACGGTCAATCCCATTATTTGTTGGTAAAAGAGTAGCTCAAGAGTTGGCGGTGAGTGATGATGACCAACTGTCTTCCCTCTAGATTTACACTGCTAAATTTGGGACAGCTAGCGCTAGTACTGTAGCTGATGTTCAACATTATTGCAGGTCTTTAGAACTCACTTTACTTGCCATCACTGAATTACATTTATTATGCAGGTCTCAACACGATATTTTAGTTACCATGATTGATGTATCTCATTGTTGCAAGTTGCATTCTGTAGAGTTCTGTAGAACTACATATAAATTAAGAATATTACAGAGTATTTAAATACAAGCGTTCTTCAGAACCACAAAGATCTGTATAATAGAAATGTTAATAGCCGGACATAGTGTTAAGTAGTAATGGGAAAAATAAAAAAATAAAATAAGTGGAACTATAACAATGCAAAATGTGAAACGGATTTTATTATATAAAAGTCATAGACATACAATTTCATTATGGGTTAAAGAAACAACGCCATATTTTCCTATGTTGCGTAATAATTACCGATGCTGTTGATCGGGGTGCTAGTTTTTCAACTCACGTTCTACATCACGCTGGTATTGTACAATGGAGGCCCAGTCTGTTTGAGTATTTTGTGATGTGCAAAAAGGTCACATCTCTTCCTACTATCATTTGGACGGTGGGTTCTTAAATGTGTGGTTGGTTGTGGATTTTTGCATAAGTGCCTAGTTTGTGTATCAGTTGACACAGTATATCATTCCATTCTACTTATTTTAAGGTGAATACAGTATGGATCCTCCACTTACCATGAGTCAGAGGTTCTATCCCAATACCATTTGATTTTGGAGTAGAGTTGGTGCATGGTCTGTTGCACTCTAGCCAGTTTATGTCTTGGAGCACTTCCAGTTTAGCTTTCCTCACATTCCTGTCTATAGCTGGTTCTATGGGATTGAGCTCCTGATGTACTGTGATTCAGATTTCAAACCAACTGGTTATCTCTTTCTCTTTGGTTCTACTCTTTCCACTTTCTGTATGTGTATGCGACACTTATTTTCAACTGCGGCACAGAGTATACCTGATACAAAAGTGATGCAGTTTCCCATGTGTGCTCCTCTCAAGAGAGATCACACTCAATGGGTGTTATTTTGGAGGATACTTATTTTCTATCCCTCGCACTGGTCCCTCCACCTATTTAATATGGGATTCTAACTTAACATATGTGAGGAGGTAATGTACCATTTCCAAAGCTATTATTTTTCTACTGAAAATATATTTCCGATAAGTACTTGCCTCGTTTCATATGTCTGACTTTTTCTCCTCACTGTAAACTAATGCTTTTATGTCTGATCTCAAAGTGATAGTTCAGAGGAATTGAATAGAAAGACATGCCAGAAGGGTTGTCACATGATAAAGATGAATGCTAGGAGTTGAACTGCATTCATCACATGGGGTATGTAGGAGTTCAAGGCCTTTGGCATGTAAAGAAGTGGCATAAAAAGGATGCCCATATTACAAAATTACATGATGCAATAGGTGAAGCATAGCTAGTAATTAGTATTGAGAATTATAAGTTGAAAGAATATAAAAAATAAAACCAATACCTAGCAACTCTGTAAGACTGCTGAGAAAAACCCTAATCCCAAGTTTGATAGTGGTGCTGATCTAGTAGTACAGTAAAGGTTACTAAAGCATTTATGGTAGCACCTCAAATCAGCACTTTTAAAATTTTCAGACAAGAGACAAAGTACAACATAAAATAAAGAAAAATATAAATTTGACAAGTTGACATATTTTATAATTATTGTTTGAGGTCAAGTTGGAGGAGTTAACTCTATTTAAACCGTTAATTGGGTTTAGTCTTTAAATATTAATTATTATGGCTGGGAAATTATCTTGATTAAGGTATTTAGTTATAAATATTATTTAATTTAAATTAATGCTTCCAATTGTTCCAGTTTCATGATTGGACAGTGGTAAATCTTCAGATTTACAATGTTAAAATTTCTGGCTCAATTCTCTGCAGTGAACATAATAGACAGCCCAAGGTTTGCTTTCAAATAAATGAAACCAATTATTCCAACTTAAAAATTTTGTTATTATAATTTTTGATTAATACAAGATTGTTAGTTTAATTAATTGGTGTCATAACTCAAGAAAACAATGAGCTGTACAAGTGTCATGTGATATTAATTGAATGCAATTTATTAACCAATTTAATTAATCACCGAGTGCTAGTAAATGTACCTTATGTGCACTTAAGTTAATTAAAAAAAAAGTTTGGGTTTTCATTCCTTTCCCAAGTCAATCCAACAGAATAAAACTATTTGTTAACTTAATATATTGGGAACCATTACATTATGTAACAAAATTTTTACCTTTTCTTGTTCCTGGGCAGAAAGTGTTATTTCCCAATTGCTTATGCCTAAAGTAAATGGAAAAGGCCTATTTTTCTCTTCAAACTTTCCTTATGTGACCTGGGAGCGTATAATTAAAACATGACGGGAGACTATATTTGGGGGCTGATACGTGAAAGTGATTTACATTACAGTCGCAAATCTCGAAAAATTATTCACTTCTAAACATTTTTGTATAACTTTAGTATAAATACATGTAAACCTTGATTCATATGTTGTTTTATTCAGACCTTATGTAAATGAAAATGTGCAAATTTGCCCGTTTTTACATAGAAAATGGGTTAATTTCTAACTTTTATTATCCAGGTCACAAAAGCAAAGTTTGAAAGGAATAATGACATTTTCTGTACTTTTACAACATAAGCAATTAAGAAATAACACATACTATCCAGGAACACAATTTGTGTTACACATAGTGTTCTTATTCAGTTTGTATTTATGGACCATAACATAAGTATTGAGTAAATTCATTTCACTATGGCAAGTTGTGCTGATGGTACTATGGCAAGTTGAGCTGATGGTACTATGGCAAGTTGAGCTGATGGTACTATTGGACCCATCTTTTTAAAATTATGTTACCAAATAGCAGAGTTTATGTTTTTTTAATATCAGTTCTAATTGGAAATGTAATGGATTACATTACATTACAAATTGAATACCACCTGAAAACCTTATGTAGTATACAACATTACAAATTAAATACCAGTTGGATAATATTGTTACATACATTATACTGAATAAACCAAGTATATAGTGTATAGCTGTATAACTGACTTCATTACTAGTAAGCATTGATTAGATATAAAATTATTGATAAATCAGAGTTCAGGTTTTTTCTGTTTGATCCAACTATTCAAGTAATAAAAACACTGTCATTATGATTTTCCTTTATTATAATTTTCAGTGAATTTAAGTTGTTTTGGCTTCAGAGCTACGAGGCACAGTGATTAGGTTGGATGGCTAACGATCAGCGCACTAAAGGCTTGCTTCTCGTTGCTACTAAACATGTAGGCCTTTCAACCTTGTGAGCATTATATTTAATTTTGAGTTGTGGAAAAGCTACTGAAGCTATCTGCCATCATCTCAGTATTTGAACTTTGTATCAGACAGAAGGCTGACACTATCTGCTGCTCATGTTTTTTACTGGCCGTTACTTTATTATCTGATTGCTATGGCTCAAACAAACTTTTTCAGATTTACATTATCGTTTGGGTGTAACAAATTTGTAAGCAGTACTGCTTTCTTTGGCTCGATGATATATGCATGTGTTGTTTGCATTCACAGTTTGTTAATGTGAAGGTGTGGCTGTTGGTTGCCTAACTAACCACTTTCCCTCGTTGTGGTTGGCCTACGGAATAGGTTGTCTTTTGGATGTGATGGATGCACTTCATTCAGGTGAGTTTAACCCCGTGTTTTTTCTGTGCATAACATGATTCACCACCTGAGTGTCATATGTGATACAAAGCTACACTTATTTGATACGTAGTTAATGAATGGAGGTAGGTAAAGTTACTGTAACTGTTAATGAATGGAGGTAGGTAAAGTTACTGTAACTGTTAATGAATGGAGATGGGTAAAGTTACTGTAACTGTTAATGAATGGAGGTAGGTAAAGTTACTGTAACTGTTAATGAATGGAGATAGGTAAAGTTACTGTAACTGTTAATGAATGGAGATGGGTAAAGTTACTGTAACTGTTAATGAATGGAGGTAGGTAAAGTTACTGTAACTGTTAATGAATGGAGATAGGTAAAGTTACTGTAACTGTTAATGAATGGAGATAGGTAAAGTTACTGTAACTGTTAATGAATGGAGATAGGTAAAGTTACTGTAACTGTTAATGAATGGAGGTAGGTAAAGTTACTGTAACTGTTAATGAATGGAGATAGGTAAAGTTACTGTAACTGTTAATGAATGGAGATGGGTAAAGTTACTGTAACTGTTAATGAATGGAGATAGGTAAAGTTACTGTAACTGTTAATGAATGGAGGTAGGTAAAGTTACTGTAACTGTTAATGAATGGAGATAGGTAAAGTTACTGTAATTTATGAGAAAATCTTAACCATAAATAAATACATCAAATATGTTTAGGAATTGTGATTTCATTCTATAATACCAGAATGACATGTTTCACTTATACCTATTTGGATAAGTGGTCAAATGAGCATACCTAAAGAATCATTAAGTGACCTAAACTAAGGAAAGGGTTAAGGAAAACTTGATAACTATTTGATTAATGACTCGCTTTGATATATTTTGTTTTTTAATTTAGTGGATAGAATGTCCTATATAGCTCCAAACATCCTGTATTTTCTTTAATTTTGTTGTGAAGCAACATAAAGAGTTGAGCTATTGTCATGTGCCACTAAAACAATGCTTAGATTGTTTGTGAATTTTGCACAAAGCTACGCGAGGGATATCCGCGCTAGTCATCCCTAATTTAGCGGTGTAAGACTAGAGGGAAGGCAGCTAGTCATCACCACTCACTGTCAAGTCTTTTACAAACAAATAGTGGGATTGACTGTCACGTTATAATGCTCCCACAGCTGAAAAGGCAAGCATAATTGGTGTGACAGGAATTCGAACCCGTGACCCTCGGAATAAGAGTCGAGCGTCTTAACTATCTGGCCATGCCGGGCCTCAATGCTTAGTATAATAAGCTTTAAGTTGTTTGAATTATTGATTTCTCATCTAGCACAGGTGTTTTTACAGTACATTCCAGCTTGCATTATAAATTAAACTGCATCTCCTACATCTGAAGGCAACCCATTCCAAAGATCAATGGTCCCGTTATGAAATTAAAGCTGTCTTAGCTGAAGATGCCTGAAGTTAGTGGTCCTATATTTTAATGGTGTTCTATAGGACCTATATTTGCATAAAATTTCTAATATTTAGAGATTTTCTTATATTTTCATGACATCAATTAAAAATACATTATTGATTAAAAGAAAAGTTTTAACAAATTTGACTATTAAAACATTGACTAATGTTTATGTGGTATTCAGCTATACTATACGTTACTATTAATGAGATCATTTTGAGTAAAACATGTTTTCTTTTAATTGTAGGAAAACTGTAACATCTAACTATTTTAATTAACTTACTGAGAAGAATAATTATGATAGGTTATTATTATACAGTGTTCTTGTAAAATACATGTCAAAATTATAGCAAAGCTGTTTAGAGGTTATACATGTACATATTTGCAATTTTAATAAAACTAAAAATATTTCATTACATTTCTTTTTAACATATATAATAAACAAACTCATCACTAAGTGTAATTATCTGACAAATTTTTGGGATGAAATTATTTGTTCTTGATATAATTCAGTCACATTTTATCCATATTTATGAGAGACTGTTAACCCTTTTGCAACTAAAAATGTTTCATTGTACCACTTTTTTTAAAATAGATAATAAATAAATCCATCATTAAGTTTAATTACCTTTCTAATTTTTGATATTAATGTGATTACAGTGACGTTTAGCCGAGTAACCTTTCTTAAATAAAATATTTTCTATAATATTAATAAAATCAATTAAAGTAATTCCCTACGATTTTACTAGCCCTAACATCTTGAAACTTAAAACATATCATTGACTCTATATCATTTGTAATAAATGTGGTTAATCTACTAGTCTTGAAACCAACAAAAATAGAAACAAGTTGCTCTGAAAGGTAATAAAAGTACCTGTAGGGAAGCTTTTAACATTAGGACTGAGGGACTATATATTAACAAAATTATAGAGAGAGCTTCAGTCAAACATAAAGGTACTGGCACCTGATCATCCTGGCTTTGTTTATGTTGGAACTTGCATCATTGATATCATGTACAATGAATTTTCCAAAAGCCTTGCAGAATATTGTCATGAAGTAGAGAAATTTACCACTGATATAGCTTGTTTAGGTGCTCAGCTGCTAGAGGAGAAGGTTATAGGTACTTACAACTGAGTTTGGACTTAAATTGAGATGTACAAATGTCAAATGACGTTCCATTGCTCCATGTGTAAGGTGTATTATCAGGCAGTGAACTTGAAACATTTGATTTGCCGAGATCCTTCAGGGGAAAAAAACTTAAGGACCAACAAGTGCAGCTTTACAAAGTACACTAGTGTCCATAGGATCATCTGTTAGTATAATATGTGTGTAACTTCATTCACGGATAACACAATTTCCATGTTTGAGGAATTAAGGTTATCCACTCAGCTGAACTGCAGATACACTTTACTATAAATAATTAACTTGTTAACATCAGGATTTCTTAAGAGAGTTGCTACTGAGGGAAAGTAAGGTTGGGATTTGGTACATGTATCCAGATCTAATGAGATTTCAGGTAGTTACATCACTGCTATTGAAGGCACAACAAAAGATCTAGAAGAATGTGTATGTTTGGAATGAGAACCAATTATGCTGTTATTGCCTCGAATCTTTAGAAGAAATTACCTAAGAAAAATATGCTTCTTGCTATTCTAAGATGTTTGAATCCACAAAAATTAAATTTTAAAAGTCCAAATTATGTTATGTTGTGAAAACGTTGTTTATTCTTTCACAAAACTGTTAAGGTTATTCCCATCAAAATTGTACCATGTGCTTTATTTTGCATTTATTATAATTAAGTCATCTGCCATGTATTTACTAAAGCATCATAATCCATTTGCAAAGCAGTGGCATTTTTCCCACAGTCAGCAACACCCAAAACTCCAATGACATCAGCAAGTTTAAATAATCTATTGTCTTTTGTAAGTAAACTGAACAGGCTAGTTGTCACACCATCAGTAGTGTGTGCAACTCTACTATTTGGTTACCTTCTGGCATCTGTCATAATGACTACACTCTTTGGATGACCCAACCTGTAGTTACATCTTATGGAAAGTGGTAAATTCCAACAAAGACCAGCATTTGTAAAAAGCTGATTTTACTGTCATTGAGGCTGCAAAACTGGTTTCAAAGTCTGTTACCAATGTGATGTTGTATAAGACCAAATATATATACTGCAAGTTACTGATGTTTATAGGTAATTCCATTTATGTGGACTTTTCAAATGTTATAATGTAAATTTGTAACTACAATAACCCATAACATAATTATTCACACACCTTTTTTATCAAAGTGTGTTGAAATAAATTCTGTGAAAGAAAATCAAACTATCGTATCTACAGGACTACTATATGTTTCACTGTCCCAGTTGGGTTCTAATATGAATCCTGTTATGTGAACCTTGTTTTTGTCAGCATTCAACACTCTGGTAAAAGCAAATAAAAAAGTATGTCAAGTTAAATGGTAGTCAACATATTTACTATTAAACTGTGGAAATAAATACCTTGTTACCACAACCACAAATGTGGTACAAAAAGAAGTACTCCTTCTATGAATTTTGCAGGACAGTTTTGTGTACAATTTTTAAAGTAGTGTAAAAATTGCATCATACACAGTGGACATACACTTAAGTATCTATACCCACTAAATATAATAAATAAAACAAAAGTTTCTCAGTACTAAAGTTAATTTTTGATATCTACATAACTTTAAATTTGAAAAGGTTTTTGTGTGTGCATTTTTTTCTTATAGCAAAGCCACATCAGGCTATCTGCTGAGTCCACTGAGGGGAATCAAACCCCTGATTTTAGTGTTGTAAATCCATAGACTTACTGCTGTACCAGCAGGGGGCAATGTTTTTGTGTGCAACAAAAATAAACTTGTGCATCTTTTATGATACTGCCTCACAGAACTTTACTGTAAACACTGGACTTAAGATACAAACATATTTTGCATCTAAGCATGTGATTGCACAATGAATTTGACATAAGAAACAACCTGAAAAGAAATTTACAGACACATCATATATAAATCTATCCACCAAGATGTAAGAAATAACATCAAGAAAAAATTCATAAATCAAAAAAGTGTAAATTCTAGCAACCAAATATTATACATGCAGTTTATTTCTCATCTTACTCTCAGAACCCAACATCATTGCTTTCTTTGTTTAGTGTTGTAGATTAAGAGATGGTTAAATATTTTCTATGGTCTATGTACAATTTACAGTGTTTGCATATGTACAGTATGTTTATACAGTGGTGCCAGAAGACCAAATAAAAAACTTTACACCTAAAAATAAAAAAAAAATTATTCACAAAAGTTATATTGAGTGCTATGGCACAAAGATGGATCTCAACTGATTTATTGTAAGGAGCAAGTTCTACTCATAAGAAATGAGTTGGAACTTTATTTAGTGTACACTACTATGAGTAGAATGTAGCTACAAATGCCAATTGTTTTAGCAGAATGAGTGGACTTATCATTCAAGTTTTAATTTCTGGTTGGTATCAAACACTCATAGCTATGTTTTAAAGTGTTATATGCAATAATGTTTTATTGAATTTCTAGCTTTTCATAAGGAACATTCAGTGAATTTCATGGATAGATTTATACCGTAAGTTAGTTTTATTGTTAGATATAAACTAAATAGTGTTGAAATGCATTATTTCACATTTAATTTAGAAACAATTACCATAATTATCTTTCTACCTATCTACATATATATGTATAAAATTATCTTCTATGGGATTTTCAAAATGTATATATTTAAAAACTACAGATATATTAAAAGTGTTATACAGTCTGGAAAAAGATTAGGTGAACAAAAAGTGGAGTACTGACATTGTTCTGGCAATATATGAACTTGTGTGTCTGTTAGAACTAACTAAACATATGGATGAGTAAAATATTGTTGACAAGAGATAAAAGTTTTACTGTACCATTATTAACATTCTATTATGTATAGTAAGTTTTACTGCAGTATTATTAACACAGATTCAAATGAATTGGTTTGGTTAAATGTTTTCAGTTAACCTGTTGGCTGCCAAGTATTTCAGCTGCTACAATACAACTCTAATGCTTCTTCATTTTGTAACCTTTTTCGTGACGCCATTTTGGATCGAAAGTGAAACAATTTGTAAGTAGGTCAAATGCATGTATGGTGCTGATGCAAGGTACTATTGAGAATGAATTAACTCGTCCCTGGCACTGAACAGGTTAAAGTAGTAAGAGTGTAATCAAAACTCATTATTTCAGTTAGGGGTAAGACATTATTATGTTACCTTCTACCAGGAAGATATGTATACTTTTGTACGTATTTTCCCCATTTGAGACATACACTGTTATGCAACACAGTTACCTGCTAGAATCAACAGACACCAGTCGTTTCAAAATAAAGCTGGTGGACATCTACAGATTATACAGAAGCAAGAAAGAAAATGAAGAAAAAACTATTATTATTTTGCAATGGAAGTTCTCTCAAAAACCCAAAATCAAACCAGCTACCTACACGTAAAAATGTTGTATTGTATGAATAAATATCTGATCATGATAGCCTGGATGATGTCATCCTAAAAAAATTTGATGTTGGGATAAAAATTATGAATGATGTGGAATAAAATATATGCAACAAAAAACAAATGGTTAAAAATAAAGTTAATGTTCTGTCTTTATTAGAACTGCAGTTTTTTCTAAACTTATGAATGGTACGCATTTTCCTTGTTATTAACAAAATTAATATCTATTGCTTCCAACTAAAATAGAAATTGGTTAAACTTGCCTATGAAAAACTTTAAACATTTGTTTTCTCAACTGAATTTTTCACTCTGTCTCCAACACTTCTAACTTAAAAAATGAAACTATTTTCGTTTTTGGGAGTATATAATACCATCATTATTTAATGTGTGAATATTTTTTTGTTTAGAGCCGACTTTCCTTGTTTCAAACTATATAAATTTGCAAATATACATTTCCCATAATTATGTAAATTTTATGTTCGATAAAGTGCATTAATATAACAAAATAATTTACACCTCTCAGCTTCAAGTATCATTATTTATCTATAATAGTAACAAATACACATGGACTGTTGTCACTAATCAATAATCCCATATGAATAAATGGAGTACCAAAATTTCTTTACAGGAATTGCAGATTAATAACATACATGGCAGTATAACACCACAACATAATTTTATGAATGAATGTTTCCAATAACAATGCTTTCACACAGAAGAAAACAAGCCTTGAAATTAATAGCAAAAATCTGCCCAATACTTAAATTTATTATGATTAAAAGCAGAGAATGGATCAGAGTTAATGTACTAGAACTTTGTATAAGTTAAATTTTTCTCTGCTTTCATACTTAGGTTATGAGAAGATGTTAAGTTATTGTTCATAATGCCTTCTGGTGGAGCTGAGGGTTCAGAATCAAAAGTATAACATATTTTTGAATTTCCTTCATGGGAATCACAATTAAGATTATTTTTTGTGTCCTCTTTGGCTGTTAATGATTGGACATTTCTATTAATATGCAAGTTATTAAAATATCGGGATGATAACACTTCCTTCAATAAATAGTGATCTTTACTTTCATAATGTGCAAGTGTTTCTTTCAAGTTAAGGAAACTTGGAATAGAACAAATTTCACATTTTAGTTGACTTTTAATATCTTCAGTATCACTGCTTGAACTTGTCACTTCAGCTTCACTGTTTTGCTTTTCTGAATGTTCCAAAGTTAGTGCTTTATCACAAGCAGTTGCAGTATCACTTAGTTTCACTGGCTGGTTAGAGAGAAGTTGTGATGTGTCCTCATCTTGTTTCACTGGTTTATCAGTTTCTTCCATCAAGGTGTCATTTGAAAGTTGTTTCATTACTTCGTTTTCCAAAAATTGTTTATTTCTAAGTTTTTTCATATGTTTAATACTATTATAATGCTCTTCAGCACTTTCTGGGCCTGAAAATCTTACAGCACACACTGTGCAAGCCAGCAATTTACTGAGAGACATCTTGTACTGTATCTCCTTACAGGTTCCTGGAGAGTCACATGGGCTAAGAGAGCATTTAGGTTTATAAATTGATTGTACTTCTTTAAAAAGATCTTGTTTCTTCAACTTCTTTTTATGATTCTCACTATCCAAGTGCTGTTTATACGGAACTGGCCCACTAAATCTTTTAGAACAAGCCTCACAAAAGTATTCTCCATTCAATGAGCAATCCATTGTATCCCACAGTAACTGCCTGAGAAGCTGAACTGAGTTCTTCAACACCCTTTGTTAATGCCTGTCTGCTCACTAAACTTTGTTGCTTTTTCATATGTTTCTCACCTTGCAAATGTTGTTTGTAAGGTTCAATACCAGAACACTGTATTGAACACACTTCACAGGAAAAGATCATCCCATCTGATGTATTGTTCAGTAAGACAGTAGACTTTCATTTGGAAATGAACAATTTGAAATTAAAATTAGACTCTTGAATCCAACCAGTCAATCCTAAAAACAGATAAAAAAAATTATGTATTTAACTATGTTTGCAAATAATGCACATGATATGAAATTCAATAAATTACTTATGTAATATTTACTACTTAGCTGATCAAATAATGGCTAAAAAAATAAAACTGCTAATACCTTAATTTGGTTGTTTTTGTTTTCCTCTTGTGTGTTAAAGTTTCAAGATGTTTAATTTTTTTGCTAGGATATTCCCAAATTTCAGTCTATTATTTGGAAACTGAAAGTAACAGTATAAGTGCTTTTATGACTTCAACTTACTAGAAATAAAGTGAAACTAAACTTGTTCATTATTTCCATGTTATAGTTTTCTACTTACACTAAAATTTCAAGTTCTTTAATTAAGGCTAAGATGGTAACTTACTACATCTTATGCCAGTCAAACAGAACAAAAAAGAAAATGTTGGTATGTTGTAATTTATTCAGTTTCTAATATTAGATGTGCAACAGCAGTATCTGTATGCTGCATCCATTGCTCAGCTCTGTGGATCGATTACCTGCTTACTTCATTAATTTATTTGGTCTTATGAGGTTATGTTATTTATGATAATTTTAAACATTTTAAACTACTGTTAGGGTTATTAAGTTTTGTATACCTGGAATGATTATTTAGTGCATAAATTGAAATCCATTGCAACTTGCTATAAATCATTGATCGAGTGCTCTGGAAATAACCACTCCAGAACATCACTTCTTCACACATTATGAAGACGTGAGGAGCTTCTTTGGAGAGTGGAGTTTCCTTCTACTTAAAACAGGTTTTCTTAGAAATGCTCGGGAGTGTATTGAATACACATTGTAGAAACAAGTATTGCACGTTATCAATAACTAGAATTTTGGCACTAGATAAAATGTGAAACTTAAGTTCTGTCAAAATAGTGTTTAGAATCAAGCAAACTGCTCTCAAACGCTTTCTTTGAAACATGTTGAAAGACAGAACATTAAAACCTATAAAAAGTAGGGTTTAAAATGAAGCTACATACAAACAATAACATCCAATTTTATCAAAAAAAATAAAAGGTAATCCTTAGAAAAATAACACTTAAAATTTTTTAAAAAGTCTTACTTCTGATTGTTTTATTACACCAGAACCTTAGATTAATAATAAATTTTTATCTTTTCTATACACTGTTTCCGATGTTTAAGGCTTATTGTTGATTAAATTTATACCTATTATTGTGAAGGTGATTTTGTAACATATAATAAAGTATAAGAATATCTTAATATTAGAAAATAACACAAGTGGGTCATTCCATGTCACATCATCCAGGGGGCTGCAGATGACCCCCACAGAATGCCTTGAAAAATTCACATATGCTCATCTACCCATATAATTTAAAACTGCCAAAGATTAGATCAATATCTCTAATAGTTTGTAATTTACAGCCCTGTAAAATTTAGTTACTTTTTGGCAAATTCATTTTTGGGCAACTTTAGCTACTTAAAGCTGCAAGGGTAATGGTGGTACAAGGCTGAAATTTGCTACACTGACTGAATTAATCTCACAGAATTCAAAAATGGTCTCAAACCAAGTTTATCTCTCCTATGATTTGCAAAGTAAGGCAGTAAAATCACCTGAAAACCCAAAATCGTAAAAAAAAAAATTGGTTTATGTAATAAGGCATAGCTCTAAGACTTAATATGATACAAAGCTGAATTTTGTTTTAAAATTTCCTATAACATATTGGTTGATAGATCAGCAATTGTTGTAATTAAAAGTCTGTCAGATCCCCTGTAAAAAAATTTAGCTACATGCAACATTTTATGATTTAGCTAAAAACAGCCCTACTTTAGGCCACAGTTTGACCATGTCACCAGCTATTCAGCCTTTTCAGATTTTTACCATATATTTTTACATCTCTGAATATAATCTACAAAAAAAAATCAGGATGGTGTTCAGCCTACTTTTTGAGTTATAATTTTATAAAGTATCCTCTGACCATACATTGTTTACTTGACAAAAAAACAAACAAACTTCAATTCAGGTGTGTTACTATGTGCAAATATATCCATACAATTTTGAAAAATACCTGTCAGTATTTTATGAATCCCACTGAAATATTCTAACCAATTTTTCACAATATTAAATAATGAAGTTGTAAGAAACAAGAAAGAATTAATTCATTTCTGAACAAGTTTATTGGCATAACTAGTTAGATCACATGGCAGTACAAATATATTATGTATGCATTACAGTTATGCAGATATGGCTGAGTTTAAGATTCATAATATAATAAATACAAAGATAAATCAGACATAAAAAGCACAGTGCTACAACAGGGGATAACTGAGAAAGATTATAGTCACACCAAACTGAAATAATTGGGACAATCAAATGTTTCAAAACTGCTTTGGCAATAAATTAGCCTTAACAACATCAAATAAGCATTGCTTTATTCAGACAGCTTGAATAAATTCCTGAAATCTGAGTTTGATTATGTTGAGATCACTTTAACTTAGAATATAGTGGCAAGCATTACTGCCTTGCACAATAGGTGCACTTATCAGACAAAGAATATGTTGGAAAGGAATCCAGCTTTCATCTTTATGTGACCTTGCAGGCCATGAGAACAGTTTGTTTCTTGATTACTTCATAAATGACACCAACACATCGGAATGTTCATCTGATCTATCTTTTATGTTTCCCCCATACCATTCATGATCATATAAGCATGCCACATTGTTCCCTGGCTGATAATTGTCATTGTTATCATTAGACTCCATTTGAGCTGCTGCAGCATCACTTTCACTGTTACTACCAACAGTTACAACTGTGTACACATCATCATCTGATAGCCTTCTCATATAGAATGTGTTGGTAGAATAAAGCTATGATGTGACCTAATACCTGTCACAATTTTGTGTTTTTCATAGCACTCAAGTAAATCAAACTTTACACAGTTCTGCAGGACTGATTCCTGATTTACAAGAAAGAACTGAATGCCCTGAATGTGGTCCTTTGCCCAATAGTACATATCAGAGACACTTAATATTTGATAATTTATTATTTTTCACAACCTTAATTTTTTGAAGATCCTGTTCAGAGATGTAAGAATATATGGTAAAGGCTGATTAGAATATTCCAATGGGATTCATACATTATTTCAAAATTGTATGGATATATTTGCACACAGTAACACCTGAATTGAAGGTTTTTTTTCTCAAGTAAACAACGTATGGTCAGAGGATACTTTATAAAATTATAACTCAAAAAGTAGGTTGAACACCATCCTGATTTTTTTTGTAGATCACATTCAGAGATGTAAGAATATATTGTAAAAATCTGAAAAGGCTGAATAACTGGTGACATGGTCAAACTGTGGCCTGAAGTAGGGCTATTTTTAGCTAAATCATAAAATGTTGCATGCAGCTAAATTTTTTTACAGGAGATCTAACAGACTTTTAATTACAACAATTGCTGATTTATCAACCAATATGTTATAGGATATTAGAAAACAAAATTCAGCTTTGTATCATATTAAGTCTTAGAGCTATGGCTTATTACATAAACCAATGTTTTGTACGATTTTGGGTTTTCAGGTGATTTTACTGTCTCACTATGCAAATCCTAAGAGAGATAAACTTGGTTTGAGACCATTTTTGAATTGTGCGAGATTAATTCAGTCAGTGTAGCAAATTTCAGCCTTCTACCACCATTACTCTTGCAGCTTTAAGCAGCCATATTTGCCCGAAAATGAATTTGCCAAAAATAAAAACAAATGAACTAAATTTTACAGGGCTGAAAATCAGAAACTATTAGAGATATTGATCTAATCTTTTGCAATTTTTCATTATATGGGTAGATGAGCATATGTGAATGTTTTCAAGGCATTCCGAGGGGGTCACCTGAAAAAGTTTCCAAAATCTGGATGATTTGATATGGAATGACCCAAACTAGAACTTTGATTTGCATACATATATATGTTAGACCACAAATCGCTTGAAATTGTCATGGTGTAGATCATAACATAACAACAAAGAATTTACTAGTCGATCTAGCCTGTCCAATCATCTAAACTGAACTAGACATTAAAGAAACATCTTAAAACCTTTTATTTATACAGTTATTATGTTCTTCTTAAACTCACTTAAATACCTAAAGGCAACCTATTCCAAAGGCCAACCATATAACATAAAATTTAAAGACAGCATGTGATCAGTTGGTGCATCTAGACTGTTACATTCACCAAGTTAGATAAGACAATAAACATCAACCTCAAACAAAGCCCCTAGTATTCAAAATACAAAGTCTCTCTTTAAATACCCTTTAATCGACTGTATTCATAATATCTAAAAGTAACCTACTAAAAAAGGCCAACTACCATGATAGAAAAATAAAACTGTCTTAGCAGGAGATGACTTCTACCTTGCCAAAAACTTTATATTTGTATCCCCTAGTCTTACCATTAAGTACAAAAAAAAGATATATCAACATTATCACTTCCCTCAAAAAATCTTACATATCTCAACCATATCTCTTCTATCTCAAGAGAAAACAATTTCAGAGATCTTAACCTCCCCTCTTATGATAACACCTCCACCCCAGACACCATTCTAAGTCCTCCTATGAACAATAAGGAGCCCAAGAATTAAACAAATACTCCAATGTGGCGTATTTAGTATTCAGTGTTGACTATTGGCATTACAGTATTTGAAAATTCAAACCTTACAGAATGCATGGCAACTTCTGGTGTAATAAAAGAAACTGTAGGCCTTTCAAGATTTCTTGAAGGTTATTTTCTGAGGATTACTGTTCAATTTTTTTTTTTTTTTTGACAAAGTTTAATATTATTCTTCAGTTTGTCTGATAGTTCTCGGTTTTACCTTGCTCAATCTTGAGGTTATAGTCACACTGTCAATGATGTAGCATAAAAAATTTGAAGCTTCATAACGTTTAACCAAGTATTATATTTTATTTGAAGTTTCATTCTAAATGCTATTTTTGGGAGTTTAAATGTTCTGCTCTTTTTATATATTTCTTGAAAACCTTTTAAGTGCATTTTGCCAGTCTGTAAAATTTAGCGTTCTGCATTTTACCTAATGCTTAGCATTGTAATAAATTCTAAAGTCAGTACTTACTGAGAATATAATTACTAGATCATAGATGAAACCTTGGGTAAACATATCACCACCAACGCAAATTTAATTGAAAAACACTGCACTTACTTCACAGAATTATCATATATCCTACATTAAACTCCGTTGTATATAATAATAATTATGAGTAGACTTATATTTTAATAAGAACTGATGAAATATGTAATATCACAGTAATACAAATATTAACCGATTAGTAATATGGACTGATTGATTTTAGGGTAATATGTTTGACGCTACCAACACAAACGATACATTTCAGCTTTTACACCCTTTAAAAAAAGGTTTCTCCATAGGGTTAACACTGCTTGTACTTAATGAGTGATAGTACTAGTAAATTAGTGTACTAAACTACGAATATACGCTGAAACTAAAAACGTAAAAAATAAGCACATTTACACAATACCTCCTACAAAATATTATTTAGTAGCCTAAATTAAAGTTTATTATTACAGTAAGTTTTACGACACTTGTAGGTTAGATGTTGGAAAATTACTATACTTACTGTAACGTTCAAACAAGATGCCACTCAATCCGATGTTCCTCTCTTGATGTGCTATTTTGGTGCTGATGGGCGTTTTTTAAACCTACTTTCCAGTGAAAAACCAGAACCAAAACTTAGAAAGATAATTGTGCAATGACAAAATTACACGTAAGCCAAGGGCAATGTAGAATCGATTACGTTATCACGTCTATCGCGATTCAATACAATGGAATCTTTATTGTTTATTTAATTAATAATAGAGTATTATTTAATTTATGGCCGAGCGCGTAAGGCGTGCGACTCGTAATCCGAGGGTCGCGGGTTCGCGCCCGCGTCGCGCCAAACATGCTCGCCCTCCCAGCCGTGGGGGCGTTATAATGTGACGATCAATCCCACTATTTGTTGGTAAAAGAGTAGCCCAAGAGTTGGCGGTGGGTGGTGATGACTAGCTGCCTTCCCTCTAGTCTTACACTGCTAAATTAGGGACGGCTAGCACAGATAGCCCTCGAGTAGCTTTGTGCGAAATTCCAAAACAAACAAAATTTAATTTATTCCAATTTAGATTGTAACAATAATTTGAATTGTGGAAACCTACATGCATCACCTAATACTATAGTTGAAAAACAAGATATTGGTGTTGCGATAGAAAAATCACTTAAGTTTTTCTGAATAGTGTATTGTAACTAGTAATAGATTTAATGTGATTTTGAATAGCATCTACAGAAATATTGAATATAAGAGAAGGGATATTACTGTTTCACTGTTATAGGCCATTTATAAGGCCTCTTTGAGTACTGCATACAGTTTTTTTCAAGAAGTACATTGACTTGTTGGAGGAGGTTCAGAGAAGAGCTATCAAGATTATGTTTGTTTGTTTGTATTTATTATGCACAAAGCTACACAAAGGGCTATCTGTGCTCTGATCATCTGCTGATACAGCGGTAAGTATATGGATTTACAACGCTAAAATCAGGGGTTCGACTTCCCTTGGTGGACTCAGAAGATAGCCAGATGTGGCTTTGCTATAAGAAAACACATTCTAAGCCCCGCCCACCATGGATACCGAAACCCGATTTCTAGCTGTACGAGTCCGTAGATATACTACTGTGCCACTGAAGGGGGGATACATGAGTAGTAAGGGGCGGTTGTAGTTTGGAGCTGAAAAGCAAATCTTTGATGAGCTAGTAAGCTCTTTTCTGTCCCTTTAAATTTTTTATGAATTTTGATTGCATCTTGTTTGTTTCTTGTTTAAATATTAATCTGGCCATTGGTTGTTGGATTGCATTTTATAATTAGCAACACAGAGCGTCTAAAATTGCAAAAATTACATTAGATATTTTTTTAGCTGTGTAATATTTGGGCTAAAATAAAATACTTGATGTAATCTTTACAAATTTAGTTACTGATGCGTCTGGATGTGGAAAGTATCAGGATTTGTTTGTTTGTTTTTTGAAGTAAGCACAAAGCTACACAATGGGCTATCTGTGCTCTGCTCACTACGGGTATCGAAACCCGGATTTGAGCGATGTAAGTCCGTAGACATACCGCTGAGCCACTGGGGGGCAAGTATCAGGAGCTTGTGTGTATATCATACAAGGTTATTTCTAGGACATTCTTATAGTGAGGATAGAGGCAAGAGGAAATTTTGGAGACACTAGATGCAGTGATTTGTTAAATATTGCATGCCATTTTTCAGTTAGTGAAATAACCCAGTAGAGAGGCATAAATATGCAAGTGCATTTTACACTGCTTAAGCACTTGATCCAAATACTGATTTTCTGCTAATGAGGCACTGAAACTTAATGACGACGCCCCGAAAACTACATCCAGAAAATTAATGACACTAAAGAATATGATAACGAAGTGTTGTACCACACGTTGCAGCATCTTAGTGAAAAGATTGACATGCGCGATCATGCATCAAGTCTTTCTTTTATGTCTTTTTGCTGTTTTTTGTAATGAATTTCACACAACGCTACATGAGGTCAATATTGCTCTAGTCGTTTCTAATTTTGAAGTGATAAACTAGAAGGAAGATGTGTATTCGACACCAATTCTTGGAATTGACTGTCCCATTATAAATAACATGACAAGTAAGTTCGGTGAGAAGATTCGCAAGGCCTACCTACTCTATCAATTGACACAAAGGTGGTGCACTCCTGAAGAGATGGGTCTTTAGATTAAGTATCACATTTAACATCTGGAAACATATGGGATATGATGATGAATGGTGGTTTCACATGTTATTGTTTATTGTATTGAAAAATATATTCATGAGAATGTGCTGTCTACGGGCTTCAAGAATAAAATCAACTAAGAACAACTCTGCTAAATTTCATCAGAAAATCTGGTAGTTGAGATGAGTAGTCTACAAATTACTTTCGATGAAGATTTATATCATAATGGCCACTTTCGACATTATTCAACAGTAATGTCAGATTTACACATAGTGATTATCAGTGCTCATCACAAGAATGATTTTTCTCATTCAAATTTAATGGAAGTGGTATACTCAAGAAATAATCTGATCCACTAATGGAGGACGTTATTGTCTACCTTGGAGCACAAGGTGTAGCTTTACAACACACTTACCATGGTTTACAACACATTACCATGGGCAGACAAGATGTTATTTCAAGAGAATGATAAAAAACAAAGGCATCTAGAATGAGAACAACTTAATAATGTTCATGACTACGTGTTACTGAAACCTGCACATGACTAGAAAAACTGACAAATTCTGATAAACAAACTGTATTAATATAAAGTACAATTTGCATCGTATACTCGTATGTCACAATGTGTTTTTCTACTGTCTTTTTAGACTGTACTACAAATTTCGTTTATTTTTTAAACTAGACAGTCTACGATGCCTGACTTTATACTGATGAGGTGGATTTTCTGAGAGTTAAGGTACTTATCAGTACCTGGAGTTTTCCTGTGAGCTTCTGTGGAATATGTCTGCTGCATCTCAGTAACTATCCAGTAATGTCTATTTCTTTCTTTTTTAATTTCCTTTGTGAAATATATCATGAGATGTCTGTTCCGGTTCTTCTTGGATTCTTAAATTTTGTTTGTAATGGTACCATAGACATATATGAGCCACATTTTGAGTTTTGGAGAGGTTATTTTGAGGATTTTAATTTAGAAATATTAACCTCAGAGGCTAAACAGTACTGACCGAACTTTTTATTTGTTGAAAGTACTTATCTTCAAGTTGGAAGTAGACTGTGCTGACACAGATGGGTAAGAGTTACTAAAGAGTTTGTCAGCTGGACGAGTTCCTTAGCTGTCAGACATTGAAAACATTATTGAATCAAGACGAAGAGTGTGAGTAGACAAAGCTGACCATTTTGTCTTGTCATGTTATCCTGCTTACCTTCATAATCTCTACAAAGTGGACCGAGTTCTTAACATTAGAGAACATTTCACCTTCCTTGTAGATCTTAGATAAACTATAAATGTGTAGGGTGGCGCTGTGGTCTTCTGTGAGTTTAATGTATTACTTAGTATGTATTTTTTTACCTTCTGCTAGAGGTCATTTATTAAGGGTCTTTATGCGAATTTCTTTTTAGTATGTGTTGGTATGAAGACTGAATAGGTGTATCTTGATAGAGTTTATATTGTCTGTTTATTATATAGTCTAATATAGATCGTTAGTGTTATCAGATAACTTAATTTGTTTATAAGGTGATATTTAATCGTATCAAGAAGCATGACTTTACTGTGTTTCCGAGTTTGCCTTTTACATCATTGAGTGTTCATAGGTAATTTAATATATGACATTTGGGAATTACGTTTCTATTGCTTATATTCATGATGGGGGACGACTATATGGTTATTTGTTTTAGATAATGTATTGTACTAGTGACATTTTCAGTGTCACTAGTAGAATTAGTGATCGTATATGTTACTTGGGTTGGACGGTGGGCATCTTGGAGGGTATATCCAGCGGGTCACAAATCCTCTCCGCCTTGACCTTTCCGGTCAACAGAAGGTCGAGTGTACTTCTGCTAATGTTGCCGGTGATCAGCTGATTCCTGTGATATCTGTCTGGGTCTTTGTTATGGCTGTCACGAGAGATGCCAAAACGGGTCCTGAGGCTGAGAATTCTATCTCCCTTTTCTGAGTGCATGAGAGACTCTCTGATGCTCTGATGTACTGACTGCTGGCACAAGAGTGTTATATCGTGAAGAAAGAGTGACATCAGTTGTGTTGGTTCTGCTGCAAGTTGGTCAACTTTCTCATTGTACTTGACACCAACGTGGCCTGGGACGTACACAAAGCTGGGAGATTTATCATGGAGATAAGGTGCAGCCTCTCTCCACCCATCAGGAAGCCAGCTACTCTGGATTCTCTGCAACACTGTCATGGAGTCGGTGGAAAACACAACTATGGTGACATCAGGGGATTCTCGGACAAGCCATCCAAGAGCTTGCTTGACAGTCTCAAGTTCCATCCTGGTACTGCTTGTGTACAGGGTACATGTTCCAGACTTCTCAGTTATGGGTGTGCCATCCAGAAACGCAGCAAATTCCCAACCTGCTTTCATGATCTCATGCTACTAACCATGACTACTCAGGTTACTTTTTGTGACAAATGTTGACATACGTTTGGCCATAGAAACGACTTTGCACGAAAAGGCAGAATTGTGCCTAAGGATCTGTTTTAGAGTATACCACTTTTCCTGAAGTTCAGAGTATGAAGCAAAATATCTTGAGGTTATTCGCCTAGAAGAGGTCTCGTGAAACACCCATCTTAACATTGAGCATTGTGAAACCATGGAAGATAAAGCGTGAGTTAATATGACTGTACGGTGTTGATTTTGAGTTAAAGAATACCTAATCAAGCATACTCACCACAGAACGGGATCCACGTGATAAAAATGGTGGATACAGGCCCCTGAGAAAAAGTATGGATAAAAACTTATACTAAAAATTGTACCAAAATCTGAAGCACAGTCACAAGTGGTAGATGAAACCTCAATGAAGACATGACACGACAGAGATTGTTGGAAAGAAACGTATGGGAAATGGTCCACATGCCAGACTACATAATCTACTCTATTGCATGACGAAGATGAGAAGCAAGGGAAAGGATAAGGTGTTAGATATGATGAAAGAGCAACTGGAACCAACGCAAGGGGAACTGGGTGCGGAAAGAGGATCCCAATCAAGGTGTAATCATTTATAAAGTGTCCACTGAAGAGACCTCATGTGTGCACGGATGACAGGGACCAGTGACGTCATGAAAAATCATATCTCCAAAAACGATAACATCATGTGAGCAGTAAGTAATAGAACCGAGAATGCATGGTGAACAAAAGTTCCTTTGAACCAGGATATGAGAAGAAGATAGTACTCGACTGACAATTTGAGTTGAAATTGACCCCCAAATGAACAAAATGTTGAGTGGGCCCTGGGAATGACTTCTCCAATTCTAATAACCAGCCCATTTAAGCTGTATCAGAGAAGTAGCCTTCGATTAGTAATGATCAATATCAATAGGAAATGAGACAGAATAAACCAGTTTTCTTTGTGATAATGAAATCACAGTCCTTGAGGATGGAGATGCCATGCAAGATCTTGGATAAGTTAAAAAAACGTGTAAGGTACTGAGACAATTTCAAAGGGAAGGACCAAAATTGTTAAACCACACGGAGATGGGCAAACCGAAGATAAGAACAAGATTGAAGTGACAGCTGTGTGTGGTAAACTTTGGAGACATACCATGATGTCAACTACCATCCAGGAGAACACGCCCATCTCAGTGTGAGAAAGGACTCTGTGGGGAACCAGGATAGTGAAATGAAGTGCTTGAGGCAAAATTGATGGCTACCAATCCCTGCTTTTCTTGGGGACAATGAAAAAGGCGGACATAAAATGTCTTAAAGTACGGTTAACAGGTAGATTATCTGCTGCAAGAGCAATACTAAACCACTGGGCCCTGGCATGGCCAGGGGGTTAAGGCGTTCGACTCGTAATCTAAGGGTCACGGGTTCGAATCCCCGTCGCACCAAACATGTTCGCCCTTTCAGCCGTGGGGGGTTATAATGTGACATTCAATCCCACTATTCGTCGGTAAAAGAGTAGTCCAAGAGCTGGCGATGGGTAGGGATAACTTCCCTCCGGTTTACATTGCTAAATTAGAGATGGCTGGTGCAGGTATTTCTCGTGTAGCTTTGCGCGAAAAAAAACACACATACATAAGAAGGGGTGTAAATTAAACGCCACGTTTCATAAGTTTCTACAAAGTAGAATATTACTAATGATAGAATAACGAATTAAAAACGAATCTGATGCGGGAATTATCAAATAATTTAATTATTACTTCAAACAATTTAAGCATAAAAATATCCAATCTTATTTATGAAAGTTTACTTAACAACAGCAACAAGAACAAATTTTGTAAAATAATATAAACTAGTCTAAAAGTTAAATAATTTAATAAAAGAAAGATTTATGGAAATAGTGCGCTTGTAGTGCCATCTGTTGCATAGAAATATACATTCTGTGCATTGCAAACCAACAGTTTAAAAAAACAAAAGCCAAATCAGAGCCGAGTATTAAACGTATGATTATTGTATATTAGCAAAGAACATATACTTCAGAACGATTCTAATCAATTCAAGTCGAAGCCTTAGAATTTAACATGTCTAATGTTGAAGGAAGATAACCTTAAGCAATAATTAAGAGGAAAGTGTTGCGGAGTTCTGTTTCCATAGAAATATTTTATAAAAATATTTATTTTTAATTTTTTTTGCGTACATTTTTTTATATTAAATTATATTTTTATGTACAGGTAAATACATAGAAAAACAGACTGAGACGTAACAGGATGTGTGTATGTGTGTTTTCTTATAGAGAAAGCCATGTCTTTGGCTAATTAACTGTACTCTGTTTTAGCAAATGGTGACGTTCTAGATGTGAGTAGAGGGGTGCATGTCGTTGACTCTGTCTTTGCAAGATGTACAAGATGAAGATATTTGTCACTGATCTGAGTTCAACATTCACGTTTATTAATAATTGTAAAGAGTAGTGTATAATAATACATCAGTCACTCTAGATTTGCTGTATCTATTGCTATCGAGACCTTATGACCAGTTCTGAGGTTCTTAGGGATGGGTCTAATGCAAACATTGTCTGCTAAATTAAATTTTCATCTGTTAACTTCAAATTTTATGGTAAAACCATATATATGGTGACAACCAGATTTGGAATAAAAAAAGGGGATCTGTGTTTTGTTATGCACTATGCGTGCAATATAGTGAGTTGTTGCTATTGCTATGCTAATAACATTGGCACATGTAGTACATTGTTTTTTATCTGGAAACCAAGCTGCACTTACTTGAACTGTGATCTGTATGAGTTTGAATCGTACAACTTCTAGTCTGTATCTACAGTTATTCAGCTATTCATCTTCTAGTTGGAATGGTCAATGGTATAATAACAGAGACATAGGTGTCACAAATTAACCGAATAGTTAGTGATACATCCATAGTAATCTGGGAATGTGTATACAACTTTTTGAACATTTGGTATCTCTAGCTTAGGTCTACGAAAACAATTTGAACTTACCACAGAGACATTAACTCAATGAATATTCCAAAAACTTTGCTATCCTGATATTTATCCAATAAAACAACCATCGTGTAGTCTTCTTTGGTTCACCAGGGTTATTGCCAGAGCTGAAATCGAATGGTTATTGAATGTCACAGTTATACAATGTTTGAAGAGAGGTAACTGTCAGTAAGAAGGAACATCAAGGTTCTATGATGACCTTAGATATACGATATTTTACATTTACTGAAAATCAGTGAATGTCTGTATACATTGGAAGGACTGCCTTCAGCATTTTGGAAAGACTGTACGAATTTTGTATTATACCACTTTGTGTCTAATATATCTACCATTTTCTAAAGACAAATGTATGTAGCATTAAAAGGTTTGCAAGAAGATAAATGTTTTAAATCACAAACCATGACTGCTCCTCTCAGTATAATATCCTAGCATATTAATAACACATAATTGAAACGAAACTAGAAAACGTACATCCTTGTGGACAAAAATAGAACTTTTGGGCACATAGTTTATAAGTTTGGTTTTTATTTTATAAAAATCATGACGACAAAAGATTCACTCTACATCCAGATAAATGAAAAATTTGCAGCTCTCAGGATTTATCTTTGAATTATCAACGGTGGAAACCAATTTCTCTGAAATACCTATTCAACTGTCTACAATGATTATGGTTGTTACACATTATGTGTAGAAATCAGAAAGCACAAAAAATACGTCCTGTTCCTTGTTACATGTAACAGTTGAAACACCAGTGTTGACTTATTGTTCTTCTTTTTAAGGTTATTTACTTGTCCTGGAAACAGATGCTTGAGATAAAGGAATTGGGTTTCTATGGTTACAAGCAAAGGATAACATGGAGAGAATAATCACTTATTAAGGTTGTATTTAAACTGCTTCTAAGTGTTGATAGTGTACTAGAAGAAAAATAATAAGAAACTTGTAGTTGCATCAGTTGTTGAGGACTGAATAGGCCACACATAACTGGAATGGTATGACATAGGTTGGGTAATTAGTCATTCTAATATTCCATAACATATACAGTCATTACGAGAAACAAACGACCTCATAAGACCAAAAGTGGACATTCCTGAAGAATATGTAAAACAAAACGTGGAGTGTCTAATCAAATAATAATAATATTTTGGTGTTATAAGGTCGTTTATTTGTAATATTAATGTTTTTAATATACATATACGTACTACAGAAATTAAGTAACATCTTCTGTTGTTGGCCAAACTTATTCGGATGAACCATACTTATGTCCTATTTCAAGGTGTCACATGGTACCAAGCTTCTACAACGGCTGAGAAGGTCATAGTTTAATTATGTTTTACACCTTGGTAACCTTTACAATGGACATGAACATCAGCTTCCGTCACTATTTTACTCGGGCCCGGCATGGCTGGGTGGGTTAAGGCGTTTGACTCGTAATCTGAGGGTCGCGGGTTCGAATCCCCGTTGCAACAAACATGCTCGCCCTTTCGGCCGTGAGGGCATTATAATGTGACGGTAAGTCCCATTGTTCGTTGGTAAAAGAGCACCCCAACAGTTGGCGGTGGGTGGCAATGACTAGCTGCCTTCCCTCTAGTCTTACACTGCTAAATTTGGCTAGCACTGATTGCCCTCGTGTAGCTTTGCGCGAAATTCAAAAACAAACAAACAAACAAACACTACTCTAAGTATGAAAATCACATTTAAACTGCACAGGGAAATTTGGCAGGTGTGTATTGGAATGAAGTTTCTGTGATTCAGTTTTTATTTTTTCACATGCAAAAAGCTGCTAAGCTTAATAGAGAATGCAAATGTATTAGTCTTATTTGCCCGTGATTACTATATTGTTAATGAGTCTAGGAAGTAAGCATAACGTCACTGCAATAGCTATTTGGGTCAAAGGGCATTCTTTCGTAACTGTAGCCTTCATTTTGCAAATAAAGATTTTCTTTGGACGTCGCTGTGTTAAGGCTTATAGATAACTGTTTTCCTAATCATCGTGTTCTGTGAGATTTTTATTTAAATGGAGAACAAATTAAATGTTATGCCTTTTTGGGCTACACCATTTAGGAAACTTGCTATATGGATATATGTCGTCTTCAGAAGTATTTTTCTATATCTCTAGCATTAGTCATCTCTATCTGTGGCTCTGCATAATGTCTGGCAGTTTTTCGTGAGATAGATATACATACGATAAACATTTGGCCCATAGCAACAAGGTCCACCTCTACTGCATCTTCCCACTGTGCTCCACATTTGCAGATAACTTAGGTGGTTTGAATAATATTTAAGATGGAGCTTTTACCGGCAAAACCATGGTTGTGAATAAATGAAATGTTTGTGAAACGTGCAATTGTCTTTGTAATATTTAGTAGTTATATTCGAATACTCTATATCTGTTTTTAAAGTTTTGAACAAATGAATGAAATGGACGAAGTACAGAGCTTGAAAACACGATAACACTACATCATTTAACCTTGTTAGCTACGCATCACAATATAAGGAATAAAACGTAGAAACCAGCGCTGACCCATACTATGATTGGCTGCTTTGTTATGACCAAGTTTCAAGGTATAATATTGTGATACTTGTCTGGATTCAATGTGGCGGCAAACTTCACGCATGGCAGATGATGCCTTTTTTAAGTAGTCTGTTTTTTAAAAAGGAAAAACCTATAAATAATAAACAGATGTTGGCAGAATATTACTGACTTGAACATTATACTCAACTTAATTCCAAAAAATATCAGGTTGGGTTTGTTCTAGAAAGAATAAACGAAGCCATTTCCAGAGTCCTTGAAGCAATTTTGGACAATACAACTGAGATAGACTGCAGCATTAACTTTGTGTAAATATACTGTGAACAGAGTCAACAAAGTTTAAGTAAGTTCTTGGCGTTACTTGCTCCCTGAAAATAAACAAAGAATATATCTTATCTCTTAGCACTATCAGGGCAACAAGAGCGCCTAATTAATGTTTTTGGACGTCTTCTCTACATCATCAACGTGGTATGTGACTCACCAAACAATACCTCACACTCAAGATCGCTGAATGAGCGCTTTCATTGTTTGCATTGGACAAATTTTGACCAGCAGAATTGGACTTTATAAGTCTGACCACTTCTGTTTCATCTCCACAGTCAGTGATAATCCTTTTCTTTCTTTATGGCAAATGTTTTTGCAAACAAGTATAACCAGCTCTTTCCAGACAAGCATCCATTATTTATTCCACTTTCAGGTTAATCTTCAAAGGAAACCGTTCCTCTATTTCTCAATCCCTCTTTTGGTACGTCACATGAGCAGTCTGTTTTGCATATGAAAATAAATGAAAGGTTATACACATGCTGTCAGAGAGAACGGATTCAGTTTAGTGTGCATGTGAAATTACGTCGCTAAGTGTGTTTACAGAAAGGTACAGATGAAAAGTAAAAATGCGATCCAACAAGTAATCGGTAAACCTATTGTATGATCGTAAAACAGAAGCGTATTTTCTGAAAAGTGCTTATTTTACGTATTTTAAAATCATCTGAGTGGTGGAAGCAGATATAAAAATTTCACTTCCCTTTGGGGGTGCAGGCAAAAATACACATTCACCATAACATGGGGACAGACAGAAGAAGCCCTTCTGCCTTTCAGGGCAGGACAAAATATTTACACTAAACCTGGAGACAGGCGATAAAAATTCATGGCCAGGTGGGTTAAGGCGTTCGATACGAAATTTGAGAGTAGCGGGTTTAAATCCGCGTCGCACCAAACATGTTCGCCCTTTCAGCCGTGGGGGGGAGGTTATAATGTTACGGTCAATCCCACCATTCGTTGGTAAAAGAGTAGCTCACTGCTAAATTAGGGACGGCTAGCGCTGATAGCCCTCGAGTAGCTTTGCGCAAAATAAAAACAAATTTATATCTATCGTTTTGACAAGATTTTTACCAAAAAAAAACATTAACTGTGTACACTTAATGACACATCTATTTTTATTTTGTTGTTTTTCGTAAGCTATTAAAATTTTCCCAAAATTGGAAGGACAAATTTATCTCTTAATATTTCTTTATTCCTGGTAAAAAATATTATTAAATTCGTTTTCACGCCTTTGTAAGGTAAACCTTTGTGAATACAGTCATCAACCCAAATAGACAGATTGATAAACCTTTACGAAGGTAGCCATCAACTCAGATGGAAAGGTATGTAAATTTTTATAAAGACAGTCATCAACCCAGACGGATAGATTGGTATACCTTTATATAGACAGTCATTAAACCACTTAATGACACTAGTTGAATAAAACCCATTTAGGGTTTTTAAGTTTTGGAAATTCCGAGTCCATAAAATAATGTTGGAGCCCCTAATGACCTTACGGGGATTACCAAGATGACGCATTCTCACGAGCGAGAGAAGAACTGTAACGACCATCACGTTTAATGCAACACTCTTGTTTTGTTTCTCGCCTAACATGGTTCGAGTTACAACGTTCTAATCCCCTGACGTAAACGTCTCCTGTTAAATTCAAAGTTTCTATCAGCCTTAAGTAATGCAAAAAATTCAAGTCGTCTTTTTAGCTTTCACTTTCTCTCATTATATATATATATATATATATATCATCTAGTTTGTGATACTTTCGTTTTTATTTCCAAACTCTGAGGCCTAAATCATTTCCAGAATGAAAGGGTTACTTTCTAGAAAAAAAAAAGAGTTAATAACATTGTTTTGAAACGCACGTGACATAAAGCTCTTAAAAATGTTATACGTTATTCGTCCTTTCAGTTTTCTGCAGTTAAACATGAAGAAAATAACACAGTTTAAACTTCGAACATTAGTGTAAGAGAAACATATTACAACAGTACTCTGTGAAGCTATTCTAAGCTGCATATTACGATAGAGAATTGTCAAATTCTAAGAAACGTGATAATGAAAAATACAAAAGTTACGTATTCATGAAGTTTGCTGTGAGTTTTTACTAGACAGCCTAAATGTTTTATTTCTTAACAACATTTACAAATACTTCTGCGTTTATCATGTAAGTAAATAGTTTATTTAAGCATAGTAGTCCCCCTCTGGGACAGAGTTAAGTCTTCGGATTTACAACACTAAAATCAGGGGTTTGATTCCCCTCGGCAGATACAGCAGATAGTCCGATGTGGCTCTGCTATGAGAAAGCATACGTACATTAAGCACGGCAATCGAAACCGGTATATTTGAGTTATAAAGTCTCAAGAAACCCTCGGTATGTTATAAATGAATAATAATGAATTACATTTAAAATGTTAAGTTTGACTAAAAAAAATGTTTAGTTTGTTTGTTTTTGAATTTTGTGCAAAGCTGCACGAGGACTATCTGCACTAGGTGTCCCTAATTTAGCACAAAGAGAGAAGAGGGCAGGTAGATAGTTATCACAACCTACCACCACTCTTCAGCTACACTTTTTACTAACAAATAGTGGAATTGACTAACATTATAACGTCCCCACGACTAAAAGGGGCGAGCATGTTTGGTGTGATGGGGATTGTTTACTGTTAATAATAAGGATATACAATGAGCTCTCTGTGCTCTGCCCGTCCCATTGTTGGGTCATTGATAAGTTTAAGGTATTATAATGCTAAAATTTGCGGTTCGATCCTCGCGACTAAGAGCGCAGATAATCTATTGTATACCTTTGCGTTAAAACTAAGGGTGCATATCTCATCATATTAGTCGATACGTATATATATACAAAAGTTTAAACAACAGTTTGTAACAAAGTCTGACAGTCTTGTCCATAGTTTATTATCTATACTGCTAACAACATACATTAGTTTTTACCATCAGTTTATAACAGTCTGACAGTCTTGTCCATAATTTACTATCTATACTGCTGACAACATACATAAGTTTTTACCAACAGTTTATAACAAAGTCTGACAGTCTTGTCCATAATTTATTATCTATACTGCTAACAACATACATAAGTTTTTACCAACAGTTTATAAGAAAGTCTGACAGTCTTGCCCATAATTTATTATCTATACTGCTAACAACATACATAAGTTTTTACCAACAGTTTATAACAGTCTGACAGTCTTGTCCATAATTTATTATCTATATCACTAACATTGTTTTATTTAATTACTTCACAGTTTACAATAGTTCTTCAAATTCTCAGGTTTGATCAACTAAGTGACAGTTGACAAGAGAAGTAAAATAAAAACGTTACATGTGATGTTTTTGATAAAAGAAATAAAGACATGTAGTCAGTGATGTCGAGAAACCCATTTGTTGAGAAATTTATATGCAAAAACGGCTCGTTTGGGTTGAGAAATATAAAATATTTAATTATGTAAAATATTTTCTCAACCCAAACGAGCCGTTTTACATATAAAAGACATGTAGTACTCAGTATTCACCTTCCTTTACTCAATCATTAATTTTTAGCAAAAATACTTTGTTAGAAATTCTGATTTTTTTTCCACAGGAAAGGCTTATGATGTTTACTGACAGTTTGCCAAATTTCGTGAAGATATATAAATCGTATCGGATGAAAAATTGATACAGTCGTATTACGACTTCAAGGTACGATACCCGTACAGTATCGCTGTATTGCCACATTTTCAAGTTAAAACAACAAACTAAACATCCGTGCTCTGTCTACCGCAGGTATCGAAACCCGAATTTTAACGTTATAAGCACTCAGACTTAAATGCGGTGGTTAAAAACAAAACTGGACAACACTATAACACACATATTTCAAACATGTTTTTTTTTCACAATTCATAACTTTGTTCAGAAGCGTTAATTTCTAGGTAGGCCTTTCCTGGATTAGTGGTGAGCTTGAGAGCTTTTACCGCTAGAATCCCCGGGAAAATTCAACACATTTACCCAGCCTGTTGTGCAGCTTTGCACTAGAACAAATAGACAAACTGAGGAACTCTTTTCTTTTACTATTATTGATTTAATAAATGATTTACAACAATCCTTTTTTTTTGTGTGCTAGTCTATATGTCAATTCATGAATACACGATGCTGAAGATTGTTTGGTATATTTAGAAACACATTTTGGCATATCTATTATAGCTGTATATAATTATGTTCCGTCTTCTTATTTTTATATACTTCTGGTTACGCTGTCATTATTTCTATTTGTCATTGCATTTTTCTAAGTCTCTTTGGAGTATTTGTGTACTTATTACGGGTTTATATGTATATGTATATATATATATATCTTCTAAGGTTCTTTGGTGTATTTCAATTTTATGTGGTATTAATTTGCAGTCATGTGTTAGTTAGATTGTTGAATAAATTTAATTCATAGAAGAAAATTCTATTCGTAGCATTTGTTCGTTTACAATATTAGTAGTTTACAAATTTCGTTAGTAGATGACACGACCATCGTGCAAAAGATGGAAATATCGCGTTCGCTCTAAACTGCTAAGTCCTCTGCAAGGAATCGAAGATTGTAGGTCCATAAATGTACCGCTGCTCCAGCGGAGAAAGAATGAAGTTTTACATACCACGAAATAGTTCTGAATTTTCCTTTTAGGAACGAATGTTTTTCTCTAAACTTAAATTTATAAACAAAGTATAGTTTTCAAGAGAACAAAGTCGGTCATTAAGGCCGAACATTCACTTTCATAGAGAAATTCACACATAATCCCGTCTTCCGCTGAGAAACCACCTATAACAGTGAGATTGACAACACAGCCAGGAAGATTGTCTGTAGAGGTTTTCTTTTGTTTGTTTACAGTATCTCTGAAGATTCACCTCAAAGAAGGGAACTAATTCGTAGGGGTTTTCTTTTGTCTCTCTGTAGTATTTCTAAAGATTCACCACAAGTATCAAGACTTACCCGTAGAAGTTTCGTTTGTCCTCTTTACATTATCCCTAAATATTCATCTCAGATAATGACACTTCCCAGCGTCTTAGTTAAGGCTGAACAGCCGTTCGGGTTGTTAACTTTTTTCTTTTATTAAATCGTTCATGTTGTTAAACCAATCATACAACTGATACTGCTCGTAATCCAACTTTTAAATCTTTACAATGTAAATAAAACTACTTGTGATCTGAGGGTCGCGGGTTCGAATCCCCGTCGCACCGAACATGCTCGCCCTTTCAGCCGTGGGGGCGTTATAATGTTACGATCAATCCCACTATTCGTTGGTTAAAAATTTTACCTCAAGAGTTGGCAGTGGGTGGTAATAACTAGCTGTCTTTCCTCTAGTCTTACACTGCTAAATTAGGGACGGCTAGCGCAGATAGCCCTTGTGTAACTTTGAGCGAAATTCAAACCAATCCAAACCGCTACTTATGTGCATTTGACTGTTTTGAGATTTCCAATGAAACATTTTTAAAATAACTTACCGTTAATCGTATTTGTTATAAAAAACATATCTAATTTACACTCGTTATATTTAAACTTAGAATTTTTTACACGCACGTTAAAGCCATTTCTTTAATATTTCAAAATATTTTATTAACTGTTTCTTTAGGGTTAACTTCTTCCGTGTTTTCTGCAACAGAACGATGACAAATCTTCGGAAGTCAAATAACGATATTTTCTGGAATATGCTTACAATTTTACGAACTAATTCCTACAAAGACAAGATAATTTCAAATTAAGAAATTCAGTGATTTTAATGTGTACGTTTCAGGGTGAACTATTTGTGTGTTTTTTTTTGGCTTTCACGTCGAGATATAACGAATTATAACTTTATTATTATTAGCAGTATTTACAGATAGAGTTCGGTTTTCAAAATTAAAATATTCGGCTTGAATGTTCGTTATTGAACGTGTCGGTTAAATAGCTAAGGCGCTGTTTTCCAAGAGGCCGGAAATGCGTCTCATTTATGAAAGAGTGGAGTTGATCGTTTGGTTATAGTAGAATAGCTTTGTGAGTTTTCTTTCATTTGTAGGCCTACGCATAGAGACATACTTTGTGGGATGTAACGGTCCAAGGGCGATGCCGGTCGACCATGCACATGAAAGCGTCTGGAACATAAGAATTGTAGTGGTACTTATCGCGGGAGATTGCATCCGTTAATTACCTATAACAGAGAACACCGGGAGATTCGACGTTGATTAAGGTTTTACGTCATTCCCGAGTCTCATCTCAAACAACGCTTTTCTGTAACAGGCACGTGACGGCTAACAAATACGAAACTAACGAGCATTTTGTGTCCATCTTTTATATTCCGTTGTCGAGATTAACAACATGTATTACTGGTTCAATCCAAAATTAATGATTTAAGAAGATACGAAACTAAATGCATAATATTACAGAAAATATCTACAATTCATGTTCTCAAAGCTGGTAGCTTAGTTAGTGTAATAAGTTGGTAAAGTGATAAGGGCTAGCACAGTTATCATTCATCACTGTTTGCATTGTACATTGGTTGGGAGCTTAAGAGTAACAAGTTATTATTTTCTCTGCTAAAAACGTGTTAAGGTTGGGGGCTTAACATGTATTTCTCAAAGAGTCTTGTTGTATACGAAAATTCTAACCATTTATGGAGACGTTGAAAAATCAGGACATGACTCCAGTACTAAACTTAAGGAAAACATTGAAATATCAGAGCATGATCCCAGTCTTGAACTTAAAAAGAGACAAATTACAACTGAAGTATCAGCACATGATCACAGTTTAAGCTTATAAAAACCTTGAAGAATCAAAACATATTTTAATTTGTGAATTGAAGCAAATCGTCATTCAATTTGTTTGTACTTTCTATATCATATTTAGTCGTTTTTGATTTCGGATACTTTAAGGTACAGTAGTAATAGATATGTTAGTTTTTAATTAGTAAATATTCATTTATTTTTTGCATAAAAAGTAACTTTTAGTTTTAAAGCTGTAACTAGATAATATCTTTCGAAGATGGTTTAAGAATTTCGTTGAATAACTAATGGAGAATTGATGTTTTTTTGTTATTTTACTTTCCTGGAAAATGTAGCTAACATATATTAAATATGGAATTTGGTTAATACAGAATTTTGTGGCAAAGCTGCAAAGGCTATCTGTCATTATTCCTAATTTTGAACTATTGATCACAAGGAAATCAGCCAGTCAGCAGCACCCTACAATCCATACAAAGAGATTTACTGTCACACTTATAATGCACCAACAGTTTAGATCACAAGAAACATTTTGTTGCCTTGAATGGATTCGGTCTCAGAGAACCAACCTATAAAATAATTAAACATAACAGAACGTGTAAAGAATTGGCGATAAGTATTTTAACAGATGAGATTAGATGTGAAAGGTTACGAGTTAATTCTACTACCAAATAATAGTCATTATTTTTATGAGCAAATAAGAAGTTTAATTGTTTGTAGTTATGCACAAAGCTACATAACAGACTATCTGTGCTTTGCCCATCACAGTTACCGAAACTCGATTTTTAGTGTTGTAAGTCCGCAGATCTACCACTGTGCAACAGGGGGCAGGGACTTTAGACAAAGCAGTCTACTGTGAGCCACTGGGTACAAAGATTTAGAGACTGACTTTGTGAAGGGGCTGAAAGGATTGTTTGTTTTGTATTTCGCGCAAAGCTACTCGAGGGTTATCTGCGCTAGCCGTCCCTAATTTAGCAGTGTAAGACTAGAGGGAAGGCAGCTAGTCATCACCACTCACTGCCAACTCTTGGGCTACTCTTTTACCAACGAATAGTGGGATTAACCGAACATTGTAACACCCCTACGGCTAAAAAGGTGAGCATGTTTGGTGCGACTGGGATTCGAACCCGCGACCCTCGGATTACGAGTCATGGCCTTAACACACTTGGCCATGCCGGGCCCGGACTGAAAGGAAGAGATTGAAAGACAGCTATAATAGCAGTTTGCGATTGTATTCTAGAAACGCATGAGCCTGCAGAATCGTCAACTGTTGTCTATAGGTCTCAAAAGAGCATGGTAGGACACATCATGGGTCACTGTAAAAATGCATACTGGTCTTCCAGCAAGATGGTCAAGAAAGAAACCTCTCCTCAAGTGTAACAAAGAACACGCTGACTGGACTAAAGCAATGTGGAGCAAAGTGATTCTCTCAGACGAATCATAGTTCAACCTGCAAGAGTCCAATGGAGACAGATTTATGTACTGTGAATGTGGAGAATAGTTTTACCCAGTATGCTTAAATGTGACTGTGAAACATCCAAACAGTCGTGTAACACAAAAATGCATTTATGGCCAGAGTGTTGGATGCCTGTATTTTGTGGAAGGCCGTCAGGAACAATAAGATCCTGGAGTCCTGGTTGAAGTCAATAATTCGAGATCACTTTGAAGGAGCTCACCAGTCCACATTCTTGGATAACTGCTCCATGCCATAACATTGATAATATTCATTGAAGGAGTTCACCAGTCCACATTCTAGGATAACTGCTCCATGCCATAACATTGATAATATTCATTGAAGGAGCTCACCAGTCCACATTCTAGGATAACTGCTCATGCCATAACATTGATAATATTCATTGAAGGAGCTCACCAGTCCACATTCTAGGATAACTGCTCCATGCCATAACATTGATAATATTCACTGAAGGAGCTCACCAGTCCACATTCTAGGATAACTGCTCATGCCATAACATTGATAATATTCACGCTCTCTATAGATTCAACGTAACATAAAGAATGTATAATTCTACGTTATTGAAAAGACATCTTATGGTTCATTTCATTGCTTCTGGTGAAGGACTACATTTAGAAAGAAAGGATCAAGACACTACGCTTGCCAGGCAGCAGCCCTGATCTAAACTCTATCGAAAACTACTGGTAGCTAATGGGTAACAGAGTGCAAGAGAAGGGACCGAGAAGTTTGTTTGTTTGTTTATGAATTTCGCACAAAGCTACTCGAGGGCTATCTGTGCTAGCCGTCTATAATTTAGCAGTGTAAGACCAGAGGGAAGGCAGCTAGTCATCACCACCCACCGACAACTCTTGGGCTACTCTTTTACCAACGAATAGTGGGATTGACTGTAACATTATAACATCCCCACGGCTGAAAGGGCGAGCATTTTTGGCGCGACGGGGATGCAAACCCGCAACCCTCGGATTATGAGTCGCACGCCTTAACACGCTTGGCCATGCCGGGCCTGGACCGACAAGCACTTGGGAATTGCAAAAAAAGCCCTAATACCCTTTTGGCATCATGGTTTGTTCGACTGAAATATGAACCAGCTGATACCATTCAATGACCATAATTGTTTTACATTAGTTCTTAAACAATATAAAATATCTTGAAAAATTTATATGGATACTCAGAAAAGTGAGAAAACGTTGATTCATGCAATATTTATTATCGATTCCTGTAACTTTTACTAACATACAACTTTTCCAAACCAGGTCAAAGTGTTAACAGCTTGTATTTTAATTGAAAGCAGATCAAGTGTAGAGTCGGACGATGATACAACTTATGTGGTCCACAAAGGTATTCAAAAAATAAGATCTTTGTGTTTTAATAACTACTATAACTAGAATAAAATATATGTTTAGACTTGTTTCAGAAATTTTCGCACATAACTACACGAAGGATATCTGCGAATAGCTGTTTCTAACCGGGAACTGATACATTATGAAGAAGATATGTAGTAAGCCGTATTCAACGCTAGCTGTTGGGCTATTCTAATCGAAAAGAATATTTTAGTTGCCACTTGTATAAAGCATCCACAACCCTAAAGTGCCGAGCTAGTCAATAGACCACATTTGGAGATATGATTATATCTCTTAATTCATTGCAGTGTTGTTATAAGTTACTTGTATTTTTTCTTGAAGATTGTGTCTTATCTTATGTTGCTAATGGTTCTGCAAGCGTTATTGAGATGTTGACTCTAAGCCAATTTAAACCAAGGCAGATTCTTTAGCATTAGAGACAACCAACTCCACCGTTGCATTGGGATAACATCACTAACAACGGACCAATAAATGCCTTGCAATGACATCACAAACAACAAATAGAATGACGCCTAGCAAGAACTTTTAAACTAACGAATCAGCTGACCCTTAGCAATAAATTTAGGAAAAATGGACAAACTGTCGCTTAGAAGTAACTTTAGAAACGACGAATCAACTCACGTCTGGTAACAACAGTTGTAGAAAAAAATCAACTGATGCGCATGAATAACTTTACCAAAAGTGAATCAACTCAGCAACAACAGTTTGGAACAAAAAATCAGTTGATGCATAGTAACGGTTTTAGAAACAAGAACCAGTTTACGCCTAGCAACAACTATTTTGATAGAATAATTAATTAATTATTTATTTTTTAGTTCGGAATACATGCAACAGAGGTTTTGTTCTGTAATTATGGAGAGATAGTCTGACTTTCATTCAAATCGTAAATGTTGATCAGATGTTACTTTATCTTAGAAATACCCGGATGAGAAACAAAACAGATCTCTTGACAATAACGATAATTATATTAATAGAATATTTATATACGCTTAATTAGCTATGAATATGCCTAAATATTTTTCAAAATTTTATGTAGGAGTATATCCAACACGTGGATTTTTTATCCCATTAAAAGTATTAATACACTTTGAATAATGCGTTTAAGATGCATGTATTTCAAGGACAAAGATGACAAATCTCAGAACCTTGGTCCAACGGAGTGAAACAAATGGGCAAGTTTAGGAGGAAACTGCCGTTTCACTAGACCAAACCAATGTCACGTACCCTCATAAAGTTGTTCTGTCCTATAAATGACAATTTTTAAGCATACAGAAGTTTTTCTTTTTGAACAGAGAAGAGACATTTTGTTTTAAATTTCGCGCAAAGCTACACGAGGGCTATCTGCGCTAGCCGTCCCTAATTTAGCGATGTAAGACTAGAGGGAAGGCAGCTTGTCATCATCACCCACCGCCAACTCTTGGACTACTTTTTTACCAACTAATAGTGGGATTGATCGTCATATTATGTCGCCTCCACGTCTGAAAAGGTGAACATGTTTGGTGAGACGGGGATTCGAACCCGCGATTGCGAGTCGAGCACCTTAACCACCTGGCCATGCCGGACTGCGAAGATGATAGACATTGTCGAGACGTTGTATATTTGTTACTATGTTAAACTTACGACAAAGTTCTATTCATTAATTGTTCAAGCCATCTTCAAACCTTATAGATATAACTTTTGTGAAGATGACAAACCTTATCGAAACGTTGTACATTTGGTATCCTGCCGTCCCAGATCTTATGGAAATAATTTTTATTCGTTGCTTAAGAATTACTAAACTCTTTGAAGTGCAACGTTATTTCTGTATAAGTGTTGTAACTTGAAGTTCATATTCTGACACCAGCTCTTGAAGGTGAATAGAATAACTCTTTTTCTCGACACCGACCGTTGAATTTTTTTCCAAATTTCGAGATTAGTGCTCACGCGCACGCTTCCTTTCTCTGGCTCTCACATTTCACATCCAGCTGTTAGACGATGAAAATTCTCCAATATAAAAGTTAACTGCCGGCACGGGGCGTGTATGAGCTACTTTGACGAGGCGACGATCACCTCGGTTGCATCTCATTGAAGACTTTATCATTAAAAGCACGTAGATCATGTCACTAAACTAAGCAATGGTAGCATTTGATTGTGCTTTTACTTGGAGGTGACATGTTTAGCATACTGCGCCATGCAGTTTGACCCTGAGTTTGCGTCAACGATTTCTAATGGCTTCCTAAGAAGTATGACACCAGCAAGTAGGGAACGTCTGCCTTCATAAAAATGCACTTAGAGATTCATGACCAGAGAGATTTACCTTCCTCTCTGCCGGATAGATGAGGACCAGTTCGCCGCAGCTGCGAACGATCGATCCGTCTGTGCAAAACGAAATATTGTTTAAAGAACTCGATTTAACCATTCCGTTCTGTTGCTCTGCTGGTAATGAGAACTTAAAACGCCTTTGGCACTTTACGTAGAGTGCCAACAATACAATCTTCATGTTCGTTCAATCATATAAAAACAACAGTAAAAACAAATAACATTAATGCTAATGGAAAGTCAACACAAACACTTATTTTTATATAACAAACTTATAACCTTTGTTAGTCACTTTTTAGGTTTCCAATTACTTAGAGACCTTTCTTTCGTCACTTCTGAATGTTTTGTTAGTGGTTATTTTAATATTTTATTAGTCACTTCTGAACCTTTCGTTGGTCACTTCTAAGTCGTTTATTAGTGGCCCTTTAATATTTCGTTAGTCACTTCTAAATCCTTTGTTAGTGGTTCTTTACTATTTCTTTAGTCACTTCTAAATCTTTTGTTAGTGACCCTTTAATATTTCATTAGTCACTTGTGAACCTTTCCTTAGTCACTTCTAAATCCCTTGTTAGTGGTTCTTTAATATTTCGTTAGTCACTTGTGAACCTTTCCTTAGTCTCTTCTAAATCCCTTGTTAGTGGTTCTTTAATATTTCTTTAGTCACTTCTAAATCTTTTGTTAGTGGTCCTACAATATTTCTTTAGTCTCCTCTCAACCTTTCGTTAGTCGCTCAACAGATGAGTCAGCTTCTACCTTCTGCGAACTCAAATGCTTGAGACAAATGGACCAATATCTCATGTTGTTTACTCATATCAGTGACTTCGGTTGGTTCAAACTGTGCAGCTCTTAAATATAAAAGTAAATAAACGTTACATATGTGTATATATTGCCTGTCTTATGTCCGGTTACTTATGAGTAGATATTCTTAAAATTTATATAAATATAAATATATATATATATAATTTTTCAAATTCAAAAATCGAAAAACAAACACGACGAAAGCAAATATAATCCAGATATCATGAAAACATTGTTTTTCTTTCTGGAACTTGGTTTAAACAAGTCTAAACACTACACTTATTGCTTACGGCCAAGGTGGCCACAGATCGAGGTCAACTCTGTTAATGAAAGTCTAACTATAGATGCTAAGAGAAGACAAAGCAAAACAAAACAACAATAACAAAAAACACACTTTTCTTTGCACTGGTTTGTTTTCAAAGCTTGAAATAATCAACAACTGTTACAATAACGAAATTAAGTTCGGAATTTCTGTTCCGAAGAGGCTTAATTTGAAGATCTCGACTTTGAAGTTAAGTGCATAAGTGTAAGCGCAAGCGCAAATCATCTGTGGATATAATCTGTACTATATTGGAATAAACAGAATAAAAGTAGGAAAATAAAGAATAGTATGCCACACAGGTCGGAAAGCGAAAGTCGATAAATTTTCCAAGCCTGTGTAAATAATATATTCATTTATACAGAAATTATATCTCCAGTAAATACTGCAGAATTGAAAAGCTCAACTGTTTGCTAAAACGTAATGAAATGAATTTGTTAATTAATTTTTCTTACAATAGTAAACATAGATGATCTTTAAAAGCCGGTAGATAATGAGATATGAAACCATGATGATGTGTTTAGTGACGAAATAGACATTTCACCATAGGTCTTCATAGGGACTTCACTGTATTTGTTATCAATTAACTTTTTACGATTTATATAGTATCATATCAGATACAAGAAAACAATACCTTCAAACGGCATACACGATCAATAATATCTTACTTGCACGACGGACATGACAGAGATATTTTATTTACACAATGAATACAATCAGTGATATTTTATCTGAACAAAGAAAACGACAAGGATATTTGTGTCACTGGATAGAAGAAAAAACAAAAGTTCCTTTGTTAATTACACACAAAATCCGATATCTAAGACAGACTCTTCTCCGCTAGGGTCCCAGTGTAGCGTGGTTGTTAGGGCGCCCAACTGACAATCTACTGGTCACGGGTTCGAATCTCCTTCATCGAACATGCTCTCCCTTTCAGCCATGAGGGCGTTATGAAATGACAGTTAATCTTACTATTCGATGGCAAAAGAGTAATCCAAGAATTAGCAGTGGATAGTGTAGACTAGCTACCTTTTCTCTCGTCTATCAGTGCTAATTGGGAACAGCTATGGGAAAATAATTCTCGAGTAGTTTTCCATAAAAATGAAAATAAACTAAATCCAACTCATTTTCAATATACAAAGTTCCACATTCTCCGAGAGACTTATTTTCCATACATTTTCTTCATACACATTCTAATTTGTTGTTAATACAGACTATTGTTTTCTAAACATAGACCATTATTTCCTATGTACAAATTTTCATTTCTTAATAATACAGAGTGTCATATTCTAATGTTATCAGATAGAAACTGTAGTTTTGTAGCAAAAATGGGAAAATAAATGAAATTTCTACTATTTTTTCTATTTAAATAGTTCGATCACTAAGCAGGCCCTGGCATGGCCAGGTGGGTTAAGGCAAGCGACTTGTAATCCCCGTCGCGCCAAACATGCTCGCCCTTTCAGCTGTGAGGGCGTTATAATGTGACGGTTAATCCCACTATTCGTTGGCAAAAGAGTAGCCCAAGAGTTGGCGGTGGGTAGTGATGACTAGCTGCCTTCCCTCTAGTCTTACACTGCTAAATTAGGGACGGCTAGCACAAATAGCTCTGGCGTAGCTTTGTGCGAAATTCAAAAACAAACAAACAAATATGACTAAGCATAAAATATCACAGCTTATCGCTCTTCTCTAGGCCCTCTAGTGGTAATGCGATATATCTGCGAGTTTCCATACTCTGTGTCCATCGTGAAGCTTTGTGCTTAACTTACAACAAACAAACTGTCGTTCAAATTGTAAAAGTGGCAAATGTTTTGCTTTAAACTGAACACTATGTACCTTTAAGACAGTTCTAGAAAACTTCACTCAATAGTTTTATCTACTTTTAATTATAGGACCATGTGAAGTTGGTGAAATAATTTCACTTTTTTAATGGCATGAATGTGATAAAAAACAGTTGGTTTTAAACACTTTTCAAAGTTAGATTATGGAAAATAAAAATACTGCTTTAGAATATCTTTCATAATAATTTGTAATGTGCCATTATTCGCCGCCATAGAAATAACTCCAAAGAGTAATAAGCAAGTTGAGTACAATAGCGAACGCTGGGCTAAGCGTTTGCAACGCGAGCACATAGATACCATGGTGAGTGGATGTTTACTTTATTTCTAAAATATTCTACGATATGTCCTAATTTTGGGAACTTAGCCAAAGCAGTTGCTTTCTATTTTTTAAAGTTTTAAATAAATAATACATGCACATCAGTGGTAGCCCGAAGCGGCACAGCAGTGTGTCTGTGAACTTACAGCGCTAGAAACTGAATTTCAATACTTGTGGTATACAGAGTACATACAGCTGTTTGTGTAGCTTTGAGCTAAAACGTAAACGAACAAACGTCAGTGGTGAATGAGAAAGAAAGTCGATTAGCAGATATAAAAAATAACCCCTTCATCTTGTCAGTCTCGTTTCTAGAGTTTAGTTCATACGTTATCATCCTTAAAAGTGTACACTTTAATGTAATATACTTAATAATGTGTGTAATATTAATAATATCCCGATCGGCAAAATTAAAATATTTCGCTGTGTAAGCTGTTTTTCTTTAAAGCTCTAAATAGAGATGAATGAATGTAGTGTAAGTAAAATCCACCCACAAAGTGTTGAGCGAAAAAGAAAATACAAATTTATGTTTTATTGAGTGAAAATGAAACATAAAATAAACTTGTTAAAACTTCCATTACACCATTTTTATTCATGCGCTAATATATTGAATTCACGTTAAGTTGGGCTCCAAATTCATCATTGAGTTTTGCTTTACAAATGTGATGTGGTGAGTTAGAATCTAAGCTGAAATATGTGAAAAAATCATGCAAACAGTAGATGTTTCTCTTTACATCACTCTTAATTTGTTTATTGTGAATTCAAAATCAGAGGAATGTAAATAACAGAACTCATTTCGGTCTTTCCCTAGTTACTGCTCAAGAGGCCTTTCGTTCAATACCAGACCTCATCTCTGATATGTTGTTCATACGTGTTGAATAATGTTTTAAAAGTTGTTTCCCAACGTACAACTCAGTTGACGACGACTCCAGGCACTAACGAAAGACCTTTTGGGTGGTGGATTGTGGGAGGCAAAATATAGATTTGAAACGTCATTTGCGTCTCAAATTTTGAATTCAAGCTGGACTAATTTGTCCAGAAGATGGAAAACAAGGACATGAAGGAAACTTAATTTCAGCTTTATAGTATGTAAATGATTGGTTTGGTTTTTGGAATTTCGCACAAAGCTACTCGAGGACTATATGTGCTAGCCGTCCCTAATTTAGCAGTGTAAGACTAGAGGGAAGGCAGCTAGTCATCACCACCCACCGCCAACTCTTGGGCTACTCTTTTACCAACGAATAGTGGGATTGACCGTCACATTATAACGCCCCACGGCTGAAAGGACGAGCATGTTTGGCGCGACTCGGGCGCGAACCCGCGACCCTCAGATTACGAAGCGCACACGCGCTAGGCCATGCCAGGCCATATGTAAATGAAACAAGATGGTGTGAGCAATGCCAAACTGTTTTATTTTACTGTGTTTATGATGTAACATCCACTGTGTAACCAAAATCAGAAATTTGTTGTTGTTCTTTCGTCCAAGCATTTTCGGATGCGTTTCCTAATATAACACTTGTATTCCTTAAGTTGTATTTCCTTTATAAATGTTAAATTATCACAAGTCCTGTGGTGGGACAGACGTAAGTTTCTAAACTTGCAGCGCTAAACTTCGGGGTTCAAGGCCCCATAGCAGAAAATTCGATGTATTTTACTTTTAAGCAAATAAATAATAATTTCCTGGAAACAGGTTCTCAGTTCCCACATACAAGATTTCTGGAAAGAGACTCCTGTTTCACATACACAAAATCTTATCTTCTAATACAATCTCTTATTCATTACACTCAAATTTTTATTTCTTCAAATAGGTTCTAAATTCTAACAAATAGATTTTTATTTTCTTTATAGATCATCTAATTTCTTATGAAAGAAAAAAGTTATGCAGTGAAAATTATTATTTTTAATTTAATCTAGAAAATCTGTCATTATCAGAACTTCAATTAGGGTTAACTGAACGCAGCAAGAATAATGTAAAAAAAAAAAAAAAACGGAGTTGAAGGGCGGGTCCTTTTGCCTTTTACTTTCAGTACGTCCAGCAGGTGATAAATGGGTCCAGCTAGGTATAACCAGAGTCGCTTTGCATGTATCGTTCAATAATTTCCCGCCTAGAAGAACGTCGGCAGTCTAATGAATAATGTAAAAGATACAGAGAAAGTATCGAACCCGACCCACTAAACTGTTCACCAAAAGAGGTTGTTCAACAAAATGCCATATTTCTCTGTTTGCTTTTTGTTTAAAAAAATAAAGGAAACAAAAACTCGTTGATTCATGATCGTTATGCACAAGTTTACGGCGGAAAATACGTCAGTTTTACAACACACGCCCCTGGGCTTCGTTCTTTATACTGTAGGATGTTATTTATGAAGATGCAGAATAAAAAGCGAGAAGATGACACGCGATGAGAGATAAATCTTTAGAACTTTCATGTAAATCCAGCTTTCCTTTATAATCTCTCACACTTATGCATATTGCACACACTTCTATATAAGAAGCCCATTCTGGATACAGTGGGGATCTGCAAACCTCGTGCCATTTTTAGCGAACGTGTAAATCATGCATTTACGCAAACTTAGATGATCTGTTTAAAACTTTAGAAAAGATTCAAATATCACTGCTTCTGTTTTTGTTTCGAAACATCAAACAGTTTTGGTTGAAGTTGCCTTTAATGAAAAACAGAGAAAGATTCACCAGGAGAAAAATGATATTTACTTCTGATTTATAAAGCTACTTTTACAAATTTATGGAGAAAACTCACATGATATTTACTCATGACTTGATATATAAAGCTACTTTTACAAATTTATGGTCTGTAATGTTACTCACATGACCTGTAATGTTACTCATGACTTGTAACTGTTACTCATGACCTGTAATGTTACTTATGACCTGTAATGTTACTCACATGGCCTGTAATGTTACTCACATGACCTGTAATGTTACTCATGACCTGTAATGTTACTCATGACTCATGACCTGTAATGTTACTCACATGGCCTGTAATGTTACTCATGACCTGTAATGTTACTCATATGGCCTATAATGTTACTTATGACCTGTAATGTTACTCATGACCTGTAATGTTACTCACATGACCTGTAATGTTACTCATGACCTGTAATGTTACTCACATGACCTGTAATGTTACTCATGACCTGTAATGTTACTCACATGGCCTGTAATGTTACTCTTGACCTGTAATGTTACTCATATGACCTGTAATGTTACTCATGTCCTGTAATGTTACTCACATGTTTCTTTACACATTTACTGCATTTTTCAGAACATTTAAAATGTTGTCTGTCTCAAAAGGGCCCGACATGGCCACGTGGTTAAAGGCGCTCGACTCATAATCTGAGGGTCGTAGGGTTAGAATCCCAGTTGTACCAAACATGCTCGCCCTTTCAGCCGTGAGGGCGCTATAATGTTACGTTCAATTCCACTATTCGTTGGTAAAAGAATAGCCCAAGAGTTGGCGGTGGGTGGTGACGACTAGTTGCCTTCCCTCTAGTCTTACACTGCTAAATTAGGGACAGCTAGCACAGATAGCCCTAGTGTAGCTTTGCCATTAATGGCTAAAACGTAATGTTCAAATATTTCAGTGTTAGTAACCTTATTTCTTTGGAGTGCCGCTATTCATAAAATTTGATGACAGATGTGTGTATACAATTACCCAGAGAATACATTTTGCAGATGACAGTTGAAGAATGCTTGTTCTTACCTGTTGTATTACCGATTAATAATAATGTGGCTAAGGCTTAAATCTTCCACGTTATATGATCATCACAGCTTGCACGTGCAGTTAAATGGAACGTTTCACAATTGCTTATCAAGAAGGTGGAGAGGAGTCCTAATAAAACAGTTTTTTTTTTTAATTTCGCGCAAAGCTGCACGAGGGCTAACTGCGCTAACCGTCCTTAATTTAGCAGTGTAAGACTAGAGGGAAGGCAGCTTGTCATCACCACCAACCGACAACTCTTGGGCTACTCTTTTACCAACGAATAGTGGAATTGAACGTAACATCATAACGCCCTCACGGCTGAAATGGCGAGCATGTTTGGTGTGACGGGGATTCGAACTCGCAACCCTCAGATTACGAATCGAGTGCCTTAAACACATGGCCATACCGAGCCATAATAAAATAGCCATGTAATATAAAACAGTCTACACAAACTGTTCAATGCCCAATGATTTCTATCAGTAAGAGGTTTAATAAAAAAAATATTGGATATTTATGTGAGATACGTATATTTTGTGTGAAAAGGTGCAGTAGTAATAAAATACAAGTACAGGACGTGACCTCGTGGTTAGTGTGAGTGAACTTTGAACTATAAAAATAATGGGGAGATCCTACTATTCGAACAGATATGACATTAATCTAAGAGTTGGCGGTGGGTATTGTTTATTAAGTTTCTTCTCTTCCGTCTATCAATTAAAAATCAAAGAAACAAAAAAAATCAAAAATACAGATGCAAACGATAATAAATTTGTTTCAAAGCGGTAGAATATAAAAACTTTCTAAGTGAATGCAACCTAGACCAAGACAAAAATCTTTCCAAAGTATTAGACCATAAACTACTAGTCCTGACATGTACCCAATGCACTCCATTCAGCTCGGGACATCATTCTTGTTTATCTACACCCTTCCCTTCCGGTGGTTCAGCGTTAAGTCAAGTCAGACGGTTCATAATATCCTCACTTTGCTGAGCACAAATAACGTCTTGTGTAGTTTTGTTCTTATTGACAAACATAAATGTCACGTTCTTTTGGTGATTTATGTAGTTGAGTATATGGTCTTCCCATTACAACCAAATCAACCTATTAACACTAAACAAACACATGTAGGGATTGTGTTACACGTAGTTGCTATTTTCCCATAGTCGTAGTGAAATTAATTGCCACGGTAGCGCGTGACATGATTTAGCGTATTTCAAGAACCAGCATGTAAAACGCCAGTTTTCCTTGTGTTGGTAAAAGTAATCCATATAAATCTAATAGAAAAGCGAAAGAAAAATATTGTGAAATTTCAAAAACAACGATAGAAAAACAAATATTGACGGATCAGCACGACAGGGACTTCTGTTAAATCAAATAATCGGATCGATAACAAACTAAAAACAAGATATTTATGTCCTGAAGGAGTAGCGCAGGAGACACGAAAACGCAGTTGAAGCGTTACCAATCAACCAGGTACCTTCGAATAACGCATCAACGTTCAGATAAATGTACAGTGAGGTTAAACGTAGTCTGCTGTGTTGTAATAGTTTTCTTATTCTTGGAAGATTTTTTTAAAAGGTTTTAAACTAAACTTTCACTTATCAATTATTTATTTTTTTTAGATTATTTCTATAATTAAACTTTCTGGGTCCTTGAAACCAACGATGAAGATCAGAAAGCGGGAAAGATTTACCAACGATTCCCCAAAGTTATTATATCCACATCTGAGGCGCGTGGCATCTATACATTCACGGATTGATGTTAGAAAATGCCTAAAACCTGGGGTTGTTCTAATACTATATGCAGCTCACATTATCACTCAGCTAAATGTTTAATTAAACAACCACCAGGTTATTGCTGTGGCAACAGATATCCAGACAAGGATATATTGAGCGTTGATGTAATTATATCAGTTGTGTGGTTACTTCTTAGAAGCGAATAAAATGCAGTTTTCTACTTTATGCTAAAAAATTAAAAAATGCATTTTATATCAGTTTATTAATTAAGTATTGTACAGTACATTTTGTAATGATTAAACCAAAGGCAAGGCCCGGCATGGCCAGGTAGGTTAAGGCGTTCGACTCTATCTCTATCACACCAAACACGCTCACTCTTTCAGCAGTGGGGGCGTTATAATGTGACGATCAATCCAACTATAAGTTGGTAAAAGAGAACCTCAAGAGTTGGCGGTGGGTGGTGATGACTAGCTGCCTTCCCTCTGGTCTTACACTGCTAAATTAGGACGACTAGCGCAGATAGCCTTTGAGTAGCTTTGCGCGAAATTAAAAACAAACTGTTGGGATACTCTTTTACCAACGAATAGTGGGATTTACTGTAACACTATAACGTACCCACGGCTGAAAGAGTGAGCATGTTTGGTGAGGCGGGAATTCAAACCCGCGACCCTCGGATTACGAGTCGAGTGCCTTAACTACCAGGCTATGCCGGGCCCGTTTAGCGTCCAAGTAACAGTGCTTAAAACTTTGTGAAGAGCTACTTTCGTACAGTGTAGCACACGGTGTTAATTTAACGTTGAAGTTGAGAAGCGTTCTGACCAACCACAGTGCAAAATTAAATAATCCCAGCGAAAGTACCACAATGATGATATGATGTTTGGCTGCAGTTATATCTTCCTACGGTGGTTCTGTTAATTTATTTAAAATTCGTACGCAAAGTTATACAAGGGATATTTCAACAGAGATGTTCCTAATTTTGAACTAATTGACTAGAACAAACTGTGCCAACTATTAGGTTACTCTTCTCACCAATTAGTGAGAGTTGGCTTATAACATTATATAGATATAAACAGCATCGATGTGTGAAGTATTTGCGGTAGCAGGACTCGAACCACGAACCATCGCATTCACATTGAAGAAATACTAACTACTACACCACGCCCGGCCCATGAGTGTGGTAATTTTCTTTGTCAATTAGGTTCAGGACAGCCAGCTGAGTGAGGAGCTTGACTCATAATCTGAAGGTCGCGAGTTAGAATCCCCATCACACCAAATATCCTCGCTCTTTCAGCCATGGGAGCGTTATAATGTGTCAGTCAATCTCATTATTCATTGGTAAAACAGTAGCCCAAAAGTTGTCGGTGGGTGATGACGACTAGCTGCCTTCTCTCTAGTTTACACTGCTAAATTAGGGACAGCTAGCGCAGATAGCCTTTATGTAGCTATGCGTAAAATTCAAAATAAACAAAACTTCGTCAGTTTTATAAATAGTTGTCTTGCATCGTCGAATATTCAGGAATTTGCTTCCAACCAAAGCTATAGACACTAACAAGGCGCCAAGGCTAGCAGCTGCTGCCACATGACACCATATTAGCATATGCAAATAGTCCTTATAAAGTGTGATTAATCTTCCATAAAAAAGGCGAAATAATAATATGAGTAAAGAAGAATATATTTGTCAATATGTCGAGAGAAAAGAAAAGTGACAAAGGTTTTTCACTCGAAAGGCGAGAGAGACATAGGATTAGAGAAGGAAGACATTATAATGAATTAACAAAAGTAAGATTTTTTTGCGTGTGTGATTGATAAAAGTAAAGTAAATAAAAATAAAGTAGTAAATGCAACGTAAAAGAATAAGCCTAGTTAACATACAGAACAAAGTGATAAAAGCAAAAAGTGTGGAAAGAAAAATATTTATAAAAAGGGAAAAGAAACGATTTGTTGTACATATAAATGAAATGAGATATACGATTAGAGTAGCATAGCTCTAGTTATAAATAATGAATGTAATATAAATTATTTTAAATGTACGTATCGTTGTAAATAATACATTTTAAAGCCACTCGTGTCTACAATAGTGGATGAAATTATTCCATATTTGTTATTTATATAAGTTGTTTTTTACTGCCGCTTGGGGGCGCACGGAAAATAATTTATAAAGCTTTAACAGTTGCAAGAAAAGCCACATTGGTCACCCCTCTCTGAACAGTATTTTAAAACAGTGAAATAATTAAACAGTTTTTTTTTTTGGGGGGAGCAGTTATGTTGAGTAAGTGGACGAGAACGTGACGTGACGATAAATAATAAAATAAATAAACAACGGCTTACTAAGTCTATAAACTATCTCTTTGAACTCCCGTCATACAAGCAATCAGTTTGAAGAGGTAATCCCTTCAGAGTGCATTGTGACATATATATTGTATCTAACATTAAATTGAATGAAATATAAAGAAATGTCAAGACGAAAATTAATTTTCTACATGCAGAACCAAACTATACACTTTCAACTGATTGAAGAAAGCCTGAATATAGCAGTTACAAAATTAAGCTTTAACTTTTCAAGAACAGAACCAATAACATTTCTGCGGGGCTTTTCTCAATTAGCAAACCAATTATAAAGAATATTTCCATTATGTTTAGAGCTTTTCTTGAAACTCTAAATAAAGATTATGTCTATTATTGAGCAGACACAAGTATCAGAAATCTAATTAAACATTCGGACCCGAACACAAGTGTTGGATAAGTAATTTGAACTTGAAACCATATGAACGTGATGTTTTAGCTGTCACATCTTTTAACAAAAGAACGAGAAATGTTGAAACCCATATTAGTCTTTCCAAGTTCGATAAGTAATTATCAAAAGTACTTCTTAGTTGTTATTAAAATCTTGTATCTATTATATACACGTTAAATAAGAAGTCTTACATTCATTAACAAAGGATTACAAGTAGACTATGAATTACAACGTATTACTGGGTGTATCAGCAAATTAATATTCTTGTATTATCGGGAAATTAAAAACATGTTAATTTCAGGCAGTATTCTCTTTAGCTCCAGTTGTGCAAGCCATTGAGACGTTTCAGTTTTGAACTCAAATACAGAATTTATCTCACATCACGTGCAAACTTCTGTAATTATCTGTACGTTTGTAAGCGTTTACAAATAGAAGAGAAAGTATTCTCCAATATGTTACTCAAGTTCGCTGTCTGAAGCCCAGTAATAACCTTCCTTAATTTAAACTGGCAGGGTCATTATCTACTCGTAAGAATACATACTGTTAGAACAAATGTTTAGAGTAATAACTAATGTTGTATTTTATTTTTGTGTTTTAATTGGATTCCCACGTTTTAGTTAACAGCGTCCTGATTTCAACTGATAAAATTACTCCGCGTTGCTTTATGTCATGGGTTACGTATACTCTTTCGAATTGTGATTTCCCGAGTTCCTGTTTCCTGTTATTTATCATTAAACTAATTTCTTTTTGCTGTTAATGTTTGATTTTTTTTGCCTAGATGTAGTAACTTTTGTTTCTTAATGTTGTTCAGCCGTTATTACCTTACAAGTGTCGTCTTCAGCCGTTAAATAAAATAGTTCGTATCTTCATTGGCCTTTTTACTGAACATCACGTATGAGAAACTAATGCAACGTAGTCGTTGTTAAACTGGAGATTTCCTGTGATAGCGGTTTCCTGGTGGAACAAAAATATTGTTGAAAAACAGGAGAATGAAATGGACACAATTTTACTGAGCTTCAAAAATAAACTACGTTAATGTAAGTGGATATTTTTGTAAGATGATATTTGTTTGTATTCAGTCGCGCAGCTACACAAAGGCTTAACTGTGTTCTCTCCACCACGGGGATCGAAACTCGGTTTATAGCGATATAAGTTCTCAGACATGCCGCTGTGCCACTGGAGGACTGTAAGGTAATGAAAGACTTATGTATAGGTGTATGTACGTGGTGGAACAATAAGAAACGAACATACACTGCTGACCAAAATCTTAAGGCCAATGAACATAAAGAAAAAATATGCATTTGCATTGTTAGACTCAACCATTTATTTGAGTCGAACTTTAAAAGACAAAAATAAGGAAAGAAAAAATAAAAATAAAAAGCTTTTTAGCATTTTATCGGGAAAATCTGAACGCTAGAAAATTAGCCTAAATACCAGCTGGTCAAAAGTTTAAGACCACACTGAAACGAAGCGTTAATCGGTAAACACGTAACGAAATTTAGTCATTTGTGTTCAAGCATTAGCGTTGTCAGCATCTCCCACTGACATCTCCTGTGTTACATTGGGTAAAAACATGACAAAGGCTAAAAAGTTCACAGTGGTAGAACGTGGAAGAATTGTCGAGCTGCAAAAGCAAGGTCTCTCTCAACGTGCCATCGCTGGTGAGATTGGGTGTAGTAAAACTGCTGTTGCAAATGTCTGAGGGATATGGAAAGAGAATTTCGAGTGGTAGGCCCAAGAAAATTTCGCCTACGTTGAGCAGGAGGATTCGACGGGTTGTCCGGCAAGACACCAGTCGATGGTCGAACTAGATTAAAGCCCTTACGGACGCAGAATGCAGCTCAAGAACAATAAGACGGCATTTACAAGAGAATAGCTTTATAAACCGTAAACGTCTTCAAAGGCCATGCCTACTTCCACACCACGAAACAGCTCGGTTAAACTTTGCTGAGAAGCACCAAACATGGGACGTAGAAAAGTGGAAGAAGATTTTGTTTTCTGATGAATAAAAAATTAACCAGGAAGCCATCTGGATCATCCTGGCACGATAAGGATATCCCACCGGAGACATTTTCTACACGACACAGTGGAAGAGGTTCCATCATCATCTGGGGTGCTTTCTCCTTCCATGGAACAATGGAGCTTCAGGTTATAACAGGGGCGTTAAACAGCAGCTGGTTACATTGGCATATTAGAGAGAGCATCCTTATTGACTGAAGGCCCTTGCTTGTGTGGAAATGATTGGATCTTTCAGCAGGACAACGCTACAATCTACAATACCCGCAGGACAAAGGACTTTTTCATGGCGAATAACGTGATTCTTTTGGACCATTCAGCGTGTTCGCCCGAACTGAACCCATTGAGAATTATTCGAGATGGATGGCAAGGGAAGTCTATAGAAATGGACGTCAATTCCAAACAGTGCATGATCTTCGTGAAGCATCTTCACCACTTGGAATAACATTCCAGCCAGCCTTCTGTAAACGCTTATATCGATTATGCTAAAGCGAATGTTTGCAGTTATTCGTAATGATTGCCGTGCAACTCATTAGTGAGACCTCTTGTTGGGAATTTTCTACCTTGTTTAGGACTTCTTTTTGGTATGGTCTTGAACTTTTGACCAGCTAGTATTTAAGCTAATTCCATAGTGTTTACATTTTTCCTATTAAATACTAAAAATGTTTTTTATTTTTATTTTCCGTTTTCTTATTTTCATCTTTCGAAACTCTACTCAAATAAGTGGTTGAGTCTAACAACGCAAAATGCATATTTTTTTTTTATGTTCATTGGCCTAAATATTTTGGCCAGCAGTGTATGTGTGATATACTTAGGAAGTATATCACCTTGTACCATGCTGAATCAACACAGACCAGTTACCATGTACCATGCTGAACCAACACAGACCAGTTACCTTGTACCATGCTGAATCAACACAGACCGGTTATCATGTACCATGCTGAACCAACACAGACCAGTTATCATGTACCATGCTGAACCAACACAGACCGGTTATCATGTACCATGCTGAACCAACACAGACCAGTTACCTTGTACCATGCTGAATCAACACAGACCAGTTACCTTGTACCATGCTGAATCAACACAGACCAGTTACCTTGTACCATGCTGAATCAACACAGACCAGTTATCTTGTACCATGCCGTATCAACACAGACCAGTTGTCTTGTACTATGCTGAATCATGCGTACAGCTGCCATTTTAAAACAAAGCATTTCTAGGTTTACACATTTGGGCAAAGTAATGGGTACTCTGTGTAATGAGTGTGACACTGGAAATTTCTAACATAATAGATTGAGGGTTTCGATTACCTATATGGGGTAAAAAAAGTTTTCATCAATGAATTTTCTGTTGGCTAAAAATAGAGTCTTATTTTAAATAGTCTTATAATTAAAAATTATTATAATGTGAAGCTAACTAAGGTTGAAATTATTATAATATGAAGCTAACTAAGGTTGACATTATTATAATATGAAGCTAAGGTTGAAACTATTATAATGTGAAGCTAACTAAGGTTGAAATGATTATAATATGAAGCTAACTAAGGTTGAAACTATTATAATATGAAGCTAACTAAGGTTGAAACTATTATAGTGTGAAGCTAACTAAGGTTGAAATTATTATAATATGAAGCTAACTAAGGTTGAAAGTATTATAATATGAAGCTCACTGAGGTTGAAACTATTATAATGTGAAGCTAACTAAGGTTGAAATTATTATAATATGAAGCTAACTAAAAATAATCACTTGAATTATTTCACAACTAATTTTGTTCTCATTTGTTAGAAGTATTCAGTAAAATCAATAATTTTTTAAGTGATTATTTACAAAATTTGCAAACTGATGTGAACCGTTTGTAATTATTTACAAAATTATTGTTTTTGTTCCGTGTATTTTGTTATAATAGTTTCTGAATTTCACACTTTCGATGTGAAAATAAAGGTTTTGTAATATTTCCTATACATATGTACCACTGTCGCTGCTACTGTAGGGAAGATGTATATTAAATCCAGGTCGAATTAAAGATGATTTCCATTCTTATTTACCTAAGGAAGTTAGAAAACGTAAACTGATTGCGTTTAATATTGTGTATAATATACACACTCATATATACATAATAAACACACAAATTGTTTATTACAAGATAAAGAGTCACAGTTTTATTTGTCTTGGTATAAACCCATTTTTACCGGACTTTATTCATATTTTGAAAGTTTATTTCATCATTTTTTAAATGAAACAAACATTTAAAAAGCATCATTTTGTAGAAAATTTAAAAACCTATTTATTGAGTATAAACGGCGTTCTTAAAATAACAGAAAATCGAAAGGTTTTGAAAGTAGAAGGGGAGAATATTGAAGAAATGGTTCGAAGAAATTGTTTTCCGTTATCTTTTCTTTATAGAACAATCCGTACAAAAACTGAAAAATAAAATAGCCTTGATTAGATTTTCCGATTAAAAGTTAGGCAGTATTTCATGTATGATCAAGTAGAAAAATATTACACAGCTGCATCTACTAGTTTAATTACAAATGATCTTTAAAACAGAATCTAGGTTAAAAGGAATCTTTAATTTTAAGACAAACAACATCCATTTTTGTCACAATTGGTATATGAGTCCATCTGCCCTAGTCGCAACTACGTATATATTGAATCGACCACTAGAAGGCTCTGGATTCGAATGAAATAACGCCGTGACGCTAAAATCTACACCACTAGTCTAAGCAAACGCGATGTCATGCTTATCCACAGTTTTTCTACACACCATCTTCCATACCAGGGAAGAATCTTATTTTGTAATGCTAGAATATCCTATCATTAAACCAACAAAACAAACTCTTAACCATAAAATGAACACACTGTCACTACGTGTTAAAATGTGAAGAATGGAGAGAAGATCATATTGAATCGTTTACAGATTGTGTTTTGATCTCCAATGGACCTTTAGGTGGATTAGTGCATAGTAACAGGTATCATAATGTGTTTTAGTTTCTGCATATTGTTCTTTCTTCACTTTTTTTACACATTCTCTGTGTGTTCAGATTTTTCACATATAACATGTGGAGTGGCGTTCAACTTTCGGTTGAATACAGATGTGTGGAGTAGTGTTAAAATTGGTTGACTATAGATGTGTGGAGTGGTGTTAACTTTTGTTTAAGTACAGATGAATGGAGTGGTGTTAAAATTGGTTGAATACAGATGTGTGGAGTAGTGTTAAAATTGGTTGACTGTAGATGTGTGGAGTGGTGTTAACTTTTGTTTAATTACAGATGAATGGAGTGGTGTTAAAATTGGTTAAGTATAGATGTGTGGAGTGGTGTTAACTTTTGTTTAACTACAGATGAGTGGTGTTAAAACTGGTTGACTATAGATGTATGAAGTGGTTTTAAATTTTGTTTAACTACAGATGAGTGGAGTGAAGTTAAAATTGGTTAACTACAGATGTTTGGAGTGGTGTTAACTTTTGGTTGATTATAGATGTATGGATACTGCTGTGAACAAAATGTTGATTATATCACACAAAATAACTGAGAGATAATAGGAATTTATAATATTTTCGTTATGAGAAGAAGATGTGATTACTAAAAATAGAGCCAACCATCACGTTTTATGCTGACACACTTGATGACCAAGCTTATGATATAAAATAAAACTAACTAATAATTCAAAATAAATTGGCAGTTTCTGAACCTTTACAGTTCGTTACGTTTCATTTTTATATCTACATTCAGCAAGAGAGCCTGACACCGATATTGCAGAGAGTCAGTGAGGTCCTAACGTAATCACCTTTCTGATGGAGAATAGCGGTTTGTAAAACAGCTTTGTTGTCTGGAGTCACTTGTTATATATTGTGGAGGTATGCAACATGTTTTCTAGGAACAGTGTACGTCCATACATTCACTACTGGGTTGAAGTAGACAGGTTAGCATGTAGACAGAGAACTAAGTAAATCCACTCTTCTTCAAAGATTGTATTGGCCATTCCTCTCTTCTTCAAGGAATGTATCACCTTATCTTTTCTCATTCAAAGAGTTTATCGAAACAGTTTAACGAAATGTGGAAGGGGTATTATCTTCATTTAAGGTGAAGACAGATCATAGGAAGTTTACACTAGTATAAGACAGAACAAATGGCCACAAGTTTAATCATCATAATGCGCAGCATTAATAATATCAATACCATTATACATGACGTAGGTGTAGATACGTTTAACAAGGCTTATTTCTACTGCAGTACATCACCCCTGTGTAAAAAAAAAGGGTTTGAATCTGATTCCATTAGCCCTGCAGTGGCTCAGCGGTATGTCTGCGGACTTACAAGGCTAAAAAACGGGTTTCGATACCCGTGGTAGGCTGAACACAGATAACCCATTGTGTAGCTTTGTGCTTAATTCAAAAACAACAACAACAACTGATTCCATTAATTTTCAAATAATATACTTTTGTTTACTTGCTAAGAGATACAATGTGACCTGTCGTAAAACGAGTATTGTTCCACTTGTTCTTAGCAAATTGGACATATTCTTGGAACCAATACAGTCGAGTTGTTTTGTAATTTCCTGTAAGTAAGATATAATTACAGACCAACCTCGTGTTGTCTATTTATAACCACTTGAGCATCACAAAATTCACTTGTGACAGCGTACATTTGATTCAACTTGACATGTGTTTGAGCAAATGTCCCTCTAGTTTGCAAGCACTTACAGATTGTACTGAATGTTGGTCTTCCCTAAATGCTTGAGAAAGTTACATGTATTGAATGATGGTCTGTTTGTCTGGTGTCCCACCAACTGTATCATTAGTTTTCCAGCAGTTCCATATTCTGTTGAATGATAACCTGCCTTTTGTAAGTTTCCTAGCAACTGTACCATTAATTTCTAAGCAGTTTCAGAGACTACTGGATGATGGGCTGCATTGGAAAAGTATCCTAGCAACTGTAACATTAATTTATAAGCAATTCGAGAGAATATTGGATGATGGGCTGCCTTGGACAAGTATCCCAGCAACCGTACTATTAATTTGTAAGTAGTTTCAGACTACTGGATGATGGGCTGCCTTGTACGAGTGTCCGAGCAACCGTACCATTAATTTGTAAGTAGTTTCAGAGACTATTGGATGATGGGCTGCCTTGGACAAGTATCCCAGCAACTGTACTATTAATGTGTAAGTAGTTTCAGAGACTATTGGATGATGGGCTGCCTTGTACGAGTGTCCGAGCAACTGTACCATTAATTTGTAAGTAGTTTCAGAGACTATTGGATGATGGGCTGCCTTGGACAAGTATCCCAGCAACTGTACTATTAATGTGTAAGTAGTTTCAGAGACTATTGGATGATGGGCTGCCTTGTACGAGTGTCCGAGCAACTGTACCATTAATTTGTAAACAGTTTCAGAGACTACTGGATGATGGGCTGCCTTGTACGAGTGTCTGAGCAACTGTACTATTAATTTGTAAGCAGTTCGAGAGACTATTGGATGATGGGCTGCCTTTCGTAAGTTTCCCAGTAACAGTACCATTAATTTCTAAGCAGTTTCAGAGACTACTGGATGATGGGCTACCTTGTACAAGTATGCCAGCAACTGTACTATTAATTTGTAAGTAGTTTCAAAGACTACTGGATGATGGGCTGCCTTGTAGGAGTGTCCGAGCAACTGTACCATTAATTTGTAAGCAGTTCACATTCTAATGGCAGCACTTTGAAACTCTTGTAAATAATTGATAAAAGTCTTTGAGCAGGCATTATCTGTTCTGTGATTCTTCAGCTAATAGTTATATTAAGATGGTTTCTTGGAAGGCCAGCCGTGGTCCATGAATAACTTTGGGTACATTGAATTATGTAATTAATTTGACCCTAGAAATTAAGATGAAAGTATGTGAGAAACTTTATATAGCATTGACTGATCATGTGTTCTTTAGATCACAACATAAAATGCCTGATTTTTATAATAATGAAGTGAAAGGGTGACTGATCAAAGAATTCACCTTTACTTGTATTGTGGAATGACTTATCAACGCGGACTTGCACTATTGTAGTATTTTATCCTAATTTCAAGCATCCCACGCTTACGACACTAAAAATCGGGTTTTGATACCAGTGGTAGGTAGAGCACATATAGATGATTTTGCTCAGCAAAAGCAAAACCTAAACATATCATAGTTAATTTCAACTAACAAAAGAATAATATTATCACAGGCTTGTGATTTCTGTAAACACACCACGGTATCAGTGACCATAAAAATATAAGAAATCACGACGATTCTCTTTCTTATCAATATATTATTTTAAAATGTTAGATATTAATCATTATTGCTAAGAAAATATAATAATATCAATTATTTACATGGAAAGTTATTGGACTGCAGATCCTAGAAGGATAAAGTGTAGCTGATTTGGAAAGGACTCTTTTTATTTCTTCAAGATCCAGTTCTACCTTTCTGTTCTGTTCTTTGTCTATATGTGCCTTCAGTGGGTCAGTGGTAAACCTACAAGCTTAATATGCTAATAACTGGATTTCGATTCCCATGGTGACAGAGCACAGTGTGCCCATTATGTTGTACTAAGCTTAATAACAAACTTTGTCCGTATGATGAATTATTGTATTATAAAGTTCGCAGGGTACTCTAGTTTCTAATACAGTATCCTGCTAACCCCGTATTCTCAGATTCAGGGGAAAGTCTAGTTTTGACATCGCTAGCGATGTATGTTCTGGTGCCGTTGCATATGTAGGTATACATAAGACCAGCTTCTTAATTAACATTTTTACCATTGTTTTATTTTCAAAAGATATATATATATACGTGTATGTATGTGTGCAATTTTCATATCCAATATCAACAAGAAAAAAATTAAATGAACCATGATTTCAAATTGAATTTTTGTCTTTTTCGTTGTTTTTAAAATAAAGACAGTATAAAAACACTTTTGGTTCAGTTCTTAACGTACAGAAAATGAAAATGCTATTGCTTAAGTTTTTTTTATTATTTAAGAAATAGATAGATATTCAGTAAAGAAATATTGATATAGACTTTGGATGTTTATGTTGTCATAAAATGCGAATGTCAGTTATCTCGCTAGACAAACACACAAAGTTCAGTTGGACCTGAGCGCCATTATTATGAGACTAGATTAGAATATGGTGACCAGAGTGCACAGAGACCACTGTATTCCCATTTGTTTGTATATTTACTGGTTATATTCTCAGGCATATCAAGCAAGAACGAAACTCTGTTGGTTCTTCGAGCTCAAAATCAAAGGGGTTCTAGTACTATAACGTAGTACTGAACTACCCACACACAAGAACACATATACTGTTTATACATCTATATACTAGTGTATAGGTCGTCAAAAATGATGAGTTTTAAGAAAACTCTCTAAATATTGCTATAATTTCACTAATAACAATTATATAAAGAGGGCACTGTATACTATCATTCAGAACGTAATAATATCAAGTTAATTTTAATGAAGAGAGACGGACGGATTTCATAATTTAACTAAAACGAATGGAAGGTAATATGAATTGAAAGATGTAAGTAACATTATTTAATAAAGGTTTCACTGTTTATATCTCTTTAATTGCGTAAATTAAATACTCTATGTTTACACTTATCCACAAGCAGCTAAATATCTTACTCGCAGGTTAGTAATAGCAGGTCTGTAGTCTTACTTGAACATTAGGCCTAATACATAAACGTAATGTAAGGCTTAGATGAAACACTACTTCACTGAAATTGTTTGAATTTTTATTTTGCTTTTGTCTACAACTTAATATAAAAACTTATATTTTAATTAAACCACATGAAAAGATATAAATTATATGTTATTTAAGAAGCCTAAAGTACTATTTCAAGTATTTGTTTTATTATTAAGCCTAACGTAAATACGTAGTGTGCAATAACTTGCCTTATGTCTCGGGATATATTGTAAAATTTCCCATAAAAGAAAAAATTATAAATTCTAATTAGAAATAATTTTCGAATTAAACTATTTTGATATTATATGGCCGAAGTTAACAAGACAATAAATAATTTAAAAACATTTTAATTTATTTACATGTATATTAAACATATACCGATAGGTGGTAGATTCAAATTTTAGACCATCACCATATAAGGAGGATGACAAGAAGACAGAAACTGCTTGTTATACATACTAATTAATATATACTTTGTTATCAGATTGTATGAAATACAAAGATGAAGTAAATGGTTACTATTGGAATGGTTTAACACCCTTACTAAGTGTGTTGTTTTAGTTGTGTTGAATATTTCAAAACACATGGTAAATGCTTTGCTTTACCTGTAATGAACAGTTAAATATACTTGGTAAATGTGCTGTTTTAGCTGTTTTGAATATTTTAAAATACATGGTAAATGTCTTGCTTTAACTGTATTGAATATTATAATATACATGGTAAATGTGTTGTTTTAGCTATATTGAATATTTTAACATATACGTTAAACGTGTTGTTTTAATTGTATCGTAATTTATATAAAGGGAGGAAAGTGTTGTTAACTGTTATAATTCACTACCTGGACATATTATACCCGCGCTTCGATAAAATGGTCAAATAGCTAGTTGAAAATAGCTTCTTTATGAAACTATAACTTTTTTCACATCGTCAAAATGCGATGCACTAATCCGGGTTGCTAATTATTCACTTGTGAAAGTAAATGAATTGAATATTTATAATGCGATTATATCCTTCAGGTTTGAATCTATAAATTTGCTAATTTGTAGTTCCAGTCACCAGAGGACGTTGATATCACAATTCATTGACAACCAGAGACTATTATATACATATGTTTGTTTGTTTATAATTAAGCACAAAGCTGCAGAATGGGCTTTCCATGTCTCGGTTTTTAGCGGTGTGAGTCCACAGACATACCACTGTGTCACTGGGTGGCTACGTATATGTAATTATCTAACCATTTAAGAGCACAAGTTTCTTTTTTCAAATAAAGTAATTTTAATTAATCAATGGTCATTTTATGTGATTAAATTTAAAATTTAAATTATTGGAATTCTTATTTTAAGTCCTAATTTGTATCATTCTAATACTATAAATAACACAGTCCTGCAATGGTTTCATTGTCTTGAAAGTTTTACGTGTTATACAGCAATTATTGTTCGCTGAATCCATAAATAATATTTATTTTTTTCACCAGGTACAGATTTTTCACAAAACATCATATGAACTTTCATACAAGTGAATAATTTTCATTGAAATAGGGTCACATTTTGTTGTGCTTAAAATGTTAACAACCACTGTTTATATACTTCTCTGGCCCAATCGCAACGTGAGAGTCTTAACGATCGTTCCAGAACCCATGAGAAACACACCGCTAGTAAATAAACAGCTAACAGGCGCATGACGTCGTGATTTCTGGACAGCATTTATTCGTCGCTGTAGCAGTAAGATCTTTAGCAAATAACCTAAACCTATTCTGTTATATTTGTGGCAAATTTGCTGTAAAGAAACAAAGACAAAACATTACAGAAGTAATAAAAACATATGCGTACTTTGTAATAAAACTTGGGTATAAAGAAAAATTTTGGATTCCGCACACAGTTTGCACCATTTGTGTCGAAGAGATGAGACAATGGACTAAAGGTGATAAGGAATCTTTGCCTTTTGGAATTACAATGGTTTGGCGTGAAACCATGGAGATGACTGCTGTTATTTTTTTCATGTAACATGCAAGATCAAAACACTTGAAATGAAAAAGGAAATTTCTTATTCGAAACTTCATCCTGCTGTAAGACCTGTTGTTCATGGAATTGATGTACCTGTATTTAGTCAACAAGAGACTTTTGATATAGTTTAATCTGATCTGAATCTGATGTCAATAGAAAAGATGATAGGGATTGTTTTCAACCTGAAAAGTCTGGTGAACCACAACTTTTCACAAAAGGTGAACTTAATGATTTGGTGAGAGATTTGTGCATTACAAAGAATTCTTCTGAGAAATTAAGAGTCCAGACTACGGGTTACAAAACTTTCTGTCTCTAGGAATATCATTTTATTGGTGCAGAAATAGTGAGAAATAGTTTACTATACATTTCGCAAGAACTTTCATTGATTTCTTTCAACAATATTGCTGAATTAATACCAGTGCTAGGAGCTGCAGCCTGTGAACCAAGTGAGAGGTGTCTGTTCACTAATTACTCCAAAAGAAGTTTAAAAGGTGTTCTTCTTCACAATGGTAACTCATATGCATCTGTTCCTATGGTGTATTCGGTTCACTTGAAGGAAACATACAAAAATCACGAAGTTCTTCTTAATAACGTCAAATACAAGGAACATGGTTGGCTACTTTGTGGAGACTTAAAAGCCCTTTGTATGTTGTTGGGACAAAATCCAGTTATACAAATTTTCCATTTTTGTGTGTGTGAATGAGACAGTAGAATATGAAATCAACACTGAAATAAAGAAGCAATGACCACACAGAGTCAAAGATGGCGACTGTTTCAACTATATATGTGGGCAATTCCTAGCTCTTTCAGAAGCAAAACTTAGAAAATGGATTTTTATTAGGCCTCAGATTAGCAAATTTATTTCAGACGAACAGTTTAAAAGACGAAAAAGCTTAGATTGCCTAAAAAGACCTTAGGAAACAACAAGGACCCGAATTACAAATATATTGTCAATAACATGTTCGATTGATTCATAGAGTTGAGTTGTAATATGAGCTTGAAAGTTAAATTTATCGTACTTACGTATTGATTATTTTCTTAAAAATCTATGTGCTTTTAGCGAAGATGCAATGAAAAAGGTTTCATGAAGACATAAAGGAAATGATGATGAGGAATGATGGAGGATGATACATCATCATGGTGACTGATTACTGCTGGTCAGTTAAACAAGATGCTTCAGGCGCAATACATAAAAAAATAACACAACATGCAGTTTTGAGACTAAAAGGCGTAGATTTTACACACACACAAAATCAGTACGAATAAAAGTACATATTTCTAAGACATCAGTGTTCTTCCATTTTCTTAGGCCCGGCATGGCCAAGTGTGTTAAGGCGTTCGACTCGTAATCTGAGAGTTGCAGGTTCGAATCCTCGTCCCACCACACATGCTCGCCCTTTCAGACGTGGGGGCGTTATAATGTGACGGTCAATCCCACTATTCGTTGGTAACACAGTAGCCCAAAAATTGGCGATGGGTGGTGATGACTAGCTGCCTTCTCTCTACTCTTATATTGCTACATTAGGGACTGCTAGCGCAGATAGCCCTTGAGTAGCTTTGCGCGAAATTCAAAATAAACCAAAACCCTTTTCTTCAGCTTGAACGTATTTTTGTTAACGTACATAATTATAATAATAAATTTTCATTGTAAACTAAATAACAATGCGATCTAAGTAAAAATTTTACTTCCTAATTTGTAAAAAAAACAACAAACGTGATAAAACAAAATGAATTATTTTAAAAACTTGCGTAAATAACTTATGGAAAATCCGTTATTAAAACCTAAGTAACTTTTGAGAAGTTTAAATTCACAGACCTGCATTAAGTTTCATTTTACTTTCATATGAGTAGCTGACCGTTGTTGGAGCTCAAATGACAAAATTAGGACATAGGGTGCATTTGCCAGTCTAAGTGTTATATTTATAATCATTGGTTTTTGTTGCAAGAAGAAGGACAAGACATAGGGTGTATTTATCAGTGTAAATGTTATATTTATAATCAATGGTTTTTGATGCAATAGGAAGGACAAGACATAGGGTGTATTTGCCAGTCTAAGTGGTATATTTATAGTCATTGTTTTTTGTTGCAAGAGGAAGGACAAGACATAAGGTGTATTTGCCAGTCTAAGTGTCATATTTATAGTTATTGGGTTTTGTTGCAAGAGGAAGGACAAGACATAAGGTGTATTTGCCAGTCTAATAATTGGTTTTTGATGCAATAGGAAGGACAAGACATAGGGTGTATTTGCCAGTCCAAGTGTTATATTTATAGTTATTGATTTTTGTTGCAAGAGGATGGGCAAGACATAGGGTGTATTTGTCAGTCTAAGTGTTATATTTATAGTCATTGGTTTTTGTTGCAAGAGGAAGGACAAGACATAGGGTGTATTTGCCAGTCTAAGTGTCATATTTATAGTTATTGGGTTTTGTTGCAAGAGGAAGGACAAGACATAAGGTGTATTTGCCAGTCTAATAATTGGTTTTTGATGCAATAGGAAGGACAAGACATAGGGTGTATTTGCCAGTCCAAGTGTTATATTTATAGTTATTGATTTTTGTTGCAAGAGGATGGGCAAGACATAGGGTGTATTTGTCAGTCTAAGTGTTATATTTATAGTCATTGGTTTTTGTTGCAAGAGGAAGGACAAGGCATAGGGTGTATTTGCCAGTCTAAGTGTTATATTTATAGTTATTGGGTTTTGTTGCAAGAGGAAGGACAAGACATAGGGTGTATTTGCAGTTTAAGTGTTATATTTATAGTCATTGGTTTTTGTTGCAAGAGGAAGGACATCTTCCATCCTTTGGAATGCAGATCTAGATTTGGGACCTTCATTAGCCATACTTTCTCCTAAGTTTCAAGTTATATTTTTTTCATTTGTAGTTTTGTTTTATATGTGAGGATAGAAAAAAAAAGAGGTTAAATATGATAGACTATATCAAATAATCAACATCGCTGTGTATGCCCTCTGTTTCTAAGGTAACTGATTTTTATTACAATGCAAAATAAAAAGTAATACTGGTTTCCAGTTCCTATTTAGATATTAGTGCATTAATATATCTTTTTTAAATAGTTTCATTTTTTTTTGTTCTTTTTCCTTGCATCTTTTGTCCCTCAGTGACTCGTCAGTACGTTTGAAGGCTTATAATACTCCACATCGGATTTTGATAGAGGTGGTTATTACAGTTTTTGTTTTTTTTTTGTTTTTTAATTTCGCACAAAGGTACACGAGGGCTATCTGTGCTAGCCGTCCCTAATTTAGCAGTGTAAGACTAGAGGGAAGGCAGCTAGTCATCACCACCCACCGCCAACTCTTGGGCTACTCTTTTACCAACGAATAGTGGGATTGACCGTCACATTATAACGCCCCCACGGTTGGGAGGGCGAGCATGTTTGATGCGACCGAGATTCGAACCCGCGGCCCTCGGATTACGAGTCGAACGCCTTAACGCGCTTGGCCATGCCGGGCCCTGGTTATCACAGAACTGATACCCAATTGTGAAACTGTGCTCTTAAGAGCAAGCAACCTTGCTTCTTTCATTAATAACTTGGATATTGTTTTGTTTTGCACGGTGGCTTTGCCTCCCTTTTCGGTTAGTAACCATGTATCGACATATTATAGGTTTGGAATAGCTGCTGGTTACGCTTTCATTACTGCTCGTATAATCTTTTACCCAAGTGACGATGGTTCTTTATTGGCTATTTTAAATACACGAGTATTTTATTAACTGGAAAACAGATAATAGAAAGAAGAAATAATTTGAAGTAAATAAATAACCAGACTTTTTTTTTTTACATTAAATAGAAAAAGAAATGAAAGGAGTAGTGAGCGTATTGGAAAGTGCAAGTTTAAACAAATGGTTTTTTCAAGAACAGTTTGGTTCAGCAACAACAATAAAACATGTTGAAATAAACAAAAAATCCGGAAAGATACAGTGGAAGATGTGAGAACGTATCAGCTTGTTCTGCAGTTGTTGATTTTGAGGCACGAACACTTTGAGATATTGATCAATCTCAAACCAACTATTGATAGATTCGATAGCAACTAAGGGGAATGGGAAAATTATTCACAAAGCTTCACACTGAATGTTTTAGATGTTTGGAGCTTTAAGACCAGTTACTTAACATGAGGCAAAACCGTTGATGGATTGAATAACTTAAAGTAACATAAAGATAGGCTTTAAAAAACTCAATGTAACAAAACACGTTGAAACATAAGCAGTTTATTCACTAGTTTCTCCAGAATTTGAAACAGAAACAGGTGATATAATGCGAGTAATAACATTTTGTAAATTTACAATGGTATATGGATGATAGTACCAAAAATATGGATGATAGAGCTACACATGATTTTTGATATTGAAATTTAATATTACATTGCAAGAGTACAAAATGGTTACAAGGTCTGTCAATTCGATCGATCTCGTCGCGAGAGACAGTAGAATAATTACATGTTTTGACTCAACTTGGTTTTATTTGTTCATAAATCCTGGGCTATTAGTTACACTACAATGATGCCTATCCTGGTATGAACATAATATTACGGTAAACAAATTGTATACCAACAGCCACGAATATATAACTTCCAACTGCAGTAATATTAAGGTTAAGTATGCATTGTACCGTGTAACATTAAATTTCAACAGTGAAGGTCATGTGGGGATGATCTATGTATAGCTATACCTTCCTTATATGGTTTTGTTTTTTGCATTCTTTTTGTCAGTGCCATCCTACATCATTTTACATTTACAAAACATTTCTATTACGTTTTTTGTGATGTTTACCCCTGATTGAAAGTTAATGTATTCTGATAATTTAATAATATTTATTGATTTTTTTGCTCCTTCATTTCAAACACAATTTTGGAGTTGGTTTTCTGAAGACACCAGTTGTATATCGTACAAAGCATAGAGCATCCTACATATTACAGTGATTAATGTTCATCTATAATTGGCTGGTAGCATCTATTTCACCCTGTTTCTAAGCTTTGTAAATAAATACCACATTTCTGTAAAAAAGCTACCTTCAAGTGCTAAATATAACATCGTTTGCATTAAGATTATGATTGCTTTTAATTACTACTAAGCAATGATATTATGCAGGGTCCAAAGTGGATTTAAGTTTAAACTTATGTCAGTGATGAGGTAATTGTAGAGTTATCTTGGTTGAAACTAAGAAGAAATATGAGCAACCACGTGGCTTGGTCACTTTCAGGTTTGGTCTCTTAGTGATGTTTTTTTTTTTTCATGTTTTGGACTTCTTGAATAGAGAGACAAATAAAATTAAGAGACAATGATATTTTAAAGTCATTGTTGTTTTCGTATCATGCATATTTGTATTATACCTATTGAGTACCATGACCATCCTTAAATATGGAGTCTGCCAAATCTGTGATATATTTCTAATTGCAATTTTTGGTAGAAATTTTGGATCAAGAGTCTACTTCAAAAGAGCAACAACAAAAATATTGATTTATTTCTTGTATTGCAGTAAATCTGTAACAAAACTAGTATGTTTTCAATATGTCATAGTACCTTTTTCACTCCCCCTTCTTAGTACCACAGAGATAAGTATTAGTGCTTATAACGCTAAGACTCGGATATCGATAACCGTGTTGAGTACACCACAGATGATCCATTCTGTAGATTTGTGCTCAACGACAAAGCAAACATATTTATTTCTTTCATTTTGACTGAGAAATAAACTCACCACCAATGAAAACCTACTTTTTGTGGTTAATCACATGAAATATTTATTTTTATAATGTAAGTCCACATTCTGACACACCAATTTTTTAGCACTCTTTTATTAAATGGTTTTATTTTTGGATCGTAAGCCCATTTCAAACAAAGATTGAATTAAAACCTGTATATTTTTTGTTCACTGAATTAAAAAGTGAACTTATTCATTTATTTAAAGGAGTTCTACTCTTAAACGCACATTTTTATTCGTAAATGAAGGTTTTAGTGTAGGTTTATCAGTTAGCGTATTTTGTTTATGTTTGTAATTAAGCGCAAAGCTACACAAAGGGTTTCTGTGCTCTGCTCACCACTGGTATCGAAACCTGGTTTTTAACGTTGTAAATCCACAGATATACCGCTGTGATGCTGGGGAGTAGCGTGTTCTAGCATATACCAGTATTTATATCACTTAGCGTTTTCTGGCATTTGAATATTTGACTTCTCGACTACTTAACCTTGGCAATTTTTAATCTTTGTTCTTTTAAGTGAAGAATAGTGTTTTATTATCACTTGTTGTGTTATATATGTAGAATGTAAGTTAGGTTTTGTTATTTAAAACTCCAATGAAGCTGTAACTGTTTGTGAATGCATGATAGATTCTGATATTTAAAATTTATGAATTGTAAAAATAAAGCTGTATCTATCTGTCTGCATGATAAATTTTGTGTGATAGCAACTGGCATCATTATGAAATAGAAAAAATTGAGCGATATGAACTGAAAAGTTGAATTGTGGTGAGGAAGGTTAGAAGAGATTGGTGCAATGTGTGCAGTAAACCTCTTCAAATCGTCTATGTTTAAGGAAAACAAATTAAACTTAACTCTTTCGTTCAACTGATGAAAAATAAGCTGGAGTATGTTACAAAAGATCTTAATAAAGGTATGGAGTATGTTACAAAAGATCTTAATAAAGGTATGGAGTATGTTACAAAAGATCTTAATAAAGGTATGGAGTATGTTACAAAAAATCTTAATAAAGGTATGGAGTATGTTACAAAAGATCTTAATAAGGGTATGGAGTATGTTACAAAAGATCTTAATAAAGGTATGGAGTATGTTACAAAAGATCTTAATAAAGGTATGGAGTATGTTACAAAAAATCTTAATAAAGGTATGGAGTATGTTACAAAAGATCTTAATAAGGGTATGGAGTATGTTACAAAAGATCTTAATAAAGGTATGGAGTATGTTACAAAAGATCTTAATAAAGGTATGGAGTATGTTACAAAAGATCTTAATAAAGGTATGGAGTTGTTACAAAAGATCTTAATAAAGGTATGGAGCATGTTACAAAAGATCTTAATAAAGGTATGGAGTATGTTACAAAAGATCTTAATAAAGGTATGGAGCATGTTACAAAAGATCTTAATAAAGGTATGGAGTATGTTACAAAAGATCTTAATAAAGGTATGGAGTATGTTACAAAAGATCTTAATAAAGGTATGGAGCATGTTACAAAAGATCTTAATAAAGGTATGGAGTATGTTACAAAAGATCTTAATAAAGGTATGGAGTATGTTACAAAAGATCTTAATAAAGGTATGGAGTATGTTACAAAAGATCTTAATAAAGGTATGGAGTATGTTACAAAAGATCTTAATAAAGGTATGGAGCATGTTACAAAAGATCTTAATAAAGGTATGGAGTATGTTACAAAAGATCTTAATAAAGGTATGGAGTATGTTACAAAAGATCTTAATAAAGGTATGGAGTATGTTACAAAAGATCTTAATAAAGGTATGGAGTATGTTACAAAAGATCTTAATAAAGGTATGGAGTATGTTACAAAAGATCTTAATAAAGGTATGGAGCATGTTACAAAAGATCTTAATAAAGGTATGGAGTATGTTACAAAAGATCTTAATAAAGGTATGGAGCATGTTACAAAAGATCTTAATAAAGGTATGGAGCATGTTACAAAAGATCTTAATAAAGGTATGGAGTATGTTACAAAAGATCTTAATAAAGGTATGGAGTATGTTACAAAAGATCTTAATAAAGGTATGGAGTATGTTACAAAAGATCTTAATAAAGGTATGGAGTATGTTACAAAAGATCTTAATAAAGGTATGGAGTATGTTACAAAAGATCTTAATAAAGGTATGGAGCATGTTACAAAAGATCTTAATAAAGGTATGGAGTATGTTACAAAAGATCTTAATAAAGGTATGGAGTATGTTACAAAAGATCTTAATAAAGGTATGGAGTATGTTACAAAAGATCTTAATAAAGGTATGGAGTATGTTACAAAAGATCTTAATAAAGGTATGGAGTATGTTACAAAAGATCTTAATAAAGGTATGGAGTATGTTACAAAAGATCTTAATAAAGGTATGGAGTTGTTACAAAAGATCTTAATAAAGGTATGGAGCATGTTACAAAAGATCTTAATAAAGGTATGGAGTTGTTACAAAAGATCTTAATAAAGGTATGGAGTATGTTACAAAAGATCTTAATAAAGGTATGGAGCATGTTACAAAAGATCTTAATAAAGGTATGGAGTTGTTACAAAAGATCTTAATAAAGGTATGGAGTATGTTACAAAAGATCTTAATAAAGGTATGGAGTATGTTACAAAAGATCTTAATAAAGGTATGGAGTATGTTACAAAAGATCTTAATAAGGGTATGGAGTATGTTACAAAAGATCTTAATAAAGGTACGTTGATAATATAACAGGATGGGAAGTACTTAGCACTGAACAAAATGTAAACTGTTTGTTAATATATACTTCTTCCAAAATAGTTAGCAGTACAGTTAAAAAGTTATTATATTTTATGTCAAAGATTCTCTAGAAAAATAGTTAAGTTTACTATATATATTTGTAACGAACTGGTGCAGTATTTTAGTTGTCGATAATATTGTTACTACAGTATTCTAGTTGTTCATAATATTTTTACTGCAGTATTCTAGTTATTCATAGTATTCTTAGTGCAGTATTCTAGTTGTTCATAATATTGTTATCACTGTATTTTAGTTGTTGACAATATTGTTACAGCAGTATTTAGTTATTCATAATATTGTTATTACTGTATTTTAGTTGTTGATAATATTGTTACTACAATATTCTAGTTGTTCATAGTATTGTTACAGCAGTGTTTAGCTGTTCATAATATTGTTATTACTGTATTTTAGTTGTTGATAATATTGTTACTACAATATTCTAGTTGTTCATAGTATTGTTACAGCAGTGTTTAGCTGTTCATAATATTGTTATTATTGTATTTTAGTTGTTCATAATATTGTTACTTTGGTATTCTAGTTGTTCTTAATATTGTTAGTGCAGTATTTCATATCATGATATGTTCATAGTGAAGTTTTTGGTAGTACTGCTGGGAAATATTTTACATATTGATAGTATTGTTAGCAAAGTATTTGATATCTCATTAGTGTTGCTAGTGAAGTATTTCATGTATAGATAATATTTATATTTCAGATAACTAATTTCTCTGGTGATGTATTTTATATATCGACAGTATTATTGATACAGTATTTCAGGTAATGGTGGTGTTTATGGTGACGTAGTTTATATATTAATAATATTTCTCTTGAAGTATCTTACGTATTAATAGAGACTTTGAACTAACATTCAGTTATGATTATAATGAACGCTGTTAAGATTATATTCTGCTGCTTATTTCTGATCTTGATAAATTAAACAGCTAAAATGGTTTGATAAACAACATCGTAAGCGGTCAAGAAAACAACGTGCAGTTACTAGTCCCTTTTGTTGTGTTATATATATTTAGTTATTAACAACTGAATTAGATGCTATAATAACAACAAAACAAATAGTGTTACTAATTACCACCAAGAGTCAGATGTTACTGACGTGCTTATTAAAGCACTGATATGATGGTGGAGAAACTCTTGCTGGTTTTTAACAAAATCTTTCACTTTGTTGTTCGCTCGAGCAAATTCTATTAAATCTACGGTTAATACTTTATCTTTTATAACTGATGATAAATATTATTGGTACGTTTCAGGTTTTTATAAAATCATATCTGACGAAAGTATGCAGTTATAAGTATAAACACAGTGCACTCTATGATTAGAAATCTAACAAAAATAATTCGAGAATCTACTGAGTGTTCGATATCTTTGTGTGTGAATACATTTCTTTTTCAAATCAAGTTCTTCCACATTTGTGAATTTCAACGCTAGTATATTCATACAAACTAAACTGACTATTCCAACATTTAATAAGTTTAATCTTAAGAGATATTCTAAAAACTTGTGAATGAAATCAAAGAATAATGAATAACAATAATATATAACTTACACTATTGGCTAGAATACGACAAACACAATACAGAAAAATGAATTTGTTCTCATGATTTAGTCATAATATCTGTTTCTGCTCAACTATTAGTTAGAAACGTTTATTTGAATAAAATCAAACAGTTGTGGCCCGCCATGGCCAAGCGTGTTAAGGCGTGCGACTCGTAATCTGAGGGTCGCATCCCCGTCGCTCCAAAAATGCTCGCCCTTTCAGCCGTGGGGGCGTTATAATTTGACGGTCAATACCACTATTTGTGGGTAAAAGAGCAGCCCAAGAGTTGGCGGTTAGTGATGATGACTAGCTGCCTTCCCTCTAGTCTTACACTGCTAAATTAGGGACGGCTAGCACAGATAGCCCTCGAGTAGCTTTGTGCGAAATTAAAAAAACAACAACAGTTGTTTTAGTTTATATTATTATTATTTTTTAATTTATAATTTTAAATTACTCTTAACTTCTTTTTATTTTTGATCATCCTGTTCATTCGGAAAACACAAATGTTTTGTATTTATTTTATAAAGTGTGAGATATAATTGAGAAATATAAACTTAGTATATTTTGCATTAATTCTAACGATTTCGGTTTTTAAATAGATCATGTATTTATTGTTTTGATGTATGTGGCCTAAAACATACTGGTTAACCTTCTAATTCCTTACAATCAACTATCAAATTAAATCGATCACAAAGTAGAAAGTGTCGATGTTGGTTACATTTCTTTTTTATCAAATTATACAAAAGGTTCTATAATTATTTTATATATTACTGCAATATTTTGATGTTGGACGGTGGCCATATATATTTTTAAATTCAAATTACAAAATGAGTAGGGTTTGTTTGTTTAAAATCCTCGCAAAGCTACTCAAGGGCTATCTGCGCCAGCCGTCCCTAATTTAGCAGCGTAAGACAAGAGGGAAGGCAGCTAGTTATCACAACCCACCGCCAACTCTTGGGCTACTCTTTTACCAACAAATAGTGGGATTGACCGTCACATTATAACGCCACCACGGCAGAAAGGGCGAGCATGTTTGTTGTGGCTGGGATTCGAACCCGCGACCCTCGGATTACGAGTCGAGTGCCTTAACCACCTGGCCATGCCAGAGCCTAAATTAGTAGGGATGTAAATTATAAGTTCTGATTTTCTAAACATTTTGATTGTTCTTGTGGTGTTTCTGCCTCACCCATAAACAACCACAAACGGTGAATGGTAAGTTGATTTTAAAAGTTGCGGGTTTAACAACCCGAACCTTGTTCTCATTATCACTCTTTATCAGTGGTGTGAATTACGTTTTGTAATAGAAATTTATTGAAGAGACGGCATTATACCCAAATCCTCTTGAGTCATATTGCCATAAATAATTTATTACAAGGTTATATCTTTTGCAAGTACTCTATAAATAGTACAACTTTCATTGTTTTCTCCTTAAGCTGATGATAAATGCTTTCTTCAAACTTTTAGAGAAACTTGGTATGTTTGGGATCGGAAGATGACATTTCTACCATTAAATGATCCGCAGAAGGCTTCAACATTACGGTAGAGATAAACAACTTCAGGATGCTTTTGTTTCGGCTTTAAGATTGTATCTTTAATATCCTTCAACTGACTACAAACAGCGAAAGGCAGGAAGAGCTCAGACATTGTTGGTTCAAGTGCTGAACTCCTAACTCTTTTATAATTTTCCTTAGTAGATGGCGCTAGCCTGACATTGGTACCTGGATCTTGTCCGATAGATGTAATATCGCCAATACGCTTGGGCGCTATGGCTACAGATATTATTAGTTTTAACGATGACAACAAGGACTGGCAATGGCAAAAACTAATTTTTATTTTTTAGTCTCTTGGTAATGTTTAGGATTTCTATTAATTTCATCAACGTTGTATCATATTGCTGATTAAAAAGCCGTCTATTTACGATTATTGTATTTGATAGACTTAGGACTGTTGTGTGTGTGTTTGTGTGTGTTTTTCTTATAGCAAAGCCACATCGGGCTATCTGCTCAGCCCACCGAGGGCAATCGAACCCCTGATTTTAGCGTTGTAAATCCTAGGACTGTTGACTTAAACTTTTATATTATGTCTTACTTTCTCAGAAAATGAACATCTTGGAGACACGTTCCGTACTGGAAAGTAGAACAGCTACGTCAAAGTCAAAAACTGAAGAAAATATTTTTTATATCTTTTTTTTTCTACAAAAGCAATTTGTAGCTCTACGATAAAAAAATATAATGCTGTACGGAACTTCGCAAATACTTTTAAAAATAACTTCAAACATGCAGATCTTTACCGATTCTTAATAAATAAGCCCTTCAGGAGTTCATCACGACTTTAACAAAGATGTAAGAAACACGAACGCGTCTTCAAAGCGTCCAAACAGGACGAGGTATTATATTTAACAATGTTGCATTATCAAAATAAGAATTAGTAAAATGAATACCGAATCCGAAAGATTTAAAACTCTAACTCTTGTCCAGAGAAAATAAGACGTGTTGCTTTGAAGGACTAAACCGATTATGTTTTCAGTTATTTTCAATTTTGCTTTTGGAAAAATCTATAATTATATTTCGGATTTCGATAACCGTTTTTAACAAATTTCGGATTATCTGGGCGTTCATCAAGAGGTGTCGCTGTGTTGGAAGTGTTCAAGTAATTCAAATTAAGCCTTGTTGATTTTGGTGAATATTTTCTCTCACTTCAATGGTTAATCTGATGCCATTCACACTCAGAACACGTGTTAGGTCATCATCTTTAAATCAATTACAGAATTTCGACAACGAATCTGATTGGTTGCCAATACCAGCAAAGCCTTAAATAACTTAATATTTCAGAAACACCTTCTTCGAGTGAGAGACTGGTAATCTATACAGATTGTGACTGTCTATTGAGAAAACGGTTATAACGAAAAAAATTGCAAACACATATCACTCCAGATTCTTTCAGATGCTAACATAAGTTAGTCGAAAAACTTAAGAACGATGAATGTGTTCAGTTCTATTACCGTGCGATCTGTTCAGCTTTATTAGTTCCTGAAAATGCCAGGTGTTCTATTGTAGTCTTGGGAAAATATTGGGCCAACAATGCAGTACAGTATATATTCTCAGTTCTATTACCGTGCGATCTGTTCAGCTTTATTAATTCCTGAAAATACTACGTGTTCTATTGTAGTCTTGGGAAAATATTATTGGGCCAACAATGCAGTACAATATATATTCTCAATTCTATTATCGTGCAATCTGTTCAGCTTTATTATTCCTGAAACTGTTACGTGTTCTATTGTAGTCTTCGAATGATATAACAGTGGTTTGCTAATCACACTGTTCAGATAGAATGAATTATTTACTTTTGTTTTGTGTCGGATGGCCAGTTTATGGGGTGTCGGATGGCCAGTTGATGGGATGTTGGATGGTCAGTTGATGGGATGTAATTTATTTGTTATCGAGCCTAGATTGCAAGCGCGAGGTTTCATGGTTAGTGTTCCATTGACGCAAAACTGAATCCGCAGTTTGAAGCTGTGAGTTTGACATAAATTCCTACTATTCGATCACACAATACCTGGGGTATATTAGCTGCCTTCCATGTATTCTATTAGTTCAAATTTAGGACCTTTTCCTTTTTAAGTACAACACAACATCAAATAAACAAATTCGAGAGGCACGGAGTAGTTTTTTGAATATCTGTCTTAGTTTGACGCTAAAGACACTAAAATACATGTAATTTTCTGTATGATTCAAGTTATCGAGATCCGAAATACAACACTAATCTTTCGCATTACGTAATTTAAAAAGATCTCGAAATACTGAAGAAAAACAATGGAAAATGTTTGCACCACTTCATGTACTTCCTGTCTTAAAAAAAAACAACAAAACCCACCAAAAACAGTACAACTCGAATAAGTTCCATGTTTTGTATTTGGTATATATTTATTTTTACCAGAGAGAGGCGGTAAACATGTTTCTTCGTAGCGTAGTCCCTGTAAATTTATTTTACTTTATTTAGAATGATTATAGGCTAACATTATAGACGCAATCATTGGTTTAATTTCAGACTAAAATGTTTTTGGCCCGGCATGGCCAGGTGGGTTAAGGCGTTCGACTCGTAATCTGAGGGTCGCGGGTTCGAATCCCGGTCGCACCAAACATGCTCGCCCTTTCAGCCGTGGGGGCGTTATAATGTGACTGTCAATCTCACTATTCGTTGGTAAAAGAGTAGCCCAAGAGTTGGCGGTGAGTGGTGATGACTAGCTGCTTTCCCTCTAGTCTTACACTGCTAAATTAGGGACAGGTAGCACAGCTAGCCCTCGAGTAGCTTTGTGCGAAATTCAAAAACAAACAAATGTAAAATGTTTTCCCTTGCGATTTTTTATACATGCAGAATGTTAACCTAAGTAGTTTACATAGTCAGATACGGGTCACTTCACATACATTATGTTCTTGTAGCGACTATTAAGACGTTATAGTAGAAGTCAGCGTGGACCGCGTGCTTGGCATGAAAATAAAATTATGATAAGAATGTAAATTTTAAGAGAACGATCAACAATATATGAGTTAAATGGAAATACTACTTGATAGTTGTTATTATTATATCCTGAAGAAAACACATTCAACAAGAACAGATAAGAGTATCCACCAATTCTATTCCTGGATTGAGATGGTAACAATGTGTCACGGAAAATTCCACTACCGAAACATAATATTCGGCCAGCAAACGCAAAATAGATCTAAAGTATCTTGCAAAAGTACTCTCCCCTTGTTACCATCTGAGCTTGCAATCGTGACACTTTTAAATATTATAGTTTGAAATAAAATGTAAAATATTTCAAATTGTATAAATATGAAACTCCTTTGCTAAGGCAACCCTAAACCAATTTAAATACAAAAGATTTGTTTGGATTCAATTTGATTTCAGCGCAAATGCATTTTTTCAAACCATAACTCACATAATACTTCGACAAACCAACCATGAAGACCAAGAAGCTTTCCAAACAAGTAAAAGATAAAGTGACAGAGAAGCACAGGTCAGAAGAAGGTTACAAGAAAAGATTTGTTGATTATCCCTTTGGGTACATTGAAGTCCATCATTAAGAAATGAAATGTGCTTCATACCACTCAGCATTATCGAGATCAGGCCAACCTTCTAAACTAAGCAGGAATCTGGTTAGGGATGACACCGTGAAGCCAAATGTGACTTTCAAATATTTACAAAGTTCCATGTCTAAGATGGAGTCAGTGTTCACACAACGACAATATCTTTGTTCTTATACAAAGCTGGTCTGTATATGTGAGTGGCAAGAAAGAAGCCATTATTAATAACAAATAATCTTAAATCTCGTATGAGATTTGCGGCAAAGCATATATATGATACTACAGAAATGTGGCAGAAGATTTTGTGGTCAGAAAAGTAAAAAAAAAAAAGACAAGATATTTTGGTGTAAATTAAAAACGTTACTTCTTGCACAAACACAACACAGCATATTATCCATCAACACCATCCCAACTGTCATTCATAGTGGTGCCAGCACTATGGGGATACTTCTTATCTGTTGGGAATTGGACGCTTGTCAGGATTGAAGGGAAGATGAATGGTGTAAAGTAGAGACAAATTATATATGTTTGTTTGTTTTTTTGAATTTCGCACAAAGCTACTCGAGGGCTATCTGTGCTAGCCGTCCCTAATTTAGCAGTGTAAGACTAGAGGGAAGGCAGCTAGTCGTCACCACCCACCGTCAACTCTTGAGCTACTCTTTTACCAACGAATAGTGTGATTGCCTGAAATATTATAACGTCTCCACAACTGAGAGGATAACAATATTTGGTGTGACGGAGATTCGAACCCGCGAACCTTATATTGCGAGTCGAACGCCCTAATCACCGAGTCGTACCGGGTCTGGAAATTCTAGAGTAAAACCTGCTTGAGTCAGCCAAGAATCTAAAACTGGGTCGAAAATTTACATTTCGGTAGAACAATGACTTGAAGCACCAGGTTAAAGGTACACTGGAATAGTTTTAAAAGAAGAAAGTGGATCCAGTGATCCAGTCAAAGTCCTGACTTAATCCAACAGAAAATTTATGGCGAGACTTGAAGACTGCAGTCCATCAACAATCCCTACCAAACTTGTCAGAATTGGGGCAGTTTTGCCAGGAAGAATGGTAAAAAATTACACCAACCCATTGTAAGAAGCTGGTAGAGACCTGTCTCTGTACTCACAACAGTTATTACTGTTAAAGATGCTTCTACCAGGTACTGAGTCAGAATGATGAATACATATGGAATCAGCAAATTTGTGTTTATATATTTTTTTTACGGGTTTCGATGACATTCAGCCTCTTTCACACACAACAGTGTTAAGTTTGATCATTAGATTTGTGAATAAAAACAAGTTCATAAACCAAATTATTTACATTATTTGTATTTCATCAAAGTGTGACATTATTGGTAGGGGTGAACACTCCTGCCAGGTATTGTAACTTGAAATAACTATACAATACCATTTGTGACATTTTCTTTGTGTATTGATATGAACACCATATTAATGTTCTTACTAAACGGTTTTTTGTTATATATATATATATATATTTTATAGATTATCAAACATACGACATCAGGTTAAACAGAAAGAATCCCTTCAGTGGAAGGTGACAATTCTTGTTAGTAGTTTTGGTTATTTCCATATATCACTCATGATAAAGACGTACTTCCCGTGCTATATCTTCGTAGTTGGGACGTGTAATCTAACAAATGTACATTCAACTGTTTAACATAATAATGCTAGTGTTATAACTTGTGTTAGTTCCGTATATCACTCACGTTAAACACGTACTTTTCATAATATATTTTCCTGTTTGAAGCAGTAAACTACCAAACGTCTACCAATTTCTTTAACAATATAATTCTAGTTTATAAAGTGGGTTAGTTCCCTACATCAATGACGTTAAACACGTACTATATGTTCACAGTGGAAGCAGTGAACAGACAAATGTCTACCCATCTCTTCGACAAATGTCCAAGGAAATTACCACCAGGTTGTTTGTTTCTTTTTGAATTTCGCGCAAAGCTAAACCTAATTTAGCAGTATAAGAGCAGAGGGAAGGCAGATAGTCATCACCACCCACCATCAACTCTTGAGCTAATATTTTACTAACGAATAGTGGGATTAACTGTCACTTATAACACACCAGACAGCTGAAAGTGCGAACATATTTGGTGTGATAAGGATTCGAACTCGCGATCCTCAGATTGTGAGTCTAATGTCTCAACAACCTGGCCATGCAGGGCATAATTACCAACAACAACAAAAAAGTGTAGAACGCATTCAGTGGATACATCGACTTAAAACTTGGACTCTCCGATCCGCAACTCAATCACTTGTTTTACGATAAAGCTATATTTTATACGACAATCATATTATTATATTCTTATAAAATTAACCTATTTCATATGTTTTAAAATTTAAATTTATTTATTTTTCCGATTATTTTTCAAATAACCTAATAGATGGCACTCGACTGTTTGGTTTTTCACTTCTCGTTATTGGGCAATATTATGGACTTTTTTATGATAAGATGAACCAGTCAATAGTTGAAAAATAATCGATAAGAAAAAATAAGAGATTAATTTTGATATTATTTTTTCCAAGCCGCATCATTTAAAATTCACACATCTTTTCAAAATAATTTTAATCATTCTGTTTTTTTTTTTAGGTTCTTCTTTGAGTTGTTATCACCCAACTGGCCAGAAATGAGGAGATATGTTTGTTCACCCCCCAATGGCACAGTGGTATGTCTGCAGACTTAACACTAAAAACCGGGTTTCGATACCCGTGGTGGACAGAGCACAGATAGCCCATTGTGTAGCTTTATGCTTAATTCTAAAAATATGTTCGTTTATAAAACTTCGTCTGCCTGTTCTTGATATTTGAAGATATATTTTTAGATACTTAAAGCGAGCTGTATACACTAATTTCACTGATAAATAACCCTCCCTCCGAAAAAAAAACATTCTCAGGCACTGAAATAATAGTAGAATAAAATAAATTAAAAATTACTGAAATTTCAAAACCAATATTTCTAGAACTTCACATACTGTTATTATTCTTACATGGGATAAATATCATAAAACTGTAACGGCTTATAGTGTTGGGCGTTTTTTGTTTAATATTAAAAACTTCAAAAGTCCAGTCTATTTGTTGCTAACGAAACCGTTTTATTGCTTAATATAGAAGTTTTACACGTACTTAACAAATAGGCTTAAGTTCATAGCAGATGCTATACAATAATTTCGCCTATCTGTCAATTCTCTCTTTCTACAAAATATGCAGTATATCTCATATTCGTTGAAACACAAAGTTAACAGTCACAGCTTTGAACAGTCTAACTGACTAGAAACTCAATCGCAAAACCTCTCAGCACATAATACTCAAAGGAACTTAAGAATAAACGTAATAGTCCATTACTCTCTGAAACATCATTCTAAATAAACGTTAAACCCTATAAGCTAAAACTTGTTTTATAGTGATCAAATCGCTTCCTAAATTTTGAAAAAAACACACACATAAAAACCCAGACGTTAAGCTAATCGCTTATCACATGGTATCTATCCTCCCAATGGCCAAATAACAATATGGAAGTTAAAGAAAAACACAACTTATAACAATAATAATACAATAAAGTTATGCACAATATTAGTTGAAAAATTTAATGAACTGATATGAAAATCGAGATATGAATTATGTTAGTTTTTGTTTGACTGTAATATTCTTTATAGTTTGATATAAATCATCTCTCATATTTTTGTAGTTTGATATAAATCATCTCTCATATTTTTATAGTTTGATATAAATCATCTCTCATATTTTTTTATAGTTTGATATAAATCATCTCTCATATTTTTTATAGTTTGATATAAATCATCTCTCATATTTTTTATAGTTTGATATAAATCATCTCTCATATTTTTTATGAGTTTGAGTAAAATGTTTAACATCGATTGAATATCTAAAAAGCTAATAAATCACAGGAAAGTTTTACAGCTAAAAGGTCCGTATAAGAAGAAATACACTCTAGTTTTTTGTGTATCTTGTCAAATATGATTTATAAAAATTAGACGTAAACAAATAAAAATAGACTAAAATTATGTTACAACACGATACAGATGTGATCTAGTTATTATTCTAAATACACTGCTGGCCAAAATCTTAAGGCCAATGAACATAAAGAGAAAATATGCATTTAGCGTTGTTAGACTCAACCACTTATTTGAGTAGAACTTTGAAAGATGAAAATAAGAAAAGGAAAAATTAAAAAAAACCTTTTTTAGCATTTAATAGGGAAAATGTGAACACTATGAAATTAGCCTAAATACTAGCTGGTCAAAAGTTTAAGACCACACTGAAACGAAGCGTTAATCGGTAAACACGTAACGAAATTTAGTCATTTGTGTTCAAGCATTAGCGTTGTCAACATCTCCCACTGACATCTCCTGTGTTACATCGGATAAAAACCTGGCAAAGGCTAAAAAGTTGACAGAGTTTGAACGTGGCAGAATTGTGGAGCTGCAAAAGCAAGGTCACTCTCAACGTGCCATCACTGGTGAGATTGGGCGTAGTAAAACTGGTGTTGCAAATTTCTTAAAAGACCTTGAGAGGTACGGAACGAGAATTTCAAGTGATCGGCCCAAGAAAATTTCGCCGGCGTTAAGCAGGAGGATTCGACGGGTTGTCCGGCAAGACACCAGCCGATCGTCGAACCAGATTAAGGCCCTTACGGACGCAGAATGCAGCTCAAGAACAATAAGACAGCATTTACAAGAGAATAGCTTTATAAAACGTAAACGTCTTAAAAGGCCACGCCTACTTCCACGCCACGAAACAGCTCGGTTAAACTTTGCTGAGAAGCTCCAAACATAGGATGTAGAAAAGTGGAAGAAGGTTTTGTTCTCTGATGAGAAAAAGTTTAACTTGGATGGTCCAGATGGCTTCCAACGTTACTGGCACGATAAGGATATCCCACCAGAGACATTTTCTACACGACACAGTGGAGGAGGTTCTATTATGATCTGTGATGCTTTCTCCTTCCATGGAACAATGGAGCTTCAGGTTATACAGAGGCGTCAAACAGCAGCTGGCTACAAACGAATAGTGGGATTGACCGTCACATTATAACGTCCTCACGGCTGAAAGGACGAGCATGTTTGGTGTGACTGGGATTCGAACCCGCGACCCTCCGAGTACAAGTCGAGTGCCTTAACCACCTGACCATGCCGAGCCAATTTCGATATGAAAACGTGTAGATAAAATATCTGTTCGTGACAAAAGCTTTTAAGTGTTCAATCAGAGCATTTTTAGAAACATTCAGTTTAAGTGGCTGAATTTAGCTGTTAATTAATTTTATGACTCAGTGTTAGCTGCATACCAAGTTTTAGTGAATCAAGACAAGTTCAACATAACCGAATTTGAGCGATCAAGATTAGCTGTATACTGCTGAGATTAAGTGATCAAATTTACCTAAATATGAACAGTTATCAAGGGTTTTAGCTAAACGCTACTGGCTTTGAACAGTCTAGATTGGCTTTGAACAGTCTAGATTAACTGTTTGCCAACTTTGATGATGAAAGTTAGCTAAGTAGCAAATATGATAATTTAGATTTGCTATATACGTCGTTTGAGCGATCATGGTCAGCTAGATACCAAATCTGAGTAATTATAATTAGTTATATACCAAGTTTGTATTATAAAAACTAGTTAAACACCAAGTTTGAGTCATCAAATCTATCTAACTACCAGGATTAGTGATGTATATTTGCTAAATACCATATTTGAGTGGTCAAGGCCGGATAGCTACCATATTTGATTTAAAAAGGTAAGCTACTTACCAAGTTTGAGTGATCAATGCTGGCTAGCTACTATATTTGATAAGATAATAGTTAACTACTTACCAAGTTTGAATGATAAAGGCTGGCTAGCCACCATATTTGATTGATAAAGGTTAGCTACTTACCAAGTTTGAGCGATCAAAACTGATTAAATGTCAAGTTTCAGTGTTCAAGTTCAGTTGAATACAAACTTTACTTTTAAAAATTAGCTCTAATTTTAACTGACATCAGGTGATTTTACTTAATTAAAATATCAAATCTGATTATCAGGGTTAGGACCAAAGTTAGCTACATACCAAGCTTGAGTGACCAAGCTTATCTGAATACCAAGTGGTGCAGATTAGCTAAATACAGAGTTAGAATTTTCAAGGTTAACTAAATACCAAGTTCGATGACCAACTTTCGCTAAGTACTATTAAATTTAGTGGTTTACGATAATTTAAATACAACCAATTTTGGGTGGAAAGGTTAGTTTAGATATAACTATAGTTACAGTTAGGTGAGTGGTCAAAACTAGCTAGATACCACTGACTTTGAGTGATAAAAGCTAGCTAAATGAAAGAAAATAATGATAAGGTTACCTAAATACCGAGTTTGAGTGACGAAGTTTCTGTAACTTCCTGTCAGTCTGAAGGATCAAGGTTGGTGAAATACTATGCTTAAGGAATCAATCATGGTTAAATGGGAAATGTGATGATGAAGGTCAACTAAATATTGAGATTATTAATGGAGGTTAGCTAAACAGCAGTTTGAATGATTGATGTAAGCTAAATACCATGAGTGAGTAGCTAAATGTCAAGTTTGATTATTGAGGTTAGCTAAACATCACTATCATGATAACAAAGGCTGTTTAGATATTAATAATTAATTTATTTTGAATATTTTATGATCGTTTAGTTTTGTTCATAACAAGAAAGTTAGAAGAACCATTTTAAGGTAAACGTCACGAAAAGTTTAGTTATGTAACATTTTAAGAGTCGTACGTTGTGTCTGTAACCTGTTGATGTCGAGATTATCAAACGTCGCATGAAATTAACTGATGTCAAGGATACAGCAATCAGATGATAAAGTAGTAAATATATACATGGTGTGAAAAGAGCGAGAAAGTAAATAGACAGACAAAGACAGAGCAGACGAAAAGTAGAGTAATGTTAAGAGAAGGAATCAGGCTAAATAAAAGTTAAATACAAAATCAATTGTCGTTTGAATGGAAGGCGTAACGATTATTATAGGCTTAACAGTTGAAATATTAGAGTGAGACTGATGGCGTTGAAACAGATTACAAGAATAGTTTATTTCATTAAAGAGAGTTCTAAAGTAATTGAATTGCCCTAAGTGGTCTTTTGAGAAGAAATATAGAACTATGTAGCGTTTATAGTATGCCTATGATCTCTATTGTGTAAAGAATTTGTTGTACATACGTTTTAGTGAGCGTTGTTCATTGATTTTTGGACTTATCGTCAGAAAGTTACAGACACCTACAGTAGAAGATTCCTTAGCTCAACACAGCCTTATATATGCACATAACCATTGATACTGAGTTATTAAAGTTTGTTGCAGGGAAAGTTTAGTGAATCAAGGTGAGTTAAATACAACCGACTTTGGATGACAAGGTTAGTTATATACTACTAGATTGAGTGATTAAGGCTATCTAAGTACTTCTAACTTTGAGTGGTCAAGCTTAGTTAGATAAGAACTGAGTGTGATGACCAATTCTAGTAAGATGCTAAGTTTTAGGGACAAAGTAAGCTACATACTATGTTTGAGTTACCCAGTTTAACTAATTACAAATTATGAGTGATCATGACTGACTAAACTCCATCTTAGAATGATCGAGGTTTTCTAAATACCAAGTTTGTGTTATAAAGGATAACTAACTACCAAGTTTGTGTTACAAAGGATAACTAAATACCAAGTTTGTGTTATAAAGAATAACTAATTATCAAGTTTGTGTTAAAAAGGACAACTAAATACCAAGTTTGTGTCATAAAGGATAACTAACTACCAAGTTTGTGTTATAAAGGACAACTAACTACCAAGTTTATGTTATAAAGGATAACTAAATACCAAGTTTGTGTTATAAAGGATAACTAAATACCAAGTTTGTGTTATAAAGGATAACTAACTACCAAGTTTGTGTTATAAAGGATAACTAAATACCAAGTTTGTGTTATAAAGGATAACTAAATACCAAGTTTGTGTTATAAAGGACAACTAACTACCAAGTTTGTGTTATAAAGGATAACTAAATACCAAGTTTGTGTTATAAAGAATAACTAAATACCAAGTTTGTGTTATAAAGAACAACTAACTACTAAGTTTGTGTTATAAAGGATAACTAACTACCAAGTTTGTGTTATAAAGGATAACTAAATGCCAAGTGTGTGTTATAAAGGATAACTAAATGCCAAGTTTGTGTTATAAAGGATAACTAAATGCCAAGTTTGTGTTATAAAGGATAACTAAATACCAAGTTTGTGTTATAAAAAATAACTAAATGCCAAGTTTGTGTTATAAAGGACAACTAACTACCAAGTTTGTGTTATAAAGGATAACTAACTACCAAGTTTGTGTTATAAAGGATAACTAAATACCAAGTTTGTGTTATAAAGGATAACTAACTACCAAGTTTGTGTTATAAAGGTCAACTAAATACCAAGTTTGTGTCATAAAGTATAACTAAATACCAAGTTTGTGTTATAAAGGATAACTAAATGCCAAGTTTGTGTTATAAAGGATAACTAAATGCCAAGTTTGTGTTATAAAGGATAACTAAATACCAAGTTTGTGTTATAAGAATAACTAAATACCAAGTTTGTGTTATAAAGGATAACTAAATACCAAGTTTGTGTTATAAAGGATAACTAAATGCCAAGTTTGTGTTATAAAGGATAACTAAATGCCAAGTTTGTGTTATAAAGGATAACTAAATACCAAGTTTGTGTTATAAAGGACAACTAAATGTCAAGTTTGTGTTATAAAGGATAACTAAATACCAAGTTTGTGTTATAAAGGATAACTAAATGCCAAGTTTGTGTTATAAAGGATAACTAAATGCCAAGTTTGTGTTATAAAGGATAACTAAATACCAAGTTTATGTTATAAAGAATAACTAAATACCAAGTTCGTGTTATAAAGGATAACAAAGTACCAAGTCTGAGTGACAAGGCTTGACTAACCCTGCTTATGTTATAATAGTAGGATTAGACAACTTGAATTACATCAGTTTGGTTTTGTTTTGAATTTTGCGCAAAGCTACACGAGGGCTATCTGCGCTAGTCGTCCCTAATTTAGCAGTGGACTAGAGGAAAGGCAGCTAGTCATCATCGCCCACCGCCAACTCTTGAGCTACTCTTTTACCAACAAATAGTGGGTTTGACCGTAACATTATAAAGCCCCAACGGCTGAAAAGGCAAGCATGTTGGTGTGAGGGGACCCGAGACCCTCAGATTACAAATCAAGTACGTTAACCACCTGACCGTGCCGGGCCGAATTACATCAGAAAGATATCCAATATAATTTAAACTAAAACAGAAGAGAAATCAATACCATGCTTTTACTGCAGTTTGATTTTTCAGACACGGTTATTCAGCTTTCAACGCGACGATTTCAAAAATCAAAGCAGAAAAAATAGAGATCTTTCGAAAGAAGTGGACTTTACACTTTCTAAACAAACGTAACCATGGAATCTCCGTCTGTATGACACTCCAGGAAAAAACAAAACTGTAACCAGCGAGAACGTCCAACTAATGAATCAATGCACTTTAATTACTATAGATTTTAGGTTTCGGGTTTATTAATTTATGGCATTATGGACTTCTTGTCAGATTCATTAATTAATTTATAAGCCATGTTTTAATTTTGATATATATATATCTAACTATCTTCAGATAAATATTTCTCATTAATTAACTTACTGTATCCATGTTTTTCTTCCATAAGGGATAATAAATGTTAGGAATTTGAGTGAAAGCTCTTCATGCGTAAAAGAGATAAAGAAAAAATGCAGCGCCTTACCAACATATATTTTAAAGTAAAACAACAACAAAAGCACGCTGTTACAACATTGTTTCTAATTACAGCCAAATCGAACTCTCTGTTCCAACATCGACAAGTCAGGGTGTGATTTTTAACCGTTAGTATTTACAGCTGGCGTAGTAACATCCGGAAGTAAGAATGTTACTGTATACGTTCATGGGTAATATGGCAACATCCGGAAGTAAGAATGTGACTCTATACGTTCATGGGTAACATGGCAACACCAAGAAGTGAGAATGTGACTCCATACGTTCATGGGTAATATGGCAACATCCGTAAGTAAGAATGTGACTCTATACGTTCATGGGTAATATGGCAACACCAAGAAGTGAGAATGTGACTCTATACGTTCATGGGTAATATGGCAACACCAAGAAGTAAGAATGTGACTCTATACGTTCATGGGTAATATGGCAACACCAAGAAGTAAGAATGTGACTCTATACGTTCATGGGTAATATGGCAACATCCGTAAGTAAGAATGTGACTCTATGCGTTCATGGGTAATATGGCAACACCAAGAAGTGAGAATGTGATTCTAAACATTCATATTTAAACATGATATACCATTATCCAGATGTAAGACTTAATTCGTGAAAATTCATATGTTTTTGTGCTGTCACTAGTACGAAGTAATTAATCATAGCTGAACCTGTTATCGTTCGTGGATATTTTGAATATTTTATCAGTTTAATAGGTATTTGGTTTGAGGTTCGGATTTCAACGCCCTTCCTCTATTTTATAATTTTTGTTGTTGTTGATGAGGTTTGCGTTTCGAGCCCCGTTTTCTCAACTTGACACTTTCAATATTAGAAAATAACGCGTTTTACTAGAGTATACATCGATTCAATTAAATCCTGAAATAACACTTCAGCTAGTAGTCTTTTCTTAAAATTGTATTGACCTACATTTAAGCCTGACGAAGACTTTTCACTAGAAGCTATTATAATTAGATTTGGGAGTTTTTTTTAAAGTTACAGAACAAATATCATCCGACGTTCAACAAAGATTCGAACAGTTATAACTTCCTAACAAAATAACCAGTTCGTAAAATATAGTGCCTTAAGTACATCTCGAACAGAACGCAGGAGGCCAGCGTCACCGTGGAAATTAGACATAAATTTTATAGGACAAAAGTAATTTATGTGTAGAGGTCATTTAATTAATATTAGCCCTCAGTTTGTTTATGAACGATCTCAGTAATGGACAGAGGACATTGGAAGTGCATGGACTCATTAAGACAGAGGCACTTTTCAAATATCTTAAGATGAACATCTGTGTTTGTTTGTTGTTGATTTTTGGAAGAGGGATGTTGGAGAAGACTGTGAGGACTACAAATTATCTCTAGTATACTTAGGGTAAACATCCATAAGAAGTAAACAAGTCTTTCATTCTTGTTCATGTGGTCTTATAAACACTTTTATGATTTAAAACTAAACAGTGAATCTTTACGTATCAACATTTAATAGCATATTACAATGATTTATTTGCTGTTAAACCCTGAAAGTCCCTGTATTCCATCTGTTTAAAAAGCAATTTCATTTTTCTTTACTAATAACTCGTAGTTAGCAAAGAGTGGAAAAAGGTGTATCTTTTCGTGGTTGTTGACAGTTGTTATTACAGAGACAGAAATAGCACTTCGGGGACATAAGGACAAGGGATTCAGCCCCTCAGCCTCCTGTACATGTCACCGAACAACCCTCCTTTCATAAGGACGATGTAGTCACTTTTATCAAGTGTAATTTGGTTTATTTGATGGTAACGTCATTTCATTTGAAGGATAATTGAGTACAGTCGTAAAACTGGGTCAAAAATGAAGAGAGAACTTGAGTCATATTTGAACTGAGCTCTGAGATAAGTCAAGTGAACCCCGTACATGAACTGCTTTTAAGGTTATAACTTATATTCGACGTTAGACTTCTGAAAACAATTACTATCTTTAAGACCAGAAACGCCGTATTAATTTACGATTCGTTTAATTTCTCTGTGGATTTGAATATGTGGTTTATAAACGATCATTTAGATTTCTACTTATTATTCCAGACACGTGCATAATTTAAAAAAAAAACAACGCATTCATCAGATCGGTCTTGCCTGTCCATCTTAATGAAGCGGTTTACAACTAGTTATAATGTTCCTTGTTATATAGTCTTTAATACAAAGTGAAGCATTAGATTTAACGTGACAAACAGTGACTGAAAGTCCCTAGAGAGGTGAGTCCATGTAGCCCTCTAGTAGTATGATTTCCCATGTGTAAATGTTGAGATTTGATAATCAAAATTAGATGAAATATACTACTTCCGGCATTGCGTGGTGCAGGTCCGGACCGTCGTCGAATAACATAAATGTTGTTTTGGAGATTATTGCTGTGCAATAATTCTAATAGACAAATTATGTCCACAATAATAAGCGATTCAGATATTTAATTGGTAGATGAAGTTCTCTGAAAAAGAGAAGCAAGTGTAGAAATTGCCAAATGAGGTTTGAAGAGAAGATTTATTTTGAATTTCGCGCAAAGATACTCGAGGGCTATCTGCGATTAAATAACCAGAACCAACAAAGACTCGAAAGGCGAAGTTCGTACATAAAGCCTCCCTCAACGGTACAGCGGTATGTCTACGGACTTATAACAGTGGAAACGGGGGCTCGCTACCCTTGGTAGGCAGAGCAAAGATAGCCCATTGTGTAGCTTTGTGTTTAGTTCCATAGAAACAACCAAATAAAAAAATGTAACAAGAACGATTCCCAAGCCAAAATTCACAGATAGAAATAAGTGACTACAACACACGGAAAGGCTTCATAGTCCGGAGTTCACACTTGAACACATTACAACGACAACACCAGTAACAGTTTGTAATTTACTTTACCTAAGTCTAATACAGCTGGATAAGAAGTAACGCCTTGCAAAAAACAACAACAACAAAAACTTCAAGCGACAACAATCGTCGAAGGAGTCTATAAAATGCACACAGAAAACAACTTTGACTACAACTACAGCTCTTACGGAACTGAAACGATATTAGAGTAATCTGAACAAAACGAGATGTAACACGTTCAAGCTTCATCTTAACACCAAATAAAGACCAGGTACAGACTAATGACCTCCCTGTATTGAACACGAATGTGTCTGTAAAGATGAAAGAACGTTTCTTCTCATTAAGGCACATCAAAGCTAGGAGTAGAAATGGACAGTGTCAAACTGACAATAGCGTGAAAGATGCGAGTCTTAAGGTAGCATTTTGGACGGATCAGTAATAGGCTTATGACAACAACCAAAATCTGTAAATATAGAATAATTTTGATATCTTAGAGTAAGGGATGTTCAGATTTAACGGTAAGAATACCACACTAGTAGTATCACTTTCTTCTATGTCACAGTTATCCGCAGCATTGATGTCATGAGATATTATACCCATTTTATCTTTATGTAGTTTTGTGCTAAATTCAAACCAAATCCATCCAATGCTTTTCAATATAAATTTGCATAACGGTATATATGAGCTTTATCCTATCAAGGATCGAACCACGAATTTTAGACTATGAGTTGAAATACAATGAAATTAGAAATGTGAACAAATTGCAACAAAGTGCGGCAAAAACGTTTCAGAAACCATTAAAATTGAGATGATTAAGAAGAGAAAAAATACTGATCTCAGAATAATCACTTTAAATTTAACAAGAACGTTTAAGTTACAATATTTGTGTTTTTAATTTGAATTAAGCTCACAGTTACACAAGGGGCTATCTGTGCTTTGCCCGCTACGGGATCGAAACGCGATTTCTAGCTGTACGAGTCTGCAGATATACCGCTGTGCCACTGGGAAGCGTTACCATGCTTCACAACGTTTATGACAGAGCTTTAAGGCTGCAGACCTATGGTACTTAAGTCCTAAACACAGCAACAAGAAATATATAAAATTATTGAACAAGTTTACAACAAAATGCTTGATTTTCTTTTCAGGCAGATAAGAGACAGGAGATAAGTGTAAAATAACAAAATAAAAATTTCCATCGAATCTTAAGACAGATAATATTCACTGCGTAGAAAGGCGTAGATGTTAGAAGACCGTTGTTTTTGTTCAAAGAAGACGAATTTCCTGTAAGAATACGAAAATCGATAATAAGCCATTTCCTTTGTTTATAAATTGAAAAGGTTGTGCAGGAAGTGTTTGGTATTCCGGAATATTAATCATGTTGTTTGTTTAGTTGACATCTTTTACAAGCGTATCCACACGTTGCTTTCAAATTAAATCTTCAATTTATATGCCATTTACCATCTGACTGTCTTCCTCTCACGTTCGTGAATGTAACCGGCAGTTTTCAGCCATGCAAGCTTACAACAATAATAACAGTAGCAATATTCGTTCTTCAGTGAGAATTGGGCAAATTGATTGTTTCTTGTCGGTAAGTGACTTATTGTCATGACAAAACAATTTATTGTTTGCTTGTTTTAGGAATTTCGCGCAAAGCTACACGAGAGATATCTGTGCTATCCGTCTTTAATTTAGCAGTGTAAGACTAGAAGGAAGGCAGCTAGTCATCACCACCCACTGCCAACTCTTGGGCTACTCTTTTACCAACGAATAGTGGGATTGATCGTCACATTATAACGCCCCCCACAGCTGAAAGGGCGAGCATGTTTGGCGCGACGGGGATGCGAACCCGCGACCCTCAGATTACGAGTCGCACGCCTTAACACGCTTAGCCATGCCGGGCCCACAAAGTTTTAGCCTATAGCTCTGTCATCTCTTGACCGATTTGAGATCTAATATCAGTTTTGGACTTAGGAGAGCAAATCCTTTCGACTGATGGATTTGACCACACTTGAGTTCTCATAGATTAATTTATTATCATCTTGCCTAAAAAAACATTCAAGATCCAAGAGGGAAACACAAACTTTGACTTACCGCATAAATTTGCTTCTCCAAAATTGGAAACATTACAATGTAACGTGTTATTCCTTAAGTAACAATGAATTGCCTTCATCAACGTGTACAAAAGGAACATATTACTCTGTGATGGATTTACAGTATACCCTCACCTGTTCGCGGTTCCCCATTCGCGGCCCCGCATATTCGCGGGTTAGGCTCTTATCCCTATCGCATCGTATGCCGGTATACCGGGCTAACGTCATAACGTCATAAAAACGAATGCTCGGTAAACCGGGTTTTTGTAGGTCATAGAGACTAAAAGCGCTTTTCGAGGGTATGTCTGTATTTACTCTCTTGATTGACGTCTTTATCGAACAATTATTACTGAATTGTACTGTACTGTATTATTATTACCTGAACTGTGCGTACAGTATTTATCTGTCTAAGTTTGCCTTTAAATTTGTTCCACTTTCTGTCAATTCTAATACATGTGTTGTACGCATAGAAAATGACTTTACGGTACAGTAATACAGTATGGGTAACTATACTATGCGGTGTTACTGTCCTCCTGTACTTACGTTTCTTTTTGATTAAAATATTGTTGCAGTACAAAATTAAAATGAGTTTACATTATCATTACTACATTAGTGAAATACATGACTGCATGCAATATTACTACATTATTACTGTATTAATGAGTAAGAGTGTCTTTAGAAAGTGTCTGGGAAGCATTTAGTACTGTATATAATCTCATACATAGAAGTTTTAAAACTGCATCCAATATTCGCGGTTTTTCGCTATTCGCGGGGGGTAAAGAACGTAACCCCCGCGAATAGCGAGGGAATACTGTACTATCATATATCTATTTTAATGCAGATATTTCTTTAATTTGAATTTATATTTATAAATGTACATAATTTATACTGTTAAATCTTTAGTGCGAAATTCCCATCTACTCACTAAAGTTGTGGCATATTCTTGAATGTAAGAATTAACAACATATGTGTGTATCGTCAGTATTGTTGTGCGGGCTGAAATTTCTCAAAACCCTCTTAACGCCTATAAATGTAACCAATGCGATGAGTGAAGAGACAGCATACATATAATATTGTTGGTTTGCTACAGTTGGTAAACTATGAACTTCGGAAGCTGTAACTGTGATTAATGCTCACTAATGGGGAAATTCAGGTATTTGATAGAAACATTTATAGGTATGAAACATTACAAACCGCTTAACTTCAGTGGATTCACATCGGCCATTAATATTTTTACGAATACATTACATAACTTCATCGATGGAAAAGCTCGAGGAGTCATCAGTGAAGAAAGAAGAATAGTTAGCTGCATGATAAGTGAAACTAACTCGTTCATTGTGAACTCTGTGAGATACCAAATCAATTTCTTGACCAGAAATAAGATGACTCAATACTGTAAGTTTGTGATATTTTTGTACATAAGCCATTATTTTTAGTATCCGTTATTGTGAATTTTATTACTGTTTGTGTATTGAAATATACATATTTGCATTGAAAGAGAAACTGTGTGTTTCAATCTTGTTAGCAAACGTCTTAAATCTAACTCAGTTTCAGACTTTTTAAAATTGTAACACTAATCATTCTTTATTTTGTTTTGATTATATGTAGTCACGGGACTCATTACTTTTACTATGTCTATTGGCCCCGGCATGGCCAGGTGGTTAAGGCACTCGACTCGTAATCTGAAAGTTGCGGGTTCAAATCCCCGTCACACCAAACATGCTCACCCTTTCAGCCGTGAAGGCGTTATAATGTGAAGATCAATCCCACTATTCGTTGGTAAAAGAGTAGTCCAAGAGTTGGCCATGTGTGATGATGACTAGCTGCCTTCCCTCTAGTTTTACACTGCTAAATTAGGGACGGCTAGTGCAGATAGCCCTCGTGTAGCTTTGCGCAAAATTCAAAAACAAACAAACAACAATGTGTATTGATTTTGTGTGCTGATGGGACTAATTATTTTTACTGTTGATTAGATGTGCTCATAATACTTAATACTCTGAGCTTGTTTATTGATTCTGTGTCCTCATGGAACTTAATACTGTAGTTTCGTTTATAGATTCGGTGTAGGTCCAATATTCGATGGTTGCACCCTGTTATGGCTAAAAGAAGAAACAAAGAAAAATATCGTGTGAAATTACAAGAGTAACTTTCATAGGTTACTCTTTAAGGCCTTCAATTTTTTTCTATGATGTTCTAAGTACTTAAGTTTAATAAATACTGATTTATTTTGATGTTTATTACGTATATCTGTATCTCTTATAAATTTATAAATGTATTGATAAATGTAATATGGTATAAAGTCGTTTGTCGTTGATAGGGGACATGAAATTCATTGATAACATCGTAATGGTATCTATGTCCTCACGTTTAATATGTTGTTTTCAGAGAAGATTTTGTTTTCAGCATTGTGTAAAACAGTCATCCTTTATTATGTTGACATGCTTTGTTTAATTAGCAATCACTTTTAAGGGTCTGTTGTCAAGTTAAATACCCCCAAAACAATACTCAGGTTATGAAACTGGCACGTGTTTCCAAATATACGCTAATGTTGTTTTTCATTCTATTTTAGTTTCATTTATCAAATTACATACACTCAAAATAAACCATGATTTATCTAACGTACGTGTTTTGCTAAAGGGACACTAATATGTCGTGATTCTGAATTCGATATTCAAGTTTAATATACTTAAAAAATAAATGAAAGCCCTAGGTTTGACGTGTTTTAACAAAGGATACACTATTTTCTCATGATACTGAGAAGTATCAAGTTACATGCACTGAAAACCAATGCCAATGATGTACTTTACGAAAAAACACACAAAGTGTTTTGTGATTCTGCGAATGATCATGAAAACGTTAAATATCGGACAGAAAGTTTAAAACAAAGAACACAGATTTTGTTAGCCAGAAAACGTGAAACATCAGACAGAAAGTTTAAAACAAAGAACACAGATTTTGTTAGCCAGAAAACGTGAAACATCGGACAGAAAGTTTAAAACAAAGAACACAGATTTTGTTAGCCAGAAAACGTGAAACATCGGACAGAAAGTTTAAAACAAAGAACACAGATTTTGTTAACCAGAAAACGTGAAACATCAGACAGAAAGTTTAAAACAAAGAACACAGATTTTGTTAGCCAGAAAACGTGAAACATCAGACAGAAAGTTTAAAACAAAGAACACAGATTTTGTTAGCCAGAAAACGTGAAACATCGGACAGAAAGTTTAAAACAAAGAACACAGATTTTGTTAGCCAGAAAACGTGAAACATCAGACAGAAAGTTTAAAACAAAGAACACAGATTTTCTTGACCAGACGACGTGAAACATCAGACAGGGAGTTTAAAACAAAGAAAATGCATCTTGTTAACCAGAAAACGTGAAACATCAGACAGGGAGTTTAAAACAAAGAACATACATTTTGTTAACCAGAAAACGTGAAACATCTGAAAATCTGGGTTACGTGAAATTCTGCTCAAAGAATTTTGTTTTTCAAACTCAGTCTTTTTTTTTCACATACTTTTGTCGTCATGGTGATTTCTCTCAATGTTCTACAACTACAGATGATTATGTGTTGTTGTTTTTTCAGTTCCCTTTTAAGCTGTAAAGGAGTTTTTTTTTTCAATTCCAAAAAGTATTTCTTTCACTTTCGTGCAAAACGTATTAGAGAATGTTCTCCAATAACTAGGTTTCTTAGAACGTCAAGGGCTTTTCTTTGTAACATATCAGAGGATATGTAATGAATGTTTGGCAAAGTTGTAGGAAGAACGAGACTTCTCTTCTTGTAGCGCTCTGTTTCTTGTTTTTGTTATAATTTACAGAAGTTACTAAACATAATTCTTTTTAGCTTATGATCTAATCCTTTGCGTTTTTCACAGCAACAATTCGAGTTACGAATTCTGTAGGTCATCTGATAAAAGAGTGTTAACAAAGAACAGTTCTCGTAGTAAGAAACGAGTATTGTGAAAGTTTCTCCTGGTGAAGGCTGTAAAGCTAAAATTGACGTGAAGCCTATTTCTTCATCTTAAATATTTCCCTTTGTCCAGATATCCTGATCTCAACAATAAGCATTGCCTGTAGAACGATAAGAAACACACATCCAGCATGTAGTAAAAGAGTGTGATCGGCCATTTTTCACGTGTAAAAGAATTATAAACTTTGGTTTTCCACCCTGTAGGTACCTATCGGACTTTCTTTTTTATTGTGTTATACTGAGTATTGGTTTCCATTCGACTTATATTTTCCTTCATATATCAGTTCATCAGTCTTTTTATACATAAAACTGTATGTGAAGGGTCATATATACATTTATGTGAACTGTCAGGCTGTACAGGTATTTCTAAATGAAGATGTTTTTAGATGTAATTACAGTTATTTTTAAGTAGCATTCAGTGTTAACAGTATTTGGCCAAAATTGTTGTTGATATAACGTAAACGTTGCAACATATCATTCTACAGTTTCCTTGTCCATGTAATTTTGATAGTACTAGAAATAACGTAATCGATGCATGTTAAAGACGTTTTGACTAAAACTGCAAAAAGTATATGAAGATAAATTATTTTTGATAAAATATAAACTCATCTGATAATATATGAATGTTCTAAAGCAGAGTTCATATATATATATCTTTATATATTCTTTATTGAAGAAGAGTTATTGAAGCAATATTCGGTAAAAAGGGATTATTCATTCGTTATAAACAATATGTGGTGAAGAGGTGTTGTTGATCCATTATAAACAATATCTGGTAAAGATTTATTGTTGATACATTATAAACAATATCTGAAGATTTATTGTTGATGCATCATAAAAATATCTGCTAAACAGTTATTGTTATTACACTATAAACAATATTTGGTAAATAGTTATTGTTGATACATTATGAACAATACCTGTTAAAAATTATTGTTTCAACAACAGTTTAAACGTGCCTTTCAAGAAATATTGTTGGAACATTGTACATAACACTTGGTAAATATTTATTGATGAGAAATGAATATAATATTATAAGAGTATGAACTTATAGATAACTATCGAGTTTTTAGAGTTGGAATTGAACAAAATATTAATGTTAACACGGGTGAATTTAGTGGAAATGTTACTTAGAACATTTTGTAAGTTTAATTTGCTTTATTATGTTAAAAATAACACCATCAGATGCTTTGTAAAAATTAGCAAACATATATAGATCATGTCAACAGTACTGAATGCAAATAAAACTGAGAAAAAATTAATCTAATATAGGTTAAATAAGTTCTGTGAAGAATCAAACTGGAAAACAAAAACACCCAAAAAACACTTAACTTTTGACAAAAGCTAATTAAATGAAGTATTCGCTAATTAGAAATCACGGTTTTTATATAATTGTTTTAATCGTGTAATGTAATATATGATACCGATAATTTAAATTGAAAGTATTGAGGGTAAAAACGTATAAAAAGGGTTAACTATACATGTAAGTACGTTTATTGCACATTGTGAGTTAATTTTCTATTTCTGATTATTAACATTAATATGATATATTTGTTACTTAAAGTTTTATGTTCCGTGTGTTCGCGATTAGCAAAATGTTTATTGAATCTAATATTCAGTTGAAAGTTTGTTATTCGTATAACACGTGTCGAGTCCAAAATTCAGTTTAATTATTGATGGCACGAGATAGGTGTTGATTAAAATTTGTACTTAACACTTTACTGATTGTGCAACATAGGTGTTGATTAAAATTTGTACTTAACACTTTACTGATTGTGCAACATAGGTGTTGATTACAATTTGTACTTAACACTTTACTGATTGTGCAACATAGGTGTTGATTACAATTTGTACTTAACACTTTACTGATTGTGCAACATAGGTGTTACTTACAATTTGTACTGAACACTTTACTGATTGTGCAACATAGGTGTTGATTACAATTTGTACTTAACACTTTACTGATTGTGCAAGTGTTGAGTCCAGTGTTAATGTAATTTATTAACTGTTGATGGTACAAAGCAGATATTAGTTCCAATTAGCACATAATGAATTAGTGAGGTTTGCTTGTTTTGAATTTCGCGCAAAGCTACACGAGGGCTATCTGCGCTAAGATATAGTGAAGTAACAAGATAAATGTTGAATACGTTATTCTTAGATATGAAGTATTGGTATTTTAAGATGCGAGACGTGTCCAATAATCTTGGTTAGATTTTTTTTATGTTGTAGTAGGATAAAACGTAACAAACAAGGCGGCAAAGTAAACTGCGAACAAAACGAATATGGAAGGTCTGGAGACGTTAATGTCGTTTGAGATAACAACAGTTAAAAACTGTCTTTTCATAAACGTTTTCTTGCTAGCAAGCATTTGGTGAAAATATCGCGATTTTTTTCCAATATATGAAATATATATATTTTTTTATTTTGAATGCCGATTCAGAACGAAAGCACTTTTCAGTAAAAATCACGAAATGTTCTATCAAAAGCGTATCGATATCCAGATAATCGGCTTAAGTTTAAGTTTTCAGAAACAGTTCCCGCTGTATCTGTCCATCAGGTGACATCTGTGTTGTTTGTCTGAATACACATGATAGATTTTGTTTCCAACAGTTCAACGTAATGGATCGAGTACGCTTTGCAACCAGCAACAGTGAATACTGCATTGCACCTTTATTATACCCTTTGAGACATCACGTCGTATATTGTCGTCTGGACTTTTAATCATGTTTCTTGATAAATGATGGCTAAAGTATGGATGTAATTAAATTATTTAAACCTGTGATTACGTCGTCATTGTGATATTCTTTACACACAACCAGATATTTAAGTAATTAATTTTCAGAGAGAGTTTTAGCATAATACCACACCCGATAATGTAAAAAAACAGTGACAACAACAAACGTTTATGATGTAAAGAAATCGTACCAACCTTGTAATATAATAATAATAAAGTAGAGTCAAACGTGTTTTTAAGCGAGTTGAAACTAGTTCGTAGCTAAACTAATGTACAGAATGCTAGTCAAAAAAGTCAGAAAATTCATTGTTCCTCTAAGGATACTAAAAAGAAAATGAATTACAAAATTTCAAAAAAAAAATTAGTTTATTTGTTTTAGGGAAAAGCGACATTGGACAATTTACTGTTTCCACTGCGGGGAACTCCGTATGTCAGTTCTTGATGACGAGAAACCCACTTGAAATAAAAATATATCTCAGAACGGTATATATCTTCAGGTTAAGATGACCTAAGAAGGTCGAAACGTTGTTCTCTCCTTATCAATGAAAGTGTTAATACCCATACCAACCGTTCTGAGATATATCCGTATTTTAATGTTGTAAATCCGTTCACTTATAATAACTTGTCCCCCGCTAGTACAGCGGTAAGTCTACGGATTTACAACGCTAAAATCAGGGATTCGATTCCCCTCGGCAGACTCACTAGATAGCCCGATGTGGCTTAGCTATAAGAAAACACAAAGACCACTTATAACCATACCTTCCGCAAACTCCAGAAAAAAAATTCTTTTTAAATAACTAAGTGAGCGCGCATACTTTTGTTAGAGGCAATAGTTCTTTATAAAGTAATAAACACGAAAGAAATGTCGTTAATTGGGCGAATCTTTGTGGTTTTGCCATATGACCACGCACTAATTTAAGTGCAACACTATATGTAACTTCATAACACCATCACACAATAAGAACTGGAACGAACTGTGTAACTGTCAGTTATTCTGACAAACGTTGTCTTGGTAACCATGACTATATATCTTTACAGTTTTAGGTTAAGCAATATTAAGTACAACATGTATTAAAGATTGACTAATCAGTCTTAGTCGATCACTAATTTTTAACACTCCTACGCAAAGTGGGGCCTAATAGGCCCCAGAGCAACTTGAAAGGTTATTAATATTTGGCTAATAATTTTGTATTTAAATGAAATTGCCATTTAAATCCATCAATGAATGGATTAACGAGATTCCCACTGTCCCTATCTACTATCTAACGAAACCACAGCCAGGGGAACGGGCTTGGAGAAATCAGGACTAGAAACGTCTTTTCGTAGGAGTGTTAAAGAAACTGTTACCTAACATGAAACGTTTTAAGGGGAGCCGTTCCCCCCAGAAAGTTGTGCCATTACTCATGATTATCTAATGATGAATCCTCCATTTTTGTTTGCTGCAAAGTGTGAACGTTGTATAGATAATAATTACTGTAATACATATAAATGATTTACAACTCAGAAGTGATGAGAAAAAATACAATTGTACGTTTCACAAGTGATTTATTTATTAATACAACCACGATTTTGTTGGTAAAACGTCTTGCAAACAGTTATAGATGACATTCAGTTCGTTATAAACACTCGTGTAAACACCTTGTTTTAAACTTTGTTTTATTTTAAAACTCTTTGAAGTCTATAAGACTGGTACTAAGTTGTAAGGTATATACATGAGCATCTGATGTGATGGTACTTAGCTGTTAGGTCTATAGAAAAGTCCCTGTTGCCTTAATACTTAGCTGTAAGGTCTATAGAAAAGTCTCTGTTGCCTTGGTACTCACCTGTAAGGTCTAAAGAACAGTCTCTGTTGTGATGGTACTTTGCTGTAAAGTCTACAGAAAAGTCTCTGTTGCCTTGGTACTCACCTGTAAGGTCTAAAGAACAGTCTCTGTTGTGATGGTACTTTGCTGTAAAGTCTATAGAAAAGTCTCTTTTGCCTTGGTACTTAGCTGTAAGGTCTATAGAAGAGTCTATTTTACCTTGGTAAGGTCTATACAGGAGTCTTATTCACCTTGCTATTCTTGTTGGTTCTCCAGTATTTGTGGTTAACTGTCTGGATGGTCTGTGGCTTGAAACGGTGCTTGCTTCACTGAGAAGTATCATGTCGCTACACAGTGAATTACTTTCATTGATATTATATAACGATCCCACCTGTTAATTGAAAGTTTAATGGTTTGATTTTGGTCGGTGAACTTGACTAACGATTATAGAAATAAGCTTGTTTACAGGTTGACTTTAGCTTACGGTTCTAATTTCTTCCAAACATTTTAACTTGTACCCATGTATTTATAAAACCAGAAGAGGTAGTTGTTTCATGGAATGTTTCTATATTTGTTGTCAATATCAAATACGTAGCCAGAATCTGTGGACGAGTCTCCGGGTTAAAGATTTCCAATGCATTTCGATAAGGCAGAGAAGTGTGCGGGTTAATTAGCAGTTCATCCCAATTGAATAATAATAAAACTGATATAACTTAATGGAAGACGTAATGATAGGTTATTATTTAGTTCACGTCTAAGACATATATATACAGAATGTTCACTTTGTCTTCTCCGCCCAGCTTTATAACTAACACAAATAAATGATCACAATACCTACTTATTAAATATGCTTTAATTCCATTCTTTTTGGCATTAGAACACGTTTACTGAACCGAAAGGAGAGATCAGCTAAAGAAAACTGGTCCCATTACTCTGATTATGGATTAACAATCAGGCCTTATTACTACTTAACTAAGATAAACCTGGATTATAACGGAATTAATAAGAGTCGAGGCAATGAAACGGAAATTGAAGTTTCAGAGTTCATACGTGATTCAGACCGATAGATCCAATTTTGTTTCCAAAATTAGATATCCTAATTAGAACTGATAAATGTTGAAATCCACTTTGAAGGAGCACGTGTTCTACAGATCGGTGGGCTATTTCTCATAGCTACACAATTCTATCTACCTATGGGTTTGTTTGTCCATCCATTTCCAGCTTACTGCATTTTATCTGGAGATACTGGTACCAAAACTCTTATTTATAAATGTCATCAGGTCTATAAAATAATTAAGTTAAAAATACAAGTGGTTCATTTACCCCCCTTATAAAAGAAGAAATTTATGAAGCTAGAAACATAAAACGAAACATACTGAACCAAAAAAATGTAAAATTCCAAAAATATAAATTTATATGAGTTATTTATAATAAAAAATGCAGAGGGCAGCTTGGACATTGATTGTGTACAAGGTATCTAATTACAGAGATATTTACATACTAAGCTCGTAAGGAAGAGAGACAGTTCACTTCATTAAACAAGGATTACGATCCGCCATAATAGGCTTTGGCGCCAAAGGATTAACCTTGGTTATGATGGGAACAGACTATACGAACCTGCAGTTTCTTCTCTGTTCTGGCAGTCTACGTTAAAAAAAATAAGTTGATTTTTATGGAACTCTCGGGTATATTTGTGTTCTTAGCGCTAGAAATATAGAGTGGGATAATGTTTGACAGGAATATTTAATTGTTTTTTTATGTATGCAAAGCTTTTATGTTCATTCGGATAATGAATTATCATTAATCCTTTATCTTAGGAATTTCCTCTGGAAACTAGCGTTACGTTTGATATTCAAAAAGACTCGAACGCTTGATTTTGACAATTAATAAATAATAATAATAAATAATAAAAACACGGATATTAACATATCCAATTGGTAGTTTGAGCGTTGTAAATCCCTAGATTTACCGCTGTACCAACGGGGGACATCGATAGGTGGTACTGATTTGGGTTGCAAACACAACAAATATATATATTTCTTTAATAAACCAATATTTACATATAACTATTTTACTGTGTAGTTTTTTGTTATATCTTAATAAGTACTGACATTTGACTAACGTGTTTAATGTACAAAAACAGAAAGTTCACAATTGCTACAAAGGTTTATATAAAATAATTAAGTTAAAAATACAAGTGGTTCATTTACCCCCCTCATAAAAGATGAAATTTATGAAGCTAGAAACATAAAACGAAACATACTGAACCAAAAAAATGTAAAATTCCAAAAATATAATTTTGAAAATATAATGCTGAGGCTTGAATGGAAACATTCTAGTAATATATTTATACCTACATATTACATACCGCACAATTAAAGTCATTCTTTGGAACTTACACACAAAAATAACCGGATATTTATAAAAGTAATTCACGACAGATTTCTCTATTTAGTATTAAGTACAAGGATACATAATAATATATTAATGATGTTGTTAAGAATGGATCGAAACTCGATCTTTAGTGTTGTAATCCTTTACACTTTTTGTTGAGCCAAAGAGGGCTTCATGACGGAAGTTTAAAGACATAAACGAAAATAAATTTTCGTCAAGTATCGGTAAACTGGTGTTTTATGTATGACGAGACAATCTTATAATGACGAGAGAAAAAGGATTATTAATCAATCTCTTCGTCTGTTTGAAATTACAACGATAACGATAGTTATATCATCGAGATATGTGTTTCTGATATCCATCATGAAAAGTGACGTGCCAGGTAAAAGTTGTCCGGTTTCAAACGGAGTTTGTTGTAGGCTTAGCTCTCTGCTTTAGGCCTTGTCGTTTCTTTCTAAGGACAGGTATGAATTTTTAATCATCCAACTAAGTAGAACTAAGCCAGTACAGATGTATATATATAAACATATATAAAAAATAAAAAAATGAAAAATTAGCCTTCCTAAGGTGTTCGTTAAAAAAAAGGGGACATTTCCTTCATCTCCATACTTGAAGGTAGATTTACGTTTCTGTCATTAAGAACCATTTCCTTAATCTTTATATTTGTAGGTGGATCTACGTTTCTGTCATTAAGAATAATTTCCTTCATCTCCATACTTGAAGGTGGATCTACGTTTCTGTCATTAAGAACCATTTCCTTCATCTCCATACTTGAAGGTGGATCTACGTTTCTGTCATTAAGAATCATTTCCTTCATCTCCATACTTGAAGGTGGATCTACGTTTATGTCATTAAGAATCATTTCCTTCATCTCCATACTTCGAGTTGGATCTGCGTTTCTGCCATTAAAAACCATTTCCTTCGCCTTTATGTATTTGGAGTTGGATCTTCCTTTCTGTACTAAGAGGACGTTATAGTCAGTTCCATAGTTAAAGTTGTATATTCGTTTCTGTTGCTAAAGACCATTACCTCAGCCTCATACGTTTTGTATCATTCCATAAGTATGTGATCTGTGTTTGTCGCTTCGTTTTAATTTAAATGCGCACTTAGTTAACCACCTGAACTTACTAGATATTTAGTTTCTTCAACTAAAATATTTCTTTATCAGTAATTTTTTCATTTTTTCAAAGTTGGCTTGAATATTTTCTTGTGGTTTGAAACTTATGCATGATTATCGAACTCCTTCGTTATCTCTGATCAGTGATAGGCCTTTAAAATATCCCAAATATCTGTGGCTGAGCCAAACTCACACAGTTTATCCAAGTATTTACCCTAACTGTTGGGGAATTATTAGCAAGTCTTTAGAATCGGTAACAAAACTTTGAAACTGTTAGAAATCCTTTGGAATTATGAACAAAACTTTGGTGGAATTATTAACCCAAATGAATGAGCCTGTGGAAGTAATTCATGGGTTTTAGGTTCTTTCTTTGTTCACTAGTGTGAAGATACTATTAGAAAGTTTCATCACAACCATGAAGTAATCTATTATATCTAATCATGTCCGAGAAAAAGAGTTCTTCAAGAGTATATTAAATTTTATATCTTTTCACATAACAGAAAATATTTCCACTATCGAATGGACTAGATTAGAATATATAAGTAACCGTAAAAAAATATTCCACAAACTTTTAATTTACTGTTAGTAAAAATGTTGATAATTCAGTATACAATAATGGAAAATGAATCTTACAAGCGTAGACACTTTAGAACGAGGCAAAAACGCCATTTAAAAAAATCTGAGGTAGGATTTAATCACGTACTTAGAGATGTGTAGTAAACTTCATTTAATCAAACACTTGCACCTGTTTCCGTTTGATTGATATATATCATAACAGGAGGTTAGATGTTCTTGAATTACTTATACGTTTTGAAAGCAGAAACACGTGTTCGCCTATTGAAATGAATAACTGCTTATAAGTTTTACGACATTTCAATACGAATTTTGCTGATAGATATAGGGGGGAATAATAAACTTAGATTTAGAGCCTGCGTTTTTTTATCGATTGAATTTTCATTCGTAGTTAAAAGCAAGTTTCCAGTGCATCAGATCGTGTTTATTTAAAAGGCAGACTTGAGTTCGTGATCACAAATTAAATCCTAGTCACGATTTCGCCAAACGAATTTGGACGAAGCGCAAAGATAGTCTAATTATGAACTTTCTTATTCATCGAGGCGAAAAGAGGTTGATGAGATTTCGAATCTCAAACATGAAAGCTTCGTTCCAAATAATCCTATCTGCTTGCTAGGTTGTTGTCATTAACTTGAAAACACATTTAACGTTATTTTTTTTTCTATCTCTCTAACGTCCTCAAAGAAGGAATTCTAATTTATTCTAATTTATTTGTGGAGAGAAAACAAATTACAAAAGAATAACATTTTAGTTATAAAATAAAACGCTAGAGGACAGGAAACCGAAAAGTTTTGGCATTTATGACCTGGCTTAGATTTCATTAACTTCATATAGCAGAGAGTTAATTCGTAAACTCAATTATTTTCTAATAACAATAAAGTGTGAAACGTGAATACAATTAATTAAAAATTAAACTTTTACATAAATTTCAATGTCTTAAACCAAAAACAAAAATAGACCCAGCATAACTGACGATTAGGGCGCTTGATTCGCAATTTGCGGGTTCGAATCTCCGTTACATTCTTCGTTGTCAACATTTATTGCACCATGTTAGTACTAAGGTCGTGTTGAAGTAGGACCCATATTAACGTCTTGTACGAATGTCTCTCGAATCCCTGCACACCAAACATGCTCGCTAGTAGTTAATAGTATATAACTTGATTTCATTAGAGCGAGTTGTACATCTTTTTGTCATTACGACTTCACCAAAGTAAGTACTACAACTAGTAGTTAGTGAAAGACAACTTGGCTTCATCAGGGCTAGTTGTACATCTTTTTGTCATTTCTACTTCATCAAAGTAAGTACTACAACTAGTAGTTAGTAACAGACAACTTGGCTTCATCAGGGCTAGTTGTACATCTTTTTGTCATTTCTACTTCATCAAAGTAAGTACTACAACTAGTAGTTAGTAACAGACAACTTGGCTTCATCAGGGCTAGTTGTACATCTTTTTGTCATTTCTACTTCATCAAAGTAAGTACTACAACTAGTAGTTAGTAACAGACAACTTGGCTTCATCAGGGCTAGTTGTACATCTTTTTGTTATTTCGACTTCATCAAAGTAAGTACTACAACTAGTAGTTAGTAACAGACAACATGGCTTCATCAGGGCTAGTTGTACATCTTTTCGTCATTTCGACTTCATCAAAGTAAGTACTACAACTAGTAGTTAGTAACAGACAACATGGCTTCATCAGGGCTAGTTGTAAATCTTTTTGTCATTTCGACTTCATCAAAGTAAGTACTACAACTAGTAGTTAGTAACAGACAACTTGGCTTCATCAGGGCTAGTTGTACATCTTTTTGTCATTTCTACTTCATCAAAGTAAGTACTACAACTAGTAGTTAGTAACAGACAACTTGGCTTCATCAGGGCTAGTTGTACATCTTTTTGTTATTTCGACTTCATCAAAATAAGTACTACAACTAGTAGTTAGTAACAGACAACATGGCTTCATCACGGCTAGTTGTACATCTTTTTGTCATTTTGACTTCATCAAAGTAAGTACTACAACTAGTAGTTAGTAACAGACAACATGGCTTCATCAGGGCTAGTTGTACATCTTTTCGTCATTTCGACTTCATCAAAGTAAGTACTATAACTAGTAGTTAGTAACAGACAACATGGCTTCATCAGGGCTAGTTGTAAATCTTTTTGTCATTTCGACTTCATCAAAGTAAGTACTACAACTAGTAGTTAGTAACAGACAACTTGGCTTCATCAGGGCTAGTTGTACATCTTTTTCTTATTTCGACTTCATCAAAGTAAGTACTACAACTAGCAGTTAGTAACAGACAACTTGGCCTTATCAGGGCTAGTTGTACATCTTTTTGTCATTTCGACTTCATCAAAGTAAGTACTACAACTAGTAGTTAGTAACAGACAACATGGCTTCATCAGGGTTAGTTGTACATCTTTTTGTCAATTTGACTTCATCAAAGTAAGTACTACAACTAGTAGTTAGTAACAGACAACTTGGCTTCATCAGGGCTAGTTGTACATCTTTTTGTTATTTCGACTTCATCAAAGTAAGTACTACAACTAGTAGTTAGTAACAGACAACATGGCTTCATCAGGGCTAGTTGTACATCTTTTTGTCATTTCGACTTCATCAAAGTAAGTACTACAACTCGTGGTTAGTGACAGACAACATGGCTTCATCAGGGCTAGTTGTACATCTTTTTGTTATTTCGACTTCATCAAAGTAAGTACTACAACTAGTAGTTAGTAACAGACAACATGGCTTCATCAGGGTTAGTTGTACATCTTTTTGTCATTTCGACTTCATCATAGTAAGTACTACAACTAGAAGTTAGTAACAGACAACTTGGCCTTATCAGGGCTAGTTGTACATCTTTTTGTCATTTCGACTTCATCAAAGTAATTACTACAACTAGTAGTTAGTAACAGACAACATGGCTTCATCAGGGCTAGTTGTACATCTTTTTGTCAATCTGACTTCATCAAAGTAAGTACTACAACTAATAGTTAGTAACAGACAACTTGGCTTCATCAGAGCTAGTTGTACATCTTTTTGTCATTTCGACTTCATCAAAGTAATTACTACAACTAGTAATTAGTAACAGACAACATGGCTTCATCAGAGCTAGTTGTACATCTTTTTGTCATTTCGACTTCATCAAAGTAATTACTACAACTAGTAATTAGTAACAGACAACTTGGCTTCATCAGTGCTAGTTGTACATCTTTTTGTCATTTCGCCTCCTCAAAGTAAGTGCTACAACTAGTAGTTAGTATCAGACAACATGGCTTCATCAGGGCTAGTTGTACATCTTTTTGTCAATTTGACTTCATCAAAGTAAGTACTACAACTAGTAGTTAGTAACAGACAACTTGGCTTCATCAGGGCTAGTTGTACATCTTTTTGTCATTTCGACTTCATCAAAGTAAGTACTACAACTCGTGGTTAGTGACAGACAACATGGCTTCATCAGGGCTAATTGTACATCTTTTTGTTATTTCGACTTCATCAAAGTAAGTACTACAACTAGTAGTTAGTAACAGACAACCTGGCTTCATCAGGGCTAGTTGTACATCTTTTTGTTATTTCGACTTCATCAAAGTAATTACTACAACTAGTAATTAGTAACAGACAACTTGGCTTCATCAGTGCTAGTTGTACATCTTTTTGTCATTTCGCCTCCTCAAAGTAAGTGCTACAACTAGTAGTTAGTAACAGACAACATGGCTTCATCACGGCTAGTTGTACATCTTTTTGTCATTTTGACTTCATCAAAGTAAGTACTACAACTAGTAGTTAGTAACAGACAACATGGCTTCATCAGGGCTAGTTGTACATCTTTTCGTCATTTCGACTTCATCAAAGTAAGTACTACAACTAGTAGTTAGTAACAGACAACATGGCTTCATCAGGGCTAGTTGTAAATCTTTTTGTCATTTCGACTTCATCAAAGTAAGTACTACAACTAGTAGTTAGTAACAGACAACATGGCTTCATCAGGGCTAGTTGTACATCTTTTTGTTATTTCGACTTCATCAAAGTAAGTACTACAACTAGTAGTTAGTAACAGACAACATGGCTTCATCAGGGTTAGTTGTACATCTTTTTGTCATTTCGACTTCATCATAGTAAGTACTACAACTAGAAGTTAGTAACAGACAACTTGGCCTTATCAGGGCTAGTTGTACATCTTTTTGTCATTTCGACTTCATCAAAGTAATTACTACAACTAGTAGTTAGTAACAGACAACATGGCTTCATCAGGGCTAGTTGTACATCTTTTTGTCAATCTGACTTCATCAAAGTAAGTACTACAACTAATAGTTAGTAACAGACAACTTGGCTTCATCAGAGCTAGTTGTACATCTTTTTGTCATTTCGACTTCATCAAAGTAATTACTACAACTAGTAATTAGTAACAGACAACATGGCTTCATCAGAGCTAGTTGTACATCTTTTTGTCATTTCGACTTCATCAAAGTAATTACTACAACTAGTAATTAGTAACAGACAACTTGGCTTCATCAGTGCTAGTTGTACATCTTTTGTCATTTCGCCTCCTCAAAGTAAGTGCTACAACTAGTAGTTAGTATCAGACAACATGGCTTCATCAGGGCTAGTTGTACATCTTTTGTCAATTTGACTTCATCAAAGTAAGTACTACAACTAGTAGTTAGTAACAGACAACTTGGCTTCATCAGGGCTAGTTGTACATCTTTTTGTCATTTCGACTTCATCAAAGTAAGTACTACAACTCGTGGTTAGTGACAGACAACATGGCTTCATCAGGGCTAATTGTACATCTTTTTGTTATTTCGACTTCATCAAAGTAAGTACTACAACTAGTAGTTAGTAACAGACAACCTGGCTTCATCAGGGCTAGTTGTACATTTTTTTGTTATTTCGACTTCATCAAAGTAATTACTACAACTAGTAATTAGTAACAGACAACTTGGCTTCATCAGTGCTAGTTGTACATCTTTTTGTCATTTCGCCTCCTCAAAGTAAGTGCTACAACTAGTAGTTAGTAACAGACAACATGGCTTCATCACGGCTAGTTGTACATCTTTTTGTCATTTTGACTTCATCAAAGTAAGTACTACAACTAGTAGTTAGTAACAGACAACATGGCTTCATCAGGGCTAGTTGTACATCTTTTCGTCATTTCGACTTCATCAAAGTAAGTACTACAACTAGTAGTTAGTAACAGACAACATGGCTTCATCAGGGCTAGTTGTAAATCTTTTTGTCATTTCGACTTCATCAAAGTAAGTACTACAACTAGTAGTTAGTAACAGACAACTTGGCTTCATCAGGGCTAGTTATACATCTTTTTGTCATTTCGACTTCATCAAAGTAAGTACTACAACTCGTGGTTAGTGACAGACAACATGGCTTCATCAGGGCTAGTTGTACATCTTTTTGTCAATTTGACTTCATCAAAGTAAGTACTACAACTAGTAGTTAGTAACAGACAACTTGGCTTCATCAGGGCTAGTTGTACATCTTTTTGTTATTTCGACTTCATCAAAGTAAGTACTACAACTAGCAGTTAGTAACAGACAACATGGCTTCATCAGGGCTAGTTGTACATCTTTTTGTCATTTCGGCTTCATCAAAGTAAGTACTACAACTCGTGGTTAGTGACAGACAACATGGCTTCATCAGGGCTAGTTGTACATCTTTTTGTTATTTCGACTTCATCAAAGTAAGTACTACAACTAGTAGTTAGTAACAGACAACATGGCTTCATCAGGGTTAGTTGTACATCTTTTTGTCATTTCGACTTCATCATAGTAAGTACTACAACTAGTAGTTAGTAACAGACAACTTGGCCTTATCAGGGCTAGTTGTACATCTTTTTGTCATTTCGACTTCATCAAAGTAATTACTACAACTAGTAGTTAGTAACAGACAACTTGGCTTCATCAGTGCTAGTTGTACATCTTTTTGTCATTTCGCCTCCTCAAAGTAAGTGCTACAACTAGTAGTTAGTATCAGACAACATGGCTTCATCAGGGCTAGTTGTACATCTTTTTGTCAATTTGACTTCATCAAAGTAAGTACTACAACTAGTAGTTAGTAACAGACAACTTGGCTTCATCAGGGCTAGTTGTAGATCTTTTTGTCATTTCGCCTCCTCAAAGTAAGTGCTACAACTAGTAGTTAGTATCAGATAACTTGGCTTCATCAGAGCTAGTTGTACATCTTTTTGTTATTTCGACTTCATCAAAGTAAGTACTACAACTAGTAGTTAGTAACAGACAACTTGGCTTCATCAGGGCTAGTTGTACATCTTTTTGTCATTTCGACTTCATCAAAGTAAGTACTACAACTAGTAGTTAGTAACAGACAACATGGCTTCATCAGGGTTAGTTGTACATCTTTTTGTCAATTTGACTTCATCAAAGTAAGTACTACAACTAGTAATTAGTAACAGACAACTTGGCTCATCAGGGCTAGTTATACATCTTTTTGTCATTTGGACTTCATCAAAGTAAGTACTACAACTCGTGGTTAGTGACAGACGACATGGCTTCATCAGGGCTAGTTGTACATCTTTTTGTTATTTCGACTTCATCAAAGTAAGTACTACAACTAGTAGTTAGTAACAGACAACCTGGCTTCATCAGGGCTAGTTGTACATCTTTTTGTCATTTCGACTTCATCAAAGTAAGTACTACAACTAGTAGTTAGTAACAGACAACTTGGCTTCATCAGGGCTAGTTGTACATCTTTTTGTCATTTCGACTTCATCAAAGTAATTACTACAACTAGTAGTTAGTAACAGACAACATGGCTTCATCAGGGCTAGTTGTACATCTTTTTGTCAATCTGACTTCATCAAAGTAAGTACTACAACTAATAGTTAGTAACAGACAACTTGGCTTCATCAGAGCTAGTTGTACATCTTTTTGTCATTTCGACTTCATCAAAGTAATTACTACAACTAGTAATTAGTAACAGACAACTTGGCTTCATCAGTGCTAGTTGTACATCTTTTTGTCATTTCGCCTCCTCAAAGTAAGTGCTACAACTAGTAGTTAGTATCAGACAACATGGCTTCATCAGGGCTAGTTGTACATCTTTTTGTCAATTTGACTTCATCAAAGTAAGTACTACAACTAGTAGTTAGTAACAGACAACTTGGCTTCATCAGGGCTAGTTGTAGATCTTTTTGTCATTTCGCCTCCTCAAAGTAAGTGCTACAACTAGTAGTTAGTATCAGATAACTTGGCTTCATCAGAGCTAGTTGTACATCTTTTTGTTATTTCGACTTCATCAAAGTAAGTACTACAACTAGTAGTTAGTAACAGACAACTTGGCTTCATCAGGGCTAGTTGTACATCTTTTTGTCATTTCGACTTCATCAAAGTAAGTACTACAACTAGTAGTTAGTAACAGACAACATGGCTTCATCAGGGTTAGTTGTACATCTTTTTGTCAATTTGACTTCATCAAAGTAAGTACTACAACTAGTAATTAGTAACAGACAACTTGGCTCATCAGGGCTAGTTATACATCTTTTTGTCATTTCGACTTCATCAAAGTAAGTACTACAACTCGTGGTTAGTGACAGACAACATGGCTTCATCAGGGCTAGTTGTACATCTTTTTGTTATTTCGACTTCATCAAAGTAAGTACTACAACTAGTAGTTAGTAACAGACAACCTGGCTTCATCAGGGCTAGTTGTACATCTTTTTGTCATTTCGACTTCATCAAAGTAAGTACTACAACTAGTAGTTAGTAACAGACAACTTGGCTTCATCAGGGCTAGTTGTACATCTTTTTGTCATTTCGACTTCATCAAAGTAAGTACTACAACTCGTGGTTAGTGACAGACAACATGGCTTCATCAGAGCTAGTTGTACATCTTTTTGTTATTTCGACTTCATCAAAGTAAGTACTACAACTAGTAGTTAGTAACAGACAACATGGCTTCATCAGGGCTAGTTGTACATCTTTTTGTCATTTCTACTTCATGAAAGTAAGTACTACAACTAGTAGTTAGTAACAGACAACTTGGCTTCATCAGGGCTAGTTGTACATCTTTTTGTCATTTCTACTTCATCAAAGTAAGTACTACAACTAGTAGTTAGTAACAGACAACATGGCTTCATCAGGGTTAGTTGTACATCTTTTTGTCATTTCGACTTCATCAAAGTAAGTGCTACAACTAGCTGTTAGTAACAGACAACCTGGCTTCATCAGGGCTAGTTGTACATCTTTTTGTTATTTCGACTTCATCAAAGTAAGTACTATAACCAGCTTTTTGTAACAGACAACCTGGCTTCATCAGACATGATTAGGCCACAATGAAATGAACTTTTTTTTTTATTATTATTACCAGGAAAGAACTAGTGGTGTTTTTTTTTCTAATTTAATTACCCAATCACAGTCCAATCCATGTGCAACTTCTCCCAGCCGCTAATTTTAATTTTTTTTAAGCATTGTGACATCAAAAAATGTCATATTTAATTGTGGTTGATGTAATGGATGCAGTTTATCTAAGCAGGTTGTAGCGTAAAGTGAGCAGAAAAAGGCTTAAGTATTACTTATGAAAACAGTTCTGGTGCACTGAGATAAACGGTTACTATGTTGGATAAATTTTCTCAGTAATAGCTTATTTTATTTTCTCAAACAAGTTATTTAAGGTTTTTACAGATGTGTATTTCGTCTTTATGTAGTACCTTATTTGACATCCGGTTAGTAGTGTATTTTATTTTCCCGTATCTGCGTATTTGGAAAATTTTAAAATGTTCCACAGATACTCATTGTATTTATAGACAGCTGTATTGTATAACTTCTCGTAGGTGATTATTTTGTTATATGTAGTAGATAATTTGGTATTCGCGCAACAGGATGGTTGATTCTCCTGTAGCGAATGCTTTAAATATTTTAGTAAGAGAGTGTTTTGAATATCGCGCAAAGCTACAAGATGACTATCTGTGCTAGCCGTCCCTAATTTAACAGTGTAAGACTATAGGGAAAGCAACTAGTCATCACCACCCACCGCCAACTCTTGGGCTACTCTTTTACCAACGAATAATGGGATTGACTGTCACATTATAGTTCTCTCACGTCTAAGAAGACGAGTATATTTAGCGTGACGGAGAGTCGACCGCGACTCTCGAATTATGAATTGAGTACCTTAGCCACGTGACCATGCCTGGCTGTCACAGATTGTTTCATTTTATGAAGTTTAAAGACGTTTACATCGAAAATGCTTTTGGTTATTCACAAGGCATCTCTGGCCAACGGGAACAACAGATATTATACTGTTTTCATAGACTATTATTATGCTCTACAATGGCTTGACATGATTAGGTAGTTACGGAGATCAGTTTGCATTCTGAGAGTCACGAGTCTGAATCCCCATCACACCAAACATGCTCACTCTTTCAGCAGTGGGGATGTTATAATGTGTCTGTCAATCCCACTATTCGTTGGTAAAAGAGAAGCTCAAGAGTTTGTGACGGGTGACGATGGCTATCTGTCTTCCCTTTAGTCTTTCACTAAATTAGTAGTCCTGGTGTTGCTTTGCCGAAAATTCAAAACAAACTGCTCTAGAATGTGTCGCTTATGATGACATATATAGTAACTACTAAACCCACAGATTGAAACCTAGTCCTCAGAATAAAGGTGCTGTTTCAAGGTGTTGCTGGTTCAGTGTTAGTTGTTCAGTTAAAAAGCAGTAAACATACCAATTACCCCTCTAGAAATTTTGTTTTGCACTTCCAAGATAATCCTGAACAATTTATATTTAATATAAGAAAATTAATCCCAGCAAATTGCAGTTCAAACAAATCACTGTTCTTTCGAAATTAATGTCGTTCCTTATGGTATGATGGCAAATGTAATTATTTTAAAATTGTTGAGGTAGTGTACGTGATCTGGACGCGAAAAATACACGTCAGGAAATACATAGAATGATTGTCCCTTTGTGGCTCAGCGGTGAATTTTGTGCTGATAACGCTAAAAATCCGTTTTCAACATCTTGTTTCCTTGTTTGTTTGTTTTTTCTTATAGCAAAGCCACATCGGGCTCTCTGCTCAGCCCACCGAGGGGAATCGAACCCCTGATTTTAGCGTTGTAAATCCGGAGTCATACCGCTGTACTAGCGGGGGACATTCAACATCTGCGATGAGCAGATCACAGATAGCAAATAATGTAGATATGTGCTTAACAACAGCATACAAACAATCAAAAATAATGTAGATATGTGCTTAACAACACCACACAAACAAACAAACAAAAATAATGTAGATATGTGCTTAACAACAACACACAAACAAACAATCAAAAATAATGTAGATATGTGCTTAACAACAGCACACAAACAAACAATCAAAAATAATGTAGATATGTGCTTAACAACAGCATACAAACAATCAAAAATAATGTAGATATGTGCTTAACAGCATACAAACAAACAATTAAAAATCTCAGAATGATGGCATCACGTGACCAAGGAGAAACATTTTACAAGCAGTAAAGAACAATAGCAAAAGAAAACAACAAAACAATCAGTAATAAAACTGACCCAAAGGTGAGTTTGTGTTGTAAAAATAAGATACTATAAAGTTACATAACAATCACCAGTAAGATCGTTGTTTCACGTATTTTTGTTCCGGAGTTCTGATGTACTGTTAAGAAGTGAAGTTTTGAAACAAGGTTTAACAAATGTTTTATTTCAAACTGTATTTGTTCCATGTAGGCGATGAAAATTACTTCACCTTTAGCAGGCAGAAGCACTGAGGTGCACTGTGAACTTTAATATAAAGGAAAATACTATTGTGAGTTGTAAACTTTAATACAACGGAGAGTACTGTGGTGTGTTGTAAACTTTAATACAACGGAGAGTACTGAGGTGTGTTGTAAACTTTAATACAACGGAGAGTACTGTGGTGTGTTGTAAACTTTAATACAACGGAGAGTACTGAGGTGTGTTGTAAACTTTAATACAACGGAGAGTACTGTGGTGTGTTGTAAACTTTAATGTAATAGAGAGTACTGTGGTGTGTTGTAAACTTCAATAAATCGGAGAGTGCTGTGGTGTGTTGTGAACTTTAATACAACGGAGAGTACTCTAGTGTGTTGTAAACTTTAATACAACGGAGAGTACTGTGGTGTGTTGTAAACTTTAATACAACGGAGAGTACTGAGGTGTGTTGTAAACTTTAATACAACGGAGAGTACTGTGGTGTGTTGTAAACTTTAATACAACGGAGAGTACTGAGGTGTGTTGTAAACTTTAATACAACGGAGAGTACTGTGGTGTGTTGTAAACTTTAATGTAATAGAGAGTACTGTGGTGTGTTGTAAACTTTAATACAACGGAGAGTACTGAGGTGTGTTGTAAACTTTAATACAACGGAGAGTACTGTGGTGTGTTGTAAACTTTAATGTAATAGAGAATACTGTGGTGTGTTGTAAACTTTAATACAACGGAGAGTACTGAGGTGTGTTGTAAACTTTAATACAACGGAGAGTACTGTGGTGTGTTGTAAACTTTAATGTAATAGAGAGTACTGTGGTGTGTTGTAAACTTTAATACAACGGAGAGTACTGTGGTGTGTTGTAAACTTTAATACAACGGAGAGTACTGTGGTGTGTTGTAAACTTTAATGTAATAGAGAGTACTGTGGTGTGTTGTAAACTTTAATACAACGGAGAGTACTGAGGTGTGTTGTAAACTTTAATACAACGGAGAGTACTGTGGTGTGTTGTAAACTTTAATACAACGGAGAGTACTGAGGTGTGTTGTAAACTTTAATACAACGGAGAGTACTGTGGTGTGTTGTAAACTTTAATGTAATAGAGAGTACTGTGGTGTGTTGTAAACTTCAATAAATCGGAGAGTGCTGTGGTGTGTTGTGAACTTTAATACAACGGAGAGTACTCTAGTGTGTTGTAAACTTTAATACAACGGAGAGTACTGTGGTGTGTTGTAAACTTTAATACAACGGAGAGTACTGAGGTGTGTTGTAAACTTTAATACAACGGAGAGTACTGTGGTGTGTTGTAAACTTTAATACAACGGAGAGTACTGAGGTGTGTTGTAAACTTTAATACAACGGAGAGTACTGTGGTGTGTTGTAAACTTTAATGTAATAGAGAGTACTGTGGTGTGTTGTAAACTTTAATACAACGGAGAGTACTGTGGTGTGTTGTAAACTTTAATACAACGGAGAGTACTGTGGTGTGTTGTAAACTTTAATGTAATAGAGAGTACTGTGGTGTGTTGTAAACTTTAATACAACGGAGAGTACTGTGGTGTGTTGTAAACTTTAATACAACGGAGAGTACTGAGGTGTGTTGTAAACTTTAATACAACGGAGAGTACTGAGGTGTGTTGTAAACTTTAATACAACGGAGAGTACTGTGGTGTGTTGTAAACTTTAATACAACGGAGAGTACTGTGGTGTGTTGTAAACTTTAATACAACGGAGAGTACTCTAGTGTGTTGTGAACTTTAATACAACGGAGAGTACTCTAGTGTGTTGTAAACTTTAATACAACGGAGAGTACTGTGGTGTGTTGTAAACTTTAATACAACGGAGAGTACTCTAGTGTGTTGTGAACTTTAATACAACGGAGAGTACTCTAGTGTGTTGTAAACTTTAATACAACGGAGAGTACTGTGGTGTGTTGTAAACTTTAATACAACGGAGAGTACTGTGGTGTGTTGTAAACTTTAATACAACGGAGAGTACTCTAGTGTGTTGTGAACTTTAATACAACGGAGAGTACTCTAGTGTGTTGTAAACTTTAATACAACGGAGAGTACTGTGGTGTGTTGTAAACTTTAATACAACGGAGAGTACTCTAGTGTGTTGTGAACTTTAATACAACGGAGAGTACTCTAGTGTGTTGTAAACTTTAATACAACGGAGAGTACTGTGGTGTGTTGTAAACTTTAATACAACGGAGAGTACTGTGGTGTGTTGTAAACTTTAATACAACGGAGAGTACTGTGGTGTGTTGTAAACTTTAATACAACGGAAAGTACTGTGGTGTGTTGTAAACTTTAATACAACGGAAAGTACTGTGGTGTGTTGTAAACTTTAATACAACGGAGAGTACTCTAGTGTGTTGTAAACTTTAATACAACGAAGAGTACTGAGGTGTGTTGTAAACTTTAATACAACGGAGAGTACTGTGGTGTGTTGTAAACTTTAATACAACGGAAAGTACTGTGGTGTGTTGTAAACTTTAATACAACGGAGAGTACTGTGGTGTGTTGTAAACTTTAATACAACGGAGAGTACTCTAGTGTGTTGTAAACTTTAATACAACGGAGAGTACTGAGGTGTGTTGTAAACTTTAATACAACGGAGAGTACTCTAGTGTGTTGTAAACTTTAATACAACGAAGAGTACTGAGGTGTGTTGTAAACTTTAATACAACGGAGAGTACTGTGGTGTGTTGTAAACGTTAATACAACGGAGAGTACTGTGGTGTGTTGTAAACTTTAATACAACGGAGAGTACTCTAGTGTGTTGTAAACTTTAGTACAACGGAAAGTACTGTGGTGTGTTGTAAACTTTAATACAACGGAGAGTACTGAGGTGTGTTGTAAACTTTAATACAACGGAGAGTACTCTAGTGTGTTGTAAACTTTAATACAACGGAGAGTACTGTGGTGTGTTGTAAACTTTAATACAACGGAAAGTACTGTGGTGTGTTGTAAACTCTAATACAACGGAGAGTACTTTTGTGTGTTGTAAACTTTAATACAACGGAGAGTACTGAGGTGTGTTGTAAACTTTAATACAACGGAGAGTACTGAGGTGGGTTGTAAACTTTAATACAACGGAGAGTACTGTGGTGTGTTGTAAACTTTAATACAACGGAGAGTACTGTGGTGTGTTGTAAACTTTAATACAACGGAGAGTACTGAGGTGTGTTGTAAACTTTAATACAACGGAGAGTACTGTGGTGTGTTGTAAACTTTAATGTAATAGAGAGTACTGTGGTGTGTTGTAAACTTCAATAAATCGGAGAGTGCTGTGGTGTGTTGTGAACTTTAATACAACGGAGAGTACTCTAGTGTGTTGTAAACTTTAATACAACGGAAAGTACTGTGGTGTGTTGTAAACTTTAATACAACGGAGAGTACTCTAGTGTGTTGTAAACTTTAGTACAACGGAAAGTACTGTGGTGTGTTGTAAACTTTAATACAACGGAGAGTACTGAGGTGTGTTGTAAACTTTAATACAACGGAGAGTACTGAGGTGTGTTGTAAACTTTAATACAACGGAGAGTACTCTAGTGTGTTGTAAACTTTAATACAACGGAGAGTACTGTGGTGTGTTGTAAACTTTAATACAACGGAGAGTACTGTGGTGTGTTGTAAACTCTAATACAACGGAGAGTACTTTAGTGTGTTGTAAACTTTAATACAACGGAGAGTACTGAGGTGTGTTGTAAACTTTAATACAACGGAGAGTACTGAGGTGGGTTGTAAACTTTAATACAACGGAGAGTACTGTGGTGTGTTGTAAACTTTAATACAACGGAGAGTACTGTGGTGTGTTGTAAACTTTAATACAACGGAGAGTACTGAGGTGTGTTGTAAACTTTAATACAACGGAGAGTACTGTGGTGTGTTGTAAACTTTAATGTAATAGAGAGTACTGTGGTGTGTTGTAAACTTCAATAAATCGGAGAGTGCTGTGGTGTGTTGTGAACTTTAATACAACGGAGAGTACTCTAGTGTGTTGTAAACTTTAATACAACGGAAAGTACTGTGGTGTGTTGTAAACTTTAATACAACGGAGAGTACTCTAGTGTGTTGTAAACTTTAGTACAACGGAAAGTACTGTGGTGTGTTGTAAACTTTAATACAACGGAGAGTACTGTGGTGTGTTGTGAACTTTAATACATCGGAGAGTACTGAGGTGTGTTGTAAACTTTAATACAACGGAGAGTACTCTAGTGTGTTGTAAACTTTAATACAACGGAAAGTACTGTGGTGTGTTGTAAACTTTAATACAACGGAGAGTACTCTAGTGTGTTGTAAACTTTAATACAACGGAGAGTACTGAGGTGTGTTGTAAACTTTAATACAACGGAGAGTACTGTGGTGTGTTGTAAACTTTAATACAACGGAGAGTACTGTGGTGTGTTGTAAACTTTAATACAACGGAGAGTACTGAGGTGTGTTGTAATCTTTAATACAACGGAGAGTACTGTGGTGTGTTGTAAACTTTAATACAACGGAAAGTACTGTGGTGTGTTGTAAACTTTAATACAACGGAAAGTACTGTGGTGTGTTGTAAACTTTAATACAACGGAAAGTACTGTGGTGTGTTGTAAACTTTAATACAACGGAAAGTACTGTGGTGTGTTGTAAACTTTAATACAACGGAGAGTACTGTGGTGTGTTGTAAACTTTAATACAACGGAGAGTACTGTGGTGTGTTGTAAACTTTAATACAACGGAGAGTACTGTGGTGTGTTGTAAACTTTAATACAACGGAGAGTACTGTGGTGTGTTGTAAACTTTAATACAACGGAGAGTACTGTGGTGTGTTAGAAGCATACATTATATGTATGATACATATCCTCTGACTCAGAGTGTTGCCATTGTTTGAGTGACAAAACGCGAAGTCATCAGTGGTTGAAGAGCTGTATATATATATATGTAGAACATCTAGAGCACAGTTCATTCGTGTAGTTTTCTTGTTTGTTTCAACGTCGATAAGGGGTGGAATATATATATTTTTCTCAATGAGCAGGATAGAAGAATTGTATTGAAGCAAAAGAAGTTACGAGGCTTGTCAAGATTCACTTCATGAACACTGGGCATTTTTGTACACGACTGATTTCATGATCTTCCTATCAGCGATGGCGAGATTCTCTTATTACTGTGTTTCTCAATCTTAGAAGGAGGTTTGTAATGACATCTTAGACAGATCTGGAAGTGTCTCCTGTTGATTTCATCATTCATTCTCCTGTAATTAAGGAGAACGTTGATAGTAATAGTTGTCTCACTTACGACGTACTTTCCTTTATCTTGCTGTTCAAACTCTGAGCGAAACTAAGAAGGAAAATTTGTAATATTATTTTGACTAAGACTTCTCAATCCTTTGATTTTTTTTTGAAAAGGGCAACAGGTCAAAGTTACGTTTCAATAATTCTGGTCATGTAACATACAGTACTTCAAGAATGAAAGTTAAGATAGTTTTATATTAATAAATTGTTTTGTTTTTTTGAATTTCGCGCAAAGCTACTCGAGGACTATCTGCGTTAGCCGTCCCTAATTTAGGAGTGTAAAACTAGAGGGAAGGCATCTAGTCATCACCACCCACCGCCGACTCTTGTGCTACTCTTTTACCAACCAATAGTGGGACTGCCTGTAACGTTATAACGCCCCCACGGCTGAGAGGGCGAGCATGTTTGGTGCTACCAGGATTCGAACCCGCGACCCTCGGATTACGAGTCGAACGTCTTAACACGCTTGGCCACGCCGGGTCGTGTAAGACAAGAGGGAAGGCAGCTAGTCATCATTCACCCGCGGCCAACTGTTTGGGCTACTCTTCTACCAACTAATAGTGAAATTGATCGTTGCGTTATAACGCTCCCAGGGTGGAAAGGGCGAGCAACTTTGGTGTGACGGGGACTGGAACCCGGGATCCTTTTAATAGATTTTAAATATCTTACGTACCGTGTGGAGGGCATTAACAAAACCATTAACAGAAAGAGCATTGTTGAAGCGGTTCTATATATAGTTTTAAATGAAAAACAATTATTAAAGTGATAGAACTTGGATTTTAGAAATTAATAGGACACAGAAATGTGGTAAACAAAAATCTGAAAAATGTTTGTCTATTAGAATGGTTTATACTAAATAATAGTGTTGGTCTACAGGTATTGTTTATAATTAGGTTATCGTCTAAGAGCACGATTTATACTAAAACTGGAAAGTTTCGCTTCGGTTTGTTTCTTTTTTGGAATTTCGCACAAAGCTACTCGAGAGCTATCTGAGCTAGCCGTCCCTAATTTACCAGTGTAAGACCAGAGGGAAGGCAGCTAGTCATCACCACCCACCGCCAACTCTTGGGCTACTCTTTTACCAACGAATAGTGGGATTGACCGTAACATTATAACGCCCCCACGGCTGAAAAGGCGAGCGTGTTTGGCGCGACCGGCATGCGAACCCGCGACCCTCAGATTACGAGTCGCACGCTTTAACGCGCTTGGCCATGCCGGGCCGTTTCGCTTCGGGAATGGTTAATATTAAATCAGCTGGAGTACCCGGCTGTTGTACAGGTGACAAAAAATGATTACTAACAAAAAATACGAAGTTGTGCTTCTGTTTTTTGCTTAACATAACAAACACTAAATATAGAACACAAATATTTAAATGTGCCAATATTGAAAAGAAAGACAGTTATTATTGAAACCATTTGAAGATTTGTACGGTCAATTTCGGTTTATGTTTTCGCGAACGCTTCTGAGGAAGCTGTACAGCGAAACGTTGAGTGTTGTAATCACATAAAATCAACATTTTTTTACTGTTATAAGGTTGTTCATTTCTGGCACTAATAAGTCTTCACTGTACCAATATGCACGACAGAAATTAATTCATGAAAGGGCCCGGCATGGCCAGGTGGGTTAAGGCATTCGAATCGTAATCTGAGGGTCGCGGGTTCGAAACCCGGTCGCACGAAACATTCTCGCCCTTTCAGCCGTGAGGTCGTTATTATGTGACGGTCAATCCCACTATTCGTTGGTAAAAGAGTAGCCCGAGAGTTGGCGTGGGTGGTGATGACTAGCTGCCTTCCCTCTAGCCTTACACTGCAAAATTAGGGACGACTAGCGAAGCTAGTCCTCGTGTAGCTTTGCGCCAAATTCAAAAAACAAAATTCATGAAAGAGACACATTATTTTCAATAATTCTAACAACAGTAGTTACATAATTTATTCCAATGCTGAGACATACACAACGCCCATAATTTTTTGTACAAAATGTGGTGTAAAATTAGATGTTCCTGTCCCTATATCCCCAACCTTCATCGCGTTTGTTGCTGATTGGTTGAATAATTACACACGCGCACACATACAGACGTTTGTTTATGTAGATAGAAATACATAAAGGCACTAATACTGAAAACATTGATTTAAAGAATTCTATCAGCAGTGATTACATAGTTCATTGTAATGCTGAGGAATATACAGTCTGGATTGTTTGTCTGAAATCCAGTATGAAATTAAATGGGAGTCCAACCCAATGGAAGGTTAAGCCTCAACGTGAAATGAGCAATAGCTAAACGTTACTTTAATTAGATCAAGGAAACGTGGAACTTCTACGTACAGAAAGCTATAGCTAAACATTAATTTAGTTCCATTAGTGATTGGGGCATGATGGTGTGTAAAACAAAATACGCGGTATTACTACTTAATCAATGAATATTTGCCGTGAAATTATTATCGTTGTGAGGCTGAATTTCTACGAATAGAGAGATATGGCTAAACATTAGAAGGAGCTTCTACACACAATTCCATACAAATAAAAACACTTAATATCTTTATGTACAAAAATTTGGAAATTTCAGTTGGAATTGTAACTTGTCCTATCCACCTGGCCGCCGGACCAGGTGGATAAGGACACTCGACTCGTAATCTGAGAGTCGCGGGTTCCAATCCATGTCGCACCAAACATATTCGCCCTTTCAGCCGCGGGGGCGTCATAATGTGACGGTCAATCCCACTATTCGTTGGTAAAATAGTAGCTCAAGAGTTGGCGGTGAGTAGTGACAACTAGTTGCCTTCCTTATAGTCTTACACTGCAAAATTAGGGACGGCTAGCGCAGATAGCCCTCGTGTAGCTTTGCGCGATATTCAAAAACAAACAAACAATACTCCATATTGTTTCAGTTAAGTTCTTTGCCTACTTGAGTCTCATCTTGTTGGTGAGGAAGAGGTTCTCTCTCTACTTGGATGGTATTGGAAATAATACTCACCTAAAAAAATTTCCTGTCGTGTTCTTTCGAGACCCGTATCAATCGACATTTCTACAGGCTGGTCCGTTTCAGAACATGATAGTTACTTGCTGTGGAAGCTGTCTTCGTCTTCCTTTCCTTCCATCTATATATTTGCATCCAGATTAACTGAATTTAATTCTTTCACTAATCTGTTTTGTCAAAAGTTCCCCGTTACTCAAATAAACAACGACTGATTCTTGTTACTGGAGTTAACTCGTAATCTTTGGCTACAATACCATTAGAAGCACGTTATGACAGATAGGTTTCTCTACTGACACTCAGTAAAAATATATATTTATAGCCGACAAAACACGTTTGATACATTATCCAGACAGCCTATATAGTCGCTGCTTTAATACTCGGACAATATTGCAACAGCCATTGACACATATTTGTATTTACATGTATTAGGGCTTTAAAACAGTTGATGATTCCGAAGAATAATGTGACAAAAACTGTAAGACACAATAGCAGTATTGTAATAAGTTTCACCAATTATTGCTAAGTGTTTGCTATGTAATTTACACATAAAACTAATGAGTCAATGTGTTTTTCTTCAGTGGATTCGTTTAAACGTTTATGTTTACCTATAGCAAAGCCACATCGGGATATCTGAGTCCACCGAGGGCATTCATTGAAACACTGGTTAAAAAGGGAGAGTATGTCCGTTAATGGATTTCGATTCCGCAACACGCAAATTGCGAATCGAGCGCCATAACCACCGATTGGCCCCTCATGGTCACGTGGTTAGGGCACGCCTCTTGTAATATGATGGTCGCGAGTTCGAATCTCCGTCACACTAAACATGCTCGCCCTTTCAGCTGTGGAAGTGTTATAGTGTGACGGGCAATCTCACTATTCGTTGATAAAAGAGTAGCCCAAGAGTTGGCGGTGAGTAGTGATGACTAGCTGCCTTCCTTCTAAGATTACGCTGATAAATTAGGGACGGCTAGCGCAAGATAATTCTCGTGTAGCTTTGCGCGAAATTCAAAACAAAATGAAACAAACCAATCACTTCAGAAATGTTAAATTTGGATCAGCCGTAAAAAACCATTGAATGCCATTGGACTTTATTTAAGGGTAATATAAACATAAAGCTGTAAAAATATGTTTTTATTTTTAAAACTGAAAGTAATCTGGCTTGCAAGATGATACGAAAAAAATTGAACAGTTTTCTCAGTGTTAGAACAATTGTACTAACAAGATTCAAAGATGCCGTAAATTTAGCTTTAACACATGTTGACATTAGTTCAAAAACAATAGCTCACGTTTAAACATGAACTGAAATAGTGTCATAGAATTTTGGAAACAGAAACGCTTTTGAAAAATGATACGAGAAAAACGTAAAGACACGCGATTTATTGCACTTCCAATAATAATGTTGAGCTCTTTCGGCGTTTTTCTTTTCTTGGAGCACATCCGTGAACATAGTGGAGACAGTAAACTGTCTTCGAGACAGTCATAACGTAACACTGTTACTAGTCTGTTCCTATTTTATTTTTTATTTAGTCACGGTAGTGATTCGTAGATTGGCTTTGAATTTTTCAAGTACAAAGTTTTAGTTAGTTTGTTTGTTTGTTTTGGAATTTCGCACAAAGCTACTCGAGGGCTATCTGTGCTAGCCGTCCCTAATTTAGCACTGTAAGACTAGAGGGAAGGCAGCGAGTCATCACCACCCATCGCCAACTCTTGGGCTACTCTTTTACCAACGAATAGTGGAATTGACCGTCACATTATAACGCCCCAACGGGTGAAAGGGCGAGCATGTTTGGAGTGACGGGTTTTCGAAGCCTCGACCCTCAGATTACGAGTCGAACGCCTTAACACGCTTGGCCATGCCGGGTCCACAAAGTTTTAGCCTATAGCTCTGTCATCTCTTGACCGATTTGAGATCTAATATCAGTTTTGGACTTAGGAGAGCAAATCCTTTCGACTGATGGATTTGACCACACTTGAGTTCTCATAGATTAATTTATTATCATCTTGCCTAAAAAAAATCAAGATCCAAGAGGGAAACACAAACTTTGACTTGCCGCATAAATTTGCTTCTCCAAAATTGGAAACATTACAATGTAACGTGTTATTCCTTAAGTAACAATGAATTGCCTTCATCAACGTGTACAAAAGGGGGATTTGGCATTACTTAGTTTGTTGAGGCGCTCGACTCACAAGCTATGGGTCTCTTGTACGTATCACTGTCGTAGGAAATGCTCGTCGTGAGGATATTACAATATGAAGGCCAATACCGCTATTTGTTAATAAAAAATAAAAAAGATTATCCCAAAAGTTGGCAGTGAGATGCGTTGACTAACTGCTTTCCCTCTAGCCTTTCATTGTTAACTTAAAAACAGTTATCTGGAGAGGAGACAGGCGCCACTAGGTTATCTGATCGAGAATCACCAGTGATGTATCAGCACCTAGAAAACAACAACTTCAAAAACATCTCCAAACAAAAACAGCAAAAAAAGCAAACCTTATAAAGGTTACTCATGAAATGTTCCAAAATTCTCGGTATTGCGCTTATTGGAGATGGAGATTGTGTGATGTAAATAACAACAAACTTTAAGTACTATGTTACATGTGCAACAACTCATGAGTCTATATGGTTGCGCGTGCAACGAGTCACGTGCCTCTGTGGTAAATGCTATAGAATACTTACAGTCTCTCAGACCACGAGTTCTTTCAACAACTCACCAGGAAAATATTTACTTCAAAAAGGATACCAAAAAACACATAAACATGTGAGAGGCAGTTCGGAAGTATACGTTTTACAACAGTTCTATTTCTGATTACAGTAGTGTTACTTTATTTATTTTGCATATATTCCTTACCAAAAACAAAACACGATGGTGTTAAACATATAAGTGGATAACAGGTAGTTAACCTATTGTGTAATTTTTGCTTGCTAACACGCAGACTCTTCATATGATTGTTTGTTTGGAATTAAGTACAAAGCTACACGGTGGGCTGTCTGTGCTTTGCCCATGACGAGTATCGAAACCTAGTGTCTTGCGGTATGAATCCGCAGACTCACCACTGTGCCACTAGGGGGCTTCCTCGAAGGAATTGTTCTAATTTCAACAAACAACATTTTAAGTCTGAAGTAAATCGTTTTAAACGATTCTAACTTTGATCTTAACCAGATTTTCATAAATCATGACGCCATTTTTTATTTATCGTTATGTGTTTATCAACCAGTTTCTTAAATTGCAATATACACGATTTTTGAGTTAAGTTTGATGATAAACACAGAGCTTCAAAATGGGTTATCTGTGCTGTGCCCTAAGAGAGCATCGAAAGTCGCTTTGTCAGTGGGGCTAGGTCACAGTAAGAAATATAATGAACCAGAACCTACACATATAATAAACCACATCCGACACTGCAAGTAGAAATTTCTTTGAAAATTTCGGCACAGGGCTACACAAAGTGCTTGCTACCTGAGTTAGCTCTCTGTAATTTTCAGCTGACGGACTAAAGAGATTGTTGCTTGTTTTAGAATTTCACGCAAAGCTACATCAGAGCTATCTGCGCTAGCTGTCCTTAATTAACAGTTTAAGACTAGAGGGAAGGCAGTTAGTCATCACCATCCATCACAACTTTTTGGCTACTCTTTAACTAACATATAGTGGTATAAACTGTCACATTATAACGTCCCCACGGCTAAAAGGGCGAGGATGTTTGGTTTGATGGGGATTCGAACTTGCGACCCTTAGATTAATAGTCGAGGGCCCTATCCACCTGGACATGCCGGGCCAATTAGTGAGAAGACAGCTGCGTAATAGCTCCTAATACCAACTCTACTGTGCATCACGACTCCGAAATGCAGTGTGCATATTTGTGGGAAATACATTGCGAGTACGTTAGCATAAATAATGAAAGTTGCATGTTATGTATTAGCTTATTTTTAATTGGTAATTTTTGAAGTACTTATCATCTTGACGTAAAATTTGCAATTTGTTTCCGGTTTTCTTTTTTGTTATTGCTGATTGTGAACTATTTACCTATTTTTCACAAAATTAAAATACGCAAAACGATTCTTTTATTTTGAGATTATAAATTCACTAAATCTATTTCTAGGAGAAAGATAATTCATTTGATTTTTTTTTGTAAAACAAATAAGATAAAACGTAAACAAGAACATGACTATCAAAGCTCTCTGTCCTGTTTCATCCCTTGTTAAGACCTGATAATCTTTGTTTAGAGCACATTTAAAGAGTGAAGTAACTGATAAAATGTGTATTTTGAAAAAAAACACAACCTTTGTTTGCTTATAATTATGCACAAAGGAACACAATGGGCTATCTGTGCTCTGCCCAACACAGGAATCAAAACCCGGTTTCTAGCGGCGTGAGGTCTGTAGAGATACCGCTGTGCCACTCGGGGGCGGACTCCCTTTGTTATTTCTCCGAAGAATTACATCCCTAGATACAAGTAAGAAAAGTAAGTAAATCTCTAAGTGATTTTAAGAGATAGTTTTAGTTTGTAGTGGTGGAGGGACGGATGTAAGGTAACTAATTAACAATTCGACTTTTAGCTGAGTCTAAGAGTAAAACTTTCACGAATTTTAAGAGCAGATTAATATTGACTTCTGAGCATAGATATTTTGTTATTATCAAACACAAACCTAACTATTGAGTATCCGTGCTTTGCTCAGTGTGTATTTAGGTTGATAAGCCCTCAGACTTAGCACTGATCTAATAACGGAGGCTCAGTAATTAATATAGGATATTTAGCACTTTATTCTTACGTACTTGCAATATTAAGAATATATTGATTTATCAGCACAGCGATTCAGGCTATCGATTATGACGTTTACACATTCTGCCAGTAGACCCTTTTCGAACGGAAGTTTCGTCAACTAAGAGTGGTCCACTTTACATTCAAATAGCCTTAAGTGTTATAGTTCTCAACCAATAAAACGTCTCGTTTTAAAGTCATAAAGCTCAAAGTGTCGTGATTCTCAACAAAGTAGCGCCTCATTTTATATTCATAAACCGCAAAGTATCGAGTTATCAACCACAAGAGCCATGGTCTACATTTAACATCTTTTACTGCTATGATTGTTCGGAACCAACTATCCAGTTGCTTTATATATAAACATCTCAAACTACTGTAATCGCAACCAGGAAAATATTTGTTTTACCTTAACACGTGAGTGTCATGGTTCTCAAGGAAGAAAAATATTGCCTTATATAAACGTGTTGTAGTTCTTAAACAAGAAAAATATTGTATTATATAAACAGAGTTCAATATGTTGTGGCTCGTAAACAAGAAAAACGTATTATATAAACAGAGTTCAACATGTTGTGGTTCTTAAGCAAGAAAAATATTGTATTATATAAACAGAGTTCAACGTGTTGTGGCTCTTAAACAAGAAAGACATTGTATTATATAAACAGAGTTCAACATGTGCTTCTTAAAGAAGAAAAATATTGTATTATATAAACAGAGTTCAACGTGTTGTGATTACTAAGCGAGAATTTCAAGTTGAAACAGTTGAACGTAAAGAACCAATAACTAGTTTAGAATAAACAACGTTGGAATATATATCACACTACTGTGTATGTATTGTATACTGTTTTGGTTTTCTTTTTCGGAATTTCATTCAGAATAATAAACCACCGGACATAAAAGTAATGACAATGAAAATCATATACAAAACGTGTCTCAGCTACGAGTCTGAAATACTCATAATGGCAAAAAAATATACGGGTTACGTTATCCGTGGTGAGCTCTCTGTTTAACAATAAACAATTTCTGTTTGTTTGTTTATGAATTTACTGCTGTAATAGTCAAAGAATAATCGAATCCAGAATTAATCAAACCTTAAGGTAAGTAACCCTCCCTCAACTCTTTCCCATCTGGCACACAACTAGTGTTTGACAATATTCACGAGAGTGTGACTGAACTTGTAAGTTAAACACTGGAACAGACTGTTACGTGTCTCAGTTAGATCGTAATCAAGCGATTACTGTTTGGTTTGTAGTTCTGGTATCTATTTTTACTTTGTTGTTTGTTTTAAGGATGAAGAACATTCTATATCACCAATGATGCAATTAAAATAAGTTAGTTTTGGCGCGAAACAGTTTGACAAGTACTGGTGTTATGGGAACTATGCAGTGACATACTAATAGTACTCGATTCTTGTTTTACTGGGCCGTATGTGACCTATGTTACATATTATAATTGATATAGAACAAGTCTACAATTCATTACGTTATGTACGTTACGTTTCACGATTTCAAAGAACCGAAAATTTGAATTCGAATTTATAAGTTAATTAAATGTCGATATGTATTAATTTTATGATATTTACCAATAAGATTGATACACACAATTTTCTTTCTTAACACAAATACAATTTAATGTACAAACAACAATACCATCTATAATAACTGTTAATACAGATAGTAATTTAAATACAAAGGTTTCACAAACTTACAAAATATATTTAGTCTTCTACCTGGTCTGGAATTGAATATTTTATCAACAGTCCAGGTCCATGACGAGTGAATTAATTTTATATTGATATACGCCATTTAACAGAAATGCTACCCAGCTCTACTCTTCTTTGGACTCACGCTGTTTACAAGCTCACTTTTCACAGAGGAAGATAGATGTCTAATGTCATTGTAGAAATATTAACGTCTCAAGTTAACTCCCTGAAGTCGAACGGTTCTTAATACTCAAAATATTAAACTTTCTTGTTGTTTCCCGATTAATAAGCATTTATCACAATTGTAGCTTTCGAGGCTTATAGTATAGAAACTGTAGCAAACTTACAGTACTAAACTGTCTCTTGGCGCGTGGATTCATCAAGTTTTTAAAGAAACGTTCTCGAAAGTTCACTTAGCAATAATACTGTCAGTCATTAGTGTTACACACACACCCATTACATCGTTGATTCTTACGCTCGAGAATCTACAAATTTAGAGAACAGACGTGCATTAAACTGAAATAAACGTAGCTATTAAAACAAAAGCATAATAGTAAATCCGTTACAACTATACGCCCACTGTTTGCATCCTGTTTCCGCAATACTGCGCTATGCGCTTTAGAAGCATGAATGCTTTATAAATGTGGCTGTCAAATCTCACTATTCGATCAGAGTAGCCCAACAGTTGGCAGAACTGGTATTGTCTTGCTGCCTTTCCGCTAGTCTATGAGTTACGCATCTGGGGCAGTTAGCGCTCATAACGTTTGCGTAGCTTTACACGAATATCCGAAACAGAGCAAATAAACTTATTTTTCGACTTGCACTTTTCCAGCTTACTATCAGAACAAGGCCATTGTTTTATTAAATGTTCTTTCCCAAACTGGAATACACATAATAATTACAAGTATCAGGAAAAACATTATCGCTGAACAAGAGAGCTGTGCAGGACTGACTACTTAACACAATAAAAGAAGTAACCAAACAAGATAAGGATGGAAGTGGACATATCACTTAATCCGGCTAATAATGACGTAACTGGCTAACTGAAGTGGCATTTTACGATTGTATATTCTGGTTCTATTTGTTTGGCCAGCGAGGAAGTCAGTTATGTAAGGATTTAATTTAACATGTATATTAGACACAACATTGTTATGTGATAATTTGCTGGATAAAGTTGATATGTCCCCTTCCCTCCCAGGCCTGGCATGGCCAAGCGCGTAAGGCGTGCGACTCGTAATCCGAGGGTCGCGGGTTCGCGCCCGCGTCGCGCTAAACATGCTCGCCCTCCCAGCCGTGGGGGTGTATAATGTTACGGTCAATCCCACTATTCGTTGGTAAAAGAGTAGCCCAAGAGTTGGAGGTGGGTGGTGATGACTAGCTGCCTTCCCTCTAGTCTTACACTGCTAAATTAGGGACGGCTAGCACAGATAGCTCTCGAGTAGCTTTGTGCAAAATTCCAAAACAAACAAACAAAACCCCTTCCCTCCCAGTCTTGTTTGATTCTTTTTGTGAAGTCCAGTCGCCCAGGCTGAAGAAGTTTTTTATCTAGCGATAGCGTCTTTCTCCGAACACTTGTTTGTCGATTTTTTATAAGAAGTCGTACGTGGGTTACTAGGTTATAGAATGTACTTAAGCTGTATAAATTTTGCATAGAAATAAGTAATAAGTAGTCAAAAATCGTGAAGACTGTTCTATCAGAAGATGGTAAAATTATAGAACTAAATAGACACGACATGTTGAACAAAAATGATGATGAACGAAAATAAAAAACGTAGGTTTGGCTGTTTGCTGGTTTTTGACTTTGGGACGCTCTGCAAAATGGTTTATACAGCAACTATCCTATATCTAGTTCCTCGTATCTAGCGTCTCTTGCCCCGTAGAGAAGAAAATACAGATAATTTTTGTATTGTTTTATGTTTTATTACGGGCTAACACACTCTCCAATTAGAAAGCCCGGAGAAACTCTTAGGTATGTGAACCAACACCAACTGTGTTAAGAGTTAACTCTGATAACAGTGAGTGCTCGGTATGTTATATAACCTAATATAGTAGAGGTATAACATAAAACATTGTGTATTAATTTGAATAAACAGGTGTCTGTAACCCGCTGGAAAAAAAATTCATTCTGTTTTTTTCCAATGTTTGGAAATAAAAAGACATGGGGTTTCTTAGTTTTTAATATAAACTAAAAAAACTCAAACCGAACGTAATTCGTTTTTCCCATAATATTAATATGGTTGAAGGTATTACCCGCTTGTATTAAAACAAATAACATTCCAAGGAAGAGTTGGCGTGATGTGTGTGAAGCCACAATTATAAATTTTGATAAATTTTTGCATCAAATAAAATGTTTAAGTAAAATAACAATTTATTTGGCAAAAAAAAAGATATGTAAATTATAAAGAAAAGTAGGATGAGGGTAAGAAATCAGGCTTTATGAAAATATTTCTTAAAGTTGTTCAATATTTTGTAGTTTAGAGATACATATACAGCTAATTATAAAACACAACATTGCTCTAAAGGTACAATGTAGATACTGTGCACAAGAGTTGTTATATACAATTGATTATTAAACACAACACAACTAAAAGTACAATGTAGTCTTGTTATCTCTAAACGTCCAATGGTCAACTGATCACGTACAATGTTATTTTTATAAACTCTAAACGTACAGCGATCAATTAAATCAGCGCTTTCGCTTTTCCTTCTTCAGAATTTGGAAGATATATATAGTATAAGTTTACTATCTCTAGATTTCTGTCATTTCTGTCCATTTTCTGTTAACCCTCGAAGATTCAAGTTTGTTTTCGAATTTCGCGCAAAGCTACACGAGGGCTATCTGCACTAGACGTCCCTAAGTTAGCAGTATAAGACCAGAGAGAAGGTAGCTAGTCATCACCATCCACCGTCAACTCTTGGGCTACTCTTTTACCAACGAATAATGAGATTGAGCGTCACATTATAACGTCCCTGCAGCTGAAAGGGCTAGCATGTTTGGTGTGACGGGAAGTATTAAGTTCTTTCTGTTTTCCGAAATCATCATGACTATTGATTTTCGTATTTCGTGAATTTTTAGAATTACGAAATCATCATGACTGTTAGTTTTCTTGTTTCGTGAATTTTTAGAATTACGAAATCATCATGACTGTTAGTTTTCATGTTTCGTGAATTTTTAGTATTAGCGTTGTGAGACAAACAGTAATCAGTCTATGAATGTTTATTGATTTGTAAGAGATACAGAAGATGTAAAACATTTTCGCCATCAAAGTATAAAATGCGTAATTTTTACAAAATTGGTGAAGCAAAGGCAAGAGTTTGCAATAAAATAATCAACAAAACTTGTTAACTTTTTTTTTAAAGCATAGCTGAGCATGCGCGTTAACTGAAGTATAATTAAGATAAAAATCTAACGGTTTCAAGGACGTAGTAGAACCTGTGAGAGGTGGTTCTCATCCTTATCTGAGTTGTAATTAAAATAATAACGTAGAGGTTCAAAAGGCGTTGTGGGGGCTGTACATGATGAAATATAATTAAAACGTCAGGAAACATCTAATGAGCCACCGCAAAGCTTCTAATCAGTTTAAGATGCTACATCGAACTTTAGGTTCGATCCGGATAAGATGTCCCTCACTTGCTCACAGACTTGAAGAACGGATAATACGATTAGAACAAGTAATAAGATCGATATTCGACAAGAAAACATTTGCTTGTGTCAAAAGGTTTAGTTCGCTTGCACAAGAACCATGCCAATCTGACAATAGCTCGGCGCTGATCCTGAAATCTGTGTTGATATAATGTATGCTCGGTGAGCTGATAAAATCAACACACGGGACGGTTATGTCCGTTATCGATCTACAGGAAAACCTCGAGAGAACTCACGCTCTCTGAACTCGTTCACGGCACGGTGAAAACTTTTGTTATATTTTTATCCCATAGGACAGACGTGGATAAATAGTGAACATGTTGGGACGGTGACTGTCGTAACACAGTACTTCATTACAAAAAACAAACCCTGGAGATACCTTCTGAAATGTTGGTATAAATATGTATACACAAATAGAGCGTATCGTAAGTATTGACCTTTCTCTATTTCCCGCGAAGTTATTTTAAAAATATTTTATAGACTGCATCTTACCGAATTGCACGTGTATGACTCTAACCTCAGTAAAAGTCAAACAGTATTAGTTTTCCACCGAATTACAAGAATATATCTAAAACATGAGTCCAGCGTTCACCCTGCAAGTCCGTAGATCTAAGAGTTTCTTTTAAAATATTTAGAATTTGAAGCAAAATCATTTCTAGCGGTCCGAGAGAGGTCGTGAAGTGTTGGAATGATCGAACTTAACTTATTGTGAAAGGCAATTTGAACTTTGTTTCTACTTTTAACCCTCCCTAACAACGGCATGTCTGCTGAGTCACACCGCTATAAACCGAGATTCGATACCCGGGGTGATAAGAGCATAGATAGCCCATTCAGTTGCTTTGTGCTTAATTCTAAACAAAACAAACAATTTTTAAAGGCTTAGCTAATTATTAAAACTTTGAAAATGACCTCGAAGGTTTACAGAGGATGTTATTTTAAATTTTACTGCACCGTAATAATTTTTTTTTGGAAAGGAGACGCACAAGTTAAATGATGAAGTAAATATTTACTGCTGTGAACATACATGCAGCGTAATAATAGCACAAGAAATTTATTTTCCCATCAGGTATACAGGACAGTATCTAAACATCGCTTCTTTATCATGTTAAGTCCGGGCGTAATCTAACGGCCAGCATACTCTAGTTGTGAATGCAATGATGAATGGTTCGGGTTCTTTTGCTCCAAAACTGCGCTCTGTCTTTTGAGGTATGGGTGCTTTATAAGAGCAACAGTCAAATCTCACTGTTCGGTCAAGTAACATTATCCTATGATGGTGGGTGGTGTAGATTAGATGGCTTTCATATTGTCTATCAGTGAAAATTAGGGTTGGACTCTCGCAAGTGGCCCTTTTGGTTCAGTTTTACGAAAAAGTACAAGAACATACAAACAAGCTATGAAAAGTACTCGAACCTTGATCCTATTTTAAACATTAATTTCTGTTTTCAATATTTCATTAAAAGTCACATAGTCACGGCTGACAGACTATAAATTCTAGGAGTTATCCGTTTATTTATTTTTAATGAAATGCTGTAAAAAGATAATTGAGTTATAGAAATATTTTAATTCATTCGAAGCTAAAAAATCTCCGTCTGACAATATATTGATTCAATAATGATGAGCCCGGTGTGTCCAGGTGGGTTAAGGCTTTCGACTCGTAATCTGAGGGTCGCTGGTTCGAATCCCCATCGCACCAAACGTGCTCGCCCTTTCAGCCGTAGGAGCGTGATAAAGTGAAGGTCAATCCCACTATTCGTTGGTAAAAGTGTAGAACAAGAGTTGGCGGTGGTGGTGATGACTAGCTGCCTTCCCTCTAGTCTTACACTGCTAAAAGTTTGCGCGAAATTAAAAAAAAAAACACAACACAGTATGCTCCTGTTAGTGCCTAACCAACTAAACGTAATCGAAAATCAATGGGGGCAATATCCTTCCTTTTTATCATGCATATTGGAACAGATTTCTCCAGCTTTCATTTGTTCTATACCATCTGTCGGTTGGCAACTTTCATGTTGTAACGTCGCCTCGGCTTCCACATAGACAGATTCTAATAATAAGTAATGTTACACCTTTGGCGTTCACCAATATCGAATTGCACAGACTGACTCTGACATCAAAATATGTTTCCACGTGTCTCTTTATAGATCGGAATTATTAATCCTTGATGTTCTTTGTAACTGTAGGAAAGATAAATCACGTATTCAAGAACATCCGCCTTCAACGTTTTCTTAGTTCTCGGATTATTTGTTTGTTTGTTTTGAATTTCACGTGAACCTACACGAGAACTACGTGCGCTAGCCGTCTCTAATTTAGCTGTGTAAGACTAGAGGGAAGGCAGATAGTCATCACCACCCACCGCCAACTCTTCACTTACTCTTTTACCAACGACTAGTGGGTTTGGTTTGTTTTGAATTTCGCGCAAACCTACTCGAGGGCCATTTGCGCTAGTCGCCTATAATTTAGCAGTATAAGACTAGAGAGACGGCGGCTAGTCATCCCCACCTACCGCCAACTCTTAGGCTACTCTTTTACCAACAAATAGTGAGATTTAACATCACTTATAACGCACCCACGGGCTGAAAGGGCGAGCGGGTTTAGTGTGACGTGGATTCGATCCTGCAACGATCGGATTACGAATCGAGTGTCTCATCCATCTGGCCATGAGGGGCCACAATCAGTGGAATTGATCGTCACAATTTAACGCTCCCACGGCTGAAAGGGCGAGGATGTTTGGTATGACGGAGCTTCGAACCCACTACCTTCAGATTACGAGTTGAGAACTCTAATCACCTGGCCATGCCGAGCCTTCTCGAGTTATATTTATGAAAACCACCGATGACAAACTATTATGTACGATGTTAATACAAGTCCTACTTTAACACGATGTTAGTGCTAGCATGATGCAGAAAATGTTACAACGAATAAGTAATCCTGTTTGTTTGTTTCAGGTTGTCTTACAAATTAGACTACACAACGGTTATCTGCACATAGCCGCCCTAAGTTGTACCCTGAAATTCTAGAGGGAGACGGGTCTCCGATATCCCAGTGTCTGGAGCTAACAATTTTAAACTCGGGCTTCGATGCCCGCAGTAAACAGAACACATATAGTTCATTGTGTAGTTTTATGATTTATAACGTCGGCCCGGCTGAAAGGCCAAGCATGTTTGAGGTGACGGGGATTCGAACCGGCGACCCTCGGATTACGAGTCGAGTGCCTTAACCACCTGGCCGAATATAAATTGATTAAGTCGTTATAAATATGCATAAGGGAAGCTGAACTTCGACTATTAACCCACTTTTAGACTTAGTAATCAATTATAACTCGGTGATATGTTGGAAAAATTCAGTGTTCAGCCGATAACAGCTCGCTTGTTGTCAGACTCGTAACTCAGTAAATAAAACAACACAAAGCTAAGCCCACGTTTGAAAGGTAGCCTAATGCATAATTAGTTATCGAATCTCTGTGAATTCTTCTCATGGACTCTCTCAATACTGAATAACTTATTTAAAGATGTTTCTCGTGATTCTTCAGTAGTTTAACGATGTTTGTGTTTTCGAGAAAAAAAAAAAGAACAAACTGTCTTTACACAACAAACCAGTAACAAATGCTATCAAAGCGTAAAAAGCTCGTGATTTTGTTATATACCTTCTAAAGTATATTGTTTTGGAAGACGGGTCTAAGTTACTGTGTTAGAAACTAACTTGTCTCACTATATTGTGATTTTCATGTCTGGTTGATTGGATGACAGAGTTGATTTGAGGTGTTACAAAGCTAAAAATTCGAGACTCGATTCTCGTGGTGTTCTGAGTGAAGGCTGTTCATTTTGCAGCTTTGCGTTTATTAAAAATAAATAAGGAACAAATTATATATCTTTCTGAGTCTTTGTGTCTCTCATTAACACAGCGGTATGTGTGCGTGCTTATAATGCTACAAACCAGGTTTCGATACCTGTGGTGGGTAGAGAACAGATCCCCGCTTGTGTAACGTTTTGCTTAATAGCAAACAAACTTAATCGTTGTCTAGGTTATCACTTAGAAACTAATCTTTTTGTTCCAAAGTAAATGAAAACTTAGCTACTTATGAGGTCATTGATGTTACATGTTTCTAAAATGAAATGCATTTAATATTTGATCTAGAGACAACTCGCATAATTATTACTATAAAACTATTTAAGACAGCTAAAAGTTTCTGCGTCCTTGTTTCGCGTTTATATTCACGAAGCAAATAATGGTCACTTAAGAGAATAAAATTGACCGAGATATTGACACATTATTGATACTTTAAAAACTGATTCACTTAATCACAATGCGCACGTGCAGCAGCAGTCATGTCTCCAGAGGAGAAGAAAAACGGTGACATTTAATTTTAATTACTAGGTCGGTCATTTGTTTCTTGTGCAAACTTCGATAGAAAAATGTTGCGTTTAAATTAGGTAAAGCGTTTCTTCTATGGCTGTATAGGTTGAAACCGGAGCAAAAAAATAAATGTGAGGTTTGTTTAAAGTTCGTTATTTGTTTGGTTTTTTCTAAACTCAGCGCTTCTTCCGAAAATTAAATCTCAACATTTGAAAACAGCCCTTAGCTCGAATTTGACTTTTCTCCTTAATAGATTAAACAAACAGAACATCTTGCACTGTCTGGTCTCTTTGCTTCTAAAGTTTTATGGAAGAAACTACAGAAAAAGTGTAGTGTTGGAATAATTTTTAACTTAGAACATTTCTATTTTCTCACAAAAGCTGTTTTAATTAACTAATTAATACTCATATAATCATTATGCTGACGCACGTGTCTCTTTGTGCGATGAGTTTATAATATTTGGATGACCCTCAAGGCAATTTGAAGAAGTTAAACTAATTGTAATATTATTAGAAATCTAGGTGATTTGTCCGTTTCTTAAGAAGTACAAAGCTACATTATGCTTTATAGCGACGCAAGTTCGCAGACATACAACGTTTCCCCTAGGGGTGGGGAACAGAAATGTAGGTAGAAAAAAAAATTCCAAACATTTGTAACAAATGTTAAGTTTAAAGAAGCACATTCGTAGAACAACCGGCCGCCCTCTCTCCGATGAGCTAACGATACGTTTAGGGATTTGCAACGTTAAACTTTGGGTTTGACGTCTGGAGATGAACGAGCTCAGATAGTCTACTGTGTAGCTTTACACTTTAAGGTATAAACTACTTAGAACAAATATAATATATTATATTACATAACAATAGAAGACATGAGATGTTTCATTCGGACGTCGTGATGCAGGTTCCACGTGCACTATTTTTCAATATTTGGTATCGCTTCCCACAAATGATTTCCACAAATCGGACAACAAAGCAAACATGCGATAGATAACACTGTGTAACAAATTTTTTATTTTTTTTTGTCCCTGGACAGAAAGTGTTATTTCCCAATTGCTTGTGCGTAAAGTAAATGGAAAAGACCTATTTTTCTCTTCAAACTTTGCTTTTGTGACCTGGGAGCGTATAACGAAAACATGATAAAAGACTATATTTGGGGGCTGATACGTGAAAGTGATTTACATTACGGTCACAAATCTCGAAAAACTACTCACTTCTAAACATTTTTGTACAACTTTAGTGTAAATACATGTAAATGCAAATGTGCAAATTTGCCCATTTTTACAGAGAAAATAGGTTAATTTCATTATCCAGGTCAAAAAAGCAAAGTTTGAAGGGAATAATGACCATTTTTTGTACTTTTACAACATAAGCAATTAAAAAATAACATACTATCCAGGAACAAAATTTGTGTTACATGGTGTAATAGTTGCATGTTGTATACTTTGCGTTTGACAACAGAAGGGAAGAATGATAATTGGTAAGTTTTTGTTAGTCGTTACATGTTTTCATACATTATAAACACCAGGAAACAACGTTTGGTTACTTGGTGTTAATGTTGTAATAGTCTCGCAACTGATGTGATGTTTCATTTATCACAAAATGCAGAATCGCGAATTTTATTATGATTTATAAATTCCATTCTCTATTTAAACATTCAAACTCTAATAATTCATATTTCATTTGATCTAAAAGCTCGAATAGAGAGATTGAGTATGGTATGTTAAAACTATTTTGGAACCTCACAAGATCGTTACAACCCATGTCCCTACGTCTATGTAGTCATTCATTATCTGACGACTTGCAGAAGGGTTTCAATTGCAAAACTCTCCGCTGTATTGTTCTCATGTTCAAAGCACACCCTCATCTATGTAGTCTTTCCGTGAGTCATCTAGTATTTGAGGTGTTTGTTGACACCCTTTTAAGCATTATGATAGCACAGAAATTCGACATTGATCTGCTTGTCTTCGAATACGTAATACGCTGAACAGTCACTTAATTTTCCAGCTGTTTGACATACATAATGCTTACGCAGGAAGTATGACTGGAAGATTTATCTTATGAATTTATAATTTTTTGCTGGATGGAGACCTTTCTTGATTATTTTGTTCAATGTTGCCTAAAATTTGTTTTGGTGAACCCTCGCCATGTTACAAGACATCGCACTTTTCTTAACACGGTTGGGGTACGATTTGTTGCAGGTCTTCTTCTTGGCGGTTCTGGTGTCTCAAGTTGATCCATATACATTTGTTTTTCAAATGTCATTAAGTATAAGATTAGAAAATTCTATTTTTCCCAATCGGACTATTTATGATGAAAGATGTGAACATTTTGGAAAGGGCTGATATATGTACTTTCCCAAAACAACTAATATTCAGTGGAATCACACTAACGAAATACCAACGATCCTAAAACGCAGTTCTGATACATTCCGTTTCACCGCAAAAATGGTTGTTATGCGACTTATTGATTTATATATTCAAAATTCTTTTAATACAATGTACTCAACCTTTTGTATTCTTAACAATACAATTATCACTTATTTTATAGACTGGAACCGGAAAGTCATAAATTGAAGAAAAGATTGTTTTGTCTCTTATTAAGAACAAAAATACAGTAAAGAATGGGTTATTTTGTGCTGTTATCGATACTGGTATCATAACCTCGTTTCTAGCGGTATTAGTCCGCAAATGAACTGTTGCGCCACTGGAGAGAATAAACAAAAATACAGCAAGATTAGTTGTTAAGTAGTTAAACATAAAGCTACACAAAGGGTTAGCTATGCATCGAAACCAGGTTCCTAGCGTTGTAAGTCCGTAAACGGTTGAATGAGATGCGGCCTGAAATGTCTGGTTGATTAGATGAAACAGCTGCATGAGATGCACCTAAAATATCTGGTTGATTGGATGACACAGTTGTAGGAGATGCACCTAACATTTATAGTTGATTGGGTGACATACTTTAATGAGATGCACCTAAAATGTCTGGTTAATTAGATGACATAGTTGTATAAGATGAACCAAAAATGTCTGGTGTATTGGATGACACAATTGTATGAGATGAACCTAAAATATCTGGTTGATTAGATGATACAGTTGTATGAGATCCACCTAAAATGTCTGGTTAATTGGATGACATACTTGAATGAGATGCACCTAAAATGTCTGGTTGATTAAATGACACAGTTGTTTGAGATGCACCTAAAATGTCTTGTTGATTTAATGACATACCTGAATGAGATGCACCTAAAATATATGGTTGATTAGATGACACAGTTGTTGTATAAGATGCACCTAAAATGTCTGGTTGATTGGATGCATCCGAAATTTTACCTCACCTCGTGCATTTCATCGTCACACAATAAAGGGGGAGTTTTACATTTTATACCCATTTTAATATTTATATTCATAATGATATATAATTGTGTATGCCAAAAAATATCATTTGCGAGGTAAAAAATAGATCTTCTGTTACTTCATATACTTACTCGTACCATTTGCTGCCATCAAATTAATTTCTCTAATAGTCTGAAGCTATCTTTACTATATAAGTTCTTAGGTTATATTGCGTAAACATTTTACCAATTAACAGCTGTCGGTTTATTTTTTATTCTGTTGCTAAGTTAATTTGTTTTAGTGTTAAAGAAACAAATAGCTATCTGCTAGTTTTTTACTTGAATTGTTGTATTAAGTTGTTTGAGTGATACATGAATTAATAGTTATGTGCTCGTTTTATTAGTTATGTCGTTGGGCTACTAACAGCTATCTGTTTATTTATTTTATCAGTTATATTGTTGTGTTTAGTTGTTTAAGTGTTTTATGATTTTAGCTGTAGTTAATTATCTTTACAATATGCAAGATGAAAGACTTCAGAGAGATAAAACATATGGACGCGTTACTTAGCAACAGGATGCATTCTCAGATAATTGCAGATAATGGACGATGTATTCAATTGTAAAGCTCGTATTCACAAATATTATCATTTTATAGATTACCAAACTTTTAATCATAGTCCACTATCCGTTTTTCTTCGATTCTGAAACAAAGAAATTTATATAATTTTAATTCCATTTCGATGTAGAATATTGTTTTTTAAGTGTCGAGGATTCAGGTCTATAATTTTGCCTGGACTGTGAATTGGTTAAAATTACTTCGTATTTCGAAACTCTAAGTTTTCTCTCACAGTATGCTTTTATTATATAATCTATAGTGGTTGAAAGTGGTAACTACAACAATAAATCATCCTTCCCATGGAATACTTTACATCTTCCCCCCTCTTCCTGCTTAACACGTTAAATAAAATAAATTTGGAATGACCTGTTTAATACACAGCATTTTAAACCTGTTTTATATTTACATCAGTTTGAAAATGCGTGTCTTGGGTTTAAAAAGACATTACAATCCATGTAATAAGCAATTCTAGAATTTCGATTCAAGCTGAAACACAACATATCGAGAATCTCGCCTATTTGTTTTTTTTTTTGAAATTTTAAGATATGAATGTTTTTACAGGTGATTTACAACCAACACGGAACTTTATTAGCACTAGGAAATGTCTCTTGTTTTGCAGATAAATATACACGGAAGTTCACTATTTTCAGAAATGTAGGAAAAAGAATATTTCGTAAACAACCAGTTCACAAACCTAGACATGATGTAGGTTGAGATGACTTATCGAAGGGGCCCAGCATGGCCACGTAGTTAAGGCACTCGTCTCGTAATCTGAGGGTCGCGGGTTCGAATTCCCGTCACACCAAACATGCTTGCCCTTTCAGCCATGAAGGCGTTATAACGTGCAGCCAATACCACTATTCGTTGGTAAAAGAGTAGCCCAAGAGTTCGCGGTGGGTGATGATGACTAGCTGCCTCCTCTCTAGTCTAACACTGCAAAATTAGGGACGGCTAGCGAAGATAGCACTTGTGTAGCTTTGCGCGAAATTCAAAAACAATCGTAAATGTTATATGCGATTATAGGCACGATAAATATTAGTTACGAATATTTACGTATTGCCTAAAATTTAGTGTGGTGTATTCAGCTTAGCCCCCCAATGGCTCAGCGGTATGTCTGCGGACTTACAACGCTAAAATCCGGGTTTCGATACCCGCGGTGGACTAGAGCACAGATAGCCCATTGTGCAGCTTTGTGCTTAATTCGAAACAACAACAACAGCATTCAAATTAGTTCGATAACTGAGTTATAATTGTACTTGAACATTATAATTACCAACTAAAATTGAAGATTTATATTGCACTAAAAATTAGGTTTCGATATCAGCTGAGAGAGGAGCCCATTATGTAGCATCGTATTTCACAACAAATAGCGATTTCATTAAACAAAGCAATGCAACTTAGCGCGTTGGGATCATGTTCTACATTTCAATTAATGTTTTTTGTCTCTGTTTTCGCTCCGTATTTTTGTGCATTTATTTGTTTAGGCCACGAACCTATATTCTCGTTATCTGTTTTGTTTCTTACATTCACGTGTAACACACACACATACACTATTTGTCAACCATTTTCTGGATACCCTTTCTGGTATAATCAGGACTCTTTCTTTGAGAATACACGGAATAAGCCCACTTCAGTTACAATAATATGAAACTGACTACGTTACGTCACACTTCGTACCAAACTTGCTCCATGGTCTTCTGCCCCCAAGTGGCACAGCGGTATGTCTGCGGACTCACACCGCTAAAAACCAGATTTCGATATCTGTTGTTGACAGAGTACACGTAGTCCATTGTGTAGCTTTGTGATTAATTCTAAACAAACAAACATCGTCTTATACGCTTTTTTTTTTTTTTTGCTAATCCCAGGTAACGATACGAATCTGTATGTTTGCTACACGAGGGCTATCTTCGCTAGCCATCCCTAATTTACCAGTGTAAGATTAGAGGGAAGGCAACTAGTCATCACCACCCACCGCGAACTCTTGGGCTACTCTTTTACCAACGAATAGTTGTATTAACCGTAACGTTATAACGCCCTCACGGCTGAAAGGGCGAGCACGTGTGGTGCGACGGAGATTCGGCAATGGCCAGTTGGGTTAAGGCGTTCGACTCGTACTCAGAAAATAAATAATTTGTTTGAATATAAGCATAAGGCTACACAATATCTATACTCTGTTTACACGTGTGTCGAAACCTGTTGTTTAGCGTTGTAAGTCCGCAGACAAACGGCTGTGCCACTGGACGGAATGAAATTAAAAATTAAATAACGTTTAATATGTTGTATTCTGTTATTATAAAGTATATTATTTTACCAACAGAGGTCGTCATGTGCTTTGACCAGAGAAGTTTCACTTTCATTATACACTAGTTACTGAATCGTGTTCGATGTGTAAACACTGTACTTTAATTATATAAATATATATATATGTATATAAACCCAGTGTAATATGTAAACTTATAAATAAAACGGACTTGTGTAGTGTCAAACTATTTTTCACTTGCCCTTCAAAGTTCGAGAATACTCAAATCATTCTTGATAATATCTAAAAGCACATAAACAAAACTCGTTAGACCCTTTCAGAGTTATCTCTGTCACTTATAATATACGTAGATGAAGACGTGTCACTTCGCTGTATTAAGACTCATCAAACAGTCTGGGAAGAACACTGGAAGAGAATCTTTAGACACAACTCATAATTACCGCTCTTTATTCAATTGGTTAATGACTTGAGAACAATAAGTGTGTACCTTATGTTAAGGATTACCCTATGGATTATTTTAGTTTTTCATGCCATTTACCGAGAGTCTAGAAACGTAAGGAGATTCTAATGAATAATGTGATATGCGTAATCTACGATAGAGGATTAGATTTTAAGAAATTAAAAGCGTAAAAATTAGAATTCTTCTTAATACTTTGAAAGTAAGGAAACCTTACATTATGTATACCCATGAGATTAACTCCCTCGTGTAGCTTAGCACGAATTTTACAAAAAAAAACAACAAGCAATGAGGTTAATTACAAGTTCATATAAACCTGCGGATGCCAATCTTACAAATTGGGTATGACTCATTTCCTAGGGGTGAGGCGATACAGAAACCTGGTCAAACGAGTACAAGCTTCCTCAAATGAGCACTGTGGTGTATAACCTTGGCAAGATGATAAACACCAGCAAGTCCTTGAAAAAATGTATTGTGTTGATGCAGAACGCTGCTGTAAAAATGTTTGAACATTTCTGACTATACCTAAATAAAAATTTATTATAATTCTAGTTATGAAAGGGTAAAATATACCGTTTATTACAACCACCATTCGAGACGTCCGACAGAAGATTCTCTCATTAACTGTTATACATTGAATGGATAACCGGTTTAACGCACATTTTATTGAAAATATTCAGATTCACTCTATGTTATAGTGTGTTAATAGCTTACACGCAGATATCCAGAAACGTTCCAACCGAATTTTTCAGTTTCGCTTGTATGAAAATCAGTTACCACGTCACAGCGAAAGTTAAAATGATTCTACAATTGAGTTTACGAAATGAACGAACACTTAACTTTTATATGAAAGCAAAATTGATCGATCTTGTAAACTTTTCGTTTATTATAGGTGTATGTGATCACTTTTTCGAAGAGAAATATCCACGAATAGAGTAATATTCAAACAACAATTTAAAACTAAAGAGTAAACCATTTCGGTGAAAGAACTGTTCAAGGTTCTCCACAAACAAACAAACTTACACAGCAAAACAGTTAGAGCTCTGAACCCACTCCAGATTGTTTAGTTTGTTTTGAATTTCGCGCAAAGCTCCTCGAGGGAGCCATCCCTAATTTAGCAGCGTAAGACTAGAGGGAAGGCAGCTAGTCACCCCCACCCACCGCCAACTCTTGGGCTACTCATTTTACCAATGAATAGTGGGATTGACCGTCACGTTATAACGCCCCCACGGCTGAAAGGACGAGCATGTTTGGTGCGACGGGGATTCGAACCCGGGACCATCAGATTAAGAGTCCAGTGCCTTAACCACCTGGCCATGCCGGACTCTTACGATAAAGAACCTTCCAATCTAAACATCCATTGTGATGAAACTTGACACAGTTTCTGCTACTGTTAGTTAAATAATACGCTAACATCTGAATTCGACCAAGTCTCGTGAGTTAAAAATTGCTGAAAAGAATCGGGCCATAGCTCGAAATTAACGGCTGAGAAATATGTCTAAAAATGGTGGGATCACTGTATTTATTTTAACTCCATAATACTTACTCCTTGAATGGGATTTCAGGCCTTTATTATGCCAAAGTGTGCGGTTGAAAGTTACATAATTTAACTAATCATCTGGTTTGTAAAAAACATACAGATGGTTCTCTCTCAACTTGAAAAACACTGCTAGATAGAATATGAACTTTAGTTTCAAGAACCAAATCGTTGTTTCCAAAAACTGTCCTTTCCGTATATGCAAGCCTGCGGTAGATCTGAATATAACACTTCAAGTTGAATATAACACATCCATGTAAGTTAGGTATATCTGGATCAGATGAAGATATTGGTAATTATTCCACTTTTTTTATAGCAGTTTAGGATCTTGTGCTTAAATATAAATCTCTTAAAATGACGAAAACTATAATCAACTCCAGTGCCGAGCGGAACGCAGATGGTCCATTGTGTATTTTCAGGCTTGACAACAAGCAAACCAAACCACAATCGGTAAAATAAGTTGAGCATAGTTTTTGCGGATGTTAATTTTGCTATCAACAGTAAACAGTATGGCACAGTTCACTTTTAAGTTTTAGTAGACTTTTGTTTACTAAAGACGCTTAAAATTATTTTCAAACTCGTCGGATTTGTCTTTGTTTGAAGTTAAGCCCACAGCTACGCAATGGGCTATCTTTGCCCTTCCCACCACGAATATCGAAACCCGGTTTCTAGTGTTGTTGTAGTTCTGCAGACATACCACTCTGCCAACGGCGATTTCATGTTGGAATTGAAAAACGAAACACATCACGAACTACGAACACTTCCAGGATTTTTTCAACTTCTTTATTTTAAAAAAACGACAACAACATCCGATACTGTCAATAAACAACCAGTCATTGCAATTCTTATACGAATAATTTGCGTGTACTTTACATTAGTTATTGCAATAACATTTTACATCAATTTCAGTGTGCTCGTCTCACCCACGTGAAATTTCAGAATTTTTTTGTTTCCGATTGTAGCGCCCACTATAACAATATACGTCATCTTAGTACCGTACCAAAGTTTGGGCAAAGCTAAGCCTGAAAAGAATGTAACGAATATACGTCTGTTAATGATATAGAAAAGGTCTGTTCCAGTGTTTCAACATAGTAAAAATTGTCTGTTTTCATTTCTTTTAGTTTGTTTCCCGTCAAGAAAATCTATATATATTTTATTGTATTGTGAAAAAGTTTAGACTCGATTTCCTTCTTTTCCCAAAACAATAATAAAACGTTTTTCATTGTTTGGAGTTTATATAACCCTCATTGACAAACCTGTCACACATATATTTCACATAAATACTTTTATTCCAAGCTTTGGAATCATCATTTCCCATCGGATTTTCCCAGTGCACTTCCATGATCTTCTGGAATAAAAATCTCATCTGCAAGGGCTTTGAAGTATTGCAGTTACTTCTTTCAATTGTAAGTCCAACAAAGGTAGAGTGAATAGTCCTGTCAAACCTTCTCAGTGGATTTGCTTAAGCTCAAGATAAAAGTTTATTTCTCGAGCATTTGAAAAACGATGTCAGACTAATTTAATGTATTCTACAACTTTAAATACACAGAAGTAATTATAAGAATGGTCCAACTCTTGTGAACGATAATACTTGATATGCAGTTATGTCTATTATAGCCCTTCTTCAAATTTATCAATAGCTTTATTTGCAGTAGTCTCATAGTATCACGCTTCCGATACCACCAACAATAGAATTCATTAAGTTTCCTTGCATAGATATGATTAACAAAAAAAAACAACAAAACTGATTGGTTAATTTGTTGGTAAGATAAAGCTACAGAATGGGTTATCTGCGCTGTGCTCACCATGGGTATCCAAACTCAGTCTTTATCATTATAAGCTTGGAGATGGGGATGTCAATGGGCTATCTGTCCTCTGCCCACAACGGGTATCGAAACCCAGTTTCTAACGGTGTAAGTCGAGAGAAATACCGCTGTGATACTGGAGAGGGGACAAATCAAAACAAAGGTCTCACAGTTTCATTTAAAGTAATCCTGCCTAAAAGAACTTGAAGTGCCGCGGCTATTGAGAATTCCCTCTTGTTAGAATGATGTTTAGAGTACGAAAGGAGAACAATTTATTAACGTAAAGTTTCAGAGAACAAGAATGACAAAAAAACAACCAACATAGATTGAATTTCTAATAGAAGCACAAATGTTCTGTTTAACTGTGGATCGAAACATTAGAAAATTGTTACAGATTGGTTGCTTGAATTCTTTGAGCGACTGACCAAATAAATCACATCTCAATAATACAATTAAAAACATTGTATGTAATAACATGATTATATGATATACCTGAAATGTGACAAAGAAGAGTTGTTTTAAGCAGATTGTGAACTCTTTGAAGAACTTTATCAGAAGTTATTAATGGAATATATAAAGTAATAAATCACTGCTACCATGGAAACATTTTTCAGTTTTGTGTATAAGTTGTTTCTTTAGCACGTGCCTCCTCGAAGTTGATTAAAAATGTTAATTGAATAACCTAAACTAAAATATTGTTCCGACAACTAGAGTCCCTAATGAAAACAATCTCTTTTGTTTCTTTCGGAGAGTCACTTAGGGCTGTATTAGGGATATCTTCGCTAACCGCGTCTATTTCTGAGCAGCAGAAGGAAGGCAGAAAGCTAGTCAGCAGCACTCCACGCCAACTCTTGCGTTAATTTAATCGAATAATGAGATCTGAGTGTTACTCTAATAATATACCAACAGATTCAAAGTGCTGGGATTATTTTTTGGCAAAGGGACACGAACAAGAGATCTGGCCCAGCATGGCCAGGTGGTTAGGGGGCTTCACTCGTAATCTGAGGGTCGCAGGTTTGATTGCTTGCTAAACCAATTGTGCTCGCTTTTACAACCGTTGGACGTTATAATGTTTCGATCGATCCCACTATTCGTTGAAAAAAAAATAGTATCCTAAAGGTTGACGGTGGGTGGTGATGACTAGCTGCTTTCCCTCTAGTCTTACACTGCTAAATAGGAACGGCTAGTGCCGATAGCTCTCGTGTACCTTTGTGCAAAATTCAAAATCAAACAAACAAGGGATCTTTGTAGTCACGGCCACACACAGTAACCACTAGGCTGTACATAAGTTAACTAAGAAACAGAAATAAACGAGTCAATGATTTCCACAATGATACTACCCTTTCGTGCGTTTGATTCTCTTGAGGTTTTATATTTTTGGTAAAACAGACTTAGGCGATACTATTAATAATGAAGAATAAAATGGTTTGCGTCACGATTTTAATTATTAAGTAACACAACTTATAACATAAAAACACATGACGGTTCAGCTGATGTACTCTGCTAACTTCTCTGTAAATTCACTGTTTTTAAACCAACTAAATAAATAGCAGCTCAAAACAGCGTAATAAATTTTCCAATTAACTCATTATTTAAAAAAAAAGAAAGGAAGAACTACATTATGTAGAACAAGTTTTGTTCCTGGATAGTATGTGTTATTTCTTAATTGTTTATGTTGTAAAAGTACAGAAAATGGTCATTATTCCCTTCAAACTTTGCTTTTGTGACTTGGATAATGAAATTTAGAAATTAACCTATTTTGTATGTAAAAACGGGCAAATTTGTACATTTTCATTTACATAAGGTCTGAATAAAACAACATATGAATCAAGGTTTACATGTATTTATACTAAAGTTATACAAAAATATTTAGAAGCGAGTAGTTTTTCGAGATTTGCGACTATAATGTAAACCACTTTCACGTATCAACCCCCAAATATAGTCTCCCTATCATGTTTTCGTTATACGCTTCCAGATCACAAAAGCAAAGTTTGAAGAGAAAAACAGGTTTTTCCATTTTCTTTATGCATAAGCAATTGGGAAATAACACTTTCTGTCAAGATACAAGAAAAAGTAAAATTTTGTTATATAGTGTTATATGTAGAAAACGTTTGAATCGAACGGCTCTCTCTAAATAGCTAAGCATAGCTAGGTGGGTTAAGGCGTGCGACTTGTAATCTGAGGGTCGCGGGTTCGCATCCCCCTCGCACCAAACATGCTCGCCTTTTCAGCCGTAGGGGCGTTATAATGTGACAGTTAATCCCACTATTCGTTGGTAAAGAGTAGCCCAAGAGTTGGCGGTGGGTGGTGGTGACTAGCTGCCTTCCCTCTAGTCTTACACTACTAAAGTAGGGACGGCTAGCGCAGATAGCCCTCGAGTACCTTTGCACGAAATTCAAAAAACAAACAAACTAAATAGCTACGTTGTTTTGTTCGTGTGCCTTTCATCTTTTGTGATGCATCTAATCACCGCTTTATAAACGCATGGGCTAAATGGCCAGATCAAATATCTTTAGAGTTCAGATATACTGGTCTCTAATATCGAGCAGCTACATCAACATCTGCCGCCATAAAGGCTTTATCCGTTTCTTTTTGTTGTTTTTAGTTGAACAACGGAACTGCTTGTTGTTGTTATAATGCTCTCACAACTGAAAATGTGTTCAGCGACTTACGGCTCGAGCCTTTGCTCTTTCGTTAAGACATCCTGTGTACAAAGGAACAATGTGACAACTCTTGTAGTTCATATAAATTTGGTAACTTTACAATTTAAACTGTAACTCTGAGGACTCTGGTGTATATAAACACTTGGTGAAAAACTTATTTGTTTCTCGAAAATGTAAGGAGATCTGACAGACTATCGAAAAGATTGTTATACGATACAATGAAAGGCTTAAGTTGTTAGTTTAGAATAACCTGATCGGGCATTTATGATAGAAAGTCTATGATCAAAAATGGCTTGCATACGTTGCTTAAAGTGTAGTTTTTGTGTTGTTTTTTTTTTACTTTGGCAAGAAAATCTTTCTAAGTAAAATAGATTATTCATCGATATGCAAGGACAGCCAGTGTTCATGTCTATTCTTGGTGAACTTCACAAGATATTCGATAGCTTCTTATGAGAAAAGATTCCGAAGAGAATTAATAAAATTCTACAAAGGACAATAGACACGAGTGTAGAGTTTATAGCCGCGCCAATGTCGTGCAGTTTAACAAAAGTATTTGCTCTAACAGACTTACAAAAACGAAAAGATTAAATTTCAATTAGAATGGATATACGCAATGGGAGATTTATATAAAGCGTTTTCGTAAGATCAGTGCGAAGAAGAGAACAAAAACGATTAATGACTAAGTCATTGTTCGACTTATCACTGGAAACGGTTATCTTTAAAATACGCTTCTGTAGTTACATAACAACTATGAAATCAATGAAATATAACTAAACTCCACCACGAAACACTCAATCAGAGCGTAATTAGAAAAATGAAACGAAACTTACAACGTTGTAACAAGCAGTCATATGATCCCTGTAATTAACGAGAGGCCTTTGTTAAGTGGCTGCTACATTAATGTATCTTTTGTTTCGAAGAAAGAAGGGAAGAAATAATAGTTTTATTTAGTTCCATGGTTTGTTTAGAGTCCGTCATATATCGTATTCTTTTCTTATTCCGAACAAATGAAAAACTACAGTAACCATTCCTTCTGTTCCTTCTTAGATGATAAAGAACATATAATACATTTATACTACTAGGTTTGTTATCTTATAGAGTTCTTGCCACGCCCCTTACTGGTTAGAGATTATGAGATACGGCTTCGGACATAGTACATAATCACTTTATCCTTTTATTTCGCTTTTCTTGGGAGCTGGAAAGATATATATATTGTAAAGTAGAGAACATACTTTACTTTAAACATCTTGTTTTCTAAAGTATCTTCGTGACCTTTGAACCTCTTGCTTTATTGGACAGAGTATCGGAGATTAAGTTATGTTTATTTGTTCCTTTTTCATAATAATGTTTCATGGCCAGTTGCAGTTGATAATGTTGTTTACATCCATTTGATCAGAAGTTGAGAAAGATTCAGTGAATATATATCTATGTAAATATATAAGTGCTATCGACCTGGTGTTTGTATCGACCTTCTTAAGTCATTAGCCTGAAGATGAAGGTCGAAACGTTGTTTTCTGCTTAAGTTGTAAGTGTTAATATCCATACCAGACGTCCTGAGATACAATTTAACTTCTCATCATCACGAACCACCTGTTGTCTGTTCTATATCCAAGTAACTTCATCGCGGGGTGTGAATAAACCTTCATCTTTCTATTAGTGTTCATGAAGTCTATGGGTATACACATACAGATATTTAATTTTGCGGTTTTGTGTGTGTGTTTTTCTTATAACAAAGCCACATCGGATTACCTGCTGTATTTAGCAAGGGGAATCGAACCTCTGATTTTAGCGAGTAAAAGCTGTAAAACATGAAACGTGACGCCGAAATTTGGCTTGTATCTCCCCACAGATCCACCAAGTTTGGCAGAAAGCTTCGCACAAAGCTACACAAGGGCTACCTGCGCTATCCGTCCCTAATTTAGCAGTATAAGGCTAGAAGGAAGGCCACTAGTCATCACCATTCACCGCCAACTCTTGGGCTACTCTTTTACCAACGAATAGTGGGATTGACCGTCATATTATAACGTCCCCACGACTGAGAGGGCAAGCATATTTGGTGTGACGGAGGATACGAACTCGTGATCCACAGACTATGAGACGAGTGCCTTAAGCACCTGGCCATGGCGGTCCTCCAAAAGATATATCTTGTAGGGCCTCCTTAATAAAATACAGAGGTTACACAAAAAAAACACTGAAAATTTTAAGACATTCGTAATTTGATATGGATACGTTTTCCCTCATCAGTCAAGTTCTTTCATTCTCTACTCTCTTGAGTTTCTCATGTTATCATAGTCACACTATGTTTGTCCTGCCGATGAGTTTTACATTTGGATAACACCACTTATGTCCTGATCACATTTTTTTTGTCCTTATAATATCGTTTTCGTCAGTATCAATTTTTAAAAAATAATAATTATAATGAGGTTTGGGTCTTATTGTATCTTTTTCTAGTGTATGACAATTACTTCTTTCACTTTTAGAAGCATTTCCAATAATAAATGATAGTAAGTTCCAAGATGTCGCATTTAAAAAGTTAAAGTTACGTTTTTATTTCCAAGAGTTCGAGTTTTGTGTTTTCTATAACACACAAATATATATCTGTAATTAACGAACTATACATTTAGCCCAAATTCTATTATATAACTGAAATTTTAGGGCTTGAACATTTCGTGACTTGTATTCTTTAGTTCATAAAAAAAGGCCTGTACATAGGCCACGATGAAAGCTATATATAAATAAACAGCCTTTAGCACCATCTGGCACAGCAATAATACGGGGATCCATCCCGGTATAACACAGTGATATCAACTACTATCCACGGTATAACACGGTGGATTCCAGTGATATCAACTACTAACCACTGTACAACAGGGTGATTTCAATGACATCAACTTCTATCTACGGTATAACATGATTGATTCCAGTGATATCAACTATTATCCACGGTATAACAAGGAGGATTCCAGTGATATCAGCTTTTATCCAAGGTACAAAACCGTTGATTCCTGTGATATCAACTTCTATCAACGGTATAACACGGCTGATTCCAGTAATATCAGCTACTATAAACGGTATAACAAGGAGGATTCCAGTGATATCAGCTTTTATCCAAGGTACAAAACCGTTGATTCCTGTGATATCAACTTCTATCAACGGTATAACACGGCTGATTCCAGTAATATCAGCTACTATAAACGGTATAATATGGTTAATTTCAGTGATATTAACTATTGTTCACGGTATAATACGGTTGATTCCAGTGATATCAGCTATTATCCACGGTACAACATGGTGGATTCCAGTGATATCAACTACTATCCACTGTACAACAGGGTGATTTCAAAGATATCAACTTCTATCTACGGTATGACATGGTGGATTCCAGTGATATCAACTTCTAACCACGGTATAACACGGTTGATTCCAGTGATAAAACTGCTATCCACGGTACAAAGTGGATTCCAGTGATACGATCTGTTATCCAAGGTACAACACGGTTGATTGCCATGATATCAACTACTATCCACCTTATAACAGGGTTGATTCCAGTGATATCAACTTCTATGTAGGGTATAAAATGGTTGATTCCAGTGATATCAGCTACTATCCAAGGTACAACACGGTTAATTGCCATGATATCAACTACTATCCACCATATAACAGAGTTGATTTCAGTGATATCAACTACTATCCACTGTACAACAGGGTGATTTCAATGATATCAACTTCAATCTACGTTATAACATGGTTGATTCCAGTGATATCAACTATTATCCATGGTATAGCAAGGAGGATTCCAGTGATATCAGCTTTTATCCAAGGTACAAAACCGTTGATTCCTGTGATATCAACTTCTATCCACGATATAACATGGTTGATTCCAGTGATATCAGCCGCTATCCAATTTACAACACAGTGGATTTCAGTGATATCAACCACTATCCAAAATACAACACGGTGGATTCCAGTGATACCAACTTCTATCTACGGTATAACACGGTAGATTCCAGTGATATCAAGTATTATTCACGATACAACAAAATGGATTCCAGTGATATCAGCTACTATCAATGGTAAAACACGGCTGCTTCAATGATATTAACTACTACTTACGGTATAACACAGTTGATTCCAATGCTATCAACTACTAGCAACGGTATAACACGGTTGATTTCAGTAATATCAGGTACAACACGGTTGATTCCAGTGATATCAACTTCTATCTACGTATATCATGGTTGACTCCAGTGATATCAACTTCTATCTAAGGGTATAACATGGTTGATTCCAGTGGTATCAGCTACTATCTACGTATAACATGGTTGATTCCAGTAATATCAACTACTATCCACTGTACAACACGGTGGATTCCAGTGATATCAGCTACTATCCAAGGTACAACACGGTGGATTTCAGGAATATCAGCTACTATCCACGGTACAAGGTGGATTCCAGTGATATGATCTGCTATCCAAGGTACAACACGGTGTATTCCAGTGATATAAACTTCTATCTACGGTATAACATGGTTGATTCCAGTGATATCAGCTACTATCCATGGAATAACGGGTTAGATTCCAGTGATATCACCTTCTATCTACGGTATAACACGGTTGACTTCCAGTGATATCAGCAACTATCCACGGTATAACACGGTTGATTCCAGTGATATCAGCCACTACCCAATTTACAACACGGTGGATTCCAGTGATATCAACTACTATCCAATTTACAACACAGTGGATTCCAGTGATATCAACTTCTATCAATGATATAACACGGTTGATTTCAGTGATATCAGCTACTATCCACGGTATAACACGATTGATTCTAGTGATATCAGCCACTACCCAATTTACAACACAGTGGATTCCAGTGATATCAACTACTATCCAATTTACACCACAGTGGATTCCAGTGATATCAACTACAATCCAAATTATAACACAGTGGATTCCAGTGATATCAACTACTATCTACGGTAAATCAAGATAAATTCCAGTGATATCATCTACAATGCAAAATACAACACGGTGGATTCCAGTGATATCAACTTATATCTACGGTATAACACGGTTGATTCCAGTGATATCAACTTCTTTTACGGTATAACACAGTTGATTCCAGTAATATCAGCTACTATCAACTGTATAACAGGGTTGATTTCAGTGATATCAACTTATATCTAAGTGTATAACATGGTTGATTCAAGTGGTATCAACTACTATCCAAGGTACAACACGGTGGATTTCAGTAATATCAGCTACTATCCAAGGTACAACACGGTGGATTCCAGTGATATCAGCTACTATCCACGGTATAACATGGTTAATTTCAGTGATATCAACTATTATCCACGGTATAACAAGGTGGATTTCAGTGATATCAGCTACTATCGAAGGTACAACACAGTTGATTCCCGTGATATCAACTACAATTCACAGTACAACAAGGTGGATTACAGTTATATCAGCTACTATCCACTGTATAACAGGGTGATTTCAGTGACATCAACTTCTATCTCCGGTATAACATGGTTGATTCCAGTCATATCAGGTACTATCCATGGAATAACGCGGTAGATTCCAGTGATATCAGCTACTATACAAGGTACAACACGGTTGATTCCAGTGATATCAACTTCTATCTACGTATATCATGATTGATTCCAGTGATATCAGCTACTATCCACGATAAAACACGGTTGCTTCAATGATATTAACTACTACTTACGGTATAACACAGTTGATTCCAATGCTATCAACTACTAGCTACGGTATAACATGGTTGATTCCAGTGATACAAACTGCAATCCACAGTACAAGGAGGATTCCAGTGATATGATCTGCTATCCAAGGTACAACACGGTGTATTCCAGTGATATCAGCTACTATCAATGGTAAAACACGGCTGCTTCAATGATATTAACTACTACTTACGGTATAACACAGTTGATTCCAATGCTATCAACTACTAGCAACGGTATAACACGGTTGATTTCAGTAATATCAGGTACAACACGGTTGATTCCAGTGATATCAACTTCTATCTACGTATATCATGGTTGACTCCAGTGATATCAACTTCTATCTAAGGGTATAACATGGTTGATTCCAGTGGTATCAGCTACTATCTACGTATAACATGGTTGATTCCAGTAATATCAACTACTATCCACTGTACAACACGGTGGATTCCAGTGATATCAGCTACTATCCAAGGTACAACACGGTGGATTTCAGGAATATCAGCTACTATCCACGGTACAAGGTGGATTCCAGTGATATGATCTGCTATCCAAGGTACAACACGGTGTATTCCATTGATATAAACTTCTATCTACGGTATAACATGGTTGATTCCAGTGATATCAGCTACTATCCATGGAATAACGGGTTAGATTCCAGTGATATCACCTTCTATCTACGGTATAACACGGTTGACTTCAGTGATATCAGCAACTATCCACGGTATAACACGGTTGATTCCAGTGATATCAGCCACTACCCAATTTACAACACAGTGGATTCCAGTGATATCAACTACTATCCAATTTACAACACAGTGGATTCCAGTGATATCAACTTCTATCAATGATATAACACGGTTGATTTCAGTGATATCAGCTACTATCCACGGTATAACACGATTGATTCTAGTGATATCAGCCACTACCCAATTTACAACACAGTGGATTCCAGTGATATCAACTACTATCCAATTTACACCACAGTGGATTCCAGTGATATCAACTACAATCCAAATTATAACACAGTGGATTCCAGTGATATCAACTACTATCTACGGTAAATCAAGATAAATTCCAGTGATATCATCTACAATGCAAAATACAACACGGTGGATTCCAGTGATATCAACTTATATCTACGGTATAACACGGTTGATTCCAGTTATATCAACTTCTTTTTACGGTATAACACAGTTGATTCCAGTAATATCAGCTACTATCAACTGTATAACAGGGTTGATTTCAGTGATATCAACTTATATCTAAGTGTATAACATGGTTGATTCAAGTGGTATCAACTACTATCCAAGGTACAACACGGTGGATTTCAGTAATATCAGCTACTATCCAAGGTACAACACGGTGGATTCCAGTGATATCAGCTACTATCCACGGTATAACATGGTTAATTTCAGTGATATCAACCATTATCCACGGTATAACAAGGTGGATTTCAGTGATATCAGCTACTATCGAAGGTACAACACAGTTGATTCCCGTGATATCAACTACAATTCACAGTACAACAAGGTGGATTACAGTTATATCAGCTACTATCGAAGGTACAACACAGTTGATTCCCGTGATATCAACTACAATTCACAGTACAACAAGGTGGATTACAGTTATATCAGCTACTATCCACTGTATAACAGGGTGATTTCAGTGACATCAACTTCTATCTCCGGTATAACATGGTTGATTCCAGTCATATCAGGTACTATCCATGGAATAACGCGGTAGATTCCAGTGATATCAGCTACTATACAAGGTACAACACGGTTGATTCCAGTGATATCAACTTCTATCTACGTATATCATGATTGATTCCAGTGATATCAGCTACTATCCACGATAAAACACGGTTGCTTCAATGATATTAACTACTACTTACGGTATAACACAGTTGATTCCAATGCTATCAACTACTAGCTACGGTATAACATGGTTGATTCCAGTGATACAAACTGCAATCCACAGTACAAGGAGGATTCCAGTGATATGATCTGCTATCAAGGTACAACACGGTGTATTCCAGTGATATCAGCTACTATCAATGGTAAAACACGGCTGCTTCAATGATATTAACTACTACTTACGGTATAACACAGTTGATTCCAATGCTATCAACTACTAGCAACGGTATAACACGGTTGATTTCAGTAATATCAGGTACAACACGGTTGATTCCAGTGATATCAACTTCTATCTACGTATATCATGGTTGACTCCAGTGATATCAACTTCTATCTAAGGGTATAACATGGTTGATTCCAGTGGTATCAGCTACTATCTACGTATAACACGGTTGATTCCAGTAATATCAACTACTATCCACTGTACAACACGGTGGATTCCAGTGATATCAGCTACTATCCAAGGTACAACACGGTGGATTTCAGGAATATCAGCTACTATCCACGGTACAAGGTGGATTCCAGTGATATGATCTGCTATCCAAGGTACATCACGGTGTATTCCAGTGATATAAACTTCTATCTACGGTATAACATGGTTGATTCCAGTGATATCAGCTACTATCCATGGAAGAACGGGTTAGATTCCAGTGATATCACCTTCTATCTACGGTATAACACGGTTGATTTCAGTGATATCAGCAACTATCCACGGTATAACACGGTTGATTCCAGTGATATCAGCCACTACCCAATTTACAACACAGTGGATTCCAGTGATATCAACTACTATCCAATTTACAACACAGTGGATTCCAGTGATATCAACTTCTATCAATGATATAACACGGTTGATTTCAGTGATATCAGCTACTATCCACGGTATAACACGATTGATTCTAGTGATATCAGCCACTACCCAATTTACAACACAGTGGATTCCAGTGATATCAACTACTATCCAATTTACACCACAGTGGATTCCAGTGATATCAACTACTATCTACGGTAAATCAAGATAAATTCCAGTGATATCATCTACAATGCAAAATACAACACGGTGGATTCCAGTGATATCAACTTATATCTACGGTATAACACGGTTGATTCCAGTGATATCAACTTCTTTTTACGGTATAACACAGTTGATTCCAGTAATATCAGCTACTATCAACTGTATAACAGGGTTGATTTCAGTGATATCAACTTATATCTAAGTGTATAACATGGTTGATTCAAGTGGTATCAGCTACTATCGGTTGATTCCAGTGTACAACTACTATGGATTTCAGTAATATCAGCTACTATCCAAGGTACAACACGGTGGATTCCAGTGATATCAGCTACTATCCACGGTATAACATGGTTAATTTCAGTGATATCAACTATTATCCACGGTATAACAAGGTGGATTTCAGTGATATCAGCTACTATCGAAGGTACAACACAGTTGATTCCCGTGATATCAACTACAATTCACAGTACAACAAGGTGGATTACAGTTATATCAGCTACTATCCACTGTATAACAGGGTGATTTCAGTGATATCAACTTCTATCTCCGGTATAACATGGTTGATTCCAGTCATATCAGGTACTATCCATGGAATAACGCGGTAGATTCCAGTGATATCAGCTACTATACAAGGTACAACACGGTTGATTCCAGTGATATCAACTTCTATCTACGTATATCATGATTGATTCCAGTGATATCAGCTACTATCCACGATAAAACACGGTTGCTTCAATGATATTAACTACTACTTACGGTATAACACAGTTGATTCCAATGCTATCAACTACTAGCTACGGTATAACATGGTTGATTCCAGTGATACAAACTGCAATCCACAGTACAAGGAGGATTCCAGTGATATGATCTGCTATCCAAGGTACAACACGGTGTATTCCAGTGATATCAACTTCTATCCAAGGTACAACACGGTGGATTCCAGTGATATCAGCTACTATCCACGGTATAACATGGTTAATTTCAGTGATATCAACTATTATCCACGGTATAACAAGGTGGATTTCAGTGATATCAGCTACTATCGAAGGTACAACACAGTTGATTCCCGTGATATCAACTACAATTCACAGTACAACAAGGTGGATTACAGTTATATCAGCTACTATCCACTGTATAACAGGGTGATTTCAGTGATATCAACTTCTATCTCCGGTATAACATGGTTGATTCCAGTCATATCAGGTACTATCCATGGAATAACGCGGTAGATTCCAGTGATATCAGCTACTATACAAGGTACAACACGGTTGATTCCAGTGATATCAACTTCTATCTACGTATATCATGATTGATTCCAGTGATATCAGCTACTATCCACGATAAAACACGGTTGTTTCAATGATATTAACTACTACTTACGGTATAACACAGTTGATTCCAATGCTATCAACTACTAGCTACGGTATAACATGGTTGATTCCAGTGATACAAACTGCAATCCACAGTACAAGGAGGATTCCAGTGATATGATCTGCTATCCAAGGTACAACACGGTGTATTCCAGTGATATCAACTTCTATCTACGGTATAATATGGTTGATTCTAGTGATATCAGCTTTTATCCAAGGAACAAAACCGTTTATTCCTGTGATATCAACTTCTATCAACGATATAACACGGTTGATTTCAGTGATATCAGCTACTATACACGGTATAACACGATTGATTCCAGTGATATCAGCCACTACCCAATTTACAACACAGTGGATTCCAGTAATATCAACTACTATCCAATTTACAACACAGTGGATTCCAGTGATATAAACTACTATCCAAATTACAACACAGTGGATTCCAATGATATCAACTACTATCTACGGTAGATCACGATAAATTCCAGTGATATCATCTACAATCCAAAATACAACACGGTGGATTCCAGTGATATCAACTTCTATCTACGTATATCATGATTGATTCCAGTGATATCAACTTCTATCTAAGTGTATAACATGGTTGATTCCAGTGGTATCAGCTACTATCCAAATTACAACACAGTGGATTCCAGTGATATCAACTACTCTCTACGGTAGATCAAGATGGATTCCAGTGATATCATCTACTGTGCTAAATACAACACGGTGGATTCGTGTGATATCAACTTATATATAAGTGTATAACATGGTTGATTCCAGTGGTATCAGCTACTAGCTACGTATAATACGGTTGATTCCAGTGATATCAACTACTATCCACTGTACAACACGGTGAATTCCAGTGATATCAGCTACTATCCAAGGTACAACACGGTGGATTTCAGTAAAATCAGCTACTATCTAAGGTACAACACGGTGGATTCCAGTGATATCAGCTACTATCCAAGGTACAACACGGTGGATTTCAGTAATATCAGCTACTATCCAAGGTACAACACGGTGGATTCCAGTAATATCAGCTACTATCCACGGTATAATATGGTTGATTTCAGCGATATCAACTATTATCCAAGGTACAACATGGTGGATTCCAGTGATATCAACTTCTTTCCACTGTATAACTCGGTTGATTACAGTGATACAAACTGCTATCCACGGTACAAGGTGGATTCCAGTGATATCAACTTCTATCCACGGTACAAGGTTGATTCCAGTGATATGATCTGCTATCCAAGGTACAATACGGTGTATTCCAGTGATATCAACTTCTATCTACGGTATAACATGGTTGATTCCAGTGATATCAGCTACTATCCAAGGTACAACACGGTGGATTTCAGTGATATCAGCCACTATCCACGGTAAAACACGGTTGCTTCAATGATACAACACAGTTGATTCCAATGCTATCAACTACTTGCTACGGTATAACATGGTTGATTCCAGTGATATCAAGTATTATCCACGGTATAAATGGGTGGATTCCAGTGATATCAACTACTATACACTGTACAACAAGGTGGATTCCAGTGATATCAGCTATTATCCACTGTAAACACAGTGTATTCCAGTGATATAAGCTACTATCTCCGGTATAACACGGTTGATTCCAGTGATATCAGCTACTATCCACGGTATAACATCGTTGATTCCAGTGATATCAGCTACTATCCATGGTATAACACGGTTGATTCCAGTGATATCAACTGCTATTCACGATACAATAAGGTGGATTCCAGTGATATCAGCTACTATCAACTGTATAACAGGGTTGATTTCAGTGATACTAACTATTATCCACGGTATAATACGGTGGATTCCAGTGATATCAACTTCTATCTACGGTATAACACGGTTGATTCCAGTGATATCAACTATTATCCACGGTATAAATGGGTGGATTCCAGTGATATCAACTAATATCCACGGTACAACACGGTGGATTGCCATGATATCAACTACTATACACTGTACAACAAGGTGGATTCCAGTAATATCAGCTACTATCCACGGTATAACACGGTTGATTCCAGTGATATCAGCTACTATCCATGGTATAACACGGTTGATTCCAGTGATATCAACTTCTTTTTACGGTATAATACGGTGGATTCCAGTGATATCAACTTCTATCTACGGTATAACATGGTTGATTCCAGTGATATCAACTACTATCCACGGTATAACACGGTGGATTCCAGTGATATCAGCTATTATCCACAGTACACACAGTGTATTCCAGCGATATAAGCTACTATCCAATATATAACACGGTTGATTCCAGTAATATCAGCTACTATCCACGGTATAACACGGTTGATTCCAGTGATATGAGCTATTATCCACGGTATAACACTGTTGATTCCAGTGATACAAACTGCTATCCACGGTACAAAGTGGACTCCAGTGATATGATCTGCTATCCACGGTACAATGGAATACGGTGCATTCCAGTGATATCAACTTCTATCTAGGGTATAAAATGGTTGATTCCAGTGATATCAGCTACTATTTAAGGTACAACACGGTTGATTTCCGTGATATCAACTACGATCCACGGTATAACACGGTTGATTCCAGTAATACCAGCTACTATCCAAGGTACAACACAGTGTATTCCAGTGATATAAGCTAGTATCCAATATATAACACGGTTGATTCCAGTAATATCAGTTACTATCCACGGTATAACATGGTTGATTTCAGTGATATCAACTATTATCCACGGTATAACACGGTTGATTCCAGTAATACAAACTGCTATCCACGGTACAAGGTGGATTCCAGTGATATGATCTGCTATCCAAGGTATAACACGGTGTATTCCAGTGATATCATCTTCTATCTACGGTATAACATGGTTGATTCCAGTGATATCAGCTACTATCCACAGTATAACACAGTTTTTCGAATGCTATTACCTAGTATCCACGGTATAACACGGTTGATTCCAATCATATCAACTATTATCCACAGTATAACAGGGTTGATTCCAGTGATATCAGCTACTATCCACGGTGTACCACGGCTGCTTCAATGATATTATCTACTATCCAATGAAAGCGTCATGCGTATTTTTAGAGAATAAAAACAGTCCCCAAATTTTTTCTTGAAAGAGAATTAACTTTTTGTTTTTTTATGATGCTGCTACTGATTCTATTTGTTATTAGCTCTAATTTTCAGTTATTACCCAAATGGAAAGCATTAATTTAGCCTCATCCTACCACTAACCGTTCACCTGGAGAGATTTAATGACATTGTTATAACGCATTCACATATTAAAATGCGGCATTAATTTATGGTATTGTACAGACTCGAACCAAGATCGATGGTTACAAAGTCGAGATTTCTACAGGCACCCACGCCCTCAAAAGACGTTTTTACTTGCATTATTTGTTCAGTCATCATAAAAGTAACAAACTTAATAGATAGGTGACGGTGTTTTAAAAACGTATATTATAAGAGTGTGTTTTACGTGATGGCTCCAGTAGGACAGATTACTGGGACTTGCTACATGGCAGTATGAACAAGATACTTATTGTTTTTCTCACGCGAAAGTTCGATTATGTTCCAATTTATGTTGAGAGCCTGTTGTCTGAATCCTCAAAGCAAGTATTGTTTTCTCAGATTAACGATAAACGAAACTTTTAGACTGTTCCACTCGCTTCTCCTGGTTTATATTTGATGTGTATTTCGCGCAAAGGCACCAAAAGGCTGTCTTCGCTAGCCGTCCCTAATTTAGTAGTGTGAAACTAGAGGGAAAGCAGCTAGTCATCACTACACACCACTCACGTTTGGGCTACTCTTTTTAACAACGAATAGTGGACTGACCATCACGTGGTAACGTCACCACGGATGAAAGGGCGAGCACGTCCGGTGTGACGGGGATTCGAACCCGCGACCCTCAGATTACGAGTTGAGCGCCCTAACCATCCAGCCATACCCGGGCCCTATCTAAAGCAGAAGAGTCAACTGGAGTACGGATGAGGAGGGATCTTACCTCGAGTTTATTTGATAAAATCCTGTGAGATAATACGAACCTTTTTGAAATAAATACGTACCTCCGGCAACATTGTTGAATGAATGAGACACCATCAACGTGAAACTCGTTGGAGAAATGAAACAACCTCGAACCGAGAAAACAGGGACCTTATTGAAATAACCTGCTGAAGGACCCGTTTCCTAGTTAATAAAATGTTATATTAGGACGCGAAATATTGCTGCAATTGTACAAACAGTTAAAATGCTAATAAAAACTGCAAAAGACAAGGCGTGAAATCCTAAGTTCGTATTCGTCTGGGCGGAACTAACAAACCTTCATGCCAAATTTGGTCCATCAACAGGTGACGACGTAGTTATAAAAACGCGAAAATGCAAAAAACTCCCATAAAAAATTTAAAACTGAAAATTGCGAAGTAGTCATATGTACATACAATACACAATACTATTATATTTATATATATAGTACGAAGTTTGTTGGCATCATGAAGAAAAACGAATATTGTTGAAAAAATGAAAATATATACACAAAATTTGTTGTAAGAATCCATTTTGAATTCTTCTGTTTTCAGATAGTGCTATTAACATTATTAGTTGTTTTTTTTTTCTGTTTTTACTAGGGGTATCGAAACACGGATGGTAGCGTTGTAAGTCCGTGATTGTTCCACTGGTAGAAGGTAAAGAAAATTCTGTGGCGTAGCAGCATCATAAACAAGACTGATTTTTGTTCCAGTGACACTTAGACTGAGAAGGGTGTGTTTTCTTTTAGGAAAGCCACGCCGGGCTATCTGCTGAGCTCCCCGAGGGGATTTTAGCGTTGTAAATCCGTAGACTTACCATTGTACTAGCGGGGGGCTAGACTGAGAAGGAAACAACAAACAGTACGAAATTCTGTTTAATTTCTTCAACTGCTAAAAAAAATCTAAATTTTATTACAAGTATCAAATGGAAAAACAAAAGTAAAGAAACTGCAATGAACTTTAATTTCTTTATGAGATTAAAAGTAAAAACATACGCAGTTTGAAAGAATTGAATGGTGTATCTTTTTAAGAAATATTCATTTTTATCCTCTGTATGGTGTAATTTATTAACTATTCTATCTCAAACACTTTAGGCTTACTAGGTTTTGCTCCACTTTCAGTTTAAATAAAGTAAAATATTTGTACAGACATTTCCCTACTGTATTTGCATTTAAACAAGATAATATTTTAAATATTTATACAATGGAGAAAGTAAATGTGACTTGTTCTAAACGAATATTTTTGTTATTTTTCTAACATTTATAATAATACAAAACGAGTATATCTTCCATATATATGACCCGCATCAACCAGTTTTATTTTTGTTTTTTTAAATAGAAAACCTGAAGCGTTGGTAAGATATATTAAGGTTCGCTTATTCAATTGGATGGTGAAACTCTAGAAAGAGATTGTTGGGAACTGAGACCATGCGCTTTATTGTAAGAGACTGAAGGGCTCTGGGGATCCAGACTACGATAGTATTGGGCAATTGCTTCTTGTCCATCTTAATAAAGTGGGTTGGATTGTGATACCGTGTACTGTTTCTCAGGTACAAAACTAGGTTTAAAATAATCATTAGTACCCTCCAAACAGAAAAGTTGTTTTAAAAAAAAAATAGAAAAAAAACACGATCAAAATGAGAAATAACAAAAATGACAAACAAGCTAAGAGGATATGATAGGCAACAGTCTACAACTGTGTACACATGGAGAAACCGATGTAAAAAACAACAACAGTTCTACAATATAAAATAGTTTAGACTTTATATGAAATATATTTTACGACACGAGTGTCTCAGCTTTCGAGAGAATATTGCAAATAATAAATTAATTAAGTGACATCACAATATTTTTATTATATCTTAAGGTTTCACAACTCAAAGTAAAAGCTTTGTGTTTTCTATGGTGACCAAGTTTACATTCAAATATACAGTTTTTAACTCTCATCAGTAAGGAACCCCTAACGTTTGTAAACAGCAAAATCTGCTCCCTTTCTTTTAATAATGCAAAATTGTTTGTTTGTTTTGAATTGCGCGCAAAGCTACACGAGGGCTAACTGCGGTAGCCGCACCTAATTTTGCAGTGTAAGACTAGAGGGAAGGCATCACCATTCACTGCCAACTCTTGGGCTGCTCTTTTACCAACGAATAGCTGGATTGACCGGCACATTATAACGCCCCCACGGCTGAAAGAGCAAGCATGTTTGGTGTGACGGAGATTCGAATCCGTAACCCTCAGACTACGAGTCGACTGCCTTAACCATCTGGCTGCATCGGGCCTGCAGAAGTGTTTTTTTATAACAAAGCCACATCGGAATAATGTTCTACATGGCAAACGCCGAGGGGAATCAAACCCCTAATTTTAGCGTTGTAAATCAGTAGACCTACCGCTGCACCAGCGGTGGACTAATGATGAAAAAATTGTTAATTATTGTTATACGTAACAACTGTAGCAAGGCTGTAATGTACGTGGACAACTTGTAGCTGGTGACGTTTAATCTAGATTTGTACTGCTGTCGAACTTAAGGTGGAATTAATACCGACAAAAATGTTGTTGTTTTACGTTCTGCCTTTAGAAATCTGGAATGTTAAGGTAAAGTAAGATAAACTATTTAACGAAAACAAGAATTTTCAGCGGTACAGTTGAGATAACTCACATTATAGGCACTAAAAACTGCAACAACAAACGAGAGAGGTTTTATTTCATCGCTTAAAACTCGCTGTTTAATAGTGCGTTAAAACTTTCCGTACAATAGTCATTCGACATTCTCAGTGAAGGTTTTCCTGCTATAAGTAGCTTTGGCTTGCATGCTAATTATTCCAAAAGATGCTTATCTGATGATAAGTGAAAATGTACCTAATAATAAAATTAGGTGGTTACTGTGATGTTTAGTTTTACAGCCAGCCCTCTCAAGAAACGTAAAAAAAAAGGTTTAATTCGTTTCTAACTGAACTGTTTGAATTACTTACATACAAATTGACATTTGAAGCATATACCTACTAAACATATCACAATCTAAACAGACGAAACGACTCTACGAAAGTCATTAAGGAGTCATGTAAAAGCATGTTTTCGTGATAACGGCGCGATACGTTAAACTGAGGTGAAACACGGAAAGCTATTAATATGAAAATAACGTCCCCTTCTGTAGCAGAGAATTAGGAATCGAGTTTCGTGCTAATCGTCGAACGTGTTGTCTATTTCATCGTCATGTTTGACTGAAGAGCATATATCACATGACCAAGCTTGTACTACTCATGGAGAAAAGCCATGTTTTCCGATAATATTCTGTTGTTGTTGTATGCTTAAGATCACTTCTAAAGGAATGAAGTAAACCTTCCTCAGGTTATCATGTATAGACACCTATTACTACACTATGTTGTTGTTTGGTTAGGATCACTCTCAGGGGATGAAGTAAACCTTCCTTAGGTTATCGTGTATAGATACCTATTACTACACTATGTTGTTGTTTGGTTAGGATCACTCTCAGGGGATGAAGTAATCCTTCCTCAGGTTATTATGTATAGACACCTATTACTCCAGTATGTTGTATGGTAAGGATCACTCTCAGGGGATGAAGTAAACCTTCCTCAGGTTATTATGTATAGACACCAAACTGTTTACGTCATATATAATTTCAACATCAAACATGTTTTCCTTGTTTTAGGTATTTCTATCAATTTTGTTGTACTGTATGCATGGAATCATTATGGAGTAATTATTTTGAACGATGGATATCAGTTTTTAAAAGGCTCTGTGACCCTATAACGCTAAAGCCGGTTTTGAATTCCCTCTGTACGTTTGTCGTGATGACATGTGGTAGGCAATGGTCAGTTGCAAACTCTCTCTTTTTTAAACTGAAGGTGACCTAAAAAAGTCGAAACGTTGTTCTATGCTTTATTTGTAAAAGTATTAACACCCATACCAGCCATCCTGAGATACACTCTTTATGATTTGTTTTTTTTTTTCTAATTACTGTTTACACCGTACTACCATAAGTAGGGGGTCGTTTTGAAATTGGACGTGGAAGTCACTGTGATAATAGTTATATACACGTAGTTCTTAATTCGTTAATATTTTGGTCATTATAATGTTATTCATATATTTGTGTATGTGGTTGTATGTTGTAGCATCAGAACATATTTAATGTTTATGTTTCATTAAAGTATAACCTATAGGATATTTATGGACTCCTTGACAATTTTTGCATCTCGGTGGTCGTACAAATATGTTTTTTAGAAACCCAGCGAATTACTTCTATGGGGAGTCCAAATTTGGACAGTTTGTATCAAAGCTACAAAATTCTTTTTTGTTTATTGTGACTTCCGCGCAAATCTATACAAGGGCCATCTGCTTACTGTCCTAATTTAGCAGTGTAAGACTGAGGAAGGTCATCCATCCACCACCAATTCTTGGTCAATAGTGGGATTGACCGAAACATTATAACGCCCCCACGTGTGAAAAAGCGAACATGTTTGTTGTGATGGGGATTCGAACCCACGAACTTCAGAATGTGAGTCGAGCGCCCTGATCACCTGGAAATGCCGGGCAGTTGGTCTTATCTAAAACAGCAACTTCAATTTTTAAATCAGAGGACAAGCCAACTGCACGTGCTGTCTACACGTGAATAAATAACACGTAAAATATAATGGGTCTATGTCTGATAGACCATGAGATCTCTCGATGATCGGTAAATAGTTGTTGGGTATATGAGTGTGTGACATAGCTTAGTGTGGCTATGTCACTAACTAAAAGCTGTATATATTACTTTACAGTTTATTCATGCTAAATTTTAGTTAGTAAACTGTGTTAAATAATAAACTTCGAGCACTGCTGAAAGTGAATGAGTATTCTATTTTCTTTAAAAAGTTATCCTTTCGTCATTAATGGAATATGGAAGTAGCACGAACTAAATGAAAACTAAACAGATGGAAGGGATTTGTTTGTTTGTGTTTTCAATTTCGCGCAAAGCTACATGAAGGCTATCTGCGCTAGCCGTCCCTAATTTAGCAGTGTAAAACTAGAGAAAAGGCAGCTAGTCATCACCACCCATCACCAAATCTTGGGCTACTATTTTACCAACGAATAGTGGGATTCACTGTCACATTATAACGTCCCCATGGCTGAAAAGGCGAGCATATTTGGAATTCGAACCCGCAACCCTCGAATTACGAGTTGAAAGCCTTAACCCACCTGGCCATTACCGGCCGACGTAAGGAAAAATGAGGTTCCCGAGATGCAAGTATATTATGGTTGCATCAATTACCGTGAAGAAAGACTCTTAATTTTGGGCTGATAGACAATAGAGTAAAGTAGATAGTCAGCTTTCAACTTTCGGGTTTTATTTTTCCTATCTAATAATATGATTTGATGGCCTTTATTTAAAAGGGCAATCATATTAAGAAAGGTGCAAAAACACATTTTGGGAACAATTGTTCATGAAACAATAAATCTTCAGATTCACAGTTAGAACTCACTTACAATTAGTTTACGTTTTAAACATGATTTCTTGTTGTACACAATTGGTTTGTTACAAGTGATGTGACGTCTAAAAATATTTCGACGTACAAAGGGTAAGTGGATATCGTGAACACGCACACATAATCAAAATACCAAAACATATCGTAGTCCAAATTCGTTAATAATTCTGACATTTGTTAACGCATCTCACTAAAAATTAATAACTCTAATACTGATTTTAGGGCCTACAAGTTTAGCTTCTTTAAGTATATTTAAAAAGTATATATGATAATTCCAAGTAACACAATCTTATGTTGTAACGAGTGTGTGTGTGTTTTTCTTATAGCAAAGCTACATCTGGCTATCTGTTGAGTCCACCGAGGGAAATCGAACCCCTGATTTTAACACTGTAAATCTCCAGACTTACTGCTTTATTAGCGGGAGACGTTGTAACAAGAAACGTTAAACAGCCAGAATACAACACTTTTGTTATAACAAAACCGTCAGATAGCTGCGACAAAACTCTTCTGTTGTAACGAGAACCGTCAGATAGCAACGACAAAACTCTTCTGTTGTAACGAGTACCGTCAGATAGCTACGACAAAACTCTTCTGTTGTAACGAGTACCGTCAGATAGCTACGACAAAACTCTTCTGTTGTAACGAGTACCGTCAGATAGCTACGACAAAACTCTTCTGTTGTTACGAGAACCGTCAGATAGCTACGACAAAACTCTTCTGTTGTAACGAGTACCGTCAGATAGCTACGACAAAACTCTTCTGTTGTAACGAGAACCGTCAGATAGCTACGACAAAACTCTTCTGTTGTTACGAGAACCGTCAGATAGCTACGACAAAACTCTTCTGTTGTAACGAGTACCGTCAGATAGCTACGACAAAACTCTTCTGTTGTAACGAGTACCGTCAGATAGCTACGACAAAACTCTTCTGTTGTAACGAGAACCGTCAGATAGCAACGACAAAACTCTTCTGTTGTAACGAGTACCGTCAGATAGCTACGACAAAACTCTTCTGTTGTAACGAGTACCGTCAGATAGCTACGACAAAACTCTTCTGTTGTAACGAGTACCGTCAGATAGCTACGACAAAACTCTTCTGTTGTTACGAGAACCGTCAGATAGCTACGACAAAACTCTTCTGTTGTAACGAGTACCGTCAGATAGCTACGACAAAACTCTTCTGTTGTAACGAGAACCGTCAGATAGCTACGACAAAACTCTTCTGTTGTTACGAGAACCGTCAGATAGCTACGACAAAACTCTTCTGTTGTAACGAGTACCGTCAGATAGCTACGACAAAACTCTTCTGTTGTAACGAGTACCGTCAGATCGCTACGACAAAACTCTTCTGTTGTAACGAGAACCGTCAGATAGCGACGACAAAACTCTTCTGTTGTAACGAGTACCGTCAGATAGCTACGACAAAACTCTTCTGTTGTTACGAGAACCGTCAGATAGCTACGACAAAACTCTTCTGTTGTAACGAGTACCGTCAGATAGCTACGACAAAACTCTTCTGTTGTAACGAGTACCGTCAGATAGCTACGACAAAACTCTTCTGTTGTTACGAGAACCGTCAGATAGCTACGACAAAACTCTTCTGTTGTAACGAGTACCGTCAGATAGCTACGACAAAACTCTTCTGTTGTAACGAGAACCGTCAGATAGCTACGACAAAACTCTTCTGTTGTTACGAGAACCGTCAGATAGCTACGACAAAACTCTTCTGTTGTAACGAGTACCGTCAGATAGCTACGACAAAACTCTTCTGTTGTTACGAGAACCGTCAGATAGCTACGACAAAACTCTTCTGTTGTAACGAGTACCGTCAGATAGCTACGACAAAACTCTTCTGTTGTTACGAGAACCGTCAGATAGCTACGACAAAACTCTTCTGTTGTTACGAGAACCGTCACATAGCTACGACAAAACTCTTCTGTTGTAACGAGAACCGTCAGATAGCTACGACAAAACTCTTCTGTTGTAACGAGAACCGTCAGATAGCTGCGATAAAACTCTTCTGTTGTAACGAGAACCGTCAGATAGCTGCGATAAAACTCTCTGTTGTAACGAGAACCGTCAGATAGCTACGACAAAACTCTTCTGTTGTAACAGAAAGTACAAAATGAAGTGCATATTAAAAAAACGTATTTTTTGTATTATTTAATTCCAAACTTTCCAATATATGAGCAGCTGTCCATCTTTCTATAGACATTGAGAATGACCAAAATATAGTGTCACTGAATAAAATGCTGATAGAGTCATCTAGAACATGTTAACCTAATAACCCGAGCGAAGCCAATAACAACATACAAATAACATGTTGAATTATGGTCCATTTTAATCGAAAAATCTCAGTGTGAGGTTATCAATATCTTTTAAATTTCTCGAGTGTCTCTGCAATCACAAGGTAATAAATATTATTAATATTAATCTTTCGATAAAAGATGTTCTTCATGCAAAACGTGATATGTATTATTAGACCACGTGACATGTTACCTGGTTATATTTCAGCCAGAATATTTATTAACGTTTTTTTTTCTCACTGTTTTTGTTCTTCGGGTTTCTGAAAACAAACCACCAAACAAACAAACACCACCACCCACCACCAACTTTCGGACTACTCTTTTCCCAATATTAGTAGAACTGACTATCACACTAATGCCACCCTAATGTTATAGTTAATATACCGGTTGTGCTAATCCAACGTTATAGTTATTATACTGGTAGCTGTAGCCTAATGTTATAGTTATTATACCGGTAGTGTTAGCCTAATGTTATAGTTATTATACTGGTAGTGTTAGCCCAATGTTATAGTTAATATACCGGTAGTGTTAGTCCAATGTTATAGTTATTATACTAGTAGTGTTAGTCCAATGTTATAGTTATTATACTGGTAGTGTTAGCCCAATGTTATAGTTAATATACCGGTAGTGCAAATCCAACGTTATAGTTATTATACTGGTGGCTTTAGCCCAATGTTATAGTTAATATACCGGTTGTGCTAATCCAACGTTATAGTTATTATTCTGGTAGCTTTAGCCTAATGTTATAGTTATTATAGTGGTGGTGCTAATCCAATGTTATAGTTATTATACTGGTAGTGCTAATCCAACGTTATAGTTATTATACTGGTAGTGTTAGCCCAATGCTATAGTTATTATACTGGTAGTGTTAGCCCAATGTTATAGTTATTATACTGGTAGTGTTAGTCCAATGTTATAGTTATTATACTGGTAGTGTTAGCCCAATGTTATAGTAGTTACCGGTAGTGCAAATCCAACGTTATAGTTATTATACTGGTAGTGTTAGCCTAATGTTATAGTTAATATACTGGTAGTGTTAGCCCAATGTTATAGTTATTATACTGGTAGTGTTAGCCCAATGTTATAGTTATTATACTGGTAGTGTTAGCCCAATGTTATAGTTAATATACCGGTAGTGTTAGTCCAATGTTATAGTTATTATACTGGTAGTGTTAGCCCAATGTTATAGTTAATATACCGGTAGTGCAAATCCAACGTTATAGTTATTATACTGGTAGTGTTAGCCTAATGTTATAGTTATTATACTGGTAGTGTTAGCCCAATGTTATAGTTAATATACCGGTAGTGCAAATCCAACGTTATAGTTATTATACTGGTAGTGTTAGCCTAATGTTATAGTTATTATACTGGTAGTGTTAGCCCAATGTTATAGTTATTATACTGGTAGTGTTAGCCCAATGTTATAGTTATTATACTGGTAGTGTTAGCCCAATGTTATAGTTATTATACCGGTAGTGTTAGCCTAATGTTATAGTTATTATACTGGTAGTGTTAGCCCAATGTTATAGTTAATATACCGGTAGTGTTAGTCCAATGTTATAGTTATTATACTAGTAGTGTTAGTCCAATGTTATAGTTATTATACTGGTAGTGTTAGCCCAATGTTATAGTTAATATACCGGTAGTGCAAATCCAACGTTATAGTTATTATACTGGTAGCTTTAGCCTAATATTATAGTTATTATACTGGTAGTGTTAGCCCAATGTTATAGTTAATATACCGGTAGTGTTAGCCCAATGTTATAGTTAATATACCGGTAGTGCAAATCCAACGTTATAGTTATTATACTGGTAGTGTTAGCCCAATGTTATAGTTATTATACTGGTAGTGTTAGCCCAATGTTATAGTTATTATACTGGTAGTGTTAGCCCAATGTTATAGTTATTATACTGGTAGTGTTAGCCCAATGTTGTAGTTATTATACTGGTAGTGTTAGCCCAATGTTATAGTTATTATACTGGTAGTATTAGCCCAATGTTGTAGTTATTATACTGGTAGTGTTAGCCTAATGTTATAGTTATTATACTGGTAATGTTAGCCCAATGTTATAGTTATTATACTGGTAGTGTTAGCCCAATGTTATAGTTATTATACTGGTAGTGTTAGCCCAATGTTGTAGTTATTATACTGGTAGTGTTAGTCCAATGTTATAGTTATTATACTGGTAGTGTTATTCCAATGTTATAGTTATTATACTGGTAGTGTTAGCCCAATGTTATAGTTATTATACTGGTAGTGTTAGCCCAATGTTATAGTTATTATACTGGTAGTGTTATTCCAATATTATAGTTATTATACTGGTAGTGCTATTCCAATATTATAGTTATTATACTGGTAGTGTTATTCCAATGTTGTAGTTATTATACTGGTAGTGTTAGTCCAATGTTATAGTTATTATACTGGTAGTGTTAGCCCAATGTTATAGTTATTATACTGGTAGTGTTAGCCCAATGTTATAGTTATTATACTGGTAGTGTTAGCCCAATGTTATAGTTATTATACTGGTAGTGTTAGCCCAATGTTATAGTTATTATACTGGTAGTGTTAGCCCAATGTTATAGTTATTATACTGGTAGTGTTAGGCGAATGTTATAGTTATTATACTGGTAGTGTTAGCCCAATGTTATAGTTATTATATGGTAGTGCTATTCCAATATTATAGTTATTATGCTGGTAGTGCTATTCCAATATTATAGTTATTATGCTGGTAGTGCTATTCTAATATTATAGTTATTATGCTGGTAGTGCTATTCCAGTATTATAGTTATTATACTGGTAGTTCCAACCCATTTGTTTTAAGAAATTCTACGTGGAAGTGGCGTCCATTTCCTAAATAACCGATCCACTTCTGTGATGATACACATGTAAAGTACGTGCAGAAATTTATGTGCAAAATTTAATATTTGCGAAAACTACAGTTTCTGTCAGTGCTTACGTCAGGTTTAAAAGCTTTTTAAGTGTGATGGAAGATGACTATAAAGTTGTTCTAACTCTTCCGTAAAACACTTTCAGGTTAGACAAACAAACCACGATTTTCTGAAGGAGGTTAGGATAAGAGAAAAGTCCTTAGTTAAAGCGCCATCTTTCCATACACTTAAGATCTTATTGGGTTTATATTTATTTATATTCTACTTTGGAGAAGCAGAATAAGCTGCGCAGCTATTCAGATTGTATTCGAGAAAGAAATAAATCTGTTCACATCTGAAATACGGGAATAATATTTTGAGTACGGTCACTGAAGTTTCGGTTACTTCACGTATTTTATAACTCAACCACTCGATATGGATGCGATTTCATACTTTCATGTATATTGGTGTTGTTTTGAATTAAGCACAAAGCTACACAATGGACTATCTGTGTTCTGCCCACCACGAGTATCGAAACCCGAATTTTAGCGTTGTAAGTCCGCAGACATACTGCTGAGTCCCTGATGGGGCTTTCTTGGATGTAAGGCACTGTTAACAGGATCTACATACAAAACCTACGTAATTCACATGTTTCGTCAGAAACGGTGATTTCAGATCCACAATAGAGTTATGATACGTTTATGAGTAATATTTTTAAGAAACCGTAACAGATGTCTAGTTAGTTAAATAACATATTCATCCATTTTGAAGAGACACTGCCTTCTAAAAACCAATAAATATTTTATTCTAATCATAACGTTGTTTCAATGTAATTTTCACGTACTACTAACACTAATTTTCACTCTGTTTACACATTTAAATTTTACTTAAAAAGAAGGAGCGTGAACTTGTGCGTGCTGTAGTAACTTGATGCCTTTTCCAAAAACTTCCAAAAACCGGTTTGGTTTGTTTTGAATTTCGTGCAAAGCCATACGAGGGCTATCTGTGCTACCCGTCTCTAATTTTGCAGTGTAGGACTAGAGGGAAGGCAGCTAGTCATCACCACCCACCGCCAACTCTTGGGCTACTCTTTTACCAACGAATAGTGGGATTGACCGTCACATTATAACGCCACCATGCCTGAAAGGGCGAGCATGTTTGGTGTGACAGGGATTCGAACCTCCAACCGTCATATTATGTGTCAAGAGCCTAAACCACCTGGCCATGCCAGGCCTCCCAGCTAATTTCTATTTCTAATTTTATATTTATTTTTTATTTCAAATGCGGTTAAGACTGATAGACGATGTATCCCCACCACTCTGTGGGTCCTATTTCTACAGTCATCTCCAAAACCTAAGGTACATTTTATAACCCCACATTGTAGTTTGTACCCTAGAATATTTACAGTTGATGCAGCGTTTTTGTTTAATTTGTTTCTGTTTCGGCTTGTTTTTTAGTTAAAATAACAACTTAAGATTTATCACAAGAAAAGACGATGGTTAACAGTGTCACTTAACAAATAATACTAGCACATTTCTGTACCTGCTTGGTGAGTAACAAGAGAGTACAATAGTGCACTCAGATGACCCACAGATGAAGTTACAGCATATTTATACATCAGTTGTGATTCGATTAATTAGGAGCTGACTTCAGCGTTAGTTTTTTGTTTTGTTTCCAGTCCAAATGCGATTGGGTGTATTTTCTCAATTGCTCCCTTAATTAAGGATAGCTGCATTAAACTAATTGCAAATTGTCAGATCGTGTGGTGTTGTTAATAATCAGACTTTGTTGTGATCAATTTATTTCTCAACGAGTGGGACTTCCACTGCTATACTAGTATTCCATGATTAAAAGTTCCTTTGGAGTCAACAATGAGCTTACGGACTTGCAATACTAAAATACGGAGATCAATTTCTCGTGGTCTAACTTTCCGTTAAAGCAAACAAAAGGATCATAATTTAAAACAACAAAACCAAAAACCAGAGGGTTATAATCTGGATGAAAAACAAATTTGGATTTAGTTCTGATAATGAGATTTATGGGCCGGATGTGCTCTAATTGTAAATGTGAGTGACTGTTAAAAGTAAAATGAACAAAGTAAAATTGCGGTATGCACTTTGTGGCAGTGGAAAAATTGCACTATGTAACAAAAGTTTTACCTTTTCTTGTTCCTGGGCAGAAAGTGTTATTTCCCAATTGCTTATGCCTAAAGGAAATGGAAAAACCTACTTTTCTCCTCAAACTTTGCTTTTGTGACCTTGAAGCGTTTTACGAAAACATGATAGGTGACTATATTTAGGGGCTGATACGTGAAAGTGATTTACATTACAGTCATAAATTTCGAAAAACTACTCACTTCTAAATATTTTTGTATAACTTTAGTATAAATACATGTAAGTCTTGATTTATATGTTGTTTTATTCAGACCTTATGTAAATGAAAATGTGCAAATTTTCCCGTTTTTACATAGAAAATAGGTTAATTTCTAAATTTCATTATTTAGGTCACAAAAGCAAAGTTTGAAGGGAATAATGACCATTTTCTGTACTTTTACAATATAAGCAATTAAGAAATAACACATACTATCCAGGAACAAAATTTTGTGTTGCATAGTGTTATAAGAGTGACAGGCAGTCAGAAATATCCGATTAGAGTAATACAGAGTTAACCGTCTGCTTCCTCGCTAGCGGTTCAATGTTAGAAACTACGAGAGCAGATAGTTGTAATCGTTAGCACATATCCAATAGAAGTGAAATAAGTTTTAGTTACTAAGTGCTAGCTTGTGAATTATTGAGAAACTTGCCAAAGTTAAAATTTTCAAAGAACAAAACTCTGGAAATTTATCGTCAGCATTGGAATCACTAAGTCAGAGAGAGAGAAAAAAAAGTGCATTTCGTTTCTTAATGAAATTCATCTGATGGCTTTTTGTAACTCAAATTATAGAGAACACTTACGATACAGTTTTGGTAAAGTGCTTTATCAGTCTACGTTGATAGATGCACTTTATTAACAATATTTTAGACCAAAGTTTTCCGAAAATCAAAATAAACGTAAGTAAAAATTAAACAAATGCGTCGATTTAAGATTTACCGTCATAAGCGATACATTTTTAACATTCATTTTTGAAAACGTATCGCAGAATGACTTTAACTACAGACCAAAAGATACATACAAGTTTGTTTGTTTTTTTAAATTTCGCGCAGAGCTACACGAGGGCTATCTGCGTTAGCCATTCCTAATTTATCAATGTAAGACTAGAAGGAAGGCAGGTAGTCATCACCACCCACCGCCAACTCTTGGGGTACTCTTTTACTAACGAATAGTGGGATTAATCGAAACCTTATAACGTTCCCACGGCTGAAAGTGGGAGCATGTTTGGTGTGACGGGGATTCGAACCCGCGACCCGCGGATTACGAGTCGAGCGCATTACTACCTGGCCCATAGAGAAAGTACAGATAGGATAAAAATTCGATCATATAATGAATATACAAAATAAAACACGCTATAAAAGTTTTAATAATGTTTCGAACGAATAGTTAGTGTTACAGAATAATACAGTTGTTACTTGTTACGGTGTTACATAATATTATGCTTGGTACTTGTTACGTTGTTATACAAAAATATACTTGGCGTCGGTAACGGCTTTACAAAATAATACACTTCGCGTTGGTTGTGGCGTAATGCTATACAGTTTTGACATGAGTGATTAGGATATGGGCATTTTGTCACTAATTATATGTTAATTGAATCTGAGAAAAAAAAAAAAACGTTTAATTAAGGGACACAAAATTTATGAACATTATACACAAGAAGCACTAATAAGTTTTCTCTACTGTTAACGGACGTATTTAAATATCGTTCAGAGACAGCAATCTTGTATTTTGGTTATAAGTACGTGACTGATTGAAATAAAATACGTGTTTATGATAGCTATCGTGGCTCTGGTTCTTTTAACTCTAATGGCTGTTAGAATAATTATTTGGGATAAATACAGTATCCGAGTATCCAATTTAATTAGTTGGATTACAAATGCGTTTAAAATAATTAATACACATGTGCAGTTTAAGTTCACTCATTGATTATTCTAGGTTATTTGTTCAGTTGGCGAGTGGATTTTGTACTAAAAACATTAGTTTTAGGTAGATACACTTAACATTTACGATCCTAATTTATACATTTTGAACTGTCGTTTTGGGAAATTATTAGAGATTATGAAACTAGCTGTTCGATTTCATCTGCGTTAATGAATAGCAAGAAGTAAAATGGAATTTTGAGTCAGAAATTTGTGTAATTGTTGCTCACGTTTCAATTAGTGCTAATTACTCGTGCAAAAGTTAGCTTAATGTCCCCATTCAATTTTCTCAAAACTAAAACTGATATTTGTGTGTCGATATACACCAAGTTAGCACCGTTATTCCAAGAGAAAAAACACACGAAACTACCACCTGAAAAAAAATAGAAATAAATAACCAACAGACGCAGAAACAATATTTTATGAAGTGCACCCTTGTGCGGCTCTCTTATTTTGTTTTGCAAAATGTCCCTTTATTCTGCTTTGCTGAATGTTCTTTTTTTAAAGAGCACTTCTCAACACTTGTTTCCTCGGATATTAGACCTCTTTGTGAATTTAAGTAACATTTTCATAATGTACACTTTCATAGACTCCGTTAATTTTTAAAAAGTTTATGAAAAGAATGGACCGTCCTCTGTGTTTATGACATTACCCAAAATTCCTCACTGTTATGAGGTATTAAAGAAAGTCTTAACGAAATGGAAGCAAGCAGTAGACGATATTCCGCTTGAGCGCCAGTTAAAGTTAATAGGTTATAGCGGGGCTCCTTCCAGTCGTTGTTGTGATAATTTCAGAACGTAGGCTGCTGGTAGCGATGATGATACCATATCAGGATGAATAACCGACTTATCTGGAACCAGGAGGCAATTTTCAACAGACTACTATCTTAAAGAATCCAGTTAGACATAGTGAGATGATTTATAGTGAGGAAAGTTTTTGGTGAAATCTAACTGATGTTCTAAATCAGAAATTGGATTAGCCCGTGATTGAAATAAGTCTGGTGGCTGAAAACAAAAACATTTTTTTTTTCTCTCTCTCTGTAATAATAACAAAGTAAAGTTTGTTGTGAAAACTGCAGCCATTCTGAATAACAGTTAAAGTTGGATTGTCAGAGGGTTGAGACGCAAAATGACTTAAGACTGAGAAACTGAAAATAAAGCAGAATGATAAAATTATATTGTGTATTTGATGATTATTTTTAGGCTTAAAATACGAGTTTTTCAAATCTCAGTGAATTTTTGTGTGATTTATAGAATCTTCCTTTTAAAATTATCCATCTTGAAATCTTTATGTTAACAAAATGTTTATGTATATACTAGTGAAAGTACCCGGCTTCGCTCGGGTTATTAGGTTGATGTATTTTAGTTCACTACGTCAGTGTGTGTGTGTGCATTCTGAACCAGTTTTAGCATAAAAGTATAACATATATTTTTGCTGCTAAACCACAAGACATGCAATCTACTGTTGGAATACATTGTTACCAAAACGCACTGGCTTTTCTATATATTAGAAGTTGTTGCATGAGGAACCTTTTCTTTTCTATGTGGTTCTTCGTCATTCTGCCTCATTAAAAATATTCGCAGACGCATGCGCACACGTACCCATGTGCTTGTCTGTCTGTGATTTTTATTTGTAATATAAAGAACCATTTCTTTCCTATGTGGCTTTTCGTTACCTTTCTTCATTAAAAAGATGTGCACGCGCATGCCCTCATACAGGTGGATAAGTAATACCCAGATGCATGCCCTCAGGGTCCACTTAGTATGAGTGCAAAATTTTAGGTTTCTTGGTTCTTCTTTTTGGAGTTATACTGGAAACACATACGCAGACACGCGCTTGCGCGTGCGTATGCACGTGCATCTGTTTGTGACTTCTATTCGTAATATAAGAAAACACTTTTTTAATGTGGTTTTTCACTAGCTTACCTCACAGAGAGATTCGCTAGAGCACACGTGTATGCTCGTAGACAACTATTAATGCCTAGGTGCACACCTTCAGGGTCCACTTAGATTTGTGCAAAATTTGAAGTCCAGAAGGTCACACACAGCCCACAGACATGCCCTTTTATCATTGCAGATGTGTACAGACAAAATATTGAATATCTTCCATGACCAAAAGAAGTGCTCTTTTTAAAATTAACAAGTCTTCACCTGCTAAGGAACTAGTAAACAAGTTTGTTTAATGTGATCAAACTTTTCACACCCGTCTTTAAATATTACCTTGACATTCCTATCTAATGATATACACATATGAAACAAAACGGCACGTTTGTTTCGATACATTTAAAAAAAATCTTTACCATCATATGTAACAAGCTCCTTTAAACTTCATGAAGTTTCTGGTTGGTTGGTTAAATGCGAAGCTTTGTCCATCGCGGATGTTAAAATCCTGATTTTTTTTTTGTATCTTAAGCCTGCTAATTTACAGCTGAGCCACTGGGAGGAGCTACGAGCGTTTGTTGTATATATGACGTCATATTTATAGTTTTTAATACTGTACTCTATCCTTTCGTTTCGGTTAAATAAAAATTTCTGTATTTGTAAAAAGTGCGTATCAAGAAAAATAATGCATATTTTTATATTGTCTTTTAAAATGACACAATACATGTTTAAGATGATTGAGATCAAACTGAAAACTCGTTATTTAAGAACACAACAACAAAAAAGGATTTTATTTTATTTTCTCAAACGTTTTTAAATATTCAGTTAGTTTTATCTTGTGAATATCAATTTTCATTGAAACTTAAGCTTACGCTATTTTTTATTAATCTTTTAAAATTTGATATAAAATTACATTAACTGTTGCATTAAACAGGAGACGATATGTTGCCTCAGTATGACATTCATTGTAGTATCATACAGGAAACATGTTACCTTAGTATGACATTCATTGTAGTATTATTCAGGATACGATATGTTACCTTTTTGAAATGTTCATCTGGCCCCCAGCTGGGCCAGCAATTAATTTACGGACTTACTACGTTAAAGTCTGGAGTTCGATTCCACGTGATGCACAGTGTATAAATAGCTCACTGCGCTATCCTGCACTAAGAGAACAACTAATTGTCATATTGTGATCGAATAACAGAAAATAGTACCATCTAATATTATTTAATTTTAACTCAAAGATTTCGATTTAACCCTTCAGCTTATATTTTCTTAAAACTATGAACTAATTTCTCAAAATTTACCTAGATTTTTTTCTTTTGTAACCTACTCTGCATTGGACCTTCAGTTTTGGTTGTGTCCGTACTGTGTCCATGTACTGACTTGGGTGACTTAAATACTAGATTTAGTGCAGTAACTGACAGTTTACTTCGAATGTTTGTTTACGTTAGTCAGGAGTTAAGTGTAGCTTTTTCATGTTGTCTCTGTGTACTTATTATTATTATTTTAAAATTATAGGCTAACGTTTAGAACAAATATAAGAGACAATATCTAACCATTAACATTGTTTGATTCATTCAGAGAACAGAGTATTAGCTCACTGGTTAGCTAGTTTTTATTTTTCGATTAATAGTAAATTTAGTTAACGATAGTTGCATTTCATTTACTTAATCTAGTTCACTCCATTATACATCTAATTGAAGATATAAAGTAACCACTATACCATAATTAAGTCTGACGCATTGCAGCCGGCCAGACGAGCCCTGGTATTGTACGAAAGGCTTCGTCGGCATTGGATATGGAAGATTCATTATAGTTTACATATTAATCTTTATTCTCACTCATAAGGTCTTAGATTTATGTACTATTCGTCTCTTAATTTGTGAGTAAATTGAGAAGTACATCGGATTAGAGGACAGTAATAACAATGATGACTGGAATGTTGATATACTGTTATGTGTGAGAAAATTCGATGTAATAAGACCTTCCAAGAGTATAAGTAGTTTTATGGGCTAGATAAGTGAAATAGTTTCCTACTTCGAGAACAGTTGTATACAGAGTGACGAACGTGAAACTACTAGAAAGCATCATAGAATTCTCCTGAGAAAAGAATTCCGATGATGGAATAAACCTTCAGTGGGAAGGGGGGTGGGAAAGAAGGGCGTATATCGCTTATGAATTTATGTTCTACTTAAAGTTAACTGGTTCCTCAGAGGATTTTTGAAGACCTAATAGGTGATTGCTATTCTATTTATACAGCGCGAAGGAGCAGCTGTGTGATTCGTCTAGCTACCAAAAGAAAACAATGATGGACTTACAGGTGCAAATTGTGGCGTCACGATAGAGATGTTTAGCACCTATCTATTTTGACTCTTCTTCCTCGTGGAACAACGGTAAGTTTACAGACCCACAACGGTAGATTCCAAGCTCTGATTCCCCGCGGTGAACACAGCAGATAGCTCAAGACGATTTGGTTCTGGAACAAACAAACTATTTAACTCAAGTACTGGTGAATGTGTCACACCGTCTTCAGAACTAGTGTTTTTGTTTAGTGAGATGATTAAGTCATGTAACTAGATTTTAGTGTTGTTCTCGAAATGGGAGAACTCGCACTAATCAGATTTTAGTACAGTATCAGACTTCACATTTTAAACCAGTCAAATACGACACCTTCATCCAAACCAAGGCACATGGTCCCCCCTCGCCACAAAGAAAACCCGACAAAAGCAACTTATTTTGATAAAGTTTGGACTACCTTCTGAAAAGAAGTAATTTATGGTTTCAAAATTCTCAAGCTTCCAGCCATACTTCAAAATGGACAGCTGATTTTATGGGAAAGATGGCCGAAGAAGTGAAGGCAAACAATCTCATTCGATCAACATCTGACAGATTCCTTATGGTCGAAGAACCGAGTACAAATGATCCCAATTGATCAATAACTGTCATATTCTCTATGATCGAAGAACTGAGTACAAATGATCCCATTTGATCAATAACTGTCAGATTCTCTATGATCGAAGAACCGAGTACAAATGATCCCATTTGATCAATAACTATCAGATTCTCTATGGTAGAAGAACCGAGTACAAATGATCCCATTTGATCAATAACTGTCAGATTCTCTATGATCGAAGAACCGAGTACAAATGATCCCATTTGATCAATAACTGTCAGATTCTCTATGGTCGAAGAACCGAGTACAAATGATCCCATTTGATCAATAACTGTCAGATTCTCTATGGTCGAATAACTGGATGCAAGCGATCCCATTCAATCAACGTCTGTAAGATGCTCTGTCCATTCGCGTGCTGATGGTGAACTTCAAAATAATGTTGGAAGTAGACATTTCAGCGGAATGGACAATTCATGTAAAATGTGTCAAGATGTTTGATCTATGAGTAACCTCACCTTCACACAATAAAAACTCAAGTGTCAAATAGCAGTACGATATCAAGGCAACGAAACTGAGTTTGAGCTACAACGGAAGAATTAGGAGGAATCAGTGTAGGAAGTAGAACATTCTTTTTATAAATACCCCCCTCCCCCATGGTCAGGTGGTTAAGGCACTCGACTCGTAATATAAGGGTCGCGGGTTCCAATCCCCGTCACACCAAATATGCTCGTCCTTTCAGCCGTGGAGGCATTATAATTGACGGTCAATCCCAATATTCGTGGGTAAAAGAGTAGCCCAAAAGTTGGCGGTGGGTGGTAATGACTAGCTATCTTCCCTCTAGTCTTTACACCGCTAGGTTATGGACGGCTAGCGCAGACAGCGGTCGTGCAACTTTGCGCGAAATTAAAAACAAAACAAATATTATAAAGTCGATTGACCTCATTTATTGAAACAAACAGTGCCCTGCAACGAAATGTTGGTGATATGGTATTTGTGCTTTCAGTAGGTTTACATACAAAATTTAAGTAAAAGTTAATTAAAAATAATTAACTATAAATTCCGTTATTTCCTACCTTTAAGATCAGTGAGAAGTGTATCAGACATTAGTCATACTTTGTATGTGTTGCTCTGGAGCCTAAATTTAAGACGCTCTTGTTAGGTTTAAGAACATTAAATTAACACTAATACTATATATTTCATGTCAGTGTTGAGTTTAATTGTAAATCAGAATAGTCTAAATGTTTTGTTTTTTTTAATACAAGAGAATAAATACGTGTCCTAAAGCATCACAGATGAAAATCTCCATACAGTCCTAGAGTCCTAAAGATGGCATTCTATATGATAGTCCTAAAGTACCAAAGATAATCTATATCAAAGTCCTAAAGCACCACATATGACAATTTTTATCACAGTTCTAAAGAACCAGAGATAATCTATATGAAAGGCTTAAAGCACTACAGATGATAATTTCTATCACAGTCTTAACTGAGCTCATGAGGGCTGACATTGCTCGAAACTGGAGTTCTGTGATCATGTTTAGGATTTTATATTGAACATTTATAACTGATAGCGACAAATCTCTGCTGATTTATAAAAAGTAATAAATGACATAAGTCGTCATGCTAGGGTACGTAATTTAGTACAGAAAGAAAAAATAGATCAGTGGGACTTAAGAGAAAAAAAATTAAAAATTGCTGTTTCCAATTATGATGGAAATTATCAGAATATTTTTAAAGTTAAATTTTATCCATGTAAGTCCACTTCGAAAACAAGTAATTTGAATGGAGAGTTAACCATTACAAAACTGGCCCCATTTGCGTCTGGTAATATAAAAAGTTGTGTTCTCTTTAGAAGTTCCACGGTGGGTCAGTTGTAAGCCTCTTGATTTACAAATCTAAAATCCAGCATTCGTTTTTGTGCGGTGGACTGACTACACATGGCTCACTGTATAGCTCTGTCTTAAAACAAAAAAACTATCTGTTAAACTAATCTTTAATTTTTATATCTTCACCCGATAAGTCAAAGATTTATAACGCTGAAATCCAGCGTTTGATTCCATTACTGAATGGATCGAAAATACCCTTTTTTAAATTTTGAGTAACAATAACAAGTTTCTCTCGTACATTATTTTCGAAAGCGTCTCGATGTGACAGGCCAATAAAAAGTTAAAGCAACCATAGCTGTGTTTATATTTACAACAATTTCTGACGTCTTTTTGGTAACGCCAAATAACTGGGGCCCGGCATGGCCAAGCGTGTTAAAGCGTGCGACTCGTAAACTGAGGGTTGCGGGTTCGCATCCCGGTCGCGCCAAACATGCTCGCCCTTTCAGCCGTGGGGGCGTTATAATGTTACGGTCAATCCCACTATTCGTTGGTAAAAGAGTAGCCCAAGAGTTGGCGGTGGATGGTGATGACTAGCTGCCTTCCTTCTAGTCTTACACTGCTAAATTAGGGACGGCTAGCACAAATAGCCCTCGAGTAGCTTTGTGCGAAATTCCAAAAACAAACAAACAGAAGTGTTTTTTTTTTTTTAGCAAGATAAGCACGTGACAAGCGAAATGATTAGGGGAAATTCAAGAAGAGAAAACCCTCTCTCGTCGAACCTTTGAGACTGTTGTCATTAACCTATCTTTTTTAACATTAGTGTTGTGTGCGTGTTTTCAAAACAAAATTACTTTGGTGCTTTTTTTTTTTATTAAAGGGGGAAAAAGTTTAATGCGATTAATATTTTATTTAACCGCTGTGTATTTTCTTCTTGCTTAACTGCTGTTTATCAGAAATTGGCATGTAAATGATTCGTACGATAGATTAGCCACGGGCTAATTTAGATACAAATTTTTTAACGAGTATTTTTGTCATGAAATCTCAGTTTCGTAAGCCCTGAGAATAAGGAGTTTTTATGGCTCTTGGTTATGAAATAAAGGCCAGTGAGGGAACATCTGTTTCACTTTACTAACTGATAGCTGATTCATGTTTGGAACGATAATGAAAAAAAAAAAACCGCCCAAATTTCAACAAACGGCTATGTGCACTTAGCCGTTCTTAATTTCGAACTGACAGGTTAAACGGTTTATTTTCAGGGTAAAACTAAACAATGGAGCTGCGTTGGAAGTGCGCGTTTTTATCATAAGCCCACCCTGAAACGAATAGGGTAGAGCACTTAGTGAAAAGCACTCGCTGCCATTCACAAACCGCTTTCATTCGAACAGATAGTGTGATTTTGGATGACATTCTGTAAGTGCATCAACAAATCAACGTCCAAAGTGCCACGGACCATGAACCCTCAGGTTACAGTTCAACATAGCAGAAAAAAAAAAAGGAAGTCTCATATTTGTTCCAATATCGTCAATCCATGCCATGAAGCTTCTAGGAAGTAGTTACAACGCATTATCTTCAATAATCAGACCAAAAGTAGTTACGACGCATTATCTTCAATAATCAGACCAAAAGTTATAATTATTTCACACGGACAAGCTTTTCGATCTAACAAAGACAATAATTTTTTATTGGCATAAATATAACATAATACGTGAATTTATTCTCAAGAAATAAAGGTTAAACAATCGTTGTATATAGTTTTAGTGACCTAATAATGAAGTACAGGAACTTGCTGTTTACTCACTGACGCAAAAACTAGTTTCCCGTTTAAAAGTTCGCGAATAATAAGTTTTTCTATTGTTCATTTTTCAATTTTGATTGAAAACTGTTTGTTATTTAACTTAAATAATTGATAAAGTTAAGAAGCTTTTGGTACAGTGATATGTCTGCGAACTAACACCGCTAAAAGCCGGGTTTCGATACCCTTGGGGTGAAGAGCACAGATAGCCCTTTGTACTTATTTCCAAACAAACAAACAAAGCTTTAAGCAGGAAGATACCGAATACGGTTTACACATTATATATGATAAGGCGCTAGAAATTACAATGTCCAACACATTAAAACCAGGTATTAGACACTATAATCCCCAACAAACATTAAATAAGACACAAGAAACTACAACGTACAACATACAGTACACAGGGCAAGGAATTGTAAACAACGACGTCCAATACATTTTATTGTGCAGTAAAATGTATCAAACAACATTCAGTGAATATGTTGTACAGGTAAGACTGAACATGCTATGGAGATAAGAATGAGACGAGATTGAACATACTGTGTAGCTAAGACTGAACAGACCATAGAGATAGGATTGAACATACTGTGTAGCTAGGACTGACCAGACCATAGAGATAGGATTGAACACACTGTGTAGCTAGGACTGATCAGACCATAGAGATAGGATTGAACACACTGTGTAGATAGGACTGAACAGACCACAGAGATAGGATTGAACATACTGTATAACTGGGACTGAACAGACCATAGAGATAGGATTGAACACACTGTGTAGCTAGGACTGAACAGACCACAGAGATAGGATTGAACATACTGTTTATATAAGACTGAACAAATCATTGAAATAGGATTGAACATACTGTGTAGCTAGGACTGAACAGACCATAGAGATAGGATTGAACATACTGTGTAGCTAGGACTGATCAGACCAAAGAGATAGGATTGAACACACTGTGTAGCTAGGACTGATCAGACCATAGAGATAGGATTGAACATACTGTATAACTAGGACTGAACAGACTATAGAGATAGGATTGAACATACTGTGTAGCTAGGACTGATCAGACCATAGAGATAGGATTGAACACACTGTGTAGCTAGGACTGATCAGACCATAGAGATAGGATTGAACACACTGTGTAGATAGGACTGAACAGACCACAGAGATAGGATTGAACATACTGTATAACTGGGACTGAACAGACCATAGAGATAGGATTGAACACACTGTGTAGCTAGGACTGAACAGACCACAGAGATAGGATTGAACATACTGTTTATATAAGACTGAACAAATCATTGAAATAGGATTGAACATACTGTGTAGCTAGGACTGAACAGACCATAGAGATAGGATTGAACATACTGTGTAGCTAGGACTGATCAGACCATAGAGATAGGATTGAACACACTGTGTAGCTAGGACTGATCAGACCACAGAGATAGGATTGAACATACTGTATAACTAGGACTGAACAGACCATAGAGATAGGATTGAACACACTGTGTAGCTAGGACTGAACAGACCATAGAGATAGGATTGAACATACTGTGTAGCTAGGACTGATCAGACCATAGAGATAGGATTGAACACACTGTGTAGCTAGGACTGAACAGACCACAGAGGTAGGATTGAACATACTGTGTAGCTAGGACTAAACAGACCATAGAGATAGGATTGAACATACTGTGTAATTAGAACTGAACGTACTGTGTAGCTAGGACTAAACATACTGTGTAGCTAGGACTGAACATACTGTGTATATAAGACTGAACACGCCTTGGTGATAAGATACGGCATCGAAAGTAGAATCAAATCAAACAAGTATCGCAGGTATTATTTTTACTCTGGCTTCTGTAATCATTACATTTATGGCTGATACTTTTCGGAATAAGTTGTTAAACAGTGATGTCTGATTACATATTTGTTTTTAGAATTTTCTCTTTTTTTAAATGGGGCCTGGCATGGCCTAGCGCGTTAAGGCGTGCGCTTCGTAATCTGAGGGTCGCGAGTTCGCGCCCGAGTCGCGCCAAACATGCTCGCCCTCCCAGCCGTGGGGGCGTTATAATGTTACGGTCAATCCCACTTTTCGTTGGTAAAAGAGTAGCCCAAGAGTTGGCGGTGGGTGGTGATGACTAGCTGCCTTCCCTCTAGTCTTACACTGCTAAGTTAGGGACGGCTAGCACAGATAGCCCTCGAGTATCTTTGTGCGAAATTCAAAAACAAACAAACTTTTTTAAATGCTCGAGAAATAACAAAGAACGTAACGTATACTGGAATAAACATGCTCGAGTCGTTGTTCTGGTCTGTATAAGTTGTTTTGAGTATTTGTTCGTTAAAACAGACACATGTTGCTTTGTAGAAAGGTGTGTACTTTTTTCGAATAATCGTTTTCGAAACAGATCATTGCTTTGTTCAGATAATTTATCTGAACTTAGTATTGATTCATGCACCGTCACGGCCCCGCATGGCCAAGTGTGTTAAGGCGTTCGACTCGTATCCAAGGGTCGCGGGTTCGAATCCCGAGTCGCGCCAAATATGCTCGCCCTCCCAGCCGTGGGGGCGTTATAATGTGACGGTCAATCCCACTTTTCGTTGGTAAAAGAGTAGCCCAAGAGTTGGCGGTGGGTGGTGATGACTAGCTGCCTTCCCTCTAGTATTACACTGCTAAATTAGGGACGGCTAGCGCAGATAGCCCTCGAGTAGCTATGCGCGAAACTCAAAACAAACAAACAAACAAACATGCACCGTCATAAGCCAAAAGTAACAGGGCGTATAATTGTTATAGAAAGTCAAGTTGTTCGACTGTCAAGAAATGGTATGAAACAAACGGGCGTTACCGAAACAGTACGGTATTCCAGTGTCTTGTACAGAGAATCCTCACACTTCATCGAAATGCAAGGGAAGGATTAGGAAATAACTCTGTTCTAGATGACAACGTCACTACCCAATGTGAGCGTGCTGTACGGGATTACCATGACCAAAAGGTCATTATAGGATTGTCACGGCCAACAAAGTCTCTGGATTGCAATCCCATTGAGAACTGTTGGAATGCCATAGGTTATTAGTACGAAAAGGAAGAACTAAGTAAATACTGAAAGTGTACTATGAACTGATAATGTTACAGACGCTATTTATAATATTTTGATGCTCTATTTTGTCGTTATATATGTTTTGATAAGATTTTGTCATATATCAAATTTTTGTACAGGTGTTTAATAAAATTGTTTGCTGTTCTAATAAATCGTCCATGATGTCCACTGAACCTGTTTCGTTATACAAATTACATATGTAGATGTTTAACAAAACATGCGTTTCTCACTTTGACTGCACTAACTTAGTTTATGTTCCAGTTAATATTAATGATCTTGTTTGTTACAAAATTTACAAACATTTTGAGCAAAATTAGTTTCATTTAGCGATAAGTTATCAAGTTATAGAAGAAAAGAGCCAACAAAAATGAACAACATTTCTGTGTATAAAGACTAAATGGTTTATATGTGTTACCAATTCATTATTAAAGACCTATGTGAACTTCGTAAATACTGTATTTCTTTATGCCAATGTGTGCTATCAGCTAACCCTGAATGTCTCTTCTGTATCGTGTTAGTAGAGTATTTTGTATTTTGGCTCTAAATATGCTGTGTGAATTTTGGAACGGACTAAATCTCTAGTGTGTGCGTGTTTTCTTATAGCAAAGCCACGTCGGGGTATCTGCGGTGTACATCAAGGGGAATCGAACCCCTGACTTTAGCGTTGTAAATCCGAAGACTTACTTCTGTTCCAGAGGGGCACATCTCCAGTGAAAACGTCTTAACTTTTCTTTTAAAATGTCGTGTGAATTTTGTAAATGGTCATTATTTTAAATGAATATTTGTTATAATTTCATTCTTAAAATGCTGTGTGAATTTTTTAAAATAATTTTTTCGGTGTTAAAATCTTTATTACAGAATATTTCCCGACGTTTTACAGATAACTCGTTTCTTCAGGCGAAGGCACGTTAACTTCCCTGTGCGAAGTGAGTTTGTAGTTTGTTCATCACATACGACGTTGTATTGATCGGTATCATTCAAACTGTTAATAATTCTTTGCATTGTTATTATCAGAACCATTTGTTCTTAATCTACATATTTAATTCTAGGTTCTATTGGCGAATTCCCCATCAGAGTAAAAACTAATAATACAAAGAAATAACACTTTAATCATTTAAAATTGATTATAAAGTCTCATCATGAAGTCAAATAGTAAATAAGTAAAATCATATGTATTGCCAAAGGGCTCAAACGTAGGAGTTTTGATATTTTATGACACAACTTAACTTCTTCGCTAATTATTTCTCTTGAAGATAATTAGCTAATTTGAATGTTTAACAACTGACAACCGGATTCACGGGTGTGGTTAGCTTAGTTAAAATTACGAAATGAAATCTGTTCTTTATACAGTACAGTGAAGTCACTTATTAAAATACTGGGCCAGTGGTAAGTCTTCGGATTTACAACGTTAAAATCAAGGGTTAGATTCCCCTCGGTAGACACAGTAGATAGTCTCATGTGGCTTTGCTACAAGAAAACACACATACACATTTGTGTAGGGGTGATATGAGATCCGACAAGGAGAAACAGCGTAGTGTACTTCTAGAATCGTAGTCGTATAGAGAGTAGCACTGTGCCTTTATGTTGACTTTTATAACTGCTGCACTGGAGGTCATAGAATGACTCGGAGTTTCTCAAGTATAAACATTTATCTGGTAACTCCGTCAGCTCCTCATCAATTTGAGATCTAATTACAATCTTGGATCCAGGAGGCCCAATGTTTTATAAATAAACTTAATCTAATCCTGCAGAAAATAATTTCAGTTTGAAGGTGGGCTGGAAGAGATCCCAATGAGTAATAAAATCGAAACGAATATACGAGCGCCCCATGCACAAAAATATGGCTAACAAAGATGACGAGTGAGATGAAGGTTTGATAAATTTACTTTAATGTCGTGCTCGAATTTCAGTGTCGCCATTACTGGGGGATTCCATACAGAATAGACAGAGAAAAGAAAGGTTATAATATTGAGCGTTTTATCAAACCATCTAGTTCACCAGGAAAGTAATTTGAAACAATAACAACTAATATCTGTTTACTATGCACGTCTCGACAAATTTTAAATTCTGAGATCGCACGGTCACATCGCATTACTACAATCGAATCATAAGTAAAGTCTTCGTGTGGTTATTGTTCTGGGTGATTATTTATTCAGCACAACAAGTACTGTTAACCGTAATGTAAGTAATATATTACTTAGTAATACCGTATCAGTTTGATTGGTTATCATTTTCTTTTATCGATCATCAAATAATTGATTTTTGTTGTTGTTAAGCCTCAAATATGTGCAAATGTGCATCTATCTCGTACAAGGCCCGGCATGGCCAGGTAAGTTAAGGCGTTCGAGTCGTAATCCGAGGGTCGCGAGTTCGAACCTGCGTCGCACCAAATATGCTCGCCATTTCAGCCGTGGGGGCGCTATAATGTAACAGTCAATCTCACTATTCGTTGGTAAAAGAGTAGCCCAATTGTTGGCAGTGGGTGGTGATGATTAGCTGCCATCCCTCTTGTCTTACGCTGCTAAATTAGGGACGACTAGCGCATATAGTTCTCGAGTAGCTTTGCGCAAAATTCAAAACAAACAAACAAACAATCTCGTACAAAAAAAAAAGAAAATTTAAAACGTTTCATCGAAGCAAAGTTTTTGGCCCAAGTATATCGTTAAAGGAAAAAAATGATGTAAAATAAATTGAACACGTGAAATAAAAATGTCCGTGCACATTTGCGAAGCCCAAATACGTTTTTACCCTACATCCTAAATTTTCTTTTCCGAAGATTTCTCAGAATTTTCGGACGAATCGTGGATCGGTTGACCCGAGTTCATAGTCCTTATAGTATGATACGTACAAACACATACATATTCCAGCAGCATTATATGTTGGATAACTCGAGGGTGCTATTGATGGCGGCGACTTTGTTCGCACGTCAAAACTAGGCATAATCTTTGTTTTGCGTGATGCCACAAAAGAAGAGGCGTTTCCCCTATCCCATAATCGGGTTTTGGTGATTTTAGTTGTGTAGACCGAGAGAACGTGTACATTGTTAGTTCTAGGGACGCATCAGAAACTACGAGTTTTATGAACAATAGAAACTTTTCATGATATTATCCTATTTATAGCTGTCGTCTCTCAGTTACTGAAAAGGAACCGATGCGTTGTTATTTTTTTGCGTTCTCAAAATTTTTATTTTCAACTTTCTTTGTCTCGTGAAATGAACGCGTATCAAAGTTAGAAGTATATTTATATCGAATGTGTGTGTGTGTGGGGGGGGCAATATTAGATATGTACGATTCATTTTGGGGGTGGGGTAAAGCAAATATCGAATTTCTACTTTATCACACCCTAAACAATCCGCATCGAACATAATATATGCTCCGTCAAAATCGATACCAAAGTTTCAATAAATAAATCTAGGTTTCGTCGTTATCCTTATTAATTCTGGCGTTGTTTATAAATAAAATTACCCTTTAGTTACGCGGTCCTCTTAGATTCTTTCTCTTTCTCGAGTGAATGCGCGCGCTGTGAAAAATCCTTCGCCTTTTGTCATTGGTCAGCGTCTTTTGTAGAGATGCCAGCTACAGGCGTTCAAAATCCATCGCCGAATAAACATACATAACGAAAGACTAAACGATATAATTTCATGAAGTTTCTACAACAAAAGGGAGGAGTGAGTTTCATAAAGAGTTTCGTGATGAAAATCTACTTGAAGTCAAAATGTATTCTCAAAACGACTGGTATTGGTATTAGCACGTTTTGAACTTCCTAGGTCATCTTCAGGTTAACCCGACGATGACTTACGAAAGCCGAAACGTTGTTCTGTACTTTAGTTTAGATAAAGAATTTTATAACTGTATTTAGGCTGAATGTTTTCATCCACCCTGAATACAAAACTGGACGGCCCGGCATGGCCGGTAGTTAAGATGCTTCTCTCGTAATCCGATGGTCACAGGTTCAAATCCCCGTCACACCGAACATACTCGCCTTTTCAGCTGTTAATCCAACTATCCGTTGGTAAAAGAGTAGCTAAAGAGTTGGCGGTGGGTGATGATGAATAGCTGCCTTCCATCTAGTATTACACTGCTAAATTAAGGACGGCTAGCGCGGATAGACCTAGTGTAGCTTTGCGCGAAATTCAAATCAAACAATTTACATTAGACAACAGTTGCCTAATGAAAAACGTACATAGATTTTAAAGCAAGTTCCTTAATATTAGCCGATAGTCCCCGATATCTTAGTTGATATTAACTGCGTGAATCAGCCAATTGTACCTGATATTTTAACTAAAAGTAATATCGCTAATAAAAATTAAGCATACTTCCAAGAAATATTGTGTGAAGCCGATCAAAGCGTTGAGACCAAACACGATGGAGAAGGTCCTTATAACTAATTTTAAGAAAGCGCATGCGTCATGAAATGGGCAGTAAATATTCAAAAGCTTGGCCTGCTTCGACAAAATTTATCCCTACAAGTTACTTAAACAAAACACGCAACATACTAACAACCAATGAATGTTTATCATTCATAGCATTTAAATACTATAGTAAAACAGGGAAAAGAAACTCCTCAACTGTTGACCACCAAACGATGACAAGCGTATAATACAAAACAATACCCGATCCTACAACGAATACTTAGTTATGAAAGAAACGTAAATACTCATAAAAGTTTTTTGTAAGCCATTAATGTTGTTTTAATTTCAGTTCTAGGCAAAGGAAATTCTCCGGCGATGTTGGATTTTCTAATCTCAGCCATGGCATTGGATGTACAGATACCAGCCACTACGTGACATTAGTTATAGGGTGTTTATTGAGATACGACGAGTGTTGTCGTCTTCTTTATCCTCGTTCTTGGTTTTTTTGTTGTTTTTGAATTTCGCGCAAAGCTACACCAGGGCTATCTGCGCTAGCCTTCCCTACTTTAGCAGTGTAAGACTAGAGGGAAGGCAGCTAGTCATCACCATCCACCGCCAACTGTTGGGCTGCTCTTTTACCAACGAATAGTGGTCAATTCGACCGTCACGTTATAACGCCCTCACGGCTGAAAGGGCGATCATGTTTGGCGCGACGGGGATTCGAACCCGCGGTCCTCAGATTACGAGTCGCACGCCTTAACCCACCTGGACACACCGGGCCTCATTGTCGTTATACCAGCCAAATTAGCAGATATGAGTTGACTCTGAAATTTCTTTTAACTCCACGAACTTAACAAAAAATTTCTTTTATCGCGATCGGAGGGAAAGGAGATGTTAATATCCCTGAACACCCTTGTTTAAGAAAGTTTATATTTCCTTTAAAAACTAAATATTTGCCACAGCTTTTTGTTTGCTTTTTTAAATGAGAGAACTGTAGGTTTGTTTATTTCGTTGAATGCAGAAAACCGAAGAACACTTTTCTGCATAAGTTTGTGAGCTAAAAAAAAAAGTAGTCCGTATAGCATGTTCTTATTTAGCTGAGCTAAAGTGTATTATCACGCGACTTCCCGTGGTGAAAATGGACGATTGAAACGACTCTGTTTAGATCGTGTGTGCAGCTTTGATGTTGGCTAATCTTTGAGTTTTCCATCATCAAGTTAACGTTGCTGTTGTACGAGAGTTGAAGTTTTTGTTTTCAGAAGAAAGCTCGCATGCACGAATGTCAGAAACCAAGTGCGTAACAAACACATACTGATTGGTGGTCACAATAGGGAGCTCAATGACCATTGAAAAACTGCGCTTGTGAAAGTACCACAACGGTTAATGTGGCTGTGTTCGACCATTATCGTTCAAGGCATCGTTTCAATGGCTAATGACATCTGACTAATATTTTTATCACACATTCCAATGTAAACATGACAACAGTATTAAGTGATTTAGCATGAATTTTCCGGTCAACATGTGCTGCTAAATATAATCTTCAAAAAAAGAAACGCAATAGGGATATTTTTGTTATTTTAAAGAGAAATATATGTAATAACGTTCCAAGCTCAGAGTATGTGATGTTACACGTGTTAAGGCACTGATTGTCAGACAAAATGACAATAAAAGTTGTGCACTTTGAACACGGAGGAAAACATCGGATTTTTCGCCAAAACGCATTCGTGTCCAATAAATTTGTTTGAGAGGTCTGCATGTTCTGCAAGTGCAACATGTGCAAAATCCCTATAAAAGTGACGGGTTCTCGGTTTCCATAGCTCAGTGTTAAGCCACCGACACGCAATACAGTTAAGCCAAGATTGAATGAAGCACAACGCAACAACGCCATTGGTCGCTTGGAAGCAGGCGAATCTCGATCAGATGTTGCCAGAGCTGTGAATGTCCACCAAAGCACCATCACAAGGCTATGGAATCGTCACTAACAACATGGATCAACTCGTGACCGTCCACGATCTGGCAGACCTCGTGTGACCACGCCCGCACAAGATCGCAACATCTGGTTACGCCACCTTCGGGATAGGACCACCACTGCGACGTCTACTGCCTCAACCATACCAGGGCTGCGTAGGATTTCCGATCAGACCGTACGCAACCGTCGACGAGATTCTTAGTCCCCATGTGCAACCCATCATGGTGAACGTCAACGACGTTTTTCAACATGACAACGCCCATCCTCACACAGCCCGACTCACCACTGTCTTCTTGAGACACCACAACATCAACGTTTTTCCCTGGCCCTCCAAATCACCAGATTTAAACCCAATAGAACATCTTTGGGACGAGTTGGACCAACATCTGCGACGGCGACAACCTCAACCGCAGACTCTACCTCAGCTTGCAGCAGCTTTGCAGGCTGAGTGGACAGCCATTCCACAGGATGTGATTCGTCATCTCATCGCTTCCATGGGCAGGAGATGCCAAGCAGTTATTGACGGGGGGCATACCCGTTATTGACGTTGAGTGACGTTAAACTTCAACTAGTGAGCGTGGATTTCGCCTTTGCAGACTTTGGATGTTCAGCAGTGAATGTGCAAAGTTTCACACATGTCATACAGAACTACCCGGAATAAACTTGTTAACAATTTGTCTCATATTTTGCCTTTTGCGTTTCTTTTTTTGAAGAGTATATTACACACATCCTTAAATATGAAAAGTTTATCATTCTTGTATATATGTATACACTGCTGTGTTGATATTTTCATATGGCTTACAATTCACTAGGATTGTCTAGCAATACTTAGTGGTAGTTGTAGATTTTTTAACAATGCTTAGAAAATAATTGTGCGTGTTTAACAATACCTAATAAGTGTTTGTGCATGTTATTAAAACAATACTTAGTAGGTAATAGTGCGTGATCAATAATACTAGATGACCTAGGAAGGTCGAAACGTTGTTCTCTCCTTATCAGTAAAAGTGTTAATACCCATACCAGCCGTTCTGAGATACGATTATGCATGTTGTTCAGAATGCTTGATAAGTAAGATACATTAGCCTGTATTAAAGCAATACGAAAGTCGTTTGGATTCTCTTTTCTACAGGTTATTATCAAAAGCTATATATAAAAAGCTACCCAACATTTCTTGTCTGCGTTCATCGTCAACTTTGTTCAACAGGCCTAGCGTCTATCTAGTTCTAGCAATAACCATAATTTCATCATGAGAAAACAGTGTTCGCGATCTCTGACAGCCTATTTTATTCTATGCAAATAAAGAAAATAATTACGGTGAAGATGAATTTCTTACATAAATTTGTGGTTTCTTTTAAAAACTTAAAGCAAGTTCAAATAGGAATTACAAACCAAAAATAGATTAGCATTAAAGTACTGTAATAAATAAAATACTTAATGCTTTGTACACTATACAATCGATGTCTTTATGTAACCAACCCCTATATTATGTATGAAGTAAATGAAAAAAAAATCAGTATACGTAAAGATCATCAGAAGCTAGACACGAAGAGTTACTAATCGCTGAATTTCGGGTGTGTATGATGCTTTAACTATACAGAGCGTCCCAAAATCAAAAAATGGCAAACAGCCAAAACAGAGATTTATTTTCTGTTTACCATCTTTCTTCAATAGGTCTAGCTTCTTCAAAGTTCTAGCAGTAACTACAATTTTATCATCACTTGATAGCGCAAAACAGTCTTTATGATTTTTGACTATTATTATTCAAGGAAAACTTATGAAGCTTAAGAACACACTCTACAACCAAGTAACCGACGTACGCCATCTATTAACTGTAAATAAAAAAGTATAAAAATTATCGCTAAAAAATAACAACAAATAAACTTAGGGCTGGATATTGAACTTTAAAGAAGGAACCAAACAAGATAAGAATGGAAGTGGACATATCACTTTACTCTACCCACTTATTACATAGCAGACTAAGTTGTATCTAATTTAGATGGAAAATAAAATCTTTACATAACTGATTTCCTCTATTGAAAAACAAATAGAACCAGAATTTATAATTGTAAAATGTTAACAGACACTACATTATAGAACAAAGTGCAATTCTACCATACCAAATAGACACTACTTGATAGAACAAAGTGCAATTCTACCATACCAAATAGACACTACTTGATAGAACAAAGTGCAATTCTACCATACCAAATAGACACTACTTGATAGAACAAAGTGCAACTCTACCATACCAAATAGACACTACTTGATAGAACAAAGTGCGATTCTACCATACCAAATAGACACTACTTGATAGAACAAAGTGCGATTCTACCATACCAAATAGACACTACTTGATAGAACAAAGTGCAATTCTACCATACCAAATAGACACTACTTGATAGAACAAAGTGCAACTCTACCATACCAAATAGACACTACTTGATAGAACAAAGTGCGATTCTACCATACCAAATAGACACTACTTGATAGAACAAAGTGCGATTCTACCATATCAAATAGACACTACTTGATAGAACAAAGTGCGCTTCTACCATACCAAATAGACACTACTAGATAGAACAAAGTGCGATTCTACCATACCAAATAGACACTACTTGATAGAACAAAGTGCGATTCTACCATACCAAATAGACACTACTAGATAGAACAAAGTGCGATTCTACCATACCAAATAGACACTACTAGATAGAACAAAGTGCGATTCTACCATACCAAATAGACACTACTAGATAGAACAAAGTGCGATTCTACCATACCAAATAGACACTACTTGATAGAACAAAGTGCGATTCTACCATACCAAATAGATACTACTTGATAGAACAAAGTGCGATTCTACCATACCAAATAGACACTACTTGATAGAACAAAATGCGATTTTACCATACCAAATAGACACTACTTGATAGAACAAAGTGCAATTCTACCATACCAAATAGACACTACTTGATAGAACAAAGTGCGATTCTACCATACCAAATAGACACTACTTGATAGAACAAAGTGCGATTCTACCATACCAAATAGACACTACTTGATAGAACAAAGTGCGATTCTACCATACCAAACAATAGACACTACCTATTAGAACTAAGTGTGATTCTGCCACACAAAACACTAGACACAACCTGAGAGTACTAAGTGTAGTTCTACAAACCTTTAAGAAGATTGAGAAATTTCACCAAGTTGAACAGAATCACTTCTGAGTGTTTGTGTCACCTGTTTTGGTGATTTTTTTTTAATTGAACATTGATTGCATCAACTGTAGGATAAACAGTCTCACGAGATATGGGTGTGTCAGCAGTTGGCCACTCACCTAAGGGCACACTTAGCTGTTTCTGGTAACACACTGTGGTGTCATCGACTGGTTTTTATAATGTGAGTAATCCAAAGCTCAGTACGATGAGTTACAACGCGTTAAAAACAGAAAACTAAGTGGCTGCGCTGACTGTTTGTTGGACAGTCTTGAAATATCCATTTTGGAATAACACAGCTGGTTGGTGGGTGTGACACAAAGCTGTATAGTAGGTTAGCTTGTTCCCATTGAAACGTGTATTGCATAGTTTAACGAAGCTTACGAATACAAGAAGGAAAAGTAAATATTTAATATGTGGATCTTTTAAAATACGCAATATAAAGAAATTTACTGTTACTGTTCAGGAGAACAAACTGGAACATGACAGTAGTAACAGTAAACTGGATTTTTAGCTTTTCCCAGTGGATTTTCGCTAAACCTTTTTTCTTGCTAAAACAAAAAATGCAGCCTTCAATTATCAGTGTTTTAAGTGTAATACTGAACTGGTTTCTACAACGTTAAATATTTTAAAATAAAAGCTGCTTTTTTATAAAACTTTTCAACCGAGTTTCTGAAAAAAAAATCAAATACCAGTAGAATGAATATTTTTTTTAGTTTCCCGCAAAACTACACAAGGGCTATCTGCGCTAGCCGTCTCTAATTTAGTAGTGTAAGACTAGAGGGAAGGCAGTTGGTCATCATCACCCACCGCCAACTCTTGGACTACTCTTTAAGCAACGAACAGTGAGACTGACCGTCACATTACAACGCCCCCACGGCTGATAGGGCGAGATATTTGGTGCAACGGGGATTCGAACCCGCGACCCTCAGATTACGAGTCGAACGCCGTAACCCACCTGTCCCAACATTCACCTCTTCTGTATTCCAAATATAGACATTTAACCTGTTCAGTGCCGTAGACGAGATAACGAATTAACTCGTCCGTGGCACTGTGATCGGCTTGGACGAGTTAATTCGTTCTCAATACTACCTAACGTCAACGCTAGATGTCAGCACCATACATGCATTTGACCTACTTACAAATTGTTTCATTTTCGATCCAAAATGGCGTCACGAAAGAAGTTACAAAATGAAGAAGCATTAGAGTTGTATTGTAGCAGGTGGAATACTTGACAGTCAACAGGTTAAACCTCATTTTATGTTGGTAATATCATGGAAACTCTACATAAGTTATACATTTTATTCCTTCACTGTTAACGTGCCAATTTTTAGCTTTTACTCTTGGATAGTATCATAAAAAATTAAGTAAAAATTCTTAGATTTTTGCAGTTTATAAATAACTGATCTAATCTTAAATAACAGTTGATTTGAAAACTAGCGAGTTAGTGAAGTATTTGTCACTTTGACAATCGCTCAACCTGAAGTCTTTTTTTCCCTTTTCTGACAGAATCAGTTTTCTCAGTTCAGTTCTTTGTATAAGTGCTCTACTAGTACATAGGGCGCTACTTGGGGCTTATTTCTGTACAACTTAACAAATAAAAGTAATGTTAGAATACAATACTCCAACAAATAATATGTTAAGACTAAAAGAAATCTCAGTTTTGTGAGCCAAGTTGTTTGTAATTTTTAATAACGAGTTGTTTCCAAAGTTTGGTTCGAGTGAGTATTTGCATCAGTTATTGCAATTATTCCTTTGTAACTGGAATTCTATAATTAAATTTATTATTAGAGGAATGGTTTGTAGCATTATTGCTTGCGTATTTTTCACAATATTACGAATACAAGCTTTGAAAGATTTCTAATTTTGCAGATTCGAAAGACAAGTATTTATATTTATTCTTTACAATAGGAGGACGTTTATAAATGACTATATAAACAACACTAGCTCAGACATAATGCAATAGGTAAAAAACTTCCAATATCAGCAACAGCCCAAGACAAATAGGAACGTCACAATTGTTTCAATTAATTGGCTATTGATCTCTCACTTCCCTGACAGGTCAGTAATGTTCGACATAATGTTAAACTGCTAGCTACAGACGTGCTTATTATTTCAGTTATGCAGTGCATCCTGGATGAGTGATGATACTTCCCACTGTAGAATCACGTAGCAGTTTCTTCACCCAACCAGTGTTAATGAAAATTTCACATTTTAAAACTCCATCTCCTTTTAACAAGACATTTGTAATCGAAACTCAAAATACGTCAACATTTACGCAAGTAAATGTTTTTTTTACCGTACACGACATACAAAGGCGAGAACCAACACGACAGTTCAGCATCTCACTGCAGATAAATACGTTTTATCCTGGAAAATTCAAGTCGATGTCTGCGAGATTTCTACTTGTAAATAGATCTCAATATTGCACGTAGCAGCATCTAGAATGACATAATATCACTGATGTCTCTGGGATATTTATTAAAGCTTCATCGCATTCTCACACAATTTAAATTGCAACAAAATCCTTAATCATTTATAGACCATCAGAATGTCCAGTTTAGTGGTATTTAATGGTAAAAAAACGTAAACACCCGGCTTATTAACTTTATTCTATAATTTCACACTCAAAGTCTCGCCTTTCCTCAGGAGTATTACACTAAAAAGCCAAAGGCAAATGACAGTAATATTAAAGAAAAATAAATTTGGTGTAATTAGGTATCTTGTCCTACCGATCAAATGGTACGTGTAATTCATGTAATCTCAATGAACAAATGGCAAATACATTTTATATAGTCCTACGAGATAAAAGGTACGTAAATCTTAAGCAGTTCAGAATAAATGGCACGTAAATGCTAAGTAAAATTAAGTAGTCCTAGTGGATAAATCACAAATAAACCTGATGTAGTCCTAGCGAACAAATGACAAATAAATCTGATGTAGTCCCACTGAACAAGGTCCGGCATGGCCAGGCGGGTTAGGGCGTTCAAAAGTAATCTGAGGGTCGCGGGTTCGAATCTCCGTCGCACCACACATTCTTACCCTTTAAGCCGTGGGGGCGTTATAATGTGACGGTCGTTGGTAAAAGAGTAACCCAAAGTTGGTGGTGGGCGGTGATGACTAGCTGCCTTCCCTCTAGTCTTATACTGCTAAATTATGGACGGCTTGCGCAGATAGTCCTCGAGTAGCTTTGCGCAAAATTAAAAAAAACAAAGAAACCCAGTGAACAAATGACATATAAACCTGATGTAGTCCTATGGAACAAATGAAAAATAAACCTGATGTAGTGGCAGAAAACAAACCAAACCCCTTCAGCCGTCGAAGTGTTATAATGCACGACAATTCCACTATTTGTTGGTAAAAGAGTAACCCAAGAGAGTGAGTTGGGTGGTGATGACTAGCTGCCTTACCCCTAATCTTACACTGTTAAATTAGGGACGGCTAGCGCAGATAGACCTCGTGTAGTTTTGCGCGAAATTAAAAAAAAATAACAACAAAACTTTACGTAGTCTTACTGAACAAATGACAAACCTTTTGTAATCCTTCAATCAGATAGAAATAAACCAATCTTCCAAAAAACAACTGTAAAAGTCAGAAACATAATATTAATTACCGATATCAATATTTATCATAGTAGTAGTTAAAAACCCGAACAGGATATATCTTTGCTTTGAATACCTTCAACACAACGTTTCAGGGATCGATACGACTCATACAGGTTCTATTCCCACAGGTTTATTCTGTCTGCCAAAGGCGGAATACCAAACCAAATCTTTCCCGTCACAGTCGAGATTCTAATCAATGTTTTTGGTCGTCATAGCTCGTACCCAGTTGTAGTCAACTAGATTATATGGAAATTTTAAAAGGAGCTTACTCATTGCTTTATTTATCTTGGAGGCCTCATTAAGAGGGTAGACTCGAGCTAACCAAGAAAGTCAAAATAACAAAATATTCGGATTACGCTATTTACCAAAACTGGATAATGGCGTTCAGATTTCTTTTAGGGCTCAACGTACATGATAAACCTTAGCTTGAACGTTTTTGTTTATCATTTTTCAGTCGCCAAAAAGATAACGTTTTTGGTAATCAAGACACTGACTTTCGTCATTGAGGTAAACGTTATTATCGGGTTATGGAAATTGTGCCTTATGGGCGGAAAATCATTTAAAGCTAAATGAAATCGAAAATAATAATAAAAAAAGGTTTCTTCTCTTTTTCATTCAGCGAACATTCAGCCCAAATTAATTTAAATGTTTATGGAGATAAAAATCTCGTGTTATTGACTTTCGAAATGCTTCACGTTATGGAATCGATTCTCAATTTTGAAGAATATTTATGAATCAGCTGATGAATGTGTTATATTGCTAGAAAAAGAGTTGCATCAAGTTATTGTTTTCGGGAAATGATTTTCTTTATTATAGAAGTCATTTATAAAGTGTTGGATTCCTACTGCAATTAAGTAGCTGATTCTCAAGAATAATCTTACATTGATTACTATTTGTTTTTATTGCAAATGTCTTTCGCTTCAAGGTTTCCACATCTTTTTAACCAGGAAAGTTTGTTTGTTTGTTTTGAATTTCGCGCAAAGCTACACGAGTGCTATCAGCGCTAGCCGTCCCTAATTTAGCAGTGTAAGACTAGAGGGAAGGCAGCTAGTCATAACCACCCACCGCCAACTCTTGGGCTACTCTTTTATCAACGAATAGTGGGATTGTTCGTAACATTATAACGTCCCTACGGCTGAAAGGGCGAGCATGTTTGGTGCGACGGGGATTCGAACCCGCGATCCTTGGATTACAAGTCGTTAACCAGGAAAGAATTCGTTTACAAGACACGAATATAGAGAAAAAATATAACACCAGACATACGGCACAAAGGTAAAAAAACATTATCTCCTTTCAACTGCTAGCCATAGGATTCTCTATTCGGACACGTTATGTAGGCCACGACTAGCCAAGAGTTGAAAAAAAAATTAACAGACAGAAAATGAATGTGTTTTTGGGAGGTAAAGATAGATAATATAACGATTATGGAGGGAACAAAAAAAAAGAGGGAAAACAGTGAAAATCGAAGATATATTAACGTGGATAGTTATGTTTTTTAAAAAAACGTTTCGTAAATTTCGTTTGGTTAGTAACACAATAATAAGCTCTAATAACATATTCGTAGTTTCTTCTCAGATGTATTGAACACAAGTAGTTCTTACTTATTATTATTTAAATATAGGTATAAAGATGTTCCTTTGTATTGGTTTATTTTGGGAACACCTTTATACCTATATTAAAATATATATATTCAAACATCTGAGCACACCCTCTACATTCCTACACTCAGTCACACAACTCCCTTTCAAACAAGTGGTCAGCTATCGGTCAGTTACCTCTTTCTTTCTTTGTGAACCTGACCATGACCAAAGAAGGTCGAAACGTTGTTCGCTCCTCTATATACAGTTTTCTCTATCCATACCCGCCGTTTTTCACATATAATTTTCTCTACAAGTGGGTTTTCTCGTCATCACAAATGTCACTAAAACACACACATCCTCAATACCACAGATGAAAAGTTTAAAAACACACACATCCTCAATGCCACAGATGAAAAGTTTAATCGTTGACGGGATTGAGACTATTTTAAAATAATAAGCATATATTATGTTTCATAGTACATTTGATTTGTTTTAAATAGTTAGTGATTTCATATTTTCAGAAAGGAGCGAGCTGACATTCTTTGATGTCACTGTTCCTTTTAGAGCCGTTTAGTTTTTGTTTGTTTGATTGAGGTGAATAAAAATCCCTTTAAAGAAAAACACAGCATCAGACGTGCTTGAAATCATAAGCTTTTGAAACTGGTGTGATATTTAGAGAATAGGATACCATTCGTTTCTTAACACCAGAACTTTTCTGGACATTATCAAGTCTTGATGTTAAACGATCGAGGTAATTTGTAAAGTGAACCTTCGATCGATCGATTATCCTTGTAGTTGATATCTCTACAGGCTCTCCAAAATCCCATTAGTTTTCGCTTTTGTCTACAAGCTAACACGCGTCATTAGCGAGCGAACTTCTAAATAAATGAACATCCTGGTTCACCTTGAAACCGTATGAAAAGTAAAATAATGCTTTAGAAGAGGCTTCAGGCATATAATTTGGATAGAACTTCTGTTTAATTAAATTACTTTAGTTTTGAAAAGCGCTTGGAAATATCAGATTTAATTACTTGAAACTAAAATCTAATATGTGCTTATTCATTTGTAAGTATTTTTCCAGTTATTGGAGTAAGCATGTGTTTGCATTGCTTGTATTTCTACTAATGGCAAAGAATATATTATATAGTGAAAATGATTCTTTGTCAAGAATGTTAGTAAAGGAAACAAAATATGTTACTTTCTTTCATTAAAAATACTTTTAAAATTACATTGGTTGACAATGTTTCTGAAAAGACATTCAAATGGAAACAAAGATGCACAAACTTAATAGCTTTTATTACTTCAGTTTCATCAATTAGATGATTCCCATGTTTTTAATACTCAGCCATGACAGCTCAGATCCGCATCATTAAAATATGTTGGAGTGAATGGCCTGTACACTGTGATCACATCATTAGTAACCATTGAAAAGAATGGTTTGTATTCTAACAATCATGCCAATATAAACCCTTGGAGTGAAATAATTGGGCACTACAACCACGCCACTGGAACTGTTAGACTGAATGAATTGGGCACCACAACCAAATAATTAGAAACTGCTGTATTGAATGATTTAGACACTACAACCATGTCATTAGAAACTGTTGAACTGAACCACTGAAACTGTCAGGCTGAATGAATTGGGCACCACAACCAAATAATTAGAAACCGCTGTAGTGAGTGACTTGGACACTACAACCATGTCATTAGAAACTGTTGGACTGAATAACTTGGATCCTACAACCATGTTATTGGAAATCACTTGACCACTTCAACCATATCATTAGAAAAAACTGGATTCAATTATCTGGACATTACAAATTATGTCATTCCCCTTTTCCCTTGGTATCTACTTTTAAATATCGTAAATTATATTTGGAGAAATTGGTAAGTTTCGTTATAAAAGTAAAATGTGAAAGTATATGAAACATATATGGAGAGAGTCAGTCCACTGAAAATAAAACTAAATTTCGTACAATGTTGAAAACCAGTGAAAATAATGTCATTCATTTTACGGATAATTCTGGCAGCTCTAACAACCCACCTAAGCAATCCATAAATAATGAAAAAGGCGAGACACGAACTTCTTACGAATTTTATCAATTGTTGACGAGAACAGATTTTGAAACGCCGATAAATAATACGATGGTGCCAGCCTTACTTTTAAGAAAGTTTAAGCGACGAGCATAGCCTAGTGGTTAATCTACATGGAATATCAGTCCATGGGTTCATCGCTCGTGCACTGTTGTTGCAGAATCTTGCTCTGATATCTAGAGGCCGTGGGTGCGTCACTACCAAGTCCCGTTATTTTATTGGAGTAGCCCAATGGCTGGCGGTGGGTAATTTTTGTCTCTCCTTTGGAGAGAACTGACCAAGGTATCCGGAACAAACCTTTCGTATCGTAAATATTTCTACTAGATTACATCTGTGTAAAAATATTATGCCATATTTGTGTCAAGTTCACGGAACGTTTTTTGTTTATTTTCACACATAACCACATTCACAGATGTGTTAATAATGCCGCATTTGTGCCGAGTTCACGGAAGTTTCTAATTTTCGAGGACACACACACACACACACACACACACACACACAGTGTACATCGAGAGCAAAGCTTAAGGATTATCCAATAATGTTGTATTGCATGTTGTTCAATATGATATAAAAAAAGCGTAGACTGAGCTTGTGATATCCTTCGAACTATAAAAAAAAACACAACAGTATTTAATCCCATTAGCAAGTGTGTTCGTCTAGTTCTCGCAAATATGATGTTTACTTCTCTGTTTTGTTTAACTAAGCAATATTAATACATGATAATAAAATCATCACAAAAAACAAACGATTTTGTTGGTTGCCTCGCAAGACCTAGTTTACGTTCTTGGAGGTCGGTTGACTTGGCGTCAAACACGAATAGCTTATGTCCTTGGGACAAAGATTTACACACAGTATTGCTGAATCTAGGTAGCTGAAACTCTTCTCCATTTCCTCGATTGACTGTCTAGTCTTTTAAAACCATTGTTCCATCACACTAGTGTCTGTCTACTCAAAGGCGAAATCCTATTAAAGTAAAACATTCTTGTTTTATTCATCGTTCTGAAGTCCAGTATTGTGTAAAGGAAACCTACAATTGAATTTTCTCGTATGCTTTTACAAACCTTTCCCTCTAGTGTTCACCTGCTGGCTCTATTCGATTCGAGTTTGTCAGTATCTTAGCATGCAATGTGATTATTTTGTCGCGCAGATTTTGAGGTCATATTAATAGCTCGAGCAATGAAAACTGATCACCAGAATGTCACGGATAGTCCTTGAAAATGTGTTGTTGTTTTTAACCCAGATTTATTCACATTTAGGTACATATCTGATTGGCTACAAAACGAACACAGCGATAACACATATATTCTTCAAACAGTTTTAATGCAAAAACTTCTGTTCCTCAAATAATGTTAACAAAGCACGTTATGTTATCTTTTTTAAACACTGTTTAACAGCGAACATGTATTCCATAAAGAATGTTTATAGAGAACATAATTTTTTTTCAAAGTGTTAACACAGAACATTATCATCTTCATACACTATCATTAACACAGCACAAAATATTCTCACTAATATCAGAATAGATAACACTGTGTAACAAAATTTAGACTTTTTCTTGTATCTTGACAGAAAGTGCTATTTCCCAATTCTTATGGCTGAAGTAAATGGAAAACACCTATTTTTCTCTTCAAACTTTACTTTTGTGACCTGGGAGCGTATAACGAAAACATGATGTGAGACTATATTTGGGGGCTGATACGTGAAAGTGATTTACATTACAGTCGCAAATCTCGAAAAATTACTCACTTCTAAACATTTTTGTATAACTTTAGTATAAATACATGTAAACCTTGATTCATATGTTGTTTTATTCACACCTTTGTAAATGAAAATGTGCAAATTTGCCTGTTTTTACATAGAAAATAGATTAATTTCTAAATTTCATTATCCAGGTCACAAAAGCAAAGTTTGAAGGGAATAATGACCATTTTCTGTACTTTTACAACACAAACAATTAAGAAATAACACATACTGTCCAGGAACAAAATTTGTGTTACATAGTGTTATACTTTCTAAACAGTGTTAACGCAAAACCTTATATTCATGATGACTGGAAACCCACTTGAAATAAAAATGTGTTCTTAAGACGGCCGGTATGGATTATTAAAACTTTAATTAAATTAAAAGTATAGAGCAACGTTTCAACCTTCTTAGGTCATCTTCAGTTTGGCAAAGAGAGTTTGCAACTGACCGTTGCTGAGCACGTCATTAAGACAACAGTGAAAACAAGACATGTATGTGCTTGGCAACGGTCAGTTGCAAACTCTTTGTCGACTTCAAGATGACCTAAGAAGGTTGAGATGTTATTCTCTACTTCATGTTCTACACTCGTAAAAATGTTCGAGTGTAGAACATAAAAAAACGAAACCTTTGTATTCAGGATCATTTGTATAAATATATACTTGTACAATGAAAGGTAAGGCTTACTGACAAGAATTCTTTTTATTAGCTATTTGCACGGAACAAGAACATTCAAAACAAAGTGAAACAAATATAATTCTAATACTAAAATATAAAACTGAAATAATTTTTACATTAAAATCGACTTAAAGCAGAAAAGTAAAATATGGCCCAGAAACAATCATATTAAGATACAAATAAATGTTACTAACACTGTTATACAGTTTAACTATTTTTCAATTGTTTAATTAGTTTGTTTTGTTTTTTAATTCCGCGCAAAGCTACACGAGAGCTATCTGCGCTAGTCGTTCCCAATTTACCAGTGTAAGCACCACCTACTGCCAACTCTTGAACTACTGTTTTATCAAAGAATAATGGGATTGGTCGTACTATTATAATGCCCTCACGACTGAAAGGGCGAGAATGTTTGGTGTGACGGGAATTCGAACCTGCGGTCTTCAACTGATTAATTTTTATAATAAACACAACGTTGTTGTCACATTGTTGAGAAACTTTATATAAACATAATATACATCGTCAGTTTTTTCTTCTAAATAAGGTTATTTAACGTACTTGTTGAAAATGAGCTTGTGCGAACATCGTAGTTGTGGGATTAAGGTTCAACCATTGAGAAGCCTTCATAACATAACGGAATATTATTGGAATATGTGAGAACTCCAACCTAAAATACTATTTTCTCAGTTAGCATGATAACGAATGGTCAATTCTAAATCATTATTCAGTAACTAAAATCTTTATCCATTTAAATATGTACAATTATTCGATGATTATGCAATTAACCTATAAACGAATCAAAGCTGCCAGCGGTTCGAAAGTTACGATAATCAAAAGAAACAAAGTTGTCTAAATAGCTTTAATTTTGGAAAATCAAAGTAAAGAAAAACAAACACGTTGGGATATCTATATAAATATATATATGTAAAACGTTTCGGAGCAACTCAGAAGTATAACCACAACGAACCAGAAGACATCAGAACCAATAAACATTGGGATAATTTGAGGCAACAAGAACAAAAATGAAACGTTTTACTTGGACGAAATATGATGACGAAACGAAAAATTTTGGGCTATATAAATTTAAAATGATTAGAACAAAGAGAAAACGTTTCGGTAATTGCAAAGTTGAGATAGTAAAAGAGAGAAAGAAAAAATAGTTTAAGAGCAAAGCTGCATTCGGGTTTCTACTGCGCCCTGCGCGAGGAATCACATTTCAGACCTTAGCGTTGTAAATTGGTTAAGATACCGCTTTCTGATCAGGAAGCCAGAAAAAAAAAAATTATACAAGTTGTGATTAAATAATGGTGAAGTGAAAAATATTTGGTCAGTTATCAACTAGGATATCAAAACATTTTTAATATTTTCGGAACATGAAAGACGATTTAATGAAAAAAAGTAAAATCACTCTGGTAACAATATAGTAACAATTGTACAAATAAACTGGACCAATAAAGATGGAAACTAACAACAATGTAGCTTTAATGCTATCATACACAGCGTAGCTATCTACAAACACGTTTGTTTTTAAATAATAAAACGTTTCACTAGACAATGTTACTGATTGTATATAGAAGTTTTGGTTTCTGGTTACGTTACAACTGTATATTGAAGTTTCCTGTAAGGAAGAAAACACTGCTTTGGGCAACAAAACTTAGAAGTTAAGGACGTTATAAAGTTGTAAGTTAAACTTGTTGTATTAAATTGCACATTTGACGTGGAATTGAAAACAAACCAAAAACAATGATTTATAAGAAGCCGATTCAAGTATGGTCTAGTGGCTAGCATGTCTAGAATGTCAAATCAACATTTGTTCGTATCCAGACACTTGCGGCACAATTTAGGGTCGCAAGTACACCGTAGTTATGAAGGCGAGATGACACTATTCTGCGAAACAATATAGTGGACCAAGAGTTGATATAACTTCGCCACTGAAGTTATATAATGTTTTCGCAAAAATACTAATGTCCGATGTGAATTCCTTGAAGTTAAATGATTTATAACGTTAGATATTTATAAACGTTCTTTGTCAAAGTTGTGAAGTTTCAGATTAGTCAGCGTTAATCACAATTATAGTTTCAGAGTATTGTATTATTCTGACTATACTAAGCCCATAATGTAAACTGTGTTTTGGCGCGTTGAGTTGGTTAAGTTATAGGTGTTAGAACAGATACTAGAAATTTCAGCCTGCACAACAATATTGACGATGCGTAGTGTCTACGTATACACACACACACACACACACACACACATATATATATATATATATATACATATGAACTAGGATTTAATTTTTTAAAATAAATATTTATAGAAGAACAGATACAAACTAGCCATATTTAAAATAAAAAAAGCACTCACTGTGGCCCTGGCATAGCCAGGTATTTGAGGCACTCGACTCGTAATCTGAAGGTCGCGAGTTCCAATCCCCATCACACCAAATATGCTCGCTCTTTCAGCCATGGGGCCGTTATAATATGATGGTCAATCTCACTATTTATTGGTGAAAAAGTAGTCCAAGAGTTAGAGGTGGGTGATGGTGACTTCCTTCTGGTCTTTACATCGCTAAATTAGGGACGGCTAGGGCAGAGACCCGTCGCGTAGCTTTGCGTAAAATTCAAACCAAACTAAGCAGCCACTAAATACCCGCTGCTTGTTTACAGACCTGTTGATTAAAAGTTATATAACTATTATAAACGCAAAAGTACAGTGTAGTTTTGTCATACCCACTTCTGTATTCTTTACGTTATCAAACAGTTTATTAAGTACTTTGAAACGGTCTTTTAAATCTATTGTAGAATATAATGTGGTAAATCATATGTGCGAACAAAACTGATACTAAAAAAAACTGATTCAAATATAGAAACACTATTTTTAACAATGCAAAACATACATATTTCCTAAACTTTTGATAACACTGTTTTCATATTTTCAAACAAAATACCTAACATTTTGTCAAGTACAATAGAAACAGATTTGGTAACAGTATTTAAATAATTAATAATAAATTAATATGTCACATGATTCTTAAGCAGTTTAGGGATAGCATATAAAATGATAAATTATAACAGGTTGTGGATATATTCTACTTCTTTTATATTGGGGACAATAGTATCTTTAAAACAGATTCTGTAAAAAGTATGTGAGATACTGATTTAATTGATTAAAATTTGGTTATATATATATATATATATATTATATATATAAACCAATATTACATTCAGCTTTACCAATTGGTGTAATAGTAATTTTATATAGAACTATTTTATTTTTCAAGACATTTAAGAATAGGTCTGGTTCATATTTAGAATATAGGAGTTATATAACGGCCCACCAGTGGCTCATCGGTATGTATGCGGACTTGCAACGCTGAAAACCGGGTTTCGATACCCGTAGTAGGCAAAGCACAGAACAGATAGCCCATTGTGTAGCTTTGTGCTTAATTCAAAACAACAACTACAAGTTATACAATGTAGACATCTTTCATGGTTCTGCTTCTGTTTTAAAATTTTAAGCTTTTAAATGTTTAAATAATATACATACACACACAGATATATATCAGCACAAAAACGAAACATGAAACATGAAACATGCATATTAAAAGAAATACCACAAAGTCAAACACAGGGTTTAGTGTAGATAAAACTCCTGAGCGGTCTCCCGCTGACACAGCGGCAAATCTAAGGATTTGCAACGCTAAAATCAGGGGTTCGATTTCCCTCGGTGGACTTAGCAGATAAACCGATGTGACCTTGATATAAGAAAACACGCACACTCCTACTCGGTTATGTTTCAATGTTCGTTGTGTGATGCGAATAATTCTGGTATTTGGTTTGGAATTACATGAATATTTATAAAGTATAAATCTTTAAAAGATGGTTTTATTTCGAACTGCATTGTGACATTTGTATGGTTTCCTTTTCTTTTTCGCGCCCTTGCTAAAGAGACTTGACAAGGTCTGGTAGTCGGAGCACTAGACCCGCAACCTGTGAATGTCGGGTTCGAATCCACCACCGAACATGCTCTTCCTATCCGTAGTAGGAGTTGTAATGTGATGATCGATTCCTGTATTCGTTTGTAAAAGGGGTAGTTCATACCAAACCAATTCACATTAAACTTTCCGATGTATTAAAAATATTCAAATAATTTTATATATTAACCCTGTATATCGTTACTGTAGTAGCTATTATAAATATCCGAGTTTAAACAAAACTTGTTTTGCAGTAAAATTTTAGAAGTCAAAGGATGCAAATAAAGTCTTCATCATTTTAGCTTGTTTCCCAATATACCGTAATTAAATATCCAGCTACGTGTAGAATAAGTATATTGTAGCTGTTTATGTTTCCCGCTTATTTTCTGATTCACAACAATTTAACTTCTGGTTAATACTAGGGTTAAAATAATCAGTTAAGCCTGAATTACAGAAGCATTTCATAATTAAAACGTTTTAGGATGTTTCTTACATTTTGGGGTAGCATATAGATTTGGTCTTGGCATCTCGGATGTAGTTTCATTAACGTGAAATGTAAGTATATTGTGTTTCTTCAGTTTCTTCAAGGCCCGGCATGGCCAGGTGGTTGGGGCACTTGATTCGCAATCTGAAAGTAGCGGGCTCGAATCCCCGTCACACCAAACATGCTTGTCCTTTCAGCCGTGGGGGCGTTATAATGTGACGGCCAACTCCACTATTCGTTGGTAAAATAGTAGCCCAAGAGTTGACGGTGGGTGGTGATGACTAGTTGCCTTACCTTTAATCTTACACTGCTAAATTAGGGACGGCTAGTGTAGATAGCGCTTGTGTAGCTTTGCGCCAAATTCAAAACAAACCAAACCTCCAGTAACTTTGAGTGAAACTTAAACAAACTGTTACTAAAGTTGAAATGCCAGCTGTTCTTTTTTAACTTTAGACGTGATTAACGTCGAGTCAATAAATATGGAAATACCATTGTTCTTTCGGTACATCGGGAAACAAGGAAATATTTCACAGAACTTTTAAACACATTTGAAATTGCACATTAAGCTGTGGTTACGTTAAGTTGTATTTGTTATTTGAATTGGACTTTGGGAAAACAAAATGTTCTAAAAGCGATAAGAAATTGAAAAGTTTTCACTGACACCAAAGCTATTATCCGCAAGTATGAGAACAATAGATTTTTGGTGATTTCGAAACTAAAAATGGAAAGTGAACTTAAAATAAATAACAGATTCCAATAGACAATGTATTGAGTTCTTGAACAAGGGCTAAGACAACGTATAACACTAGAGTTGAAGCTCACAGGTGCTAAGGGGTTAATTTTGTCTGACGGCGTGCTTATACATCATGAAGAAAACTATTTTTAAAAAAATCTAAGAATCTATTACAATTCGAAGGAGAAAAGTGAATAAAATTCAATTACTAGAATCATACCGATAATAAGATTTGTATGCTGTGACTGGTGAGAAAAGCTAAACGTGAGTTAAGAGAAGAAAATGCGCAGCGATTTCCGAAAAATACACGAATCAATGTTTGATAAGAATTTATGTTTTTTCTGAAGCCTATTTTCGTATGAAGTACAAAAATAATTGACTTCTTTCAGAATTTACTCACAAAGCTTTGTGTTCACACTTTGTAAAACTTTCCTTAATTATGAATTAACAGGCGAGACGATTTTGTTTGTTTGTTTTAAGAGCAAAGCCACGTTAAACTTTATATTGTGTCCACCGTAAGGAATTGAACATATGATTTAAGCATTGTAAGTCCGTAGATTTACCGGCGTCTTTAGGCTGGAAGATTTGTTTGTTTGTTTTTGGAATTTCGCACAAAGCTACTCGAGGGCTATCTGTGCTAGCCGTCCATAATTTAGCAGTGTAAGACTAGAGGGAAGGCAGCTAGTCATCACCACCCACCGCCAACTCTTGGGCTACTCTTTTACCAACGAATAGTGGGATTGACCGTCACATTATAACGCCCCCACGGCTGGGAGGGCGAGCAGTTTGGCGCGACTCGGGCGCGAACCCGCGACCCTCTGATTGCGAAGCGCACGCCTTAACGCGCTAGGCCATGCCAGGCCATCGGCTGGAAGAAAAGAAGAGTGAACCGCCGTGAACTCTTATTATCCACTCTTGTGTTCTCCAATTGCCTTTTACTTATTCTTCTAGCGCACTCTTGGCCACGAAGTGCAGAGTGCGCCGTTTCACAACGGATCTCGATCTTTGAATTTTAAATCCGGGCATACTAATTACTTGCTTACGCTTAAACCTTGTTTAGTTAAACTAAAGTTAACCCTAAGAATACGAAGCGAAGCTCGTAATTAAAACAGTTTTACCATGGTAAAAACTGCCATCTAGAATATATTATTTACTTTCTATTGCATCACACTGTGCTTTCATATAACAGTTTTACCGTTATTTGTTTAGTTATTTTTATAATAAAAAGCCACACGAGGCTGTCTTCTGTTTCGAACATGGGAAATCGAGCCCCTGATTTTATAGTTGCAAATTCGTAAACCTTTCACGGTACCACCGTCGCACTTTAATTATATGTTGCCAATACGACCATGTACGATCACAATTAATTATATGTTGCCAATACTTCCATGTACGATCACAATTAATTTTAAACAATGTTTTTACGGATTTTCCACAAAACATTCTGATCCTGGCATGACATGGAAGTTATGGCATTCTACTTGTAATGCTTGGGTCGCATGTTCAAATCCCGTCACCGGACATACTTGTCCTTTAAGGTGTTGGCCATTATAACATGCAGGTCATAATTATGTGAAAGTTGTTAAAGAGTAGCTCAAGTGTAGGCGGTGGATGGTGTTGACTTAGCTGTTTACCTTCTATTTCATAATTAGCTCTATAGATGTTTGACTGGAAGCGCAAAAAAGAAGGAAACGAATATACCATAGTTGAACCTTGTCAGCTGCTCCAGACTTAGTTATGGTGTCTGTTCGGAGTAATGTGGTAAGTCCTATTATCTGAAAGTCACACGGTCTTGTAAAAAGAACTGACCAAATAAATTTTGATAACATTAAAAACAGGAATTCAAAGGAACCCTTCAAAGATCGAGTTTAACTTGTTTGTTTATTGTTTAACCTCAAAACATATATACCGCTCTGCTCCTTGAGGTTTAGCCAGGCAATTACAGAAATGGTCTGATCACCCTGCACAACAAAGTTTTTGCTTCTTGAACTCTGTTGGGTGTTCCTTATAAATTTTTGGCTGCTGATCACGTAAGTCACATCCAAATTTGCCCACCACTTACCGTTTCATCGAAATCTTCAGTTTCACCAGGACATAGCTTCAATGGAAAAACGATATCAGGGCAACTGGAATCCGTCAATGCTTGCTGACTACTGTTGGACATTGCAACGTGATGCACCGGACACTGAATACAAACGACTTTTAACGACTAGCAAAACACTTTTAATTATGTTGAACTTAATAGCGTATTAGAAACATAAATGCAATTAAATACGTTATTGCCGGTAAACAGTTAACTGTTTATTTCTCAGAGTTCCTACGTGATGAAGCAAAACCAAAAATATATTTGTGCATACCAACCAGGTACCTGTCACAGCCAGCAAAAACTTTTCAGCAAGCATAACTTTTCAAAAAAATTGTTGTGCAGTGTAATGAAACTCTGTATGCTTTTATCAGTATAGGGTTTTGTATTTCTGGTGATTTTTATTTTTCTTATTTTTTCACGCTTAGCACGCGCAAATGGTCTTACATATGTTTTCTGGTGATGCACTTTTATAATTGCCAGTCAAATTCCTTTAGTTTGGTTTGTTTTGAATTTCGTGCAAAGCTACAATGGCTATCTGCGCTAGCTGTCCCTGGGAAAGCAGCTAGTCATCACAACCCACCGCCTCCTCTTGGGCTACTCTTTTACCAACGAATAGTGGGATTGACCGTACATTATAACGTCCCACGGCTGAAAGAGCGAGCATGTTTGGTGTGAAGGGGATTTGAGCTCGGGAACCTTGAATTACGAGTCGAACGCCTTAACCACCTGGCCATACGGGTTTCGATACCCGTAGTGGGAAGAGCAAAGATAGCTCAACATGTGGCTCGTGCTAAATTACAAACAAACAAAATATACTGTTGTATAGAAATCATTTTCCCGTTTTCAACACCATTAAGAGTAGAAGCTGTAACATACGTTACGAAATGTGGAGACTAAAATTCCGCTGAGCATTCGAACAAGGTAACGTGTAACCTGAACCAATCTGTAAGTGCCGATTGTTGCTACTTAGTTACTGAACTGATTAATCTGTATCTACGAACAGTTAAGTGTTTTGCACAGAGTCTGAAGTTGGTTAATAAAGTAGCTAAGTTAAAAAACCGTTTTTCTTTCTCAGTTTGCTGTGTTTTGGTCTTTTTTTTTAGATTTTCTCCAAAAAGCTACACAAGAGATATCTGTACATAGCCGTTCCAGATTTTGAACTAAAATGAAAACACCTACTGCGTTGTCGCTAGATGGCGGTTTTGAAAGAACTGATAAAACCAGCGTATTACATGGAATCCTACAGAAGATACTAAAGGAAGAACTGATCAAACCAGCGTATAACATGGAATCCTACAGAAGATACTATAGGAAGAACTGATCAAACCGGCGTATTACATGGAATCCTACAGAAGATACTATAAAAAGAACTGATAAAACCGGCGTGTTACATGGAATCCTACAGAAGATACTGATACGAATAACTGATAAAACCCGAGTAGTTCATATAATCTGCTACGACACGTTATAAAAAGAGCTGATAAAACCCGAGTAGTCCATATAATTCGTTACGATACGTTATAAAAAGAGCTGATAAAACCCAAATAGTCCATATAATCCGTTACGACACGTTAAAAAAGGGGATAATTCCCAAGTAGTCCATAAAATCCGGCTTGTAGAAGAGTTTTATTAAAGTGCACGTTTGATTTCCTTCTGCACATTTTAATTTATTTAATCAAAACTGTTACCCACATATCTGCGTGCATTTACTTTTATTCTCCATCTTTTACACCATGGCGTCCATTTCAAAGTAACGTTTAGATGCAGCGCAAGAAATACTTTTATTTGTCATCAGTTTCAGGCATATCGACATACTGATAACGAATATGCACCTCGTCCCGCCTTCCCCGTGAAACCCAACAAAATTAATGCTACGAGAGGGGTAAACACAGCTGGCCAAAATCTTAAGGCAAATGAACATAAAGAAAAAAATATGCATTTTACGTTGTTAGACTCAACCACTTATTTGAGTAGAGCTTCGAAAGATGAAAATAAGAAAAGGGAAAATAAAAAAAAAAAACTATTTTAGCGTTTAATAGGGAAAATGTAAACACTATGAAATTAGCCTAAATGCTAGCTGGTCAAAAGTTTAAGACCATACCAAAAAGAAGTCCTAAACTGGATAGGAAATGACCAACAAGAGGTCTCAGTTGCAAGTTCCACGACCGTCATAGTCGATATAAACATCTGCAGAAACCTTGGTGGAATGTTATTCCAAATGGTGGGGATGGCTTCACAAAGATCATGTACTGTTTGAAATTGACGTCCATTTCTACATACTTCCCTTGCCATCCATCCCCAAACATTTTCAATAAGGTTCAGTTCGGGCGAATACGCTGGATGGTCCAAAAGAATCACGTTATTTGCCAAGAAAAAGTCATTTGTCTTGCGGGAATTGTAGATTGCAGCGTTGTCCTGCTAAAAGATCCAGTCATTTTCACACAAGCGAGGGCCTTCAGTCAATAAGGATGCTCTCTCCAGCATGTCAATGCAACCAGCTACTGTTTGACGCCTCTGTATAACCTGAAGCTCCATTGTTCCATGGAAGGAGAAAGCACCCCAGATCATGATGGAACCTCTTCCACTGTGTCGTGTAGAAAATGTCTCCGGTGGGATATCCTTATCGTGCCAGTAACGTTGGAAGCCATCTGGACCATCCAGGTTAAATTTTTTTCTCAACAGAGAACAAAACCATCTTCCACTTTTCTATGTCCCATGTTTGGTGCTTATTAGCAAAGTTGAATCGAGCTGTTTCCTGATGTGTAAGGAGGCGTGGCCTTTGAAGACGTTTACGATTTCTAAAGCCTTTCTCTCGTAGATGCCGTCTTATTGTTCTTGAGCTGCATTCTGCGTCCGTAAGGGCCTTAATCTGGTTCGACGATCGTCTGGTGTATTGCCGGACAACCAATCGAATCCTCCTGCTCAACGCCGGCGAAATTTTCTTGGGCTGACCACTTGAAATTCTCGTTCCGTATCCCTCAGGGTCTTTTAAAAAATTTGCAACAGCAGTTTTACTACGTCCAATCTCATCAGCGATGGCACGTTGAAAGAGATCTTGCTTTTGCAGCTCGACAATGCTGTCACGTTCAAACTTTGTCAACTTTTTAGCCTTTGCCATGTTTTTACCCAATGTAACACAAAAGATGTCAGTGGAAAATGATGACAACGCTAATGCTTGAACACTAATGACTAAATTTCGTTACGTGTTTACCGATTAACGCTTCGTTTCAGTATGGTATTAAACTTTTGACCAGCTAGTATTTAAGCTAATTTGATAGTGTTCACATTTTCCCTATTAAAAGCTAAAAACGTTTTTTATTTTTATTTTCCCTTTTCTTATTTTCATCTTTCGAAGATCTACTCAAATAAGTTGTTGAGTCTAACAACGCAAAATGCATATTTTTTTTATGTTCTTTGGCCTTGAGATTTTGGCCAGCAGTGCATTTGCTAGCAATGAATAACGTGGTTGAGGCATATCATACATTTATTGTCTATATTTCTTCACTGGTGACAAACAGATTGACCTTCCCTCCTCAAGTGACATAGCGGTATGTCTTCGGACTTGCACCCTCAGCTTTGTGTTTAATGCCAAACAAACAGATTTCTCTCACGATCAGGTATCTTGAGCTCTCGTCGCAACAATATAATCCTCTTACCAGGATCTTGGTAGCGATGTCATTATCTTTATTTATAAAATAAGAAACTGATTTCTTTGTTTTAATAGTGCTAAGTTTTAATAGTTTTGCACAGGTTTAGATAAGTAAACCTTAGTTGCTGATGGGATATCACAATGAATAGCTTAATTCGGGGCCTGGCATGGCCTAGCGCGTTAAGGCGTGCGCTTCGTAATCTGAGGGTCGCGGGTTCGCGCCCGAGTCGCGCCAAACATGCTCGCCCTCCCAGCCGTGGGGGCGTTATAATGTGACGGTCAATCCCACTATTCGTTGGTAAAAGAGTAGCCCAAGAGTTGGCGGTGGGTGGTGATGACTAGTCTTACACTACTAAATTAGGGACGGCTAGCACAGATAGCCCTCGAGTAGTTTTGTGCGAAATTCCAAAACAAACAAACAAAAGCTTAATTCGAACAGCGTCTATTAAGCCTACAGCTTGGTATCTATGTCAACGTCTCAGTTTTACGTGAATATATTGTAATGACGTTTAGTGATTAAATATGTTTAACGGGACATAACGAAGACAGAATTAACAACGAGATATCTTAAAAATCAATGATAATAATACAACGGGATATAGCAAACTCAGTGCTAATTGCAGTATAAGAGAATAACGAAGCTAGTGTTCAGACCAATACTATGGGAAAAATCAATGTTAAGGTTCATACCAATACAAAGAGGTTTACCAAATTTGATTTAAACTGAGATGCAACGACATACAGCAAAACTAAAGTTAACAACAATATAATGGGATGCAGAGAAGTCAATCATAACACCTACACAATGGGACATACAAAAAATCAGTCTTAAAAGCAGTATTAGTAAAACTGAGCTTGAGATTAAAAATTTACAGGTTACTTGAAAAAAGCTAAGTAAAGCTAGATAGAGTAAAACTAGAACTAATTACATTACAATAGACAGCTACTACAGTATAGTAAGGAATAATTAAAATAAAGTTACGGTTTACTGGAGTACAAGTAGTAGTAACTAGTGTTCGGAATGATTAAAACACAGCTAGAGTTTAGTAGAGTACAAATATTAGTAACTAGAGTAATGAATAATTAAAACAGAGCTAGAGTTTAGTAGAATACAAGTAGTAGTGACAAGAGTAAGGAATAATTAAAACAGAACTAGAGCTTACTGGGGTAGAAGCAATAGTAACTACAGAAAGGAATAATTAAAACAAAGCTAGAGCTTACTGGAGTAGTAGTAGTAGTAACTAGAGTAAGGAAAAATTAAAACAGAGCTAGAGTTTACTGGAGTAGAAGTAGTAGTAACTGGAGTAAGGAATAATTAAAACAGAGCTAGAGTTTACTGGAGTAGAAGTAACAGTAGCTAGAGTAAGGAATAATTAAATCAGAGCTAGAGCTTACTGGAGTAGAAGTAGTAACTAGAGTAAGGAAAAATTAAAACAGAGCTAGAGCTTACTGGAGTAGAAGTAACAGTAGCTAGAGTAAGGAATAATTAAAACAGAGCTAGAGCTTACTGGAGTAGAAGTGACAGTAGCTAGAGTAAGGAATAATTAAAACAGAGCTAGAGCTGACTAGAGTAGAAGTAGTAGTAACTGGAGTAAGGAATAATTAAAACAGAGCTAGAGCTTACTGGAGTAGAAGTGACAGTAGCTAGAGTAAGGAATTATTAAAACGGAGCTAGAGCTTACTGGAGTAGAAGTGACAGTAGCTAGAGTAAGGAATAATTAAAACAGAGCTAGAGCTTACTGGAGTAGAAGTAGTAGTAACTGGAGTAAGGAATAATTAAAACAGAGCTAGAGCTTACTGGAGTAGATGTGACAGTAGCTAGAGTAAGGAATAATTAAAACAGAGCTAGAGCTGACTGGAGTAGAAGTAGTAGTAACTGGAGTAAGGAATAATTAAAACAGAGCTAGAGTTTACTGGAGTAGAAGTAACAGTAGCTAGAGTAAGGAATAATTAAAACAGAGCTAGAGCTTACTGGAGTAAGTTACAGTAGCTAGAGTATAATTAAAACAGAGCTAGAGCTTACTGGAGTAGAAGTAGTAGTAACTGGAGTAAGGAATAATTAAAACAGAGCTAGAGCTTACTGGAGTAGAAGTAACAGTAGCTAGAGTAAGGAATAATTAAAACAGAGCTAGAGCTTACTGGAGTAGAAGTAACAGTAGCTAGAGTAAGGAATAATTAAAACAGAGCTAGAGCTTACTGGAGTAGAAGTGACAGTAGCTAGAGTAAGGAATAATTAAAACAGAGCTAGAGCTGACTAGAGTAGAAGTAGTAGTAACTGGAGTAAGGAATAATTAAAACAGAGCTAGAGCTTACTGGAGTAGAAGTGACAGTAGCTAGAGTAAGGAATAATTAAAACAGAGCTAGAGCTTACTGAGTAGAAGTAGTAGTAACTAGAGTAAGGAATAATTAAAACAGAGCTAGAGCTTACTGGAGTAGAAGTGACAGTAGCTAGAGTAAGGAATAATTAAAACAGAGCTAGAGCTTACTGGAGTAGAAGTAGTAGTAACTGGAGTAAGGAATAATTAAAACAGAGCTAGAGCTTACTGGAGTAGATGTGACAGTAGCTAGAGTAAGGAATAATTAAAACAGAGCTAGAGCTGACTGGAGTAGTAGTAGTAACTGGAGTAAGGAATAATTAAAACAGAGCTAGAGCTTACTGGAGTAGAAGTAACAGTAGCTAGAGTAAGGAATAATTAAAACAGAGCTAGAGCTGGAGTAGAAGTGACAGTAGAGAGTAAGAATAATTAAAACAGAGCTAGAGCTACTGGAGTAGTAACAGTAGCTAGAGTAAGGAGTAATTAAAACAGAGCTAGAACTTACTGGAGTAGAAGTGACAGTAGCTAGAAAATAATTAAAACAGAGCTAGAGCTTACTGGAGTAGAAGTGACAGTAGACAGAGCTAGAGCTTACTGGAGTAGAGTGACAGTAGCTAGAGTAATAATTAAAACAGAGCTAGAGCTTACTGGAGTAGAAGTAGTAGTAACTGGAGTAAGGAATAATTAAAACAGAGCTAGAGCTTACTGGAGTAGAAGTGACAGTAGCTAGAGTAAGGAATAATTAAAACAGAGCTAGAGCTGACTGGAGTAGAAGTAGTAGTAACTGGAGTAAGGAATAATTAAAACAGAGCTAGAGCTTACTGGAGTAGAAGTAACAGTAGCTAGAGTAAGGAATAATTAAAACAGAGCTAGAGCTTACTGGAGTAGAAGTGACAGTAGTTAGAGTAAGGAATAATTAAAACAGAGCTAGAGCTTACTGGAGTAGAAGTAACAGTAGCTAGAGTAAGGAATAATTAAAACAGAGCTAGAGCTTACTGGAGTAGAAGTGACAGTAGCTAGAGTAAGGAATAATTAAAACAGAGCTAGAGCTGACTAGAGTAGAAGTAGTAGTAACTGGAGTAAGGAATAATTAAAACAGAGCTAGAGCTTACTGGAGTAGAAGTGACAGTAGCTAGAGTAAGGAATAATTAAAACAGAGCTAGAGCTTACTGGAGTAGAAGTAGTAGTAACTGGAGTAAGGAATAATTAAAACAGAGCTAGAGCTTACTGGAGTAGAAGTGACAGTAGCTAGAGTAAGGAATAATTAAAACAGAGCTAGAGCTTACTGGAGTAGAAGTAACAGTAGCTAGAGTAAGGAATAATTAAAACAGAGCTAGAGCTTACTGGAGTAGAAGTAGTAGTAACTGGAGTAAGGAATAATTAAAACAGAGCTAGAGCTTACTGGAGTAGAAGTAACAGTAGCTAGAGTAAGGAATAATTAAAACAGATCTATAGTTTAGTAGCGTAAAAGTGTTAGTAACAGTAGAGTTAGAACGTTTAGTAACATAGCTTCTATTACATAGTTATTGTGATGCTTGGTTCTGTTAGTTTTTATTTCTTTGAAGTTAAACATAAAGCTGCACAATGGGCTATCTATGCTCAGCTTACCACGTGTATCGAAATCAGATTGGTAGTGATTTAAGTCCACAGACATATCTTTGTGCTATTGAGAGACATTTTAATTATGAAGTACAGTTCGCTTTATCTTTCTCATTGAGTTCTAAAGTTTATTTTCTCTCTTCGTTGAAGATGGTAAAACTGTAAAAAAGAAAAAAAAGGACAAAGAAATGCAGCTCATAAAAAAAAACCTTATGACCTGAGAATATTCTTCATCAACAATAGCATTTGTGTTATAATAATAATACTCAGTTTTTGTCTATCCTGAATGTGACCATGCGCGCGCATGTTATTTCAACGGATGTAAACAAAAGGCAGATGTGAATATATTTTACTAGACATTTTGTATAAAAAATACAGAAGGGGCTATTAAAGTTTTTAAGAAGGTCTGGCGTTAAGCCTTAAATGAACTTAATAATGTTCTTTTAAAGTTTAACTATAAAGTTTAACCATAAGTAAACTAAATCCCAAAACGTTCAGATTTAATTTATTTTATTAATAATTGGTTTGGTTTGTGCTAGCAATCTCTAATTTAGCAGTTAGACTAGAGGGAAGACAGCTAGTCATCACCACTCACCGCCAACTCTTGGGCTACTCTTTTACCAATGAATAGTGGGATTGACCGTAACATTATAACGCCCCCACGGCTGAAAGGGCGAGCATGTTTGGTGCGACAGATTCGAACCCGAAACCATCGGATTACAAGTCGAGTGCCTTAACCACCTGGCCAGGCCGGGCGTTTATCGACTATTGCCCAAACTAAAAGGCTTAACGAATATTAGGCCTAAGATAATGGGATTTATAGATTTCAGTGTCTTAGTATTACAATTATCTTGTATTATTCTAGAAATCCTGTATTTAAAAAATACTTAACGAATATTAGGTCTAAGATAATGGGATTTATAGATTTCAGTGTCTTAATATTACAATCATCTTGTATTATTCTAGAAATCCTGTATTTAAAAAATACTAGTGCAATAAAGATACTAAATTTGACCGAAGATGTTTTGTTTTTCGTGTCATTTGTGTACTCAAATAAATTTTATTAGCTTTATACTTCTTAGTTGGAATTAGTCAAACGATCTTAATAGTTTTTAAAGCTTAACTACTTTCTATGTATATCATAATGTTACATTTTCCTTAAAATTACTATTTATAATTTGCTTTTACATATATCGATATTAGAAAGAAGAAACTGTTTATGTTGTAACTTCCTAGAATGCAATTAGTGAGTGTAGTTTGTTGTGCAATGCACGTGGGCGTGGGTTGTAGCATTGCAAACACACAAGGAAGAGCCAGTAGTTTTTATTAATAACTGTTTTTTTTTTGTGCATTAACGTTGACAATTACGGTTAAAATCCATCATTACCTTGATTTCAGACGGTTTGAGATGCGATGAACGGCACTATTTGTTTACAGTACTTTGTAGTCCTGCGCGAGAAACAAGTATGCAAATTAAGTACTTTCTGAAATTAATCTCCTTGTTGGTTACCAGATGAAAAACCTCGCGATTTAGTTATGTCGCATAAGCCACGTGCAGTTGTAATAATAAATTTAAAACACTGATATGAACATACTTGACAATACTCATCAAGTTCTGTGTGTAACATCACAAACAGAGTAAACCGGGATTAAAGAGTAAAGAGGAAATGTTACGCTTGCTTATATTATTATATATTTTTATTTTCTTCCTACAACTTGTTTCTTTCACTGCAAATGGAACTTACGTGTTCTCCCGTCACATATCTCAAACTTGAAAATCAGTTCGCCCTATCGATGATGTAATTGACACGTTTGTTGATTAATGTGACCACCGGATTGACAGGTGAATATAAAGATGGATGTTACTTTAGTTTTGGTTTCCTGTTACACCATGCTTTTATTCACTTTGGTAGCAACAACTCGATACAAGTATAGATGGAATAAATAAAGATAGTTATAAGTTGATAGTTTAATTTAGTTAATTAGTAAATGATGGCAAAACATTAATCTTTATTCAACTACTCTTTAATTATATAACTGAGGGTACGTTCCATAATGAAAATCAAAATTCTAAATGTGCAAAAAACGACATTTGCAAAATTAACACGATATAAAAATTTTCCGATCTGTATGCATACAGAGGGTTGAGTACGTTATACGAAAACACAATACAACAACATATCGACCTATCTATATAACGATCGTTATTCTAAAACAACACAGAAACATACCGACTTATCTATATAACTATGGTTATACTAAAACACAATATAAAAATATACCGACCTATCTTTATAACGATGGTTATACTAAAACACAACATATAAACATACCGAATTATCTATATAACGATGTTATACTAAAACACAATATAAAAAAATACCAACCTATCTATATAACAATGGTTATATTAAAAACACAATATAAAAATATACTGACCTATCTGTATGACAATGGTTATACTAAAACACAGTATAAAAACATAGCTTATCTATATAACGATGGTTATGCTCAAACACAATATAAAAACGTACCGACCTATCTACATAACCACGGTTACATTAAAACGATGGTTATAATAAAACACAATATAAAAAGATACCGGCCTATCTATATAACGATGGTTATAATAAAACAATATAAAAACATATCTACCTATCTGAATAACGATGGTTATGAAAGTTACATTAAAACAATATGAAAACCTACTGAACTGTCTACTGTGGTGAAAAAAAATTGTTGCATCATATGATGTGATAGTAAGGTGTTGTGACTCTTACACTAAACGCATTGTGGTAATAAGATGCTGTGACTCTTACACTAAACACATTGTGGTAATAAGATGCTGTGACTCTTACACTAAACACATTGTGGTAATAAGATGCTGTGACTCTTACACTAAACACGTTGTGGTAATAAGATGCTGTGACTCTTACACTAAACACGTTGTGGTAATAAGGTGCTGTGACTCTTACACTAAACACATTGTGGTAATAAGATGCTGTGACTCTTACACTAAACACATTGTGGTAATAAGATGCTGTGACTCTTACACTAAACACGTTGTGGTAATAAGGTGCTGTGACTCTTACACTAAACACGTTGTGGTAATAAGATGCTGTGACTCTTACACTAAACACGTTGTGGTAATAAGATGCTGTGACTCTTACACTAAACACATTGTGGTAATAAGATGCTGTGACTTACACTAAACACATTGTGGTAATAAGATGCTGTGACTCTTACACTAAACACATTGTGGTAATAAGATGCTGTGACTCTTACACTAAACACGTTGTGGTAATAAGATGCTGTGACTCTTACACTAAACACGTTGTGGTAATAAGATGCTGTGACTCTTACACTAAACACGTTGTGGTAATAAGATGCTGTGACTCTTACACTAAACACGTTGTGGTAATAACACTAAACACGTTGTGGTAATAAGATGCTGTGACTCTTACACTAAACACATTGTGGTAATAAGATGCTGTGACTTTTACACTAAACACGATGCTGTGACTTTACATTGAGTTCGCTGGGGTATTACAATTTTCTCAACTCAATATATTTTATAGTACAGGAACAAGAATTTAAGTTAATAATTTACTTACCTTTAACTGAAGTATGTGTTCCTTTAAAACAGATTTTACTGTTCGCTCTACTGCAGTCCATGAATTTATACTTGTATTCATGGCAAAGCTAGAGTCTAACTGACGCCGTCCCGAATTATCAAAAACTTATCAGACGACGAAAGACAACCAGACTGTAGAAACCTAACACTCATCGTTAACGCTAAAAAAAAAACTGAGAGTCACTTTTATAACGCACCCACAGCTTGAAGTAAGGGTTTTGGTTTATTTTGAATTTCGCGCAAAGTTACACGAGGCTACCTGCGCTAGTCGTCCCTAATTTTGCAGTGTTAAACTAGAGTGAAGGCAGCTAGTCATCACCACCCACCGTCGACATTTGGGATACTCTTTTACCAAAGAATAGTTGGATTGACCGTAACATTATAACGCCCCCCCGGCTGAAAGGGCGATCATGTTTAGTGCAACGGGGATTCGAACCTGCGACCCTCTGATTATGAGTCGAGTGCCTTAACCACCTGGCCACTTCTTGAGCTTTGAAGTATCAGGTAAGTAAAATGGTACTTTGAAGATATTACAATAATATATTTAAAACAAACTTCCCATTGTCTGTCATACATCTTGACACATACTCTCTACCCTATGTATTAAAACACGAGTGGAACCTGTATAAGAAAGCATAGCTTGAAATTACCAATCTTTTGTTTGTCTTAAAATAAAGCATATCCTTAACCTTTGATCTTTACTTCAGAGGGGACAGCACGAAACGAGAAAACCTGTACAAAGAAACCTGTTTTGATATGACAGAATGAGGGTTTTGTTTTGAATTTCGAAACGATCTGACGTTTCTTTATGCAGTTTACTTGATGAACTTCGTTTTTGTTTCTCGTTGATCAATACTTGGCGTTTCTTTGAAACAATTTTATCTTGCTCGTAGAAAGAAATGGTATTCAAAAGAGACTGAAAGTTGATGCGCCTTAGAAACAGACTATATATTTGAAATTCAACGATTCCTTATTGGTCGAAACCATTGACAATAGTGAAATTAGACTGCTTACGCGGAAAAGTCCTCTTAAGAGATAATAAGGAGGCATCGCTGTGGACAGCTCTTAAAGGAAAATATGAACTCTGTGCCCACCAGGGACGCTTACGAATTAGTTGTCATTAAAGCTGGCTGTAGCACACAATGATTTCTTTGTCATTTCGTTGAGAGAATAGGTTGTTTTTTTTTTCTTTCTATTTCAACCAAGCTACTTAAATTGTTTCATTACAAGCAGGCGCGAGCCCGTTGTTTTCGTAGGCCTATTAAAGATTCTCTATTATCTCGCTACCTTCCATGCATCAGTCTCAACACTTTATTAACAACAGTTACATTTGCTTTGGTGACAAAACGTTTCCCAGTTTTTTTTTACTCTCTTTTTTATCAGTGAACTCTTTATGTGAAAGATTTTTCAGAATTAATTTATTACCAAGCAAAGGAAATACAGAGAAATATTATTATAGAAACTCTACAAGAAGAAAATCAAACTTCAATCCATTGTGACCTTCGTTCACTTATAATGAATGCATAAGTAGATGAGACGGGAGGTACTTCAGTTAAACCTTTCATTAGTGCTAAGTTGGTGGATATCTGATGAACTTAAAACCAAATGATCTGTCTCTTTCGTGATTAAATCTGCATGTTTCGTGAAATATTACAGAATATTGTAGTTTGTGCGGCTAATGAGATAGCAGTTTAGTTCAATTGGTGAAACACTTACCTCGAAGCTCCTGGTTTAATCCCTGTTACAGGGTGTATTGAAACTGAAAAAAGGAAAATCTGTAAAAACGGGTATGTATTATATCCTGTAAACACGACATTTGGAAGACATCGGTAAATAAAATAACGTGGAGCCTCAATATTGGACAAACTGGTATTCATAAATATCAATAACATTAAACCCATACTTAAATTTCCAGCACTTTTACGTATTTCACACGAATATATATGTAAGTATTTATAATATCACAGAACTTTCGCGTCAAGGAGAAACGTTGTATAATGAAAATCACTGATATAATTTGTTGTAGGTTGTTTTTTTTTGTTTTTTGTTTACAAAAGTGTCTTCCTATTGAATATTAATTGTCATACTACCACGATATTGACACTTATTAGATTTGATTGCTAAATATTTGAGTAACGGTGAATCTCATCTTTATTTCAATTCTGTCTTTTAAGGTTTGTTTGGTTTGAATTTCGCGCAAAGATACACGAGAGCTATCTGCGCTAGCCGTCCCTAATTTAGCAGAGGGAAGTCAGCTAGTCATCACCGCCCACCACCAACTCTTAGGCTACTCTTTAACCAAGTAATAGTGGGACTAACCGTCACATAACTCCCCCACGGCTGAAAGGGTGAGCATATTTGGTGTGACGAGGATTCCAACCCGCAACCCTCAGATTACGAGTCGAGTGCCCTAACCACGTGAACATGCTGGGCCTGTCTTTTAAGAAAATTGTTTCTTTGTTACTTAAGTACTTTATTATTGTAATAAAGCTTCCTAGAAATGAAAATAAAGGTTCTGTAAAGCACTCAATGAGCAAAAGAACAAACAACAAAACGATACTGTAGACCTAATCAATTTTAGTTGCAACAAAGAAACATCAAATATTACTGTGATATACTTTTTTAAGTTCATACTGGAATTTCAAGCCAATCGTTTTCTAGACCTTAGTGTAAAACGTTGACAAAGTTATTTTGATGGGAATATAGTTGATTTACGTTTTATCTATACATATACAATGTTGCTTCTATACTGGCAAGGCGGTTAAGGTATTCGACTCGCCATCTGAGGGTCATGGGTTTGAATTCTCGTCAAACCAAACATGTTCACCCTTTCAGCTGTAGGGGCGTTATTATGTGTGATGAATCCCACTATTCGTTAGCAAAAGAGTAGCCCAAGAGTTGGCGGTGGGTCGTAATGACTAGTTGCCTTCCATTTAGTCATACACTGTTAAATTAGGGACTGCTGGCGCAGATAGTCCTCGTTTAACTTAGCAAAAATTCAAAAAACAAACAAAACAAAAGTACTTTCCATAAACATAATCTTACTAAAGAAAATATTTCCATGGTCGAAAATGACGGACAATAGACAGAACAACATTATACAAACTTTAAGCTGACACAACTCTGCATTACATTAAAGTTACACGCTTGCGTTACGCTTGTTTTACACAAATATGTGGGTAATAAATATATTAATGATTAAGAAAACAATATCTCGCTGAGTACATGATGGATGACGGATTTCAACAAGAAAAATCAACAGTTCGCCCTAGTTTTCACCCTAGTTTGAAGGAGATCACGCGCCTTCTAACTGAGTGCTTTGACCAACCAAATTTTCCTGGATTAAGTGTCCATTACGCTAATGCCTTAATGATGCAGTGTTATTAAGCCTGCCATTTCTCAAGAGCAATGATCTCTTTTGAAGTATTAGCGTCTAATCTCCTTTTCTGGCAGAGATTGCTACTCGCCACTGACGAAGGAGGGGTCGTACAATACCCGTTAATATCAATCAGCTGTCTCGAGTCATAAACCAAGAATTGGGCTTATAATAAACCCCTTGAAGGTGATGTATGACCAAGTGAATAGACCGTTTGTCGGTGGAATAAGACGGGCCTCTAAACGATCGCCTTTAAATAATTTCTCTGGTGGAAAGGGAAGAAAAAAGACAACACCTAGTCACAACAGCGGAACATCATGAACATAAAAAACAAAAAAGGTCATGAGTCACCCGAACAATTTTTTTTTAAACATTGTGACTGCTTCGGTAAAATAAAACATTGTGATAATACAGGTTAACTAAGCTGATATATAAACAAAGAAAATAAAATAGTGCACTAATCATACCGCATGGGGTGTAATAATTTTTATGAGATTGATTAACTAGGTACAATAACAGTGGGATCGACAGGTCAGTAAGCAATTGTGGAAGAAAGAGATACCACGTGGATACTAAAACAAAGAAAATTGTAACAGCTAGCAACTGAAGAACTCAACAGTAATCAGCTGGCCAGTGTTGAAACCAAAACTAAGATAAATGCGATACAACAATCAGGCGAAGTTAAATCTATTTTTATGAACAAGTAATACTAGTAAAAATAATACTTCGTCTTCGAAAACTTTATTTTAATAATTAATGAGATGTGTGATGTTTCAGGAATATTTTTATAATTATTATTCTATATTTATTACTAGGTCTACTGTTAAATAAACTCTATTTTACCCGTAATAATCTCACGAGACTGGCTGTGAAGAGAAATACAACAGATATTTGGGAACTGCAAAATCTTTGTATTTGTGAACTGATGTACATATAAGAACTTCTTGGTTCCTAATACAGTTTCTGTCACAAAAACATAAATTTCAAAAAGGAATGTTTCTCGTACCAGTCAATGTGCACTTTTCAAGCCTACTTATTTTAGTTTGTTGTTTCGTGTTACGCATTACAAAGCTTATATAGAAAAGAATGCAAATAAATAAATTCCTTGAACACTATACAGATTAGGTCTCAAAAATCAAGTTTTAAAGTTAGTTTTACTTTTTTATAGTTTTTTAAGATTCTTAACACACAAACAAGAAAGTAATTAATTAAGAAAGTTTCAAACGCACCCTGTTTGCAATAATTGACATCTCAGTGTCTGTTATATTAAAAATAAACACATGGCCCAATCTAAAATTCGACACATAATTTGTTACCAAGTTATAAGCTTCATATAGTGGAAGATGGTACATTGTATGTATACCTATTTTTGGTATGACAGAACGAAAGCGACTTCTAAATAGCACCTACACACCTATTCCATGGTTCATCATTTGATAAAAGGCGAAAATTTTCTGCTGTTAAGAAGAACATTCGATTTGTCTCTCAAATCAAATCACGTTAGTAAGCTAAGAAAGACCTGTAATGATCCTTTTATTAAACACTCAAAGATCAAATGACACACAAATGTCTCTTTGAAATCGTTCTGAAATATTTTCAATAAGATATGAAAGTATTTTTACATACCATTTAGGTAAGAACAAATATAAACAAGACAAGAGAAAACAGATCAATGGACATTTGTGCGGAGTTACAGGAAATATTTAATCTTAAAAAGCATTTATTCGAATTCGTTTACTGTCTGTTCGATTACTGAAATAAACTAAAAACATTGCTTCAGACAAATGAAAATTCCGAAATTCTTACTTCTTGCAGAATTCATTCTACAGTTAGACATTTTTAAATCAGTTAAGACTGTTTATATTTGAGTATTTTGTAAAGGTTCTATTTATTTCCAAATATTCTAAAGTATTTAGGAATAAAAGTTTTTAACCAAAACCACTTCAACCAAGCTTATGGACTTGGTGTGGTATCTGTTTTCTAGCTACTGTTTGTTTTATGTCTTATAGTTTGTTTGTTTTTGAAATTCGCGCAAAGTTACCCGAGGGCTATTTGCGCTAGCCGTCCCTAATTTAGCAGTATAAGAGTAGAAGGAAGGCAGCTAGTCATCACCACCCATCGCCAACTCTCGAGCTACTCTTTTACCAACGAATAATGGGATTGACCATAACATTATTACGCCTCCACGGCTGAAAGGGCGAGTATGTTTGGTGTGACGTGAATTCAATCCTGCGACCTCCGGATTACGAGTCGAACACCTTAACGACCGGGTCGTGTCGGGCTCTTTATGTCTTATAGATGTACTTAAATATGTGAAGATAAAATTAAATACATTTATCCACTAAAATCAATGCTCTACTCATGTAGTTTGAAATCTTCAAATCGGCCAATCCCTTTAACTGAGTAATTTACTTCCACGACATTTGCTAAAATATATTAATATAATTAAAAAGACTGTTTATAGAAAATACTTAACGTGTCATTTACGACATTTCCAGAGTGCACTTAGTTTTAATATTCAACAAATTGTAGTATAATGACACCTCTTGTATAGTTTGTTTGTTTGTTTTCGAATTTCGTGCAAAGCTACTCGAGGGCTATCTTCACTAGCCGTCCTCAATTTAGCAGTTTAAGACTAGAGGGAAAACAGCTGGTCATCACCACCCACCGCCAACTCTTGGGCTACTCTTTTGCCAACGAATAGTGGGATTGACTGTCACATTATAACGCCCATACGGCTGAAAGGGCGAGCATGTTTGGTGCGACGAGTATGCGAACTCGCGCCCTTCAGATTACGAGTCGCACGCCTTAACCCACCTGGCCATGCCGGGCCTCTCTTGTCTAGAAAAGAGAAGTTTTTGTTTGTTAACTGATAAATTCTGAAGTACAGCGTTCTCAGATTTTCATACTAGCCAATACTAAGGTTTACTCACTGGGAGTAAATTCAGTAAAGTTACATTCTCAGCATCATTAACTAAACAACTGCCATCCTTCCACGCTTCTGCTGTCACGTTTTTATGTTCATCTTTAAACTGAGATACAAACCATTTCACCTGTCATTCGGTAGGGAAAATCGAAGCATCACTATAGTTAGCAGTGGGATGAGCAAACAGGAACAATTTGCAAGCAACTACAGGCATAATATTGTACTCGGCTTGCTGCACATCTACGGTAGTTCTAAACAGCTTTTGAATACCACTGTGGTCATTTGGAGATTTCTATGCTTCTTGTGCTTGTCCGTTAAATTCGTGATGTGCCGACGGATTTCAGTCAAATCACCGCTTCAAATCACTTTTCAAAGCCTCACGTTAAAAAAGAGTGAGGAATGCTTTATCTTTAGCCAATATAAATGTCCAATAATTTCAGTTCAAATTAAGGAAAACCGGATTGGGTAGTTGTTTTTTTCCAACAAAAATGTTTCTCATTGGCTCACGAGGAGAGGAACCTGATTAAAAAACACCAGGCAACAACAAAAACATTTTCTGCTATTGGAAAAAAAAAAAAAACGCAACTGTTTCTGAAAAATTTCTGAAACTAATGTCTGCGATACAAAGCGGGTTCCCAGATCGTCCTTTGTGTTGATTTGTGTTTAATTACAAACAAAGAATCCGGCATGGCCAGGTGGTTAAGGCACTCGACTCCTAATCCGAGGGTCGCGGGTTCGAATCCTCGTCACAACAAACGTGCTCGCCCCTTCAGCCATGGGGGCGTTATAATGTGTTTGTTTATTTTGCCCTCCGTTAGTACAGCGGTATGCGTTCGGATTTACAACGCTAAAATCAGGTGTTCGATTCCCCTCGGTGGGCTGAGCAGATAGCCCTTTGTGGCTTTGCTATATGAAAAACACACACATTTAAGTCCCCCGCTAGTACAGCGGTATGTCTCCGGATTTAAAACGCTAAAATCAGGGGTTCGATTCCCCTCGGTGGGCTGAGCAGATAGCCCGATGTGGCTTTGCTATAAGAAAAACAAACAATCTTTAATTATTACAACAGTCAAACTATAATTTTCAAATTAGCTCGTACTGATGAGGTATTTAACGTTAACCATAATAATTGATTAAGACATTTTCTAAAAATGTTGTTTTAAAGTTGCATAGGATTCGAATCTTTGACATTAATTGCTTGACTTAGTCATATCTGCCTTCTTTCTTCTAACGCTATCTCGTTTCCATAAAGCAGTTATTACAATTTATCTCGGTCATCAAAAATAATTGATTTATAGTGGTTTATGTCAAGATAAGTTTCCTTTTAATGAGGTATTTGTGGTTATAAAGAATTGTACGAGAAAATTAGCTTTCTTTGCTCACATGTGTTTTAGTCTAGATTTCTTAAGATTCAATTAATACAGCTTTTTACTAGAAGTTTACCAATAGGAAACTTTATTACGAAAAAGATCGAAAACTTACATTTATCGTTTATATTGAGTGATTGGGATTAAGCACAAAACTAGAGTGTAAGCTACCTGTGTTTTGCCCATCACGGGTATCGAAATCCGGATTTTTGTGCTGTGAATACACAGACATAACGCTCTGCCACTGAGGGTGCTTGGCGTTTATAACTCTATGCATAATATGGTACAACGAAATTGTACCTGGTTATCTGGTTAATATATTGGTATTATAATTCAAGTAAGACTATTTTCAAACAGGTGACATTTTATAAAAGTTGTTGGTCTCTTAGGTTGTAAAGCAGTGTGAAAAGAGGCGCTTTTATGTAATACAGTAACATGTATTTACTTTTTTACTATAATAATATACAAACTCTAACATATCTACTTAACTTTCTTTAAAATTTAGCTAGAAACGTGCGCTTATAAATCAGAGAACCAATAAGAGAGGAATTTCGTTTGAGCAGGATTTCACCGACGTTCTGTTCATGCCGTTACGCCCAGTGCAGAAATGGATAGGTCTGCATGCGTGAAGGAAAGCATAAGCCTCTGTATCGAGTCTCTCTGTGTTTGTAGATATCCGAGAAAGGGGATGGAAAACGCCAGGTTCCTTATTTTTTAGTAAAGTGGGGTTTAACTCGAAATAGGTTGAGAATCCCTTAATCACTGGAGTTTCGAGAACAGAACTTTTTAGAAGACATTTAATATAAGAATAAATAAAACGCTTGAAACTAATTTAATTTTATATGTGTGTGTGTGTGTGGCTGAGTTATTTAGTATTTACTTTCCAAACCTCATATTTTGAATAAGAGGAACACATCTAACTAGGTTTACATATCGGCCTGTAAAACGGTAGAATTTAACATCCACTGTTCACAATATAGCGTTTCAAGTTGTTATATTATTAGTGCAGAAACGTTTTCAAAATCTAGTTAAACACAACTAAGATTTTAATGTATGCAATGAATTACTGCTTGACAGATCTGACCTCATTCAAGGCTCTCACTGCTTGACAGATCTGACCCCATTCAAGGCTCCCACTGCTTGACAGATCTGACCCCATTCAAGGCTCTCAGTGCTTAACAAATCTGACCTCATTCAAGGCTCCCACTGCTTGACAGATCTGACCTCATTCAAGGCTCCCACTGTTTGACAGATCTGACTTCATTCAAGGCTCTCACTGCTTGACAGATCTGACCTCATTCAGGACTCTAATAATTACTATTTAAGGAGGCCATACGATTCGATCTTTTCGTGGTACTTCGAACTGTGAGCAGTCAACCTCTACGTGTTATTTATCTACGTATCAGCAAGAAGGAAAATAATAAAAAAATAGCTTAGAAACTGCGAGTTAATGTTTTTTTTTCATAATTTCATCATGTTAGAACGACTGAAACAAATTTCAGAAGTACCGAGATTGTTCTTTTATGTACAGATGGCGCCTTAAAAGACAAAATAATTGCAGAGTCTGAAAGAACATGTGTCTGAAATATTGAAGTAATTTTTTTTATGTGATTTGAGTTCAGTAGATTTCATTCTACTCTTCGAACTTCTATTTTATTTTTTGTGTGTACGCGTTAACTCTTCCGTGAGCACTTCCGATACTGGAGAGCCATTTTCGGTTGATGTTTAAGCATAACGCACTTTATAGCAACGAAGATTTCATTACCACGCGTTGACTCTCCTCATCTGCAGGCTGGTGGGAAAGGTGGAGAAAAGAACTGGAGCGCGAGACATGATGTACGGCTAATTTGTCCCCAAAAGCTTCAATAGGACGTTAAAATCACAGCATGTATAATTATCATCCATTAGGCTGTGAGGTTATGACAAAGTAATTTAAATAGGAATAAAAATAAAAAGGGAAAACAAGAAAAAATAGTATATTTTAATATACGAATAGGTAAGCAAGACACTCAGGAAGATAAATATAATAACCAATAGGTAAGCAGACACTCAGAAAGATAAATAAAATAACCAATAGGTAAGCAGACACTAAGAAAGATAAATCAAATAACCATTAAACGTCTAGGCTTGTTTTTTGTTTGTTTGTTCTTGGAATTTCGTGTAAAGCTACACGAGGGCTATCTGCGCTAAACGTGTACACATAGCTAATGTTAAAACGTATGCATTTAAACAAAGAGTTACTTTTTAATCTAAGTTTGTTTAGATCGAAACCACCTAATTCGATTTGTTGTTCTTTCTCTTAGGATTATATGGGCAGGGTAACCATCTCTTGGGTGTAGGTAGCTCATCGGCTCGTGTTTTGTGAAGTTGCAGTTTATTTGCATTCCCACCAGTTGACAACAGTATTGTCTACCACTGAGAACAGCGGTGCTGACAACGCTGTCTATAGACTCTGAATGCTAAGGCATCGATAGCGTATCAGTCTCATATGTGACGAAAGGCTATTGACCGTCCATCATGGAAATCAGCGTAGTTTCCTTCTTCTTTCAGCCGTTGTTGTCACCTGATCGACTGTCCAGCTCTGATGAAAGACGTCCACTAGAAGCCGGAATGGCTACCTGCGAATACCAAAGATACCGCTACCAAATTCTACCGCAACATTGAATTCTCGAAGTTAGTGAAGCGAAGACACAATGGCAGTGATCAGTTCGGTAATGGTGTCATTTGTCACTGAATAGAGAGCTCCGATGTAATATGTTTTCACTTTGATAGCAGTCTTACATTACTACGCAAAGTAGTTCAATAGGATCAAATTATAAAATTCATTCATAACGACGAAAATAAGTTTTACAGCAATTTTTTATCCTTTTCGTTTAGTGCACTTTTACCGACAAAGACACAAAACTTCCCCGTTTATAAAATCAAAGTATATCTCAATAGCCACTAAATCATATCATACGGAAACGACGGAGGCCCCTGGCGAGAAACGAACGTAGGACGCAGCGAAGTTTTTGGACGCCTCCCAAGAGATACACAGTGTCAGCGATCTGCTTTTACAACCATATATCAAGTCGTAAGTGTATTATAAAAAGATTACCTAGAAAGCAGTTTCAAGCCGAGAAAGCTAAAGAGATGTTTCTGTTGAAAATTCGAATAACCTTAAATGTAAAGAAAACGTTCACTTCTCTCTGAAACTACTTCACTTGGCCAATCCTCACAAAAACAAGTCAGACCGAATATTTAATCCAAATTCTCGATGTTTACATAAAACCTCTATCGCGAGTTGGGTGAAGGAGGGATATCAGTATCACTGAACACCCAGTTGGGAAGTCCATCTTTCTGCAAAACTATACACCTGTCATAAGTTTTTGGTTGTTTCTTCTCTGTAAAGAAACAGTGGCACAAACGTCATTCGAGGGTTCAAGAACAAATCATTTGATGTTACATTTTAATTATTTAAAAGAATTTAATGTAAACACTTAGCTAAAGTCTTCATTGTTCCTTCACTTTTGAAATAAATCGAAACGTGTATAATTATATCTTTTTAAGTACATTTTGACTGATGGTTGCGAAAATAGTATACTCTTTTTGAAAAACGAAGAAATATTATTCAAACGAATTGTGATTATTCTAAAGACAATGATTATACACGTGCAAGTCAACAATGAAACGAATGGAAAGGGACAACAATTGTCAAAGTTGCAACCATTTATTTCAAAGGTTCGAACTAGTACGGATAAATAGTTTGTTGAATTATTATATTAAACTAACATTTTTATTATTATTCAAACGTGAAATTTACTTCAGCGATGTATGTGCAACTGCTGGATTACAGAATAACTAGTTCTTACTGGACATTCGAAAATTTCACTGAAAACAAGTTAAGATTCTTTGTTTACTCTGAAACACAACAGGCTATCGCGAGTATCGAAATCTGACTTACCGTTGTGCCACTGGTGGCCATAAAGTTACTGTTGTAATTATTACCTAAACAATCTCCCGGGCTACTTACTGTAAACTGTCAACATAAATTTTGACAGAAAGCGTTTAAAAATCGCAAACAGGACGATTGTCCTGCGTGGCCAACAGAAAGTATTAACCCCAAAGTAACTGAAAATAAAGATGACACTCTTTTCAAAATAACAATTAATGCAGTTAATATAATAAATTATTAGTAATTAAAACATGAGTATTATTAACATTATTAATCATTTTCAAGTTAATATGAGGAGCACACGTATCTTGTTCTAAGTTTTTGATCAGTTGTTCACGTTTTGGGATAAGATAACAAAAGTATATATATATATAACGCAGAATCTAATCACAGACATTAAAAATGTAGCGTGCATCCTTACAGATGTCAGTAGACTAATAATGTAGCATACATCCTTACAGATCACACTAGACTAATAATGTAGCATACATCCTTACAGATCACAGTAGACTAATAATGTAGCATACATCCTTATAGATCACAGAAGGCATTAATGATGTAGCATACATCCTTATAGATCACAGTAGGCATTAATGATGTAGCATAGATCCTTATAGATCACAGTAGGCATTAATAATCTAGCGTAAATAATTGTATAATAAATATCAGTTTGAGTTCAAACAATAATTAACGCCAGTTTGAAAGCTCTATATCCTCTTACTAGAAACGACCGAGTTTTATTTATTGATCCTATCATGATCTTCATAAGATATTATTGGGATTACGACCGAAAGTGTCGTTAACAGCGAGGGTATTCAATTGATTAAACCAAGCATTTAAACATTATTAGCGTAAATGTAAGAAAAGTGTATTAATTTAGGTATATTATGGTTTAGTTAATTTTTAGTTTCACTCTTAGTACATAGCTTATTATTATAAGCTATTATTATTAAAGTTGATTTGGAAATATCTAATCTTTTCATTGTACACAACGTGCTTAATAGACAAAGATTTATTTCCTACAAAATCACTATAAAATGTTGATATAAAACCGCAGAGTAATTTGTCAATGTTCAGGTACATTACACACATTATATGTTACTATATATTACATCTCAAGAATATTCCTTTAAACATTAGTGAAACAAATGTTTAGTAGTTATGTCCTGGTTAGTACATAATTTCAGAATCCACGATTAAAATGTTTATTTCATTGTAAGTAGGTTATCGAATAGAAAGAACTAAAGCTGCAAGTAATATTTTGCCACCAACACATATCTTGTGACAAGGATTTTTCGGTTCTGTAGCTGCATCACTCGGGGATCTGTTTCCCGATCACGTGTAACGTGGTTTCAGTGAATCTTGCTCTCTGAGAACTGTCACTTAAAGAGCAATCAAAATGATTAATACTCTCAAACGTAGCCCTACGTTACAGGCCTGAAGTTACACGAAACACTCATTATGTAACGCTCAGCTTTTGAAGTAAAAGTAGATTGCGTTTGAGACTTCTCAGTACCAAGGGTTAAACTTAATTAGTCTGGTAAGGTTTAACCTACAAAACTCGGTTCATATTTTCCAGGACCTATTTATTACCTCGCTTATTTACAAATATTATTATGGAACTATGTTTTATAACCGTTTAGACATAAATTCACTCAAGAATTTTTAAATCCAATGGCATCTCAACAGACATTTCATTTCTAATACGTTATGTCTCAAGTTAAACAAATACAAAATAAATCAAGTTAAAACCTCTACACAAGTACACGTACACAAATGGATGTAAATTTAGGGTTATTGGTGTAATAGCCAAATAACTACTGAAATAAAAGGACTATCTTCACGTTACCTATTTCTAGATATCAAATATAGCAAAATATTCGACGCAGAAATTGAGTCCAAAATAGGTTGAAGCACGAATACAAATTTTGCTTTATTTGCCAATTTAATTCGAGCAACCAGCAGCTTTCGTGATTGGTGAAGAGTTCTAACAGCCACTAACCAAATAAACAGCTTTGATCATTAAAAATACAGCACGTGCTTATTAAGAAATTCGGTTGAAATTAAAAAAAAAAAAGACAGGACATCACAACTTATGAGACAACGAGAAAGTCGATGATTTATGATCATAACAATTAAGTAGTAACTTCCAGTAATTTAAAGACGGTTAAAAATGATCAGCGATTTACGTGATTAATTAAAATTAACCAAACATTTCAAAATCTTTTTCAAAAAGAAAAAAAATGAAGAAACAGTTCTTACGAATTATTAATGATTACGGTGTAGGGTTAATACATATAACATTAGTGTACATTAGTTTTACTGTATTGGAATTTCTTTGCGTTTACCGAGGTTTAGCAGACAAACAGGAGAGACAAGGAAATAAGCTCTCGTTTAAACTTCAAATTTATACTTGGCTCACGTGGCAATCAACGATAATGGAAGCTTTAGCACTAAAGCAATGAGGCGTTTCACGTAATATAGCAGTACAGAAAAAGCACACAAAAATATTATTCACTCTACGAATAATGCACTTGCCGGGTATTACAGTTCATTCTATTACATAAGTTATTACTTTTCGTCACCCTATAATTAATAGTTTTTTCTCTAATATTTTGTGATAAATATTTATAAACTAACAGAATAAATCAGTTAAAGAAATTGAAATATTTTCTTAAATATTCATTTTTTGTTCATTAAAGCTAGACAGTGTATCCACATAATTACAAAATGACAAAGTTTGTGTCATATATTAGTTTATACAGTTGGAAAATAAGAAAAGTTAATTACAAAACATTAGTAGTTCTCAAGTATTGAACGTTTTAATTTATACTGTTTGTAAAATAAAGATCACAAATGTAGAGATAAGGTTTACAGCGTGATTACTAAGTTAGTATTACTGTTTCTGGTTTATAGTGTGACTACTAAGTTAGTGACATTGTTTCAGGTTTACTTGTATAACTACTATGTTAGTGACACTGCTTCTGGTTTACTTGTATGACTACTAAGTTAGTGACACTGCTTCTGGTTTACTTGTGTGACTACTACGTTAGTGACACTGCTTCTGGTTTACTTGTGTGACTACTACGTTAGTGACACTGCTTCTGGTTTACTTGTGTGACTACTAAGTTAGTGACACTGTTTCTGGTTTACTTGTGTGACTACTAAGTGACACTGCTTCTGGTTTACTTGTGTGACTACTAAGTTAGTGACACTATTTCTGGTTTACTTGTATGACTAAGTTAGTGACACTATTTCTGGTTTACTTGTATGACTACTAAGTTAGTGACACTGCTTCTGGTTTACTTGTGTGACTACTAAGTTAGTGACACTGCTTCTGGTTTACTTGTATGACTAAGTTAGTGACACTATTTCTGATTTTCTTGTATGACTAGTAAGTTTGTGGTTATTTCTAGGTTGTAGTGCTGCTAGCAAGTTAATATTGTTTTGGGTTTACAGTTTTAACAGTAAGTTAGTGACACTGCTTCTGAGTTACAGTTACAGTATGACCAGTTAGTTTGCCACATTGTTTTTGTTCTGTATATTTAAATTGTGACAAATAATTTAATAACACTATATCTGGGTTACAGCGTGACGACAAAGGGTAGCTGTACTTTTAGAATTAAACTTTGACTAGTAAGTTAATATTATTTGTGGGTTATAAAGTGACTAGTATGCTAGTGACACTGCTTCTGTGTTACAGTGTATCCAGCAAGTTACTGACGCTGAATATATATATTTAGTATTTAAGCATACGGATTATATGTATGTATATATGTGGTATGTATAGATGTATATTTGTAGTATATATATATATATATATATATATGCAGTTGTATGTATGCATGTATATGTGTGTGTGTGTATTTATAAAGGTAATACAGATATATGAATATTTTTCATCTTACTTCTGTAGTGTTTGATAATATACAGTTCGTGTTTACTACATGTAAATAGTGGTGTAACTTATTTTCTTGTGTCATATTTCGCAGCCAACTTACCACATCTTCGAACCAGCCATATTTTGGGTATTTTTGAGAGTTGTGTGTCCGGACAGTATAAAAAGGTTATGAAACTTTCTCTGGACAGTTTCTATGATGAAGGATAGATAAACTAACCCTCATTACAGCAGTGTGATAAAGTCGAAAATAGTTATGTTTGTGTAACCTGTAACTCATATCAAGAGTTATACAATGTATAAAACACACCAAATTGTGACGTACTAATCATAATAACAATACTTGTATGATGCATAACACACGCCAAACTTGTGTGACGTACTAATCATAACAATACTTGTATGATGCATAAAATACACCAAACTATGACGTACTAATCATAACAATACTTGTATGATGTATAAAATACACCAAACTATAACGTACTAATCACAACAATACTTGTATGATGCATAAAATACACCAAACTATAACGTACTAATCATAACAATACTTGTATGATGCATAAAATACACCAAACTATAACGTACTAATCATAACAATACTTGTATGATGCATAAAATACACCAAACTATAACGTACTAATCATAACAATACTTGTATGATGCATAAAATACACCAAACTATAACGTACTAATCATAACAATACTTGTATGATGTATAAAACACACCAAACAATGACGTACTAAACATAACAATACTTGTATGATGTATAAAACACACCAAACAATGACGTACTAAACATAACAATACTTGTATGATGTATAAAACACACCAAACAATGACGTACTAAACATAACAATACTTGTATGATGTATAAAACACACCAACCACGTGTGACGTACTAATCATAACAATACTTGTATGATGTATAAAACACACCAAACATGTGTGACGTACTAATCATAACAATACTTGTATGATGTATAAAACACACCAAACATGTGTGACGTACTAATCATAACAATACTTGTATGATGTATAAAACACACCAAGCATGTGTGACGTACTAATCATAACAATACTTGTATGATGTATAAAACACACCAAGCATGTGTGACGTACTAATCATAACAATACTTGTATGATGCATAAAATACACAAAACTATGACGTACTAATCAAAACAATACTTGTATGATGTATAAAACACACCAAACATGTGTGACGTACTAATCATAACAATACTTGTATGATGTATAAAACACACCAAACAATGACGTACTAAACATAACAGTACTTGTATGATGTATAAAACACACAAACTACGTGTGACGTACTAATCATAACAATACTTGTATGATGTATAAAATACACCAAACTATAACGTACTAATCACAACAATACTTGTATGATGCATAAAATACACCAAACTATAACGTACTAATCATAACAATACTTGTATGATGCATAAAATACACCAAACTATAACGTACTAATCATAACAATACTTGTATGATGCATAAAATACACCAAACTATAACGTACTAATCATAACAATACTTGTATGATGCATAAAATACACCAAACTATAACGTACTAATCATAACAATACTTGTATGATGTATAAAACACACCAAACAATGACGTACTAAACATAACAATACTTGTATGATGTATAAAACACACCAAACAATGACGTACTAAACATAACAATACTTGTATGATGTATAAAACACACCAAACAATGACGTACTAAATAATAACAATACTTGTATAATGTATAAAACACACCAACCACGTGTGACGTACTAATCATAACAATACTTGTATGATGTATAAAACACACCAAACATGTGTGACGTACTAATCATAACAATACTTGTATGATGTATAAAACACACCAAACATGTGTGACGTACTAATCATAACAATACTTGTATGATGTATAAAACACACCAAACATGTGTGACGTACTAATCATAACAATACTTGTATGATGTATAAAACACACCAAACATGTGTGACGTACTAATCATAACAATACTTGTATGATGTATAAAATACACAAAACTATGACGTACTAATCATAACAATACTTGTATGATGTATAAAACACACCAAACATGTGTGACGTACTAATCATAACAATACTTGTATGATGTATAAAACACACCAAACAATGACGTACTAAACATAACAGTACTTGTATGATGTATAAAACACACAAACTACGTGTGACGTACTAATCATAACAATACTTGTATGATGTATAAAACACACCAAACATGTGTGACGTACTAATCATAACAACAATACTTGTATGATGTACAAAACACACCAAACAATGACGTACTAAACATGACAATATTTGTATGATGTATAAAACACACCAAACAATGACGTACTAAACATAACAATACTTGTATGATGTATAAAACACACCAAATATGTGTGACGTACTAATCATAACAACAATACTTGTATGATGCATAAAACACCCCAAACATGTGTGACGTACTAATCATAACAACAATACTTGTATGATGTATAAAACACACCAAACTATGACGTACTAATCATAACAATACTTGTATGATGTATAAAACACACCAAACATGTGTGACGTACTAATCATCATAACAATATTTGTATGACGTATAAAGCACCCCAAACATGTGTGACGTACTAATCATCATAACAATACTTGTATGATGTATAAAACCCACCAAACATGTGTGACGTACTAATCATCATAACAATACTTGTATAACGTATAAAGCACACCAAACTTGTGTAACGTACTAACCACAATAACAATACTTGTATGACGTATAAAGCACACCAAATTTGTGTGACGTACTAACCACAATAACAATACTTGTATGACGTATAAAACACACCAAACTTGTGTAACGTACTAATCATAACAACAATACTTGTATGACGTATAAAGCACCCCAAACATGTGTGACGTACTAATCATCATAACAATACTTGTATGACGTATAAAACACACCAAACTTGTGTAACGCAATCATAACAACAATACTTGTATGACGTATAAAGCACACCAAACTTGTGTAACGTACTAACCACAATAACAATACTTGTATGACGTATAAAACACACCAAACTTGTGTAACGTACTAATCATCATAACAATACTTGTATGACGTATAAAGCACACCAAACTTGTGTAACGTACTAATCATCATAACAATACTTTTATGACGTATAAAGCACACCAAACTTGTGTAACGTACTAACCACAATAACAATACTTGTATGACGTATAAAACACACCAAACTTGTGTAACGTACTAATCATCATAACAATACTTGTATGACGTATAAAGCACACCAAACTTGTGTAACGTACTAATCATCATAACAATACATGTATAATGTATAAAATATACTAAACCTAGTGTAACGTATTAACCAAGACTCAGATAACATATAGATTACTCCAAATCCTATGGAACTTATTAATCATACCAAGTCCAGTGTCCATTTGTTCTACTTTATTTCATTTGCATTTTTACGTACTACGCCAGTTTCTGATGAGTAAACATGTCATACAAGTCGAGGACGGACCTGTGTTTTCTGTGCACTTGTATTGCTCTCTTTTGCCTTCATTTGAAATGTAGGAAATGCACTTAATGGATAACTGTGAACCGATTCAGTGTTAAAAAACGTTGAATATTTATTTTCAATTATATCGCAGTTTTGAGCTTTAATATTTTAAAATAGCGAATGGATCTGTGAGACGCCAGGTGTAGTTTCATTAAAAAGGATAAATAACTTTTCTAAACGACCGTTACATATAAATGTTTTTAATGTTGAAACATGTTGGAATGTTCGCCCCTTTTTATTTATTTAGCTCAAAAGATCCATCATAAAAGACGCCTGCATATTTTGTTGCTTTTCAACCTGCGTTGTTCTGTGAATTCAACAATAATCGCTAAAGTTTTGTTGCTTTGGAAATGAGACGAAGAAACTGGCACTTTTCACACGTGCTCTTTTTCTCTCGCGCATAAGTCACTACTAAAATATTCACATGACTTCCGATAACGTAAGGAAGCAAGCAGATGTTCGAAGCAAAACAAACAAAGAAAATCACTAGATGAACATCACTTTCCCTAAGTTTTCAGATTTATAGAAACGAATCATAGACAAAGAATATTCACAAATGTATTACATTAAATCAAAGAATTTTAGTGTGTTGAAAACCACATTTAAACCAAAGACTCGTATGAAAGAAAAAAACAAACAAGGAAAGTAATTATTCAGACAACGTCCGTGAATGTTTGATGATTACGTAATAAAATAAATATTCCTACTTGGAATCACACTGTCCTCCTTCCAGTGGCTCAACGGTAAGTCTGAAGTCTCATATCGCCAAACATCAGGGTTCGATACCTAAAATGGATACATTAGAGATTGTTTATCGTTTAGATTTGTGCTACAAATCAAACAAGGAAACGTATTAAAGAACATTAAACCGTTTTATAAAGAAAGATAAAAAACGCGAGATATAACGTCAAAAGTTTTCACAGAAGTTGACAACGTCATGCCTTGTCAACTGATCTAATTGTCTTTTATGTTTCTGGTAGTAACTTACGTTGTTATAATGACCACAAAAGCAACGTGAAAAATGTATTTAATATAAAAGAATAAAGGGTAAAGAGGGGGAAAGTACACTCGGTATAAATGTGAAAGGTTACAAAGGTAGACTACTCGAAAGTTATCTGCGCTAGCTGTCCCTAATTTTACAGCGATAGGCTAAGGAGAAGGAACCATCCACCTCCAACTCTTGGGCTACACCTTTATCGAATAAAATTTGGATTGACCATTACATGATAACATCTCTACGGTTGAAAGGGCGAACGTGCTTTTGTTTGTTTATTTGTTTGAAGTTAAGCTCAAAGCAACACAACGGGCTCATCTGTGCTCTGCCCACCACGGGTATCGAAACCCGGTGTTTAGCGTTGTACGTCCACAGGCATGTCGATGTGCTACTGGATGGGGTGCATGAACTTGCTCAGTGACAGGATTCACTCTATTCACTTGATGATGTCAGTTCGCTAAATCCTAAGGACATTAAAATTTATAATAAAGCATATGTGTTAATTTTCATAATGAGAAAGCAGTTATAAAGATTACTGAATTTTAACTTTAATAATATAATCCTATAATATACAAGAAAATGTGTTAAAATAATTTATCGATTAATATGTCTCGCTGCCTAACCCTTACGACGGTTATATATGTGTAAGACTGAAATCTCAAAAAGCTTTTTGTGTGAAAAACAACCAGTTTAGTAAAGACATGCTCACACTAAGCCTTCTCAACACTTTAAAGAACAGTAGGAGACAGGCTCTTAATCCTCAGGTTTCGAATTCGAGATTTTATGTAACGGCTTATAGGCTCAAGTTTCCGTCATATGCGACATCTAAGAGGATGCTAGCGATCGTTCAACTCGTAGAGCATCAGAGATTTAGAAAACGAATGCTTTGGATGAGGTAGCTGGCGTTATGATATCAGTAAAATATATCCTGTCACTAAACGGGATATCGTATCCTGAAATGTTGCATAGTTATAAGGTTTGTCACCGTTACGCCAAACGCTAGAAAAAGTAGTTTTAATATCAAATAAGTGTTTCATTGTGTATGAACTAGGTTTAATTTACATGCGGATCAGATTGTATATCGCTTAACATCATTATAGTTAATACCATAAGCAGCATATGAGAGAAAAACAAGTCCATCTACTACTTTCTTATGTAAATAATATTTCTCGATGGGCACAACGTATAGAGTAATGTGGCTTTGCCCTTAAAAAAATAAACCAAATGCAAACAGTAGTAATTTTATCTAAGGATATTTCATGTTTATTAATTTAATAAAACCTAGTAATTGAAGAAATTAATTATCTGCTCTCTAAACTACTGTAAGCCCTAAAGTTTACTTCTGTCGGAAAATATCAATGGGTCTTAATTTATTGCGAACATGTGATTTTTTTTCAAATACGATAAAAATTTTTATTACATACTTAACAAGATTAAGAAAAGTAAAAAAACCTTAATTTGGTAAAAATCGAAATAAAGTTATAAAATAGCAAGGAAGCCCCAGTATTGAAAGATCAAATTTAAAATATTATTTGAGTTGTAATTTTGACGTGTATTCAAGATCATGTCTGGCGTCACATAGTCAGGAAAACATCTTGCCGTCTTAGTAGTTTCGATATCAGCATGTTTCAATTCATGTTTATTCACCTAAATAGATATAACAGTTTAATTTCGATATCCTTCTTCTATTTAGAAAGGAAGGTTATGCATATTTTTCTATGATACAATCCGTAGATTATTTTTCTAAACAGATTTTCCAGGGGCCTGGCATGACCAGGTTGGTTAAGGCGTTTGACTCGTAATCTGAGGGTAGCGAGTTCGATCCCCGTCTCACCAAACATGCTTGCCCTTTCAGCTGTGGGGGCGTTATAATGTGCCGGTCAATCCCATTATTCGTTGGTAAAATAGTAGCCCAAGAGTTGGCGGTGGGTCATGATGACTAGCTGCCTTCCCTCTAGTCTTACACTGGTAAATTAGGGACGGCTAGCACAGATAGCCCTCGAGTAGCTTTGCGCGAAATTCAAAAAACATAACAAAAAACAGATTTTCCGTGTAACTTAATCCCATTATTTATTTTTTTTACTACACATTTGTTTATTATCGTTTTAAGTTTTGATCTTTTCGATAAGTCTTAAGGCTTGTAAAGCTAAAAATTGGGTTTGGATAGTCGTGATTGCTAAAACACAGATGCTCCACTGTATAGTTTTCTGTTGTTAAGCAAAGAAAGCTATTGGTTCGCCCTTTATGAACATTTTTACATCTTAATCTGGTCCATATCTTAATATAATTTCTTTTCCTTTATCTCTAATTTCATATTACCTTTTATTATATAATTTACATAAAGTAGATTGTGCTGATGTATTACAATATTCCAATTTCTATATTATAACAAGTTCTTCTCCCGTGTATGTTTTCTATTATTTCAATTCTTATTATCCTATCTTAAACAATAGCCCTCTCTGGCTCAGCGGTAAATGTGTTGATTTATAATGTTAAAACTATATGTTGGTCGTCAATACACTCCTTACAACACACATGTGTATACATACTTTGTAAACACAGATCTAGTCATTTTGGTTTATTCTTGAAAATATTCTTAAGCACCGTCTGTTGGACATAATTATCACCACATCTTTTAGTTTACTGCTAGTAACAACACAGAATTGTTTTTAAACACTTGTAAGTACTTACAAGGACCGCCCACCCTAAAACCTAAATCAATTTAACGGATGTGAATTTGAACCCTTTAGTCTATATAAAAGAATGCTACGATATACTTTAATTGAAACATCACCAACTGAAGCTATCAGCTTTTCACCAATATCTCTTGATTACAAATGTTTTTCCCCTTCTAATTACCTATAATAAAATAACAAAACGCTTTTCATGGGTAATTTTAAAGACAATGTTTAAGCGTGTGAAGAAGATGATATGTAAGTAGAACCAATAATTTAAAACTTGGCAACAGGTCGATATATAAACTGAAAACGGAATTATTAACAAAGAAACTTATAATCATGTTACAACTTTAGGTTTTGAATTAGAAGCGTTGAAAGATGAATCAAAGTATGGTTAGCTGCATATAAATTATCATTCCAAACCAAGAGCCATGATTCCGTTGCTGTGTAATCTCAAGAGGGTAATTCCGTGAAGTGCAAGATGAACACATACATAACTGCTACGCTGCCTTTTGTTATACATACTTTCACCCATTCTATGCAGTCGTAGAAGGACGATCTAAACTTACTTGTGACATCCGAATCTTTGTGACATTAACGTCGGCAAGGAATAGTTATTCAGTCGAAACGAATGTAGTGCAACATTGAGAAGTGCCTAGCCATTACACAAGCATGTAAGGATGGGAACATAAAGCTGATATAGTGTATGCTGACATCAGCTGAGAGTCGAGGGGTGGTCATGCGTAATCGCCCTATTGGGAGTTTTAGTGCACAGAGATAGCTCAAAACTACTGTGTATTTTATCTCATAAAACCTTTTTAGATGCTGAAATCTTTAGCGAAGCAAGTTATAACACACTTTTATGATTTTTAGCTTGAGTTTCCCTTTCTTTTTGAGGACCTGTATGTGAAGAAACTTCGTTTTAGATTTGTCTTACTTTAGTCACAATGTGTACAGTAGCTGTCTTACTTTAGTCTTCCTCACAATGTGTACAGTAGCTGTCTTACTTTAGTCTTCCTCACAATGTATACAGTAGCTGTCTTACTTTAGTCTTTCTTACAATGTGTACAGTAGCTGTCTTACTTTAGTCTTTCTTACAATGTGTACAGTAGCTGTCTCACTTTAGTCTTCCTCACAATGTGTACAGTAGCTGTCTCACTTTAGTCTTCCTCACAATGTGTACAGTAGCTGTCTCACTTTAGTCTTCCTCACAATGTGTACAGTAGCTGTCTCACTTTAGTCTTCCTCACAATGTGTACAGTAGCTGTCTCACTTTAGTCTTCCTCACAATGTGTACAGCAGCTGTCTTACTTTAGTCTTCCTCGCAATGTGTACTGTAGCTGTCTCACTTTAGTCTTCCTCACAATGTGTACAGTAGCTGTCTTACTTTAGTCTTCCTCACAATGTGTACAGTAGCTGTCTTACTTTAGTCTTCCTCACAATGTGTACAGCAGCTGTCTCACTTTAGTCATCCTCACAATGTGTACAGTAGCTGTCTTACTTTAGTCTTCCTCACAATGTGTACAGTAGCTGTTTTACTTTAGTCTTCCTCACAATGTGTACAGTAGCTGTCTTACTTTAGTCTTCCTCACAATGTGTACAGTAGCACATGGGACACGAATCTTGGAAAACTTAATAGACTCAGTCAATTACTTGGGTTAAGAAATAATGTCCTTTGCACGGTCGGTACCGGGTTGGGAAGACGATTTTTTTTATCCATCGTAACGGAAATCACTCGTGGCGTATCAGAAACGTTAATCTCATTCGGAAGTAAATGCTAGACACGAACGAGAACGAATTAGTTAGATAATATTTTCTGACTTCAATATAGGATAATTTTAATATATCCTGTATTTCGAAAGTATTCATAACATAATGCTGTTTTCGAATTTCGCGCAAAGCTACACGAGGGCTATCTGCGCTGGCCGTCCCTAATTTAGCAGTGTAAGACTAGAGGGAAGGCAACTAGTCATAACCGCCCGCCGCCAACTGTTGGGCTACTCATTTATCAACGAATAGTGGGATTGACCGTTACATTATAACCCCCACAGCTGAAGGGTCGAGCACGTTTGGTGTGACGGGGATTTGAACCCGTGACCCTCGGATTAGGAGTCGATTGCCTTAACCAACTGGCCATGCTGGGCCCTGTGCTAAAAGAAAGAACGTATAACTAAGTAAAATACAGATTCATTAGAACATAAGAGAAAGACAAATGATCTTGCTATTCGGTATGAATCAAAGTTTACATCCAGAGATATTACTTAGATGGTATAGAAAGAATCTAAAACTTGAAAAACCAGTAAAAATATATAATTTGGTCATCAAGTGTAAAAGCTGATTAAATTAGTGATTCTGAATGATAAAATTATGAAAAACTTTAAAACAAATGATTGATATGGTGAAAGAAAGCAGTAAATCAGACACTCAAAGTTTTGATAGCAGCAGTAAAATGCAACGTTCTGACGAAAGCATGAAAAGATGAAATAATGACCATCGAATCAAAAAGTGCAAAGTAATTCGTGACACCATAACTCACGGTAACTGATGCACTTCGTGAACAGTAAATCATAAGTCTCCGGCACAAATGTGATATTCGTGTAGATCACGATATAAACATTGAGATATGTTTGTTATCCGCTTTGCTGTATTTATCAACGGGGGTATGTTTGCCCATAGGTCAGTGAAAATAGTGAATTATGTATTAACTTTGCCAGTTAGTAACGGCGCGAGTAACATAATAACTTACTATTTGTTGACAGCATGCAATGTTAACAAACAACTCTTCACTGGTCCTTTGTAAAGTTTTCTTGCGTTATTCAGACTTTAAAGCGCATTTATCAATAGTCGTTGACTGAAAAACAATGAGAATCTTTGTTTCTACCCTGAAATAAAGAAGTCAACGTTAATATTCCAGCGAATAAAAAAAACAGTAGAACGATAAAGATAATTAAATAGAAGAGAAGAATGACCTAGGGATAACCAGATCGCTGAAGAGAAGAAGGACCTAGGGGCTACCAGATCGCTGAAGAGAAGAAGGACCTAGGGACTACCAGATCGCTGAAGAGAAGAAGGACCTAGGGGCTACCAGATCGCTGAAGAGAAGAAGGACCTAGGGACAACCAGATCACTGAAGAGAAGAAGGACCTAGGGACAACCAGATCACTGAAGAGAAGAAGGACTTAGGGACTACCAGATCACTGCAGTGTTGTCATGATGAAGGAGATAAGCAAAAACCATCTGATACAAGGTAACAGTTGTACAGATAATTTTGGAGACTAAATGGGTTAACTTGGCATACTCTGTTAGGGGTCATATAGTTTCAATGTGGATTGAGAAAGCGATTTCATTGATGGTTCAATAACTTAGGACATTAGTTGCTGACCAATGGTAGACAAAAACTATTGGTTACAGTGAACGAGTCTTAGTTTAGTATAATGAAAATTCTAACAGGTGAGCAGTGATGGATACGACTTAGTCTTTGGCAGCTCGGTGATAAACCACTAGCCCGATTAGTTAAAAGTTCTGTCTTTTACTTGTCAGATATTTTCTATAAACCAATTATTTAAAAATTGTCCTTTGTTGTGCAGTGTAATGAATGAAACAAAGAAAGTTTTTGCTTCTTGAACACTGTTGGGTGTTCCTTATAGATTTTTGGCTGCTGATCACGAAAATCATATCCAAATTTGCCAATCACGTAACGTTTCATCGAAATATCCAGTTTCACCAGGACAATGCTACAATGGAAAAATGATATCAGGACAACTTGAATCCGTCAATGCTTGCTGACTACTGTTGGACATTGCAACGTGATGCACCGGACATTGAATACAAACGATAATCAGGAGCAAAACACTTTTAATTATGTTGAACTTAATAGCGTATTAGAAACATAAATGCAATTAAATACGTTATTGCCGGTAAACAATTAACTGTCTATTTCTCAGAGTTCCTACTTGATGAGGCAAAACCAAAACTATATTTGTGCATACCCACCAGGAAGCAAAACTTATCAAAAAAATTGTTGTGCAGTGATAATCAAAACCCTTCAATCGCTCAGATACCATTGGTGTTCATCCACCTTGGGAAGCTGATATAAATGTCAATGTTATATCTTAAGCAAGGATATGTTTCATAGAAAATCATATATTAGAACATACTGTGGAAGTGAGGTTATTAACGTTATGACTTATCAGAAGACCCTAACTTCTTTAAGGTCTTGAATAATCTATCTTCTTCACTATTTTCTGAGGAAGAATTAGTTAAACTGATAACATTAAGCCTAAGAGATGAATAAAAGTACGGAAAATGTTTTTATGAATTTTAATGGTCAAAATAATAATGTGTGTCATATGTGTTTTCACAAGTTTTTATACACTATAGGTGAAAACCAGAAGAAAAACACAACAGGTAAAGGTGAGAAGGCATGCACAATAGGTGAAAGCCAGAAGACATACACTATAGGTGAAAGCCAGAAGACATACACAATAGGTGAAAGCCAGAAGACATACACAATAGGTGAAAGCCAGAAGACATACACTATAGGTGAAAGCCAGAAGACATACACAATAGGTGAAAGCCAGAAGACATACACAATAGGTGAAGGCAGAAGACATACACAATAGGTGAAGGCAGAAGACATGCACAATAGGTGAAGGCAGAAGATTTACTTGACGTCATCATACACCTTCAATAAGTTGAATAAGGAGTACAGAAAAAAGGAATATTTGCGAGTTGTAATTTTATTAACTTATTACTTAAATTAGAAAGATAACCCATGATATATGTGTATGGCTGACTTTATCATAAAATATTTCAAGTTCGAATAATGTTTTTACGTTAACGTAAAACTTCTATTTAGGTTTTGACTTCTTTGTTTTACTTTACTAGGGACAGGCATGGGCTTACAAACAATTGAGAGACAACTGTGATATTTAGGAATTTAAGGTTTTTTTATAGGTTTCTCCTTATTACAAAAGCATGTCTAAACGATTAATTATATAGTCCTATTTATAACTGGGGATGTTTTTAACTTTATAACATCGAATGCTCTTATCCACTCAGATGTTTTTCATAGCTCAAGTGTAATACGCAGGATTGAAATTTAACATGTCACTAGTTCCTTCTATGCCTTTTCATTATTATTGCTGGTTTGTAATCATAGTAAAGTATTACTTGTTTATGCAAACACTCACACACTCTTGTTTAGGTTTGGTCTATAGTTTATACAAGTCGGCATAGAATCAAGTGAGTATTGCGCAGGAACTCGACCTGACGTTTATCACCTGTTTAATCTTTGTGCTAGGAATCTGTTATAGGTTACGCTTGTTGCGAATTTATCTAGTGATCTAACACTATGATTTACCAGAAACGACTTGCCCAAACCTTTGTTCTAAGAATCTGTTACAGGTAACTCTTATTATGATTTGATCTGGTGATATTGTACTATATCTTGCCCAAACCTTTGTTCTAAGAATCCGTTACAGGTTACGCTTTTTGTGATTTTATTTGGTGATATTGTACAATGACTTACCAGAAACATGTTTTGACAAAATCTTTGTTCTAAGAATCTGTTACAAAATACGCTTGTTGTAAATTTATCTAGTGATCTAACACTATGATTTATCAGAAACGTCTTGCCCAATCATTTGTTCTAAGAATCTGTTACAGGTTACGCTTGTTGTGATTTTATCTGGTGATATTGTACTATAACTTACCAGTAACATGTCTTGCCCAAACCTTTGTTCTAAGAATCTGTTACAGGTTACGCTTGTTGTGAATTTATCTAGTGATCTAACACCAGAAACTTGTCATGATCATCGTGAAACCACTCTATCTCTAGTATTAACATAAATAAGTTTTAGTTAAGTAAAGAACTTATAAACAACAACTAAAGAAGAGTGTATATTTTTGTCCATGTCTGGACAATCAGCTAATAAGAAAATCTATATTGCATTTAATGTTTTAACACAAACTGCGGGCATCGTTTTCTTCTACTGACGCTTCTTTAACAACAAAACACAAAGGGAACAAACCGATAATTAATTTCTTGACTATTGACAATCACGTGACGATCCATATTGTGATTTCTTTCAAAAATGTCGCTGTATTATGAACATTTTATATGAAGCTCTCTATTCAGGTTTCTTTCTAATTTCTTTTCTATAGAATATTCAATACGGGAGAGTAATAGAATACTACTGTACTCTTTATTGCTTTTGTTGAAAACCTCGCATACAAATCACTGTCATATTCTGTAACTGTTCGAACTTTTATTTTTATCCGTAGACCAGTAGCAATATCGGAAACGGATATTTTCATTCCGTCTTCTCTTCCTTCTTTTTTACCAATGTATACACATTTCAAGTCTTAATTAATGAACAGTGCCAACAGAAAAAAATATTTTATTTACAAAAATAACCCTTCATTTTCATCTAATTTAATCTTGATTTAATATTTTATCACTGGAGGGTTGGTTCTCCATTCGGCAAGTAAGATATTTTGATGGCTACTAAGCTGTCTCTAGTAGAGACCAAAGTGGTTATCCATTATTTTTGTTTACCTACGGGCCCAGCATGGCCAGGTGGGTTAAGGCGTTCGACTCGTAATCTGAGGGTCGCGGGTTTGAATCCCAGTCGCACCAAACATGCTCGCCCTTTCAGCAGTGGGACGTTATAATGTGACGGTCAATCCCACTATTCGTTGGTAAAAGAATAGCCCAAAAGTTGGCGGTGGGTGGTGATGACTAGCTGCCTTACCTCTAGTCTTACACTGCTAAATTAAGGACGGCTAGCACAGATAGCCCTCGAGTAGCTTTGTGCGAAATTCAAAAACAAACAAACAATTCTTAATTTTCGTGTCCCCTGCTAGTAGAGTGGTATGCATACGGATTTACAACGCTAAAACCAGGGGTTCGATTCCCCTCGGTGGGCTCGGCAGATAGCCCAATGTGGCTTTGCTCTACGAAAACACTTAATTTTCCTAGTATTGAAAAACATTCGTTCCTACTCTCTTTAAACTTTCCTTTATCTCCTTTGTATAAGACTTGTTTAATTACATAGTAAAAATACCTGTAAAGAGGATATTACTTTACTAGAAAACTCCATTACTTCGGAAAATGGTCCATGAATTGAGAACGTTAAGGTAGAATCATAAACGAGTTAGCTACAACTGTGGTAAAAAGACAATTGGATGCACTTGTGTAAAGATTTCTCGGTCTTCCACCAGAATCTTTCTATAGAGCTAGTGACATACTACACTATTAGCGTTCTAAAGTGTCAATACGAGAATTCATGGTTTGTGTCCCGATACCAGAAATTCGCACATTGGTCCGTGACTACGTTGTAAAAGGGATGGTAAAATATCTCTATTAAAGTAGCCCAAGAGTTGGCAATAGGTGTTGTTGCCTACCTTCCTCCCTTCTATTCTATCCGTTAAAAATTAGGGATTTTTAAGGCAAACAACTTTTGTTTAACTTTGGTCGAACATCCGAAAGATGCCACGGCATTGCCAAGTGGTTAAGGCACTCGAATTGTAATCTGAGGTCGCGGGTTCGAGTCCCCGTCGCACCAACATGCTCGCCTTTCCAGCCGTGTGGGCATTATAATGTGATGGTCAATCCTACTCTTAATTGGTAAAAGAGTAGCGCAAGAGTTGCCGGTGGGTGGTGATGACCAGCTGTTTTCCCTCTAGTCTTAAACTGTTAAATTTGGGACGGCTAGCGCAGATAACCCTCGTGCAGCTTTGCGGGAAATTCAAAACAAACAAATATCCGAAACAAATGACTAAAAATTAGAGTGGCGTGAAAGACAGGATAATTTTATATGTAAAATATGTTTCTTTATTTAAAATAGATATTTAAATTGATACACTAAATCTAGCTAGAAGTTTTACAATGAAAAATAATATTATATATATATATATATACACACACATAAAATCAGCCAATACTACTTTTTAGAACTGAATAAGAAACCAGTTAAACTAATCTACCTCACATAACGAAAACGGTTCAAGCTGTGATAAATGTAAAGTGGAAACTTTGTAAAGCAATCTTAAAACAACGCGCATCACATTTGCAAATATTATTGTGCTGGAATTATGTTTAAAGAAATAGGTAGAACTTGGACTAATACAGCCAACATTAGTCTAACCTCGTTATCAAAGCTGTGTTATTTAGTGATGCGAATCTTCGTGTAATATAACGAACTTGGAAAACAGAATTTCTTAAGAAACCTTACTTTACGTGATGCTGCTGGATTCTGTGCTCAGACATAATTATTAAGTTAGAGAAGAGTTTATAACTATGTATATGACAACACTAGCTCGCTAGTTTGTTATGAAACAAACACTGGTTAGATTACTCTGTAATGCAAGACAATTATGAAACGGGAATAATGGCCGTATTAAGTATTCGTATTATAGACATAAATTAGATATTTCCATAGAATACGATTTACTGAAACGTTTGAGGCATCCCCCCTTTAAATCCAATATAAAATCCAAGCGCTGATTCTTTTCATTTTAAAATCCTTCCGCATGATGTCATGTTTTATAAATTATGATTCAAATAAATTCTTTCTGAATTAAAACTTAGAAACAAAAAAAAACGTGTAGCGCATGAATACATCTGCTCAGGAGATAAGCAGATCCTGTCGGGAAGAGTCAAAGTCACAGATATTATGAGGTATAAGAGTTTATTCTCAACTTGATATAAAAAAAAAAAGATCTGACTGGTAGAAATTAAAGGGCATTTCAACTAGGTTGGGGATCGAAAGAGGTACTTTTTTGTTTTTACCAGTTGTTTAGCCGGCAATGGTCAAGTGGTTAGAAAGCTCGATTCGTAATCCGAGGATCGCGGGTTCGAGTCCTGTCCCATCAAACGTGCTCGCCCTTTCAGCCGTGGGGGCGTTATAATGTGACAGTGAATCACACTATTAGTTGGTAAAAGAGTAGTCCAAGAGTTGGTGGCGGGTAATGATGACTGGGTGCCTTCTCTCTAGTCTTGCACTGCCAAATTAGGGACGACTATAACAGATAGCCCTCGTTTAGCTTTGCGCGAAATTAAAAAAAACCAGCAACAACAAACAAGCAAAATACCGATTCTTTGTCCCAGATAACTCCTTTGCTATGTGCCAATAAACGTCAACCAACCAACATGTTTCATATAGACAGATAATTAACTATACACAAAATATATATATCCAAAAGAGTTCATTGATAGTAGGAATTTTCTCTTCTATAAACTCAGTTGGGATAGGCCATTCAGCTATTGAACGTTTTACAGCCCGTTGAAGTTTCTAATAAGTAGATAGTCAGTTAAATAAGGAATCTCCATGCAACTCAGTATTAATAAGTTTTATTTCATAGTAAGACAAGCTATGAATTTAACAAAAATCTGTGGGTGGATGGTATGATAAGTTACACACAAGGCCCAGCTTTCACACAATTTATTTATAACATAACATGGGTGAATGCTATGATAAGTAACACAAGTCCCGGCTTTCACACAATTTATTTATAACATAACATTATAACATTCATTACTAGCTCAAAAAACGGTTTGCATAAACTGCGAGAGCTCAATATTAATATATTTAAAACATGATATATGCAGTTCGATGGTCAGTGTGACTTTGTAGGCAGACGTAGCGAACAAAACTAGTGGTGATGAGGGTGCTTTCTATTAACCGTTTTCAACACCCAACTCTTAATGTCTTTTCACAATGTTTCACGTGGTTAATAAATATATGGTAGCTGGCCGTAGAAGTGTCTCATGGGATGAAGCCGAAATGTTACGGGTTAAAGTAGGAAGTTGGTACAGCTGAAAAAATGGATTTTCATATCAGCCTTATGGTGGCTGTTGGACTAGAAACTTCATCTGAGTTTATGTATTACTACAATAGTGGCGCCCGACTGATTTTCATTGTATTCCTTTGTAGACAGTGTTAGAGCACTGTCTGAGATATAGAAGACATTTATGTGCCCTTCCATCGCACCGTGAGCATGGTGTGTTATAGAAAAGTTAATATATATATTATTGAGTTGGCGTAAGGACGTGGCGCCTCCTATGAAAATAGTGAAATTTAACTCGTATCACAGATAATAAATGCTTAGCAATAGCAATAACTAGGTTTGTTTTTTTACCTCATATTAACATGCGCCTTGTCCATATTATCATCACATATCATTGGGTCAGTATTCATACAAGCAAGGAGTACTTAGAGAAAGGACAAACAGACAGACATACAGATTGTTGTACTTTATATACATTATATATAAAAGACACATTGATAGAACTTACTGACGCTAGAAATTACACCATGCAACACAATTTTTACTTTTTCTTGTTCCTGGGCAGAAAGTGTTATTTCGAAATTGCTTATGCCTAAAGTAAATGGAAAAGACACATCTTTCTCTTCAAACTTTGCTTTTGATACGTGAAAGGGATTTACATTACAGTCGCAAATCTCGAAAAACTCTCGCTTCTAAACATTTTTGTTCATTTTTGTATAACTTTAGTATAAATACATGTAAATCTTGATTCATATGTTGTTTTATTCACACCTGATGTAAATGAAAATGTGCAAATTTGCCCGTTTTTACATAGAAAATAGGTTAATTTCTAAATTTCATTATCCAGGTCACAAAAGCAACGTTTGAAGGAATAATGACCATTTTCTGTACTTTTACAACATAAGCAATTAAGAAATAACACATACTGTCCAGGAACAAAATTTGTGTTACGTAATGTTATCAATGATTTTCCATAGAGATAGGTTATCAGTGACATAGGACATAATCATGCTAGGATATTATTTAGAATGGTTCTTCAATTATTATAAGTCTTTTATCACAAGAGGTGATAAAAGAGGTGATTATATATATATATATGCAAGGCATTCAGTCCGTATTTTCATTTCTGGCATTCACAATAAAAACTTGTCTTTATACATCAGAATGGCGAATGATTAAAATAAAATTGAGTTTTTTGTAGCAGATGGGTTTCGTATTACATTTGTATTCATTACTGTAAGTGAGCAAATGGATCTCTTTAGAAGCCTACAGTTGTAGAGAGACGGTCGTCAATGGTACGATTACACAGCTGGACGCCGAGAATCACTACGAGTTATGATATTATGGCACTGGAATCACATGACAGAATTACACATCGTCACTTGCTGTGTAGTTACGAAAATAAGGTAATCTGTAATAAGATTATGGAGCATGACATAATGTGATACGATATAAGAAGTTATGATGAAAATGGTGTATTTATTACTCAGGTAATATAAAGTAGTATATCTCAAATAATTAGATATATGTATTTGTGATGGATGTTCCTTCTCTACAACATAATTAGCAGAGAAAAAAAATAGAAAAGGGTTCATAAAGAGGAGAAATGAGATATAGTGAGACTAGATCTAAGTCTAATTGACAACAAAATTTAGGGACACAGGGATAGAGTACGCGAAAGTCCAATAAAAAAGTGGACACAAGAGGGACAACAATCGCATCTGTGGTACTTAAAGGTGGCAGTGAAACAGATAAAAAATAAAAACATGAAAATGATGAACTATCTTATAATTTTGAGGTCTAACTGATATAGATTGTGACATTATAACGTTTTGGTTTTTTGCTTCATTTTAATTTCGCGCAAAGCTACACGAGAACTATATGCGCTAGCCGTTCCTAATTTTGCAGTGTAAGACTATAAGGAAGGCAACTAGTCATCACTACCCACCGCCAACTCTTGGGCTACTCTTTTACCAACCAATAGTGGGATTGACTGTCACATTATAACGCCCCCACGGCTGAAAGGTCGAGCATGTCTGGTGCGACGAGAATTCGAACCCGCGACCCTCAGATTACGAGTAGAAAGCCTTAACCCACCTGGCCACATTATAACGTAAAGGTAATCTCGAAGATGATTTATACGTCTGTAAATGTTAATACGGATTAAGAGAATAACCAAAATTAATTAATGTCAGGCGGGGAGAAATATTGATCATGTTTTAACAACTTGCACTGGAGTTTAACAATTTATTTAAACAATATTTCACAATTTTAACTGCGTCTTTTTTTTTCTTCAAAGACGAAACAAATTCTATTGTGCTTCAAATAGGACTACCTGTGAAATTTTATTAAATGTGAACATTTAGGAAATGTCTACTTATATTTATATATAATTCGAGTATGTGTATGTTTGTGTATTTTATTACAATAAAAACACATCTGTCTATCTGCTGACTTCACCGAGGGAAACTTAACCCCAAATTTTAGCGTTGTAAATCCCTAGGCTAACCGCTGGACTAAAAACTTGGAAAGAAATATATTTTGATTAGTTTATTTTTTATATTATACTTTGATAAAGTGTACTTTAGAACATTTAGAACATCGAATAACACCAAAATCGTTACGAGTTAAATAGCAATTTGTATACTCGTACTGGTTTCCCGTATACAAATTGCTATTTAACTCGTAACGATTTTGGTGATGTTCTAAATGTTCTAAAGTACACTTTATCAAAGTATAATATAAAAAATAAACTAATCAAAATATATTTCTTTCCAAGTTTTTCAGTCAGTTAACCAAGGGCATAGATATTTTACTTTTGTAAATGATAAAAAGTAAACATATTAGCAGATGTAAGTGAAAACAGCGGAACACGTTATTGACTGTATGCAATATTTATAGACATTGAGCAAACTGCTTATTTACTTAAAGAATCTAAATTTGGATTTTCAGAGCAGAGCTAATACAATGATGGGCTATCTAGTGTACACTCTGTTCACCATGTAGAATCGAACCCCGGGTTTTTGTATTACAAGTTCCAAATCTTATCGATGAACCCACTAGGAAACGGCTTCACTAAAAATAAAAATTCTCTAAGCTCTGTCAATGTTGTCTAACCATCTTAATGAGGCGCTAATCTTTAAAAACATTAGCGATAATATAACAACAAAGGGTATTCAATAGCGTAGTTACACTTAACTCACATAACACAATGAATAAAAACATCTAATATTTTCTCATACAAATAAGATCGAAATTTCTTTCCAAGCTGGCTTAATACAGTCTCTTGTTTGTAAAAAAAAATTGCAGTCGTGTCCATAAGATGTCGTCAGAGTTATGTACATCCTGTAAATTGATGCTAGGCCTAGTACTATCCTGAGGTTAAAGTGCATTTGACATCTTTTATTACGACTACTGGCGCGTAAAATGTCTTAAAGTCAAACCACTCACATTTTCGCAGAATACTGAGGTACAATCCATTCTGTCGAGTAAAAGGCTTGGCCCAGTGAATCTTAAAGAAAGCACTGGGTTTATTCAAATGTTGGGTGTATTTCTATGGAGATCGAAAGTTTTATTAGAATGCTATAACGGGCAAAACTAGGTTGTAAAGCTTTCCCTCTGTACAACACAGGATAATAATGTTTGACAGTGAATTTTAACTAGGCCTGCCTTCAACAAGAACTATGATGCTAGAATAGTTCTTTTTTAACGTGTTGTATTTCCACATTTCGTACATAAATTCACATATCTGACCTATATAAATATAACCAAATATTTGTATTATGATTTATGTTATCCTATTATCCTATGTTGAATAATATCACAATTTTTCTGTGTTAAAGCAGTCAAAATCTTCACGTCAATAAATGACACACTGGTTCGTTTTGGCCCTTTTTTGATGCAGTCAAAATAATTTGTGTTCACGTCAGTAAAGATAAGAGTAGTTCCTTTGTTAAAGCACTCGAAGGACTTCGTGTTCACGTCAATTGTTATTTATTAACAATAGAAGTTTTATGATGAGATAGTCAAACTCTTAGCAGTTTGTGATGGCACAAAAACACGTAAGTTCAATAAATCTTGACACAAAATGATAAAAAGTCTATAACCAGAACGCCTTTGAACGGTGGTTTTTTCTTCTTTAGGGGCAAACAAAATTTTTCGGTCTCACGTTAATAAATGTTCCAGTAGTTCATTTTCGTTTATGTTATAATGTAATGTTAATGTACTGTGTTCATACTGCTATATCTATTTTTATACGAATAGATGTAAAAAAGGGAATGCTGGCTAAATCTTCAAAGTTAACAAGTTAAAATGGTATTAAAGATACCTGGATAACTGATAATTATAATACGTTATCCTTTTATGTTTAGTTTCTTAAAGTTTCATCTCGAGTTCGAGATTTCTGTTGTTTTGGGTTTAGATATTAAATACTACTCTCTGATCTGTATTTAGCAAGTTTCGTTTTCAGTTCAGCGATTAAATGTACCTCTCTTAGTAGAGTTTTAATACGGGTTATTTGAACTTCACTTATTAAAATATTTATAATTTGAACTGCACTCTGTTATTTAGGTTTAGCTGTTACATCCCTGTATTTAATTAATCTTTGTCTCAGATATCAAAAGTTACTCTTTCATACGAGTTTTGCTCCCTGATGGTTCATGGTTAAGCTTGAAGGCTTATAACGTTAAAAATCAAGTTTTGATCTACTTCACAAGTAGCACAGTGGAGGTATTTCATTGTGCACCTTTAAACTTGGAGCACAGCGGAGGTATTTCATTGTGCACCTTTAAACTTGGAGCACAGCGGAGGTATTTCATCGTGTACCTTTAAACTTGGAGCACAGCGGAGGTATTTCATTGTGTACCTTTAAACTTGGAGCACAGCGGAGGTATTTCATCGTATATCTTTAATCTTGGAGTTCAGCGGAGGTATTTCATTGTGTAAATTTGAGCTTGAAGCATTGTGTACCTTTAAACTTGGAAGACAGCGGAGGTATTTCATTGTGTAAATTTGAGCTTGAAGCACAGCGGAGGTATTTCATCGTGTATCTTTAATCTTGGAGTTCAGCGGAGGTATTTCATTGTGTAAATTTGAGCTTGAAGCACAGCAGAAGTATTTCATCGTGTACCTTTAAACTTCGAGCACAGCGGAGATACTTCATTGTGTTCCTTTGAACTTGTACACAAAACGTAAGCAAACGATATAAGTTTTAAAATATCCAATGTTAGGTTTACACATTAAGTTACTTTCTAATCTAAGCTTTACTCTACGGCATTTTGAACTCAGCTTCTGAAAGTTAAACTGCAATCCAAGTTTTTTCTGTGTTATTTGTGCTTAGATCTTACAGTCACTTACAAATTTGGGTTTAACTCTATATCACTTCAGGTTTATCTATTAAAGGTACTATGTGTTCTTGGTCTCATTGTCGGTTTAACTATTAATAACCACTTGATTTTGTGAGTTTTCTTTGCATCGATTTGGGTAAAGTTATTAAATTAGCGTGTAATATGGACTTTTATTCTGTGTCATATCGGGTTAAACTTTCAAAATTCATTTTCTAATCTAAGTTTTACTCTACAGTTTTATATCAGTTACAAAAAGTCACTCTTCGTTCTGTGTCACTTTGAGAAATGAACATTTGCTTTTCAATTCAACTTTACTCTGAGCAACTTTGGGCTCATGTATTAAAAAAAATCAGTTTAACTCTGGTTTTAGTAAGGGTTGTTTTGGATTGAGGGACTGAAAGTTACTTTCCTATCTGGAGTTTACACTATGTGTTGCTTTGAATTCAGCCATTACGTCACTCTGTAACCTGAATCTCATTTAGTGTTATTTTAGGCTTAGATACAAGACTTACTCCCCAATATCGGTTTTACTCTGTACGTTTTGGGTTCAGATACTAAAGTTTACCCTTAATTAGAATTGTATTAGTCATGTGCGAAGCTATGCAAATATATATTGAAAACTCTAATTTATAACAATACATCGAAAGTTTTATAACTTTATTTTTCTACGGTCCCATGATAATCAGGCTTATTAAAGTACTTAGGCCTGATTTGTGTTGAATGTATGTGTATTACGTTTTCTCCATTATATAAGCCCAGCATGGCAATGTTGTTAAAACACTCGATTCGTAATCCAAGGATCGCGGGTTTGAATCCCCCTCACACAAAACATGCTCGCCCCTTCAGCCGTGGGTCCGTTATAATGTGACGGTAAATCCCACTATTCATTGGTAAAAGAGTAGCTCAAGAGTTGGCAGTGGGTGGTAATGAATAGCTGCCTTCTCTCTAGTCTTACACTACTAAATTAGAAACGGTTAGCGCAGATAGCCCTCGTGTAGCTTTGCACGAAATTCAAAAACAAACCAACAAGCCATCATATAAGAATTAAAGGACGAACGTTTGGCTCGTAACTTTAGTGTAGCGTTTTGGCCTTAATGTAAAATAAATCTAAAATGGTAATCCACCTCATGGTGAAGTTTAATTAATCACGTTGATACATTTAATTTCGTTAATGAAAGTGAAATCATTTATATACAAGGAAGGCAGCAAATATCTGTATTCAATATTTAACCTCTTCATTACATGCTATGCATGTTTCTGGGTGTATCGAATTTCTCCAAAATTTAAATTACAATCGAAGTAGCTTGGCTCTTTATATATATATATACACACACGAGTGAGGTAAACGCGTAGGACAGCGATTCCTCTCTTTTGAATTACTTGTCAGAGAGACAATAACATCTGCCATTATAACGGTACTGTTTGTCACACTTATAATTCGTTTAAAAATAAAACTATGAGGAAATATCTTTAAAAAGATTCACTTAATATATAGACCTTTGGAATCGTCAGAACTAAAACTGTTGTTTATTGTAATTATATTTGTACATTTCATATTAATACATAGTAAGTATCTATGGGACTTCTCCGATGTGTTCTTGTGGAATGTTAATGTCATCTATCGTCTACTCAAAACGTACTTGATTTAATAATTTCGCCTTGCCTCGATCGCTCGACGAATATTAGATTCATGAAGAAGGAAGTCTCGAAAACAGAAAATTCAAAAGGAAAACGAGATCTCGGGAAATATCAAATCCAAATGATGACAATGTGCCGTATAATGTCAAATTCAAGTTTGGTTTGTTTTGAGTTTCGTGCAAAGCTACACGAGGGCTATCTGCGCCAGCCGTCCCTAATTTAGCAGTATAAGACTAGAGGGAATGCAGCTAGTCATCACCACCCACTGCCAACTTTTTTACCAATGAATAGTGGGATTGACCGTCACATTATAGCGGCCTTACTGATGAAGGGGCGAGAATGTTTTGTGTGAGGAGGATTCAAATCCTCCATCCTCGGATTACGAGTCAAGTGCCTCAACCACCTTGCTATGCCGGGTCTATAAATTCAAGGGATAAAAAAGTCTTGAAAAATATCAAATTCAAGGGTTTCGATATCTGTGGTGGGCAGAGCGCAGATAGACCATTGTGTAGCTTTGTGCTCAACTTCAAAACAAACATACAAATACAAAAACAAACCCAAGGGATAACAAAGCATCGTATAACATCAAACCCACGGAAGAAATTACAAAGTCGTGTTAAATGTCAAGTTCTGGGGATACCAAAGTGGGTGTCTAACCACTTAACTCTCTATTTTAAGAGTTTCATTCAGATATTTACACTTACCACGTGAAAAAGAAAATGAACAAACCTGAAAACTTCCTGTTTTAAATAAGAGTAGAAAGGTGAGTTGTGCATGTTATTTTCGTTGAGCTACAAATTAAAATTACTCAATACAAACGTGTAGCATCTCAGACTAGATACGTTTTTCTCAGTAGAATCATCTTTCAACAGCGATCCATTTCCTCACCGAGTAAACTCTACCAATATAGGCTTAATCTGTGTGGATATCTTGTTTCCACAAGGGTCCAAATCTAAATTTAAAACGAAACAACATTTTATCCTCAGTTGATTTTTTCCCATGATAAGAAAATGTTTTTTATAATATATAGTAAAGACTTATACAGCAGCTTATATTTTGTTGTTCAAAGTTCCGAGTTTTTGTGCTCTTGTTTTTTTTTATAAATCTTCGAGCTAATAAATTCTGCTCAGAGCAAATGTCAGCTTATTGGGAAAGTATTTATTGCAAATATTACGTTCACATATTCTAGAGTTTAGTTTGAGTTTTCATCTCTCTCTTCCTGAGTTTTATACAAGCCAATGGTTGAGATACGTTTAGATTCAATTCGGTCATTGTAAAACTTCATGCATTTAGAACAGTTACAGGTGTAACGTAAATTAGTATTAATATCTTCATTTTTATGAAGAAGCCTAATTAGGATTACCAACTACACATTAAAGGAAGAAATGAAAAAAAAGAAAATTGATATAATTTTTTTAAACATTAACGATCTCTTAAATTAATAATATTTTATCAACCACACCAACAATGTCATTCATATTGACGGCTCATAAGCTAAGGTTATAATACTTACACACTAGAGCTAAAGTTATAACCTTTACAAACCTGAGCTGAGGTTAGTACTTAGGGCGATATTTCAGGGCCCAAAGCGCTCTCAGTGTACTGTCGACAAATGAGTGGGTATAAAGGATGCCATCACCTTAGGTTACGTAATTATTACCTAATGTACAGATCTGAGGTTTACATAACTGTTATGTAATAGGTACCAGAATCGAATGACGTCATAGCACGACGAAGTGGAAAGTTTTACAGATTTCTATCACGCACAATATTTGTGGTTATATGTATAAATCATTTACCATTTTAACCAATTAAATTATATCTTTTTCTCAATGCAGTACGAGACCCAGCATGGCCAGGGGGGTAGGGCGCTCGACTCGTAAGAAGAGGTTCGAGGTTCGAATCCCCGTCACACCAAACATACTTGCCCTTTCAGCCATGGAAGCGTTATAATATGACGTTCAATCCCACTATTCGTTAATAGATGAGTAGCACAAGAGTTGGCGGTTGGTGGCGATGACTAGTTGTCTTTCATCTAGTCTTACGGTACAAAATTAGGGATAGCTAGTGCAAATAGCCCTCGTGTAACTTAGTGCGAAATTCAGTATCAATACAAACAAACAAAACACGAGTAAATATATTTTACATTCAAAATAGGTTGTACGTAAGAGTAACTTAATTAAATAATAAATATTTTGCACGCCACTAAACATACTAATAAGTAAAACATAAATTTATCTAGCTCGTTGGGCTAGCCAAAAATGTAACATCTAAAGTTAAACACCTCGTAAAGAATGCAAGTCATATGAGCCGCTGTTTCTGTCGGTATAGCTAAAATAAAACAACAGTCCATTTAATTTCTTGTAGTATATGTACATACTCTACAAATATGTAAAATATTGAAAGCTTAGTGACAATAATTTACACAAACTTTTAATCATCAACATTTTCTGATTTTCGCTATCCTTCTTTTTGGCCACACTATTTTTTTACAACTATGCTGTTTTTGATTACATTATATTTAAAGTCTAAAGCTAAGGTTATAGTATTTTAAAAACAAAATTATACTCTTTACAGCCAAGTATAGTGTTAAACTCCTTACAGATCAGAGCCATAATCTTTAAATACGAAAGCTAAATTTATAAAAGTTTGTGGATACAACATAAAAAATATAATGAGATAACAGAGAATACACACAGTAGATAATACGTTAAAATAACTTATTGAAAACTAATATTTATGCTAAGAAAGGCAGAGCTAAAAAACTCTTAATCAACTCACAATTAGAATGGAATCCATAAAAGTTGACTAAATGTATGCTTTATGTTTCTATCGACTCTCAAAGGTCATCCTTACGTTTACGGACTTAAAATCTGGATTCAATTCTCCATGGTAGACAAAGTGTGGATAGTTTACTATGTAGCTTTATGCCAAAAACAAACACTAATTATTTATGAATATTATAATTTGATTTCATAATTTACATCACAGATTATTTTGTTTGTATTTTTATTTGAAGTTGTATTCAATATCTACAAGCTTTGGTTTAACGCTCGACATATGTTTAGTAAAGGTAAACAGTAGAATATTACAAAAGCAACATTAGAGTAAATAATACATAGAGTATTAAAGAAATAACAGATGTATAGAAGTGTTTTATGAATCACATATGGATGTATCATAATGTAAAAATTATGTGAAACAAATCTTTACTTTATGCGTGTTACGCAATATTCGAATCTTATAAGCTTAACTCTTAATGATTCGAGAATGGTACCAAATTTTTGTATAAAGTATGCTGAGACTGTAGGGATAAATTAATATTGCTAATTCACTTTAAAAAACATTATTTTAGAATACATATAGTCTTGAAGAATAAATTTATGGTGTTAAAATGACTAAGCGAGTGAAATAGTGAGGCTTATTAAGCCTAACGTGAGTGTGATACTCGTTTTACGTATTAGGCCTAAACCTACAAGTATTTGGGTAAACATTACTGTTATAATTATGAATGATTTTTACACAAGTTTTAATGTTGAGTGCAAACATTATGTTTCGACTACAATATGAAATAGCCAGCAGCCTTTTTTTATTGTCTCATTTTAGTATTATGTAGAAAAATCCAAAATTAAAAAATAAAATAGTAAAAGAGACTTAAGATTTTCAGTTCAATAACAAGTTAAGCTATAGAATGTTATTTTCTTGAAAATTTGCGTAATAACTGCATCATACATCACTGCCACCATCACTCGTCACATCCGAGCATAGCTTTTTCCACCGGGCTTCGGTTAGGTACCTCTAATAAAATATTGTCAAATCTACAGGGTCTACCTATACATAGATTCCTAACAAATTACATTTGAAAGTCAAGAAAATTCTGAAAAAAACACTCACTTATTGGATGGTCCAGTCCACAACACATGGCGTTAAAAAAGTTCGCGATCAAAACTACTTATAGCAAGTTTAAATTGTTGGTCACAGCAACGACGTAAGTCTACCAGCACAACGGTATGTGACGTTAGGCTTAAAATATCCACACAAACTTAAAAAAAATTTCTTACACCCCGAATGAAGTGAAACGCAAATATAAAACAACAGCACAGCAGCAGACGATTTTACTGGCAGGTGAAGTGTACTAGGGATTATGGGAGTTTTAGTATTTTTTGAATTTTAGATAACATTCTTCAGAAAATAAATTTAAAGTAATTGCTACAATAATTTTTATTTAATAATTATTGAATTTAACCGTTCTAAGACATATTAATTCAACATGGTAAATTGGAAAAAAAAATGTTTCATACGATTTCAGCAATCTCGAAGCGGTGGTGAATGGAAATCCAAAATGTCGTGAACTACTGGGTCCAAGAAATCCAAGTAACATGCAGGACTCAACAAGAATAAGTATAACTAATTTCTTATTATCCGAAATAAAACTGTGTTAAATTTTAGGAACAGCAATAATGAAAACATGTGTATATTTCGATGTTTACATAGTCTTAGGATGACTTCTCTACGTGGAAATATGAAAAGTGGTTTAAGCCTAACCTAATCTGACTTATTGTAATACATTATTTGAATTTAACCTGAAAGCACCAAAAGCAACTAAAGTTAACCCTAATACCACCTTTAAAAATTAATTGTCCAAACTCAATTTATTCCTTTATGTACTTGCCTTGACGAATATGTGTTTAGTTTTCCACATGCTTTATTTATTTATCTACGATTGTTCGATATTTACAAATTATTTGTGTATTTGATTACGAAATATTTTCTATGGTAAGACGATAGACAAGGGAACTTAGGAATCTTACGAGTATGCATAATCGTAGATAAAAGTTATCTTAAATCAGAGCATTCCGGATCTTTTATCAGCCGGAAAGAAAAATATAGAGGCTAAGTCACAGAGAATATAGCGTTTCTTGTTTCGAATCTCCCAAGTGTAAGAAAAGTTTAGTTTCAAAGAATTCCCACGGTGCTACACACTGAGGCACAGAGCTCTTGCCTGACTGCATTAGAATTCATTATTATTCACATGAACGTTCGTGGTTAGTTTTTTTAGACAAAAGCGTATTCAGTTTGCAGAAGAGGTATTACCAATGGAATACCATTCCGTTAAAAGTTGTGACGTGAAGCGTAAGTCAATGCCTATACAAATAGAGTATATGTCCTTTAAACAATTCATATCTTACATTTCTTTTAAGTAAACAGGAAATTTCAATATGATATAATATGAGATTTACTAAATCCATAAGCTACGTATCTGATTAATCGATTCCTGTACTTAGGCGTCGCGTAGATGAGGCAGGGAAAATATAAGTTGATATGTTGTCATGCATTAATAATGTTAAAGTTTAGGAAAACAACTTTTTGTTTCGCTCAGAATATTGATTTGAAATACAATTATTTCTGATATAATAAAACTGTCATGAAATAATTTAGTTAGGTTAGCAATACCCATAGACATCGAGCATTAGTTAGTTTTAAAACTACTGAAAAACATTTATTCACTTATCTTAAATGAGTACCAATTCTGAAGTTATATGGATTTTCTGATACCTTTAGTTAAATAAAGGTATATGGATATTCCAAGATCATCGCTTAGTTAAAGTTATATAGGTATTCCAATATCATTGCTTAAATAAAGTTATATGGATGTTCCAATAGTATCGCTTACCTAAAGTTATATAGATCTTTAAATGTAATTGCTTAACTAACGTGTAAATGTATTTTCCAGTATCATCACTTATGTTAACCCCCCACACACACACACTTCCACACTCAAACAGCGAAATGATTTGTTTCCGATGTTTTTGCACAGCTACATAAAGACCACCTGCGCTAGTCGTCCCTAATTTTGTAATAATAGGCTAACCAGCACTCGCCGCCAACTCTTAGTTTACTTCATTTGAATACTGGTACTCTGACTGTTACAGTTTTAAAACACTAACAACCCTAACGAATTGAGCGTAATTTTTAAGCAACAGAACTCGAGGACCGCTAACTACTAGGCCACGCCCGACTCTCTCCTTGAAGGTATTGATTTTAAATTACTTCTAGGTACTAAGTCCAGGAAAAGTCTGCACTTTTCTTGCGTAAGCTAATTTAAAGAAAGAAAGTTTAGTATTTGTATAAAATGACTTTTTGATTGAAGCTTTGCTGTAGAGTGTACTGGTAGTGTACACTGGTTCAAGAATATTTGTTCAAAGAAAAAAAAATGCAATTTGAAGAAATTTAATGGTGGTTCTACCATTAAATGCGTTTAAATATTGAACTAAAACAGTTAGGATGAAAGTTACATTTCAGCTAACAGATTCCAAGAACTGTTCAGCGTTTGAAGATAAACACTAAAGCAGTGTCAAAAACTGTCATTTTAAGAATTTTTTTCCAGAAAAAATTGACATGTAGTTAATGAGATATCACTGATCATGTACTGCTCTTTCACGGAGTTTGTTTTATATAACAATTATCCATAGGACAACAAGAAATAATAGGTCCTCACTTAGGATGAAATAGAGCTCCATAAAATTGACTTCAAGAAATTTCACATTGGGTACAGATCTTTGTGTATCTTTGTGCCCAACAACAAAATCAGGAGACAACTTAGAAGCTTCAAATATATTGTATTTGTAGACATTTAGATGCTTGTGTTATCTATGGTTTTTCTAATGTGCATTCCTAAATGTTTTTGACTAAATTTAATAAACGATACAGAAATGGTTAGTTTGACATCACTTCCTCCAATAAAAGTGTTAGATTAACTGATGCCGTGACGTATTTTACCTTTTTTTTGACTATTTATTACCTAAATATTCGCTATGTTACTTTGCTGTTCAACGCATCGTGACTCTCTGACACACTTTAAGACAGCTTCATTGTCTCTCACTGCGAAGTGTTACTAGCTTATTCCATGAAACCTTAAGTCTTACATAAAATATCAAGACAGGCATTTAGTATTTTGAAACTGAAGTGCACGCTATGAAAAAGATGGGTTAAATGGCCAAAGATAAGGTTATTGACATTTGTATTTGTAAGGGTCAAATGGCCAGGGATAAAGCTATTGACAGTTGTATTTGTGTGGGTCAAATGGCCAGGTTTAAAGCTATTGACAGTTGTATTTGTATGGGTCAAAAGTCCAGGGATAAAGCTATTGACAGTTGTATTTGTATGGGTCAAAAGTCCAGGGTTAAAGCTATTGACAGTTGTATTTGTATGGGTCAAATGGCCAGCGATATATTTATTGGTTAGCTGTATATGTATGGGTTAAAAGGCCTCATAGACTCTAAGGTTGGGTTATTTACAGAGCATTAATTTATAACTGCTGACCAGATGGAGGGTAATCATATGATAACTAAGACATTTTATGATAAAAGTTTAGAAACACACCCAAGAAACACAGCGTTCAACTTTTTCATTTCCATATAACTCTTTTAGTTAACACCTCCAAGGCACGGTTATTGGACAGCCGTGTTTATAATGATAATAAAGTGTTATTTCAACAATAAATAAGGACAAATATACTCACATGGAATTGTTTGTTTGTTTTGAAATTAAGCACATACCTACACGATAGGCTATCCGTGCTCTTCCCACCACGGATATCAAATCCCGGTTTGTTAACCGCGTGAGTCCGCAGATTTACCGCTGTGCCACTAGGGGGAGCACTCACATGGGAAGACCTTTGTTTTTCTCAGTCCACTGAGCGAAATATGTATGTTCTGTTGAGTAAAATGTGTACATATTTTATATTAAAAATAAGTAACATTCTGATCATGGTTCCTGATATATAGACTTAATATTTTAAATTCACGGGTTGTCATGACGATACATTTCCTTATCTATTACGTAGTTTGTCTTAGACCTTTGTACAAAGCTACTTAGCTATCCGGCTGTAGTCGTCATCGATTTCTAACTGACAGACTAGAGAGATGGCAGTTAGTTAACTATACTCACCACCAACCCTTTTTTGACCGAAACATGCCTCAACTGTTACTCTTATAACGCACCCACGGCTATAGAGTATCGAGATGTGAATAAGCAGCATCGGGGTGCAAATCATGAAACTCAGATTCAAATGTTGGGGTACCCTAGCCAGTTGGCCACACCCTGCCCGATGTCGTTGAGCCAACTAGAATGTGTGACCTTTAAACTGTGACTGAATGAAAATAATAACGTTTCACAAATTAGTTCTTAACAGTATTTGTTGTTTTGTATTTTGAATTTCGCACAAACCTACTCGAGGGTTATCTGTGCTAGCCGTTCCTAATTTAGCAGTGTAAGACTAGAGGGAAGGCAACTATTTATCACCACCCACCGCCGAATCTTGGGCTACTCTTTTACCAACGAATAGTGGGATTGACTGTCACATAATCACGCCCCCACGGCTGAAAGGGCGAGCATGTTTGGCGCGACGGGCATGCGAACCCGCGACCCTAAGATTACGAGTCGCACGCCTTAACGCGCTTGGCTATGCCGGGCCCAACATTTCAGAAATACCACAATGTATTGAGTTTCAGAAGGAAATTACATCTGATTTATGCATAAATAGATAAGCTTAGTGAAATATGTAGACGTCTGGTTAACTTCAGGAAACAGGTATTCCACTTCAATCAAACAAACATGTAAAAATTAAGACATGATATGCAGGAGAGATAAATAATAAATAAATAACATGGATAATTCCCCTTGGTAACATGCTTGTTCAAACACTTCTTTAAAATCATCTCAATATATAAACTTTATCTGTCTAACAGCTAGTTGGATGTTTGTCGAATAAAGGTTTTTTTCTTTCTTTGAAGTTTGCGCGAAGTTACACGAGGGCTATCTCTGCTAGCTGTTTCTAATTTACCAGTGTAAGAGTGGAGGGATGGCAGCTAGTTAGGACAATCCATCGCCAACTCTTGGGATACTCTTTTACCAAGGAATAGTGGGATTTATCGTCACACTATAACGCCCTCATAGCTAAAAGGGCGATCGTATTTGGTGTGACGGAAATTCGAACCCTCGACCCTCGGATTGGGAGTCGAGCACCCTAACCTCCTGGCCATGCCGGGGCCTCGAATAAAGGAAATCTATTTTCACTGCTATTTACAAGGTATACGAATTATCGTTTGTCTATGGTATTCTAAATCCGGCATGGCGAGGTGAGTTAAGGCGTTAGACTCGTAATCCGAGGGTCGCGATTTCGAATCCCCGTCGTACCAAACATTCTCTCTTTTTCAGCCGTGGTAGCGTTATAATGTGACGGTCAATCCCACTATTCATTGTTAAAAGAGTAGCCCAAGAGTTGGCGATCGGCAGTGATGACTAGCTGCCTTCCCTCTAGTCTTACACTGCTAAATTAGGGACGGCTAGCGCAGATAGCCCTTGAGTAGCTTTGCGCGAAATTAAAAACAAGCAAACAAACAGTTTATGTTATTCTAGATGCGAAACATAACATTTGTTTTTTGAAACGATATTTTTGTGCAGTACTAGAAGTTGTTCAGCGAACTTACTTATATGATCTATAACAAGTGATGAAGGCAAGACAAATAAGCATTCTCAACTTTAAGTTGAGCTAAATATTTTTAATTATCTAACATTTACACCAGGGTTTATTTATTTACTTTAGTTATGTTTACAAACGCAAGGAGTGAGGGTGCTGATTGATCAATATTTATTTTCTCATTTCGTTTATTGCTTTTCTTTGTTCATTTCAATATATTATGACATGATAAAATCTTGTATCACTTAATTACATCACATTTCTTTAGTTATGTATGTTTTCTAGAATTAAGAGATACACGTAAATATATACTAAAATTCAAAGATTTGGATATTATGGTTTTACTAATAGGATTTGTGATTATTTAAAAGCACTAACACACAAGGAATATCATTCGCGCAAATAATAAGTACAGAACTAAGGAAATAAAAATGATCAGATTAGTATTCACGAAATTAGCATTTGCTTCTGTGTTTTTGAATTATTGTGAATCACAGTAGTTTGTGTATGAAAGATCGAAATTAGATTTCCAATGAAGAATGACTTAATGATAACCAAATAATCTTCTAGGCCGTTATTATATATATATATATATATATACATTAAAATAACGTTTTGAAACACTTTCTATACATATATATATATATTAAAATATGTTTCTTTATAATTAGGCACAAGTCTACACAATGGGCTATCTGTGCTCTGTCCACTCCAGGTATCAAAACCCGGTTTTAACGTTGTAATTCCTCAAACACGCCGCTGTGCCACGAGGGGGCTAAAATGTTTTGTTTTTTGAATTTCGCACAAAGCTACACGAGGGCTATCTGTGCTAACCGTCCCTAATTTAGCAGTGTAAGACCAGAGGGAAGGCAGCTAGCTAGTCAACACCACCCACCGCCAACTTTTGGGCTACTTTTTTTACCAACGAATAGTGGGATTGACCGACACATTATAACGTCCCCACGGCTGAAAGGACGAGCATGTTTGACGCGATGGGGGATGCGAACCCGCGACCCTCAGATTACGAGTCGCACGCCTTAACACGCTTGGCCATAGGAGGCTATAATAATTGTCATATAAGTCTCAGTTAACGTTAGTAGTTAGCGTTTTTCAGTTGAAACGTTTCTTGAATTTCATTATTTAAATTTAATATCTTTAATAATGTCGGGAAATTAAATTTATTTTTCTTGTCACCGTTTTATTGGCAAAAAGAAAAAGCTTATATAAATTGGAAATAAAAATTGCAATATGAACATAAGATGGGCAATATTAGATTGTTAAAACAAAGTTGAAAGTCATGTGTCGTGTCATATTTGTCCTCCATTTGGTTCATTTATGTTATGGTTTCTACTACGTCGTAATTCCAAACGCCATATGGAGAAGTATATTTTGATTTTTTTCTTCGATAGTTTGTTTATTGAAAATCATATTGTTTTCATTCCTAACATTACGCCCCGTGGCTCAGCAGTATATCTGTGGACTTACAACGCTAAAAACCGGGTTTCGATATCCGTGGTGGGCAGAGCACAGATAATCCACTGTGTAGATTTGTGCTTATTTCAAAACACAATCCTAGCATTATACTTTCATCGTTGAAGCTAGTATTACTTTTTTGTGCAATAGTTGTTTAATAGAAAAGCCAAAATGTAAATGTAAAGCAACGTATATAAACAATATTCCTAATATTACGTTTAATTTTAACATTATTTTAAACTATTTATGTATTTATCTCTTTGTTCAACATTCATTATTATAACCAACTTGAAATGTATTACAAGATTTGTATCAACAAACATATATTGTTTTCCAATTTTACGGTTATTCTATGATGTTATTTTCTTACAACCTGTAACATAAATAACATAAATATTCTTACTATTGTATAATTTCTTTGAAATCGTTTTTTTTTCAGATTTAAAGTATTTCTAAAAAGGAAAATATTAAATATTTGTCACTAATTCAAATTATTATTATTATTAACAAATTAAAATAAACACACACAAACATACCTATGCTTAGTGTGCCACTAACTGGTAATAGTTCCATATTTTTAACCAACTACGAAAACAACTTAGTGAATCACACATTTTCATATGGTTTTTCGAAACAAACTTCAAACGTTATAAAAAGATCAATTGTCTTATTTCATTGGGTATTTATTGCATTCCGAATTCTTCCCCTACACAAATTATTTAACTATTTTAAAAAGGCTTTGTTGTTCGTTTGTTTTTTTTAATTTCGCGCAAAGCTACTCGAGGGCTATCTGAGCTTTAAAAAGGCTTAAAATTCGATTTAAATATATGCAAATTAGTATTAATTCTTCTATGACAATAATGGATGGATTTGTCACTTTTAAGAGAGGTTTGAAAACTTGGTATATTAATCATTACGTTCTTTATTATAAACATAAAATTAAACATTAAGTTATTATACGATAAATATTTGATATTGTGTGTTTATGCAAAACAACACATAAACAGAGCGCAGGTATTTTAAACTCAAAATTACTTCCATTACCACTCTTTGAAGAAACATCAAATGATTTATATTGTTTTGAATTTTATATTATATTAAATGAGTGTAGATGAAACTGCTATGTAGTTATCAAGCATTCCCTGTTAATCAATATTTTTATTTTTATCATACCTTTATATCTTGCAACTACTTTCTGAATAGTTCTTATGTGGTCAGAACAATTTCATTTATTGTCAGCTACACATCTCTAAAACTCTGCTGATGAAAATCTTTCAAGCAATGCCCTATTCATATATATATATATATATACTCAAGTTCTTCCTATTACAATCGTTGTTTGCTTTGTCTTAGACTTATTTTAAAATTTTAAAACAAGTAACTGTCACTAAGGGATAATTCAGTCTTTCTAATGATAAATTAACCAATTTCATTTTTATTAAACTCCATTTTATATCCAGTAATAAACCACCAGGAACACCTCTTGCATTTTTCGATTCGTCAGAATATTTGTTTACGATATGAACAACAAATATTTTATTTTTTAATTAACTTTCCAACCAATTATACATTTGTCTAATGGTGTATATATATATATATTAAACGGAACTAATGATTACCAGTATCAAATGCTTCAGATAAGCCTAAAAGCGTTTATGGCAAATTCACTTTTTTTTTTATTTTATCAATCATACTTACAACATAAAACTAGCCCTCACAAACCCCATACTGGTATTCATACGGACAGTAAATCAAATTTATTTCCAAAGTTTGAGAGTTTAGTGTAAATTGGTTTTTCAAATATTTTTTAAAATACGCTTAATTTAGTAATTGGTCTATAACAACTAACTTGTATTTTATCTAAGTCAAATATCTATATCAATTTTTTGCCTTTCCCAAAGAATCTAGAAACATATCTTTTTCAATATTCATTTATGTTTCACGATATAACAACAACAAACTCGGTGATTTTTTTTTTTTTTATAATTCCTAAAAGAGACATTGTAGTATTTGAATCTGTGTACAATATTATAACGTCGTTAGTGGATTTTGGATTTACAAATATATTTGTCACACCTATGTTTATTAATTGGTTTAATATTAATAATTGTGATTAATTGGTTTTACATACTGCTCTATTTTATTAACAAAGCAACAAACAAACATTAAATATATTTCCTTTGCCTCAACAATTGTATCACCAATAAATTGTTTTATATATAAGTTATCGCGGCTCATCATGGTCAGCTGGATTAAGGCGTTCGACGCGCAATCGAAGGATCGTAGGTTCGAATCCCCGTTCAGGCCAAATATTCTCGCCCTTTCAGCTATGGGGGCGTTATAATGTGACGGTCAGTCCCACTATTCGTTGGTTAAAGAGTTGGCAGTGGATAGTGATGACTAGCTGCCTTCCCTCTAGTATTACACAGCAAACTTAGGGATGGCTGGCGTAGATAGCTCTCGTGTAGCTTTGCGCAAGGTTCAAAACAAACCAATCTTTCTTAGACCTCTTGCATCCATATAACTATCAAAATCGCCATTTTATTTTCGTTGTGATCGAATTCGACATAATAGCCAATATTATTAAAATCTAAACCAAAATGGCTGAAACTACGTAAATTATTCACTGTCATGAAAATTGGAATATAAATATTTTACAATATTTTGAGATAATTTGCATATCTGATGCGTGCAATATTTTTCGATTTCTTCTTTCTGATTAAAACTACACCATTCTTAACCCATGAGAACTGATATTCATTTTCGTTTTTGATGTTCTTCGCCTTATACCTTAATCTTTAAACATGGTGGTTAATATCTGTGTTCAGATATATACCGTGTTCTTCTACAATTACCACTTCCTTCATTATTAATTGTTTACGAAAAGGTATGTTAGTGATACTAAAACTTACTATTATTGGTTTCGAAAATTTCCTAGCTAAGTCTTTCTTACTAGGTTTTTTTTTCGAAGTTTCCAGTAATTACGTTTCATTTGTTGCCTAAAGCTGTAGCTGCTTCCTTAATTGCTTTGTTTAGTTTTTTTAAATTTCGCTCAAAGCTACACGAGGGCCATCTGCGTTAGCCGTCCCTAATTGAGCAGTATAAGACGAGAGGGAAAGAAGCTAGTCATCACCACCCACAGCCGACTCTTGGGCCACTCTTGGAAAAGTGGGATTGACCGACACCTTATAATGCCCCCAGGGATGAAAGGGCGAGCATGCTTATTGTGACAGGGATTCCAACCAGCGTACGAGTCGAGTGCCTTAACCACCTGGCCATGCCGATGCCCTTAACTGCTTCCACTGTATTTTCTTGAATCGTTTCGTGATTACAATATTTTTATTGTATCTTTGTTTTTCGATTTCGTTAAACCTATATGTTAAGTATGAAATATCGAACGTAGGAAAAAAAGCACAGGAATGTTTGAAGATTTATGTTTGCAATCTCTAAAGCTCACAGAATTTAATTTATTGGATTATTCTACTCGTTTATGCGATGATTGACCACATTTTTGCCTGAAAAGTGCACTTGTCTCGGTTCTATATATACAGTATAAATACAAGTGTCAAGTTAACAGACTGTTTGATATTTGATCAAAAAACATGACACTATGAACCGTAATGAAGAAGTGCTTACATCAGGATATGTGTTAGTAAATTTAATATACAACATATGAAACGTAAAAGGAGCTACCCAGGATCATAAACTGGACTGACCTCACACGAGGCCAGGTTATGCACTACGTTTCTCAGGTCAGATGTAAAGCCATGTTCTTCTGGTCATGGTAAACCAGGCGGTTAGTTTTGTAAATGGTACTCATTTACTGTTTTATGTGTATTTCTTTGTAGAACAGCTTTGTAAGTTGCGTTATTAGTGTGCTTATGTTATGCACTCTTTGTAAAATATTACATATCACGCATCATATTATTATTGCAATAACTAACCAAACTTAAAATGCCTTTTGTTGTAATACTTTGCGTTGTGTTTGGGTTTTAAAACTACGTAACCTTTTCCTATGACTTATTTCCAGCCGCCGAAATATCTGTTCTTAACAAAAATGTCCACTTTGTAATCTTTTAAACCTTTTTTTTCTTTTATAAACACTCGTCTTTCATAACTGTTTTCACTTGACTTATTTCGTCACATTCACGAAAATTAAAAGCTACTAATAGTGACGAAACCTAGCGGTATCATGTTCAATCTCCGTTATCTTTAAAGTAGGCTTAGCTAAACTGATATCACTGTCACTAAATTCTTGACTACTGAGTTGCTTTGCAGCACGTTCATTGCACCTCCATACTGATCTCTTTGTTCTGTGCTCTCTGCCAACGAGGGATATAGAAACTCGATTTCTGGCGTTGTTAGTCCCCAGATATATATCTGTGCCACTGGGGGATATATTTTAGAGATAAGAAGTGAGAGTTGTATGACAGTTTATTTCTGATTATTGTCCGTTCTTTTACTTAATTAATTCTTGCTACGAAAATTTACAGAACAAAAAGTAACAAGAATATAAAGAAAGTAAATACTATGTTAAAGATAATTAATTTGGATAATTTAAAAACTTACGAAAACTTTGTTCTACAAATAAAAGCAGTGAAAATGGTATGCATCACCTAACACTTTATGGTTGTTTTTGTTTTGAATTAAGCACAAAGCTACACAATGGGCTATCTGTGCTCTGCCCACCACAGGTATCGAAACCCGGTGTTTAGTGTTGTAAGTCCGCAGATATACCGCTGAACCACTGGGGGACAAGACTTTATGGAGTTATTTGTTTCGATATTATTTCGTCACATGTTACACATTTATCACAATTTTTTTTCGCCACCATGTTTCAAAAGTAATAGGCCCGTAAAGGCCAGGTGATTAAGGCACTCGACTCGCAAACTCAGGGTCGCGGGTTCGAGTCCCCATCACACTAAACCAAGCTCGCCCTTTCATCCGTAGGGGGCGTTATAATGTGATGGTCAATCCCACTATTCGTTAGTAAAAGAGTAGCCCAAGAGTTGACGGTGGGTTGTGATGGCTAGCTGCCTTCCCTGTAGTTTCAAACTGCTAAAGTAGGGACAGCTACTGAAGATAGCCCTCGTGTAGTTTTGCGCGAAATTATAGAACAAACAAATAATCAAAAGTAATATTTTTACCTGTTGCGGAATTTAGTCAGAAAAGAACTTGCTAAAAAAAAGCGTTTGGGAAAAATTACTCACTTTCTATATAAAATGCACAGAAAGCTGCAGCAGTGGCACTTGGGACTAATTGAAATGTTAGTGGTATTTTATTTTAATTTTAACTTGATTCATAACTTATTAGGGATTATGATCATTAGAGTCGTGGATCCATAAGGACGTTACGTCATAAATAACTGCCACCTAGTGGCATAGCGGTATCTTTGCGGTCTTATACTACTACAAACTAGGTTTCGATACCCCTAGTGGGAAGAGCACATAGAACCTTTTTTGTATCTTTGTGTATAATTACAAAACAAAGAAATCATAAATAATCTAGAAATGTTTATTTGGACACCAGATGGAGCCTCGTCGATAGGTAATTCTTGAGTTAATATAATATTCTCTTCAATATCTTGAATGTCAACGTGAACTAGTTGAAATGTTTTAATATACTAAGTTAATTTTGGAAATATTCAAGATTTACGAATTACGCATGCATAGTTTTATTCAAATAATAAGTACCTACTGTAATAGCTTTGAAACTTGTGATTACATGTGTTTTTGATTTATAGCGAGAGCCTTAATTTTCCATATCTGTCACTCTCTGTCAAAATGTTTCTTACAAATATCCCACTCTTTTATGTACAGAGAAGTTTACTTGCTCTTGGTAGTGTCCACACATACAACTTTACACTTTGGATGTACGTAGTCTTTGATTGAAATTATCCAACCCTGAAGAAGTAACGTGTCACGCATCACACTGCTTACAATCAGCGACAACTTTTCTTACTTATACTGCATGTTAGTGTGCACGGGCCTAGAAGTGCACATGCAAATTTTAAAACCTTTTCGTATTATTAAGGTGGGTATTATGTTAACTGATTCGTGATCGGATGCAATCATAATAAAGATATATAAAAGATAAGGTTTTGGTGAAACTATCGTGTGATTCGTATACGTGATATCAAAGTACACGCACGTGACATTCAGAAACGAATATCCCAAATTTTAAAGATAACATTTACGATAGATACTTAGCTTTATACATTGATCAGTTATAACACGTAGGTTTTGTTTACACCATATTGGTTATATTTTGATCAACGGAACGTACGCACATAGATCGAAACTAAAAAGTTACGCATATAATACAATAAATTATACTTTTAAATAGAACAAATAATTTCAAGAAACTATGGTAATAAGTTAGTATCCTGGCGACGTCTCGATCAAACAATTTTTGTTTCAATTACAAACAAACCAGAATATTGAGTTTTCCCCATCGAATAGGAATAATCAAGTTCGTTCACAGTTTACAGTCAGGAGTTGGATTATTTTAAAGTAGAAACACAAGGAAAAGTGAACTGGAATAACATTAATCAAGATGCTGATGGTGGTGGTAGATTTTTGGTTCATTTATAAAAGTGTAGCGATTCTGTCTTGTAAGTAAAACTACAGAAGTTTATAAGAATAACTATAACTTTAGTACTGTTTAGTTAGAATGAAAGTATTCCATTAGATTAAACACAACATCGTTATTGGTATGAAATTATTCCATTACATTAAACACAACACTGTTATTGGTATGAAAGTATTCCATTACATTAAACACAACACTGTTATTGGGATGAAAGTATTCCATTACATTAAACACAACACTGTTATTGGGATGAAAGTATTCCATTACATGAAACACAACACTGTTATTGGGATGAAAGTATTCCATTATATTAAACACAAAACTCTTATTGGAATGACAGTATTCCATTATATTAAACACAAAACTCTTATTGGGATGAAAGTATTCCATTATATTAAACACAAAACTCTTATTGGAATGACAGTATTCCATTATATTAAACACAAAACTCTTATTGATATGAATGTATTCCATTGTATTAAACACATAACTTTTTTTTTTAATTTCGCGCAAAGCTACGCGAGGGCTATCTGCGCTAGCCGTCCCTAATTTTGCAGTGTAAGACTAGAGGGAAGGCAACTAGCTACTCATCACCACCCACCGCCAACTCTTGGGCAACTCTTTTTTCCAATGAATATTGGGATTGACCATCACATTATAACGCCCCACGGCTGAAAGTGCGAGCATGTTTGGTGCGACCGGGATTCGAACCCACGACCGTCGGATTACGAGTCGAACGCCTTAATACACTTTGCCATGCCGGGCCAAACACAAAACTGCTCTTCGCACTTAAAACGCTAAAAACTGTTTCTCGATACCCGTGGTGAGCAAAGCGTAGATAGTCCATTGTCTAGTTTTGTGCTTATTACAAACAAACAAATAAAGTAAGTGTGACGAAAAATTGCGTACAGAAAATGAATAGTAACGTAAATTTGGTAAAGTTACTTTAGCGTTTCATTAAAGAGTTTTATACAGATGTAAGTTACACTGTGATATCACTAGTAAAATACATCCTGAAATTGACAACCAAAAGACAGGTGCCTGCCATCAAGTTTATTTTAGAAATCTTATTGGTAATTGAAATACGCCAACTGTCCATCTTCCTCCGTTTTCTTTTTATTATTAAAGTGGCTTTCTCCTTATCTCGATAGAGAATATAGCTTTTTCTTTAGTATTGACTCTATTCAGTCAACCAATAAATCTATAAAAAAATATAACTCGAATACGTGATGTTAAAAAAACAAAAAAATTCAGAATAGTAAAGAACAAAAGAGGGCGTAACTTAAAAAGAATAAAATGGCGGATGGATAAACGTATTCCCCAAATCACTACCCACATCTTTTCCATTATTCGAAGCCTAAGAGATTTATTTTTAGTGCTAGGTGTGGAAAGGAAATGGACTGTTGGTTTTGAACTTACTGTCTCATGACTTGATTTGCACGTGACAATAGCTCAGCCATAACGCTATCTTCCTTTCAGAGCCGGATGTAGAACTGGCTCGCTTTGTGTGATGGAAACGAATTTAGATGGTGAGATTGTTGAATCACTACCAGAGATTCACTTGAAGTTGTGGGTTGTATAAAAGAAGTTACAAGTAGAGACACGCTTCTTAAAAGTAAATTCGTTATTAGAGTACATCGTAAACGATGCTTACACTAGTCTTGTTTTAATTAAGAAACAAGTGGCCCCAGCATGGCCAGGTGGGTTAAGGCGTTCGACTCCTAGCCTGAGGGTCGCGGGTTCGTATCCCTGCTGCGCCAAACATGCTCGCCCTTTCTGCCCTGAGGACGTTATAATGTGGCGGCCAATCCCACTATTCGTTGATAAAAGAGTAGCCAAGAATTGGCGGTGGGTGATGATGACTAGCTGCCTTCCCTCTAATCTTACACTGCTAAATTATAGAAATATAAGATATTTATTTTTAAATTCTGACTTTAATTTCATCTGGGATACATTGATAAATCTGTAACAATGCCCACTTTCCTTTAAATGAATGCTTGTTTCATTAGAAACTGTTATGGAAATTGTAACAACAAAAATAGACAAAGCCACTTTTTTATCGTGTGAAAATTACAGTCATTTACCCTGTGACTGATTATTAGGAAACGATCAGAAGGAACCACATCAATAGTAACCAAAAAAAACACTTCAAGGCGGTCATACTGTTCCCAGTAGTAGTAGTTACAGTAATGTGAATTCAGTCATAAATCAGTGACTGATAAACCGGTTGAAAAATTTTGGGTAGTCAAGGATAATGGATGAATGTAGAAAATGGGGACAAAAGTTTATGATTCAGTAGAAATTCTCTACGAGAGAGGACATGAAACTGGTTCTTTTAACATAAGAAGTGCGTGAAATACTAAATATAAATACGAAACCTAATAAACCATTTGAATCAGCACTTGATTCCGACTTATAATGGTTTTGGGGATTACATGCACCCCTCGTCAAGTGTTGGGTTGAATGATAGATTGTACTTCGTATTTATGTTAATGTAAGTGGTCGAGATAGAAAATCGAAACTTTCTAAATGGGATATTAACCATCTCAAGAACGTTCTATATGAACAGATAACGGTCGATTAGTGATTTTCTTAACGAACTTATGTAAATACAAGTTCCAATATTATCACAAGAATAGTAAGGTACACCATTAGCATACAGTTGTCTCAATGGGTGTGTAGCTACTTGAAATCCACTATGAGTGCACTTTATATGTGAATCCAATTCAAAATCATTGGCGTCGGTAAAATCAGTTTAATTGAAGAGAACGGACCACGTCAATGTACACCAGTAAGAGATGGCAGGAATCAGTAAACGTTTAGGACTACAACTCAGAAAACGTAATTTAACAATTCGAAAGCATTGGGCGTTTACCATCCATCAACTAGTTCTTCAGGAAGACAGTTATTCCAGTAAAATAATAACGGCAACCGTAATGCAAGCGCAGTAAAAGTATGTCTTGACGGTAAAGAGGCCGGTGTAGCACTGGTTTGTTTGTTTGTTTTGAATTTCGCGCAAGGACTACTCTAGGGCTCTTTGCGCTAGCCGTCTCTAATTTAGCAGTGTAAGACTACTCTTTTCCAACGAATAATGGGATTGACCGTCACATTATAACGCCTCCACGGCTTAAAGGACGAGCATCTTTGGTGTAACGGTGGTTCGAACCCGCGACCCTTGGATTACGAATCGAGTGCCTTAACCACCTGGCCATGACAGGCCTGTAGCACTCATAATCACAGCTTCCTCTGTGTCATTATGGACACTCTTAAATTTGTAAGTGCTTATCTAAAAACTGAAAAAGTCAATCGACGACTAAACAGTTTTCCGAAAGGGGTTTGAATCAACATTTGATAACCGTTGAAATAATAATGTATCTCAGAACGGCTAGTATGGGTATTAACACTTTTATTGATAAGGAGAGAACAACGTTTCGACCAACCTAGGTCATCTTCAGCTTGAGAAAGAGAGAGTTTAAATGTGACCGTTGATGGACACATGTCTCAGGAACGAGATAATAAATGGGTACGGGATTGTAGAGGGCGTTACAGATGGATGTTATGTTATTAATTAGTATACGTATAAAGGTGTTCCTTTATATTGGTTTAATTTGGGTTTTAGTTGCTGTATAAGTAGGGCTTTTTTGATTTTGCGTTTGTTTATATTTATTTCCTTACTTAATATCTGGGTGTTTTCTATGGTTATGTTGTATTTATTTTATTTACAGTGTTAAAACACGTGTTAAGGTGTGTTTTTTGTTCTTTGAATCTTGTCTGAATTTTTTCTACTGTTTCTCCAATATAGAATTCGTGGCAGTTGTTTCATTGTATTTTATAAATTAATTTAGTGTTGTGTTTCTTCAACCAGTTAAACAAAATACTACTACAAATGAAAAAACAAAACAACACAATCTCAGAAAACATTTATTCTAACCTATGAAAGACCGACTCACGCACACCGCAGCTATAAGGCACCCACAAACCTCACAAATCTGATTGGCCACTATAATCCATAATATCGACCTACGAATCATTTAACTACAACCTCAGTAAATACATTACGTGGGCATTTTCTAAATATGTAACATCAGCCGGCTCCTTTTTCAAAGACTTTTAATTTTAAATATATTCTTAATAAACTAAATCATAAAGCCTTAATGGCCAGTTTTGATGTAATCTTCCTCTTTACTAAAGTCTGCAAGATAGCTTTAGAACTTTATATCCAAGACCCCAATCTATTGATACACATCCCCAGTAACCAATTATCAACCCTTATAAAATTCACTACCATGAAAACTAACTTCATGTTCAATAACCAAAACTACCTACAAATAAATGGCCTAAGTATGGGAAATCCCGTGTCACCAGTTCTAGCCAACATTTTTATGACACAGATTGAATCACAAGCGATCAATTCAGCCTTACACCCACTACTATACTGGTACAGGTATGTTGATGATACAATTACTGTATTCACATCTACAGAACACACACTTAGTTTTTTTCAGTCACGTTAACTCGCTACACCTCAACATTAAGTTAACATATGAACAGTAAAAAAAATTAACCAAATAGCATTTCTTGCCATCAAGATCACTAGAATTGGTACACAATTCAAACCAGAAATATAACTCATACTGGACTATACATTCCCAGGGACTCAGCACATGAAACAAAACAAAAACTCAACGTATTAAGAAATCAAATAAACACAGCCACAAAAACTATGTTCACCTGATAAAACTAACGATGATACAAACAAAATAAAACAACACTTCATCAACATCAACAATTTTTTCCAAAAAAAACTGTGGGAAAAATTATACACACGCACCTGGACCAACAACAATAAATCCCAACACACAACAAACTACAAAACCTTGGACTGCTGCATACCATGTGTCCAACATAGGCGAAAAAATAACCAAATTTGGAAATAATCTTATGATAAAATACAAAATTCCAGTAAACACCAAATTTATTCAAAAACCAGGTACAAAACTAAGGTCCATACTATGTAAAAACTACACTGACAAACACTTCATCAACATCAACAATTTTTTCCAAAAAAAACTGTGGGAAAAATTATACACACGCACCTGGACCAACAACAATAAATCCCAACACACAACAAACTACAAAACCTTGACTGCTGCATACCATGTGTCCAACATAGGCGAAAAAATAACCAAATTTGGAAATAATCTTATGATAAAATACAAAATTCCAGTAAACACCAAATTTATTCAAAAACCAGGTACAAAACTAAGGTCCATACTATGTAAAAACTACACTGACAAACATAACACCAACATACTTTTTAAGATATAATGCAACAACTGCCATAACTTATATATTGCAGAAACAAGCAGAGAAATGGAAACTGGATTCAAAGAACAAAAAAAAACAAAAAACACCTTAACACGTGTGTGAACACTGTAAATAAAATAAATACAACTTAACCATAGAAAACACCCAGAAACTAAGTAGGGAAACAAATACAAACAAACGCAAAATAAAAGAAGCCCTACTTATACAGTAACTAAAACCAAAATTAAACCAATATAAAGGGACTCCTTTATACCTATAATAATTAATAACATAATTTCCACCTCCAATCTCATACCCGTTTATTCTCTCGTCCCTTGGACATGTGTCCGTCAAGGGTCACATTCAAACACTCTCTTTCTTAACCTGAAGATCACCTAGGAAGGTAGAAATGCTGTTCTCTCTTTATCAGTAAAAGTGTTAATATCCATACCAACCGTTCTGAGATGCAAATTTGATAACTGTACATTGATAAACTGTAGGAATCGTAAAAGCAACCTTCCCTGGGTAGCAAAGGGTCTGTATACAAGTTACACGTGTATTTTATACGTTATTCACTTTTCTATTTGTTCGATTAAGTTTTGTTGCACTGTTAACAAATTCGCTCTCTTGTCGTTTATGAATCCTATATATCGCTTGCGTGTTCCATAATTAAACCTTTAAAATAATCTACTAGCGCTATAGCAGTCTCTGAAAATCGGAGATGTGCCGCCACAAGGACATCACAAGGACAAAGTGATCTTATTAATGGAAGGATATTTTTATAATAAAAGTGTTAAATAGTAGAAAGCCACAGTGAAAAACAAAACAAAAACGATCCCTCAGGTTTCCTCATAAAGGCGGAAAAGCTCTCACAGTTAATGTGTTTATGACAGCAGTGCGCTCCAAAATACCACATCACAAGTCAGTTCGGAGCAAATTGTGTTCTTATTAATCAAAATTAAGACTACAGTTGTTAAAGAGACCTTTTTGACCTAGTTTGTCCTTACGATCACAGGATTAATATTAATGAAGGCACTTATTAGCAACGTGTTACTAGCTTCTAATAATGATGAAGATTAGCAGCGGGTTTCACTAGAAAGATAACTGAAGAGACTTGAATCACATTAGTCCTTTTTGTTCAACCACGTAAATTTCAATTACCGATACAACACCGTAGTTTGCAATGATATTATCAGCAGTAACTGTTAACACAACATCAGAACATTATACAGTTGTTTCTGTAATTAGCTTTCATGTTAGCATTGGATCTTATGATAGGCTAATTTACGTCTTCGATTATATAAAAAATATGAAGTAGACTTGGGGTTCTTTTTATTGTTTAAGTATTTTTGTTTAAATCCATAAAAAAATTCCTCACCATGCGATTCTCTATCGACTGGTCACAACATTTATTTTTAGTTACTGTGATAATAACCAGTGGAAACAATAACTAACTGTTTGTTAAAACGCACTTTTGTGGTCATTGGAAGGAGCGTTATAAGAGTGAGAATCGAGTCACTTGAAAGTACCCCCAAGAATTAGCCGTAGACAATGTTGACTAACTGCCTAGTTTCCAGTTTGTCTATACATTTAAACTCGAATGTCTCTTTCTCTGTGGGTCTCTTTTTTATGGTTGGTTACATCTTTAAAGATACAAACACCAAATTCGGAGAAGAGATACAACTTTGTGTGGGAAGTAACATGGACTATGTGGCCTCCGCCTCAGAGGCCGTTTCGCAACTGAAAATTAAAGCCAAAGTAACCATTATAGCAATTTTTAGCAAACAGGACGACCAATTGGTCTTAAACAGAAAAGACCAGAAAGTTTGGTCTTATGTGGTCAAGAGAGCTGGTATTCACATTTTTTCTTTATGTGAGATCTTCTCCTAATTATAATCAACTGTGTGTTAAAACGATTGGAGAATTCATTTGCTTCTCTTTTCATTGCCTCTTTGCTCTCTTCCTCTTTCCTTCTTCTACACATACATACTTATTGTATAATCCAGGGTAACTAAAAACACTGGTATTTTTTCTCGAACATGCACGCACACTCTCTCAACTAAATAGATTTGCTTCAATCATATCTTTTGCTTTGCTTGCGTGTACTCGTAAGAATAAGCTATGCGACGACTTTACAAAAACGTTTGGTATTGGAAGCTTTCACTTTAAGTTATCTTGTAATAAGAAAATAATAAATCAATTAGTTATTAAATGTAACGATAATAAAGTTAGAATAAGCTGCAAACTACACTTGACCAAACACCAGAACGCAAGAGATCAAAAGGTAGAAAATTTTGTTTTGGAAACTTGAAATGGTATGCAAAGCTCTTGCAAGAAGCAGGAGATATGAACTCCATTGTGCCTTAATTAAAACAGCTTTAATATTTTTTTTATTTTTGTCGTACATTGTTTTGTTTATTGATGTTAATCAGAACATTTCGTTAGGTAGACAAATCAGGTTTATTTTATTTTTTGCAAAATTTCACTATTAATACGGTCTATTTATTCAAAAATATCAGGATATTTAAAGCCATTTTAATCCTAGCAATGCCGGGTAGTCTAAAAGATTTATAAAATTAAGAACAGTTATACGCAGTTAGATGTTAGGCCTAGCATGCCCAGGTGGTTAAGGCACTCGACTCGTAATCCGAGTGTTGCGAGTTCGAATCTCCATCATACCAAACAAGCTCGCCCTTTCAGCCGTGTGGCATTATAGTGTGACGGTCAATCCTACTATTCCTTGGAAAAAAGTAGCCTAAGAATTGGCGGTGGGTGGTGATAGCTACCTTGCCTCTAGTCTTATACTACTAAATTAGGGACTACTAGAGCAGATAGCCCTCGAGTAGTTTTGCGCGAAATTCAAAACAAACCAAGTTAGATGTTGTGCGACTTTGTGAGAAATTCTAAAACTAATTTCCCATACGTATCTCAGATTAACCTGAAGATGACCTAAGAAGGTCGAAACGTTGTTCTCTGCTTTATCAGTAAAAGTGTTAATACCCATACCAGCCGTCCTGAGATACATTTTTACTATCTAGTATAAGATTGTGTGTAAAAGTACATACTGGTATTATACATTATACAGTTAAATATTATATGCATAAGCGTAAATTTTGTTATGGTCTATCAGAGCCTGGTGGTTAGGGCATTAGAGTCGCAATCTGCGGGTCGTAGGTTCAAATCCCTATCACCGACCATGCTTGTCCATTCAACTGTGGGGACGTTATAATAAGACGATCACATGGTAAAACAGTAACCCAAGTAAGTGGCGTTAATTGGCTGCCTTACCATTATTTAGTCCATTACTACTATATTTGGGAAAACCTTTACAGATAGCTGCGTATAGCTAACTTTGGGAAGAAATATGTGCAACTAGCTTGGGAAATAACCTTCTATAGATGGTCCAAGAAAACGTGCACATATGAAATAGAAAAGATACTGCTGTGATATATGAGTTTCTTAGGTAAAATAATGTATGCTATTTAGGTATTAGAACAACTGGATACCCACACTGGAGACATTAGTTGTTAGATGTAGAGCTAGAGAATTACACTTGATGACGAGAAACCCACTTGAAATAAAAATGTATCTTCTTAACCTGAAGATGACCTTGGAAGGTCGAAACGTTGTTCTCTCCTTATCAATAAAATTGTTAAAACCCATAACAGCCGTTCTGAGATACACTTGAGGTATTCTTCACTGATGTCATAGGGTTCATACCACACGCGTTGTGCAGGAGGTGACGTCACAGGTGTTGTGAAGAAGATGATACCACAGAGACTCTTTCTACTCGTCATTTCCTTTCTAAAGAGGAGATTGTTGATCCAGCAATGTATTCTATCTATCATTCGTATCTCCAATAATTTTCTTTCAGACTCACAGTTGCCAACAAGCCATCTAATTCATTTGAAGAAGAAAGAGTTGACGTTAACTAAATTGAAACTTGGTACGTCAAAGTAAATATTACCGTGATAACTTGTAGTTTTTAGAGCTCAATTTACCTGGAGGTGACATCTACTTTCTATAATTACAGGAGAGGACTTTCTTAGATTTCTCTGGCAGGAATTACACACAGAATATCATTAACAGGGACAAAACAAATTTGCAAACTAAACTTAGTAAGACATAAATATATGTCAATAACCAAACCGACTTGACGTATCTCAGTTTACAGCTGTATATTTAGAGAAGCTAATTAGTTTTCGTCTTCTAAATTTATGCGAGTAGAATTCGGAATCGATGCTAACAGGCATAAGCTTCTGATGAAATGCCTTGAAACAAATAGCATTCTGAATGCCTAGTTTTTTGTGTGTGTGTGTGTTTATATAGTGGAAGACTGCAGTACGAGACGTCTGGACTTGCTTTCTACAAGTTATGGCCCAAATTAAAAGTCGATAATTCGATGACAAGACTTAAAGCGGTTAAGAAGACGTCGTGTTTAGCATCACGCGATACTCCTCGTACGTCATCCACTTGGGACAAGAATAAGGTTAGCGTGGTGTTGATGTGGAAATCAGACCACGCCCTCACCCAACATGTTTCACGCATAAAATGTTGATCGCTTTCTCTCCTTATTTCTCTCACGATAACAAGCAACGGAGAAAGCAGTGCCATCATTAACATACGTGAAGGTTTGTACGTTTCGATTTTAATAGACGGAGAAATCACTCACGTTATCAACAAAATGTGAAAGTTTTTACGTTTCGGTTTTAACAGACGGAGAAATCACTCCTGTTATCAACAAAATATGAAGGTTTTTACGATTCGATTTTAACAGAGGGAGAAATCACTCCCGTTATCAACAAATGTGAAGGTTTTTACGTATCGGTTTTAACAGACGGAGAAATCATTCCTGTTATCAACAAAATATTAAGGTTTTTACGATTCGATTTTAACAGAGGGAGAAATCACTCCTGTTATCAACAAATATGAAGGTTTTTACGTGTCGGTTATAACAGACGAAGAAATCACTCCTGTTATCAACAAAATATGAAGGTTTTTACGACTTGATTTTAACTGAGGGAGAAATCACTCCCGTTATCAACAAATATGAAGGTTTTTTACGTGTCGGTTATAACAGACGAAGAAATAACTCCTGTTATCAACAAAATATGAAGGTTTTTACGATTCGATTTTAACAGAGGGAGAAATCACTCCTGTTATCAACAAATGTGAAGGTTTTTACGTATCGGTTTTAACAGACGGAGAAATCATTCCTGTTATCAACAAAATATTAAGGTTTTTACGATTCGATTTTGACAGAGGGAGAAATCACTCCTGTTATCAACAAATATGAAGGTTTTTACGTGTCGGTTTTAACAGACGGAGAAATCATTCCTGTTATCAACAAAATATTAAGGTTTTTACGATTCGATTTTAACAGAGGGAGAAATCACTCCTGTTATCAACAAATATGAAGGTTTTTACGTGTCGGTTTTAATAGACGGAGAAATCACTCCTGTTATCAACAAATAATGAAGGTTTTACTTTTCGGTTTTAACAGACGGAGAATTCACTCCTGTTATCAACAGAATATGAAGGCTTTTACGATTCGATTTTAACCGATGAAGGAATCACTCCCGTTATGAATAAATACAAATTTTTGTATATTTCGGTTTTAACTTACGTTATAGAAAGCACTTCGTCATTAGTACTTATGTATATTTTTACAGAACTGTTTAAGTATGATAATGTAAAATACAATGTAATGAAATTTATAGGACAAACAAGTGCTGGTTCTATTTTATATATCTATAGATTAAAATGTAGGCGTTTGGAATTAGGCTTTCCATCGTGAAGGCTTAACGGCAGGAACGTAGGCTTGCGGCACCTGAGAATGAGATGGACATAACACAGCTGAATAGGCGGTTAACAATAACAGTCAATTCCAAACAAAGATTTAAGTGTGAGCCCAGTTGATTAAGTATCTACCCTAATTTCTTTTTTAAATATATCAGACAATGGATATTCTTATATGACTCCAGTGATATTACTTGAAGTTATAGGATTGTCATTTGTATACATAACTATATGTTCAGTTTTCGATCTGCCTGGCCTACATCTGTTATATCGTTTTACTTTGGTTTTGATTTATTCATTGATTTATTATAAAAATTATTCATGAATTATAAACATCTTATTTAAACCTCTAAAATAAACGGTTTTCGCGAAGAGCTATCCCCCCCTCCCAGATATTGTTTGTTTTCTTGTTAGTCACAAAAATATATAGTGGGCTATTTGTGATCTACCCACTGAAGGTATCGAAATCTAATTTTATCGTTGTAAGCCTTCAGACTTCTACTGCGGAGCCGTTTCCTCTTCCGTATATTTTTATATACGTGTGTATTAATGAAGATTACACAACAGTTACCCCGTCGCGCCAAACATGCTCCACCCTTTCAGCCGTGGGGGCGTTATAATGTGACGGTCAATACCACTATTCCTTGGTAAAAGAGTAGCCCAAGAGTTGGCGGTGGGTGGTGATGACTAGCTGCCTTCCCTCTAGTCTTACACTACTAAGTTAGGGACGGCTAGCACAGATAACCCTCGAGTAGCTTTGTGCGAAATTCAAAAACAAACAAACACAACAGTTATGTCATTTCTAAAATCTGACGAAAAGAGAAGGTAAAAACTGTATTTCTTTAACTTTGCTGATGTTTCAAGATAGTTTTTTTTGTAGTGTACGTGAGTTTACTGTTATAGTTTTAATTCTTTTAAAAATTTATAAAATTAAATGTATTTCCAAACTCCAAAGTAAATTCACTGTGTTTTAACATTTTAGTTTTTCTCTTGCGTTATTTCTAGGTTTAATTTTAATATACGTATAGATTTCATATGCAAACGAAAGAGGCTGAAATTCTCGTTTGTTTGTTTCATTTATTTTTTTACTCGAACGTTTTTCAAGAGAAAGACATCGAAACTGTACTTAAGAGTAATAGGCGTGGAAGCAATACGAAATGGAAACCATAAATTTCTTGAAAATGTAGTTACAGTTATTCATTATTCACCAAACGCCTATGCAACAGAAGTTCTATTTTCAAAACTTGAGAATCGACATCTTGCTTCCTAAATGTATTATTTACTCTCTGTTGGAAATGTAATGTATAATGTACTTTATTCAGTGCCATACGTGGGTGGTGATAGCAATGGTAAAATCTAATGGCATCCTTATAAAAATTTAAAAATTACTGAAATTGGGATTAGGTTTTATGTCTTCCTCACTACATATTAGGTTTTCTGTCCATCGCTACTTTACTGTATTTGAAGGGCAAAATTACAGTAAAAATACGGTATAGAATTAGTAACAACTGAAAAATATCAAAGTCGTCAGAATTTCAGATTTATTTTTGGGTTAATAATTATTACACTCTAAGAAATACTTTAAAGCCTAATTCAAAGGAAGAATAAGTTTAGTCCTTTAAAAATTCTTGGGCCTAACTTAAGAAATAGTGAGTTCAGTTCTTTAAGAATTCTTAGCCTTAACTCAAGGAACTGTGAGTACAGTTCGTTAGAAGTTCAGGTTAACTGTTATAAATAACATATATTAAGAAAATAATGCTTTGGAAGGAATTAGTAAAAAGTACGATTAATTCACGATTAAATATTAAAATAACAATAATGTTTACAATAGACAGATCCTGATTTTAATAATTAAAACGTTTTGATCCATAACATCACCAAGTAAATATTAAAATAACAATAATGTTTACAATAGACAGATCCTGATTTTAATAATTAAAACGTTTTGATCCATAACATCACCAAGTAAATATTAAAATAACAATAATGTTTACAATAGACAGATCCTGATTTTAATAATTAAAACGTTTCAATCCATAACATCACCACGTAAATATTAAAATAACAATAATGTTTACAATAGACAGATCCTGATTTTAATAATTAAAACGTTTTGATCCATAACATCACCATGTAAATATTAAAATAACAATAATGTTTACAATAGACAGATCCTGATTTTAATAATTAAAACGTTTTGATCCATAACATCACTAAGTAAATATTAAAATAACAATAATGTTTACAATAGACAGATCCTGATTTTAATAATTAAAACGTTTCGATCCATAACATCACCACGTAAATATTAAAATAACAATAATGTTTACAATAGACAGATCCTGATTTTAATAATTAAAACGTTTTGATCCATAACATCACCACGTAAATATGAAAATAACAATAATGTTTACAATAGACAGATCCTGATTTTAATAATTAAAACGTTTTGATCCATAACATCACCACGTAAATATGAAAATAACAATAATGTTTACAATAGACAGATCCTGATTTTAATAATTAAAACGTTTCGATCCATAACATCACCATGTAAATATTAAAATAACAATAATGTTTACAATAGACAGATCCTGATTTTAATAATTAAAACGTTTTGATCCATAACATCACCACGTAACAGTTACATTTTGAATGTATTTCTTACCAAATGATGCCTCGATACTATGGGCCAATACTCTCTAATTATCAAAATTAGAACTTGCCGATAGAAGTTACTGTATTTTTGAATTAATAATTGAGTTCTCCACAAAACATTAAAACCATGATTTGTCTCTTGAATTCACAATCTTAGAAATATCTTACTTTTTATTCTATGTAAATCTTTCGACATGTGTTTACAAATACGACAAAGTTTGCCCCACCTGAGGCAACCAACCACATACTACGTATGTTTTGGAGTATGTACTTAATTGGTCATTATCAGGAAGGTTAGGAAGATATCTCTGAAAGATCTATGTATGATGTTAATCATAATGCATTGGAAAGCCATCATAGATTATGGCAAAAATTAAAAATAATGAGACTTCCTTTGGACCTACCTATCCTTCTGTAATTGCCAAAATTGGCGGCATTTTTAGTTTATGTGATTAGATCTGAAAATTTTTTATACCTCCGTGCATATTTAGGCTTAGCATTACATTTAAACGTTTGAGATGAATATGAATTATAACTACAAATCATGATGAGATTTTTGTTTACAATTTGAAACAATTGCTTCAAGAAAAGGGTGTAACAAATGACGAGTCATACTAAACCCAATAAAAACAAGCAACGGCATCCTTAAAAAAATCACGGAAACATATTAAAACTATTAAGAAAATCAAACGTAAGTTAGGAAACACATAAATAAAAATAAATAACACTAAATTTCTCGGTATCACTTTGACATCCGTCTAACATATTCAGAAGGCCCGGCATGGCCAGGTGGGTTAAGACTTTCGACTCGTAATTCGAGGGTCGCAAGTTCGAATCCCCGTCGTACCAAACATGTTTGCTCTTTCAGCCATGGGGGCGTTTTAAGGTGACGGCCAATTCCACTATTCGTTGATAAAAGAGTAGCCCAAGAGTCGGTGGTGGGTGGTGATGACTAGCTGTCTTCCCTCTAGTCTTACACTGGTAAATTAGGGACGGCTAGCGCAGATAGCCCTCGAGTAGCTTTGCGCGAAATTCAAAACAAACAAGCATATTCAGAATATACACGCCTCGAGTACTAAACGTATGAACTAATTTAGGTTCATTGCAGATATGCACACAAGCTGCACATTCACAATATCCCTAAATTATGCAAAACGTTTGTACGCTGTCTTATATAATATGGTTGTCAGATAACCTACAACGTGTCAGAAGTTAATCTTAAAAACTACAAGTAAAAGAAAAAGAAATAATATTATCCCAAAGGCTTCTAAACATGCCCCTGTAAACTGTATACATTAAATCAGCAACATGATCAATCTAAAAATAAATTGACTGAATTAGCTTTCAAATATTAAAAAAAAACAAAACATAAAAAGATATAAATTGACTGCTGCACTATACGAACTTACGAGTTCCCTGCTGCTACAGCCGTAAGTCTATGGATTTGCAACGCTAAAATCAGGGGTTCTATTCTCCTCGGTGGACTAAGCAGATAGCACGATATAGCTTTGCTGTAAGAAAACACGCACAGGAACATACAAACGCCCCTACCAAACACACAGCCCCGGCATGGGTAGGTGGTTTGGGTGCTCGATCCGTAATTTGAGGGTCGTGAGTTTGAATCTCCGTGATATCAAACATGCTCCTTCTTTCAGCTGAGGGAGCGTTGTAATGTGACGATCAATCCCACTATTTGTTGGTAAAAAAGTAGTCCAAGAGTTGGTGATGGGTGGTGTTGACTAACTGCCTTTCGTCTAGTCTTACGCTACTAAATTAGCGTAAACAGCTAGCGTAGATAGCACCAAACATACTTAGTCACACAACTTGTTCTGAGAACAAGAAAACAAAGTGTAAGCTATATAGTGTTAAAACTATATCAAGTGTTATTTTATATGCACGGTCAGTTTTTCATTTTGGTTTTGTTTTTTTAGTTCTATATAGAAATCACTAAAAAGTTTTGTAAACAACTTCTAATGAGGCTTCTTAAAATTGTGAAACCCTCGCACAGAATTATTCTTGTAAACCGGATTTTAGAATTTTCTCAAAATGTCAGTGACACACCCGGTTAACTTTCCTAAGCCTTTTTGTAACTGATATAGACGAGGTTTAACTCCGGGTTAAACAGAAAGGTTAAACTGAGCCTTCTTTTGTTGATCACCAAACTACAAATTACAGGATGGAGCTTCATAGATGATTCAACCAGCATTACATTGGTTGCGCAAACTTTTCATCAACTCAACGTTTTCTTCTTGATGTACGAGGCATCTCTTCACATACCGTGTTATTTGAGGTCAATATCCTGATGTAAATATCTTCCAACTCTGATTACTTCTCTTCTTTTTACTGAAATATAAGATCAAACAGAACGTTTACTGTTTAATTTATAGACACGTGAAGTCTGTTTTTGGTGGAAAAGTTCTCAGTTAATCAGACTTCATTGTGTTCACGCATCTCATCAGTACCCTGATAGGAATAACTCATATTTACGCAGATGTTTAGATCGTTTCTACTGGTTATTAGTTTGTCGTGTAGAAGGTATCAGACTCGTTAAGTTCTGTGTCATTTGCCTCACAAATTGAAATAAGACACTTATTTATCCGTTTGTTTAAACGGCGCCACCTTTTGAAAATCCAGTTGATGAGATTCATGTCTTCAGAATATTTTGTTGTTAAAAACCAAAACAAGAAATATATAGAGGTATAAGAACTGGCCACCTCCCACTAGAAGATCAATTTACACTGTGTACTCATCAGTCATAGCTGCTTATCAGAGTCATCTGTGTGAAAGAGAAGTCTCTAGAACATAACGAAACATCAACACTATTGGCATGCATTGAGTCGAATTGAATCATTTAAACATGACTGTGCCTCTTGTGTTTATACATGAATCTGCTCAGCTCATACTTCAATATATACTAGAAAATATTTTAAAAATTCGAATCAACTTACTTCACGGATGTTTTTATTGAAACCAAGTATTTTAAGAGACTTTCGAGACTAAATTATATCGTTCTTCATCTTTACTTAAACAATGTTATGAACTATTCAGTATTTACGTACCTCATATAGAATGACCTGTCTATCTGTTGTTTTGTCCATCTAGGATGCTTAGCTTTATTACAGCGTTTGCAGTGCCTAGAATTAGCGATAGTACCAACAGAGTAAACAGTTAGGACACTACACCCTATTTTCCAACACTGACCAAGTGTGCAAACGTGGCTTGATTACCACGATAATGTCTTTATCTGGCTGGTATTATGCAAATTGTTATCCTGTTTGTCGACCGTCCTAAAAATACATAAAAGAATGCATCTTACTACAGGAGAAGGAAGGTGTTTTTATAACAATGACAAATAATTGTTTTTTTGTTCTAAATTAATTCATTTGGTTGTAGGATATAACTTTTTTTTTTACTGGTACCTTTATACATTGCTTTCAAAACCCGTTCAACAAATTGCTATTAATCTAACCTTTTAAAGTTTGAGTTTCTACTAGCAAACCTAAGGAAGTATTGGAATAATATATTTACCAAAAGTGAATGACATTTGAATAGTTTGATATAGAGCAGAACGTCACCTGGGTAGTAGCGGATTTTGAGGGTCTGGAATAGATTAAAAATGCTATTTTTTCAGACGTATGATTTAAAATCAATGATAGGGATATTAAAAAGAATACAACAAAAACATTATCACCTCAGCGATTTCTATCATAGATATTAGCTTTTTGGATGAATTAATTTCAAACGACATGTAACTCACAGACCTGCACCACCTATTGATGGCTAACTTGTAACTGTCCACGAAAATCTAAGAGGCCAGAAATAATATTTTACTTCGTACAACCATCTCCACGTGTTTGAGAATTATTATAAGTTGTGAACTGAAGGATCGTGTCTACAGACGAATGTGCAGATGACAAGAATCTGTGAAGTAGTGGTCTTACAGTGTGCTTTCTTGTGTATGGCATGCTCCTCAGGTTACTAGATTCGAACGTCATCTAGTGCTAGGTTCATTGGAATTAAACTGCTATACATCGTCTCTGAGGCAAATTACGCTAACCACATATAGTTACATTAATAGTGTAAATTTAGTTAGTTAGTTATCACCATTAGATTCCATCAAGGAACATAGGGCCGCAATCGCTTGCAGATTCTTCAACAGGTATTTAAGTGAGTAGGTTGTTAGCCCGCTGCACCAAGCCGTCCCTAATTTATTAATGTAAGACTATAGGGAAGGCAGCTAATCATCACCACCCACCGCCAACTCTTGGGCTACTCTTTTATCAACGAATAGTGGGATTGACCATCACTTTATAACGCCCCCACGGCTGGAAATACGAGCATGTTTGGTGCGACGGGGATTCAAACCCTTGACCCTCGGATTACGAGTCGAGTGCCTTAACCAGCTGGCCCTCCCGGGCCATTTTGTGTAGTAGTCTATTTCAAACAAAATAGTCTCTATCTTTCCACTTGCTTATACATGTACAATGTTACTTCATAAGTAAGGAAATAAGGCATGGCTGATTTAATGAAGACTTGATAAACAGATGTCCTCAAAGACCCGCTATCTTTAACAATAAATGTTTAGATAAATATGCCTTATTTGTCCACGCACGAGACTCAGCTATTTAGTGAACAAATTGCTTCAATAGCGGGGAATAGCATAACACCAGATGCTTAATTTCTAACAAGTTAAGCAAGCTCAAAGTAGATCAATAGATTTACAATCGGAGCTGTAACACTAACTTCATATTCCGAGTGGAATACTAGTTATAATTGTACGGATATTGTGGATAAATACGCAAAGCAGTTAATTGGTTAAAACTGACTTGCAGACTTTTCATAATTAAATTATAAATATACAATAGTTGTGTGAAGGAACTAATATACAATAGTTGTGTGATAGAATAATTACTTTGGTTTGGGTTAGAATTTTGCGCAAAGCTACTCGAGGGCTATCTGATCTAGCCGTCCCTAATTTACCAGTGTAAGACTAGAGGGAAGACAGCTAGTCATCACCACCCACCGCCGACTCTTGGGCTACTATTTTATCAACGAATAGTGGGATTGACCATATCTTTGTACCGCCCCCACGGCTGGAAATACGAGCATGTTTGGTGCGACGGGGATTCAAACCCTTGACCCTCGGATTACGAGTCGAGTGCCTTAACCAGCTGGCCCTCCCGGGCCATTTTGTGTAGTAGTCTATTTCAAACAACAATTTTGAATGAATAATTATGTAAATGTTGGTAAATTGTAAATATTTTTTGTTCATCTTCAAGACGTGATGAAATGATTTCAAGAAAAGTCTTTACTTCTCTTTCAGATAATGTAAGTTAATCATATGTTACTTTATATAATGTTATGAATATTTTACAAGCAAATCGTAACACGTAAGTATATTTGTTGATTGACATAAAAAACTGTAAAACTTCTGTTTAAGCCCAGAAAATGTTACACATAGTGGTACTTGCTGTTAATTGTGAGGGTTGTTTACTAGACCATTTCTGTTGCAGGCACTTCTTCAGTCATGCATACTTTGATGAGTCATGTGAACATACGCAGCCACAGTCTTAACACATGTGATGTCCATAATATACTTTCTAATGTCTGCACTTTTGTACTGGTGATAGACAGTCGATCAATAACATACTTTCTAATGTCTGCACTTTTGTACTGGTGATAGACAGTCGATCAATCATGAATTAAATTTATTTTAACTTTATTAGAAATAGAATACGCTAAAATATTATGTAATCATTTTCAATGTCCTTGTACTTTGCAATTCTGCTCTCTCGAATAAAGTCGCTTTATTTTATAGGTATAAGTTTTGTTTGTATGTTATGAAAAAAACTATTATTGTACTATTTTGGTTTCGATCCCGTATTCACACACAAATATATTTACTCCTTTAGTCTGCTAGCTGTGTTAGGTATGTTTTGTTGCTGAAACAGTCACTACCAGTTGCAGTTATACATTTCAATATCACTTGCACACCGTCTCTTATGCAATAAAAATATACACTGTTTTCAAGTACAGCCCTAAGCAGTCTCAAATACGTTATTAATTACTGAATTTAGTTAAAATTGATATTTTTGCAGCGTTTGTTTATCTTTTTTGATGTTTTATCTTGTTAGGATTAGAACTTTTCTTATTTTGAATGTACCCAAGAAATGTATAACATATTTTTTTTTTTATCAGCAACCAATTATTTTATTTTACAAAAGAAACCTGATTGATTTGTACTAGGTTTTTTTCAAAGAAACCTAATTCGTCTATTTCAAATATTCTCGCTCCCAGTTGAAGATTCGATTAAGAAGTAATGTCTCTTAGAAAGATTAAGGGTTAGCTATTATTAAAACAATAGTGTTTCTTTTCCATTTAGTAGTTTCTTTTTCTCAATTGTTCTCTCTCTTTGATTCACACAGTTTTATCGTGTTTCAGTAATACAACTTCAGTGCAACTACTTAGGTTTAACAGCTCGTTTAATTTGCCTCCATGCACGTTCGGGAGGTTTACGGCTTTGTGATGATTCGCAGAAGTGATGCCTGTATAGATGTTTTACCTGCAGAGCAGTTGAGTTCCGCAAAGAAGTCGGAAACGAACAAGTGAGGGCGCCACGTAGCAGCTCTCCTCAATGCCAAGCTGAAAGGGAATCCTGCATATTTACCGCACGCACTCATTAACAATTGGAGCCTAGGGTGTTTCATGACGTGAGCACAAGAGGGCTTCTATTCTGAGGTATATAAGTCTTTTCGTAGCTGACAAGCACACAGCGAGTACTAGACCCCCAGCTGTCTGGTGAGAAGTGTCTTCAAGATAACAATCTTTCAGAAGCATGTGTGTGAGGCTAAGGAACAGAGGGTTTCGGGGCATGTCTAGATATGTTATCCTTTCTTCTGCTGACGAACATCTGAATAACTCTGGTCCTTCTGATAGGAAATCCTTGAATTAAACTAAAATTTTTCGTTCCTTTCAGGTGTCGAAAATAAAGCAAAACAAATTTTGTCGAGAATATTTTTTCGGCTTTTATAAGTTTCTAACATTTCTATGAACAAGTGAAAGAGCATCCGTTACCTATCTTGACGTGGTACGTTTCTTTATAAGATGAAATTGACCACATCAGCTGACAGGAAAACCTCTTCTGGACTTCTTCGGACTTTCTATGTCTTTTCTTTCTCATTACAGCTTTCAGGTAAGATCCTTTTTCGTTTCCTTTCACCTCTGTTATATTTCTAACAGTTTGTTTTTAATTACTCAGAGAAAGTCTGTAATTAAGAAATATATTAATGGTTACCTCAAAACGTAACATTTAATTGTATGCAAGGTCCTTTGTGTTCTCCGAAATGTCTGTTGTGTATAACGACAAATAAAATAAACTATATCACGATATATTGGTATCGATAAAAGTGTTATTGCCCTACATATAATTGTTATTTAAATTATTGTTTTTGGTTTGTTCTTTTCTTATACTCCGAGTAGAGCCTCAATCACAAACAGATCGGGGAAAATCTCACAATTATATACTTGTGGCTGAAAGAAGTTTTTCGATGACCATAGATGATTTTCGAGTTTCCTTTAATATTATGGCCTAAAATGAAGTCGTTTTTTGGTGTTTTAATATAAGTTTCAGATACATTTTGACGATTTCGCTTCTTTTTAACTAGATAGTTTATTAAATATAACAAAAGCCGCCAGTACCAAAGCTCTATGTAAATCTCGACGAGTTTGGTTTGTTTTGAATTTCGTGCAAAGCTACACGAGGGCTATCTGCGCTAGTCGTCCATAATTTAGCAGTGTAAGACTAGAGGGAAGGCAGCTAGTCATCACCATTCACCTTGAACTCTTGGGCTACTCTTTCACCAACGAATAGTGGGAATGACCGTAACTTTATAACGCCCCCACGGCTTAAAGGGCGAGCATGTTTGGCGCGACGGGGTTGCGACCCCGCGACCCTCAGATTACGAGTCGCACGCCTTAACATGCTTGGCCAATTATAAAAAGAGAAATTACCTTGACAAAATAATTTTACTGCGTTAAACGCTTTTAAAATATGTCTTATGTGAGCTAGATTAATTAATAAACCGTGTAAGAACTCATTTTGAGCCGTGTCGTGGCACAATAAACAAGATAAACGATAATTAACAGATAAAGGTAAAACATTTATGAGTCACATTTCACTTGTTTATCTTTTATGCAACCTCTACTAAACAGCAAGGTCATCGTTAAAGAAAGTTAAACCATATTATGACTCCTTTATAATAAAACATAATCAATTTTGAACTCTTATGGGAACTGAGCTAATGAAAGGACCATTGAACATATTTAGAAAATCTATATTCATGCCACATGAATAGACATGATTAGCAATACTATCTGTATTAATACTCGATGTATGGACGTATTTATGAAGTCTTCATTAAACCATTAATATGGCTATTTAGCCAATGTAAAGTGTCGTCCTATCGTAATTGTCAATACCAGACATCTTACTTGTTTCATATAACTAGGCATTTTTTAATGTACTGCTTTCGTGAATCATAGTGTGTTGTATTTTTTATTCACGATTTGTCAAGATGTAACTTTTTACCTATGTTCCAAAGTCTACAAATGTGTGACGTGATCAGCTGAGTTACTGTTATAGTGAGAATGTTTCCATGTTTAAATGTCACATGAAAACATACAAATGTAGCCCACGAGAGAAAAAAAAAACACACTATAAAAATCAGCATACGGAAAAAAACGCGATGAACGTTTCGTTTAAACGACCCCTACATAATATTTATTAATCTTTTTAAATCACTTGTTATAAACCACGAAAAAATAACATTTGTTTATTTTGTGTGAAGTTCAATTTCATTTTTTGCAACCGATAAACGTTCTTACAAGATGGCGTTATTAATGAACAATAGAAAATGATTTATCCCATTGAAAACAGGTCCCGGTATGGCCAGGTGGTTAAGGTACTCAACTAGTAATCCAAGTGTCTCGAGTTCGAATCCCCTTCACAACAAACATGCTCGTCCTTTCAGCCTTGGGGGCGTTATAAGTTACGGTCAATTCCATTATTCCTTTGTAAAACAGTAGCCCAAGAGTCGGCGGTAGATGGTGATGACTCGCTGCCTTCCCTCTAGTCTTACACTGCTAAATTAGGGACGGCTAAAGCAGATAGTCTTCGTGTAGCTTTGCACGAAATTCAAAACAAAACGAAAACAAAGAACCAGTTCAAAAATAAATATCAGTTATTCTTTGACAGCTCTCGCGTAGCTTTGCGAGAATATCTTAAGAAGTCCACCAAATTCTTTAAGAGTGATTTTAAATGTGTTTGTGTTTTAAATATTCATTGTTTAACGTTGTATTTTGGTTGATAAAAAAGAAGGGATATTGTTGAGTAGCACGTATCAAAGAAGTGCTTGTAATATTTCAATGCCATTTCTTCGATATCTTTCATCGAATATTTTTTCGTGCCTGTCTCTCGTCTCATGTTACGCATATCAGAAATGCTAACTTGGCCAAAATCTCATTTTTGAGTTATGTTACTTGTCTTTATTATTAATCGTATATTTAGGCCTTTCGTTGAAAATGTTGTGTTCCCTTTTCTATTAATATATTTCCACATACATACACATTTAAAACTTTATTAAACATAGAAGTAATAAATGATCGTGTTTTATTCGCCTATCCTGATTTAAAAGGAGATTACAAGAAATTTCAGACTGTGAAATGTTCAGTTCTGGTGACGAGTTCCATCAAGAGTGGAACATACGTTCCTTTTAAAAGCGGCCCGGCATGGCCAGGTGGTTAAGGCACTCGACGCGTAATCAGAGAGTCTTGGGTTCGAATCCCTGTCACACCAAACATGCTCGCCCTTTGTATCACCGTTGCTTGGATTCTGATTAATTATTGTACTTTATAAATTATCTTCTCTGACTGACTGACTGATATAAATCTGAATTGTTTCAGCATTATGTATCTTTGTCTCGGATACAGTAATCAAAATATTATGTTCTGTCATACTGATTTACCTAACTGAGGAATATTTAATATTATATTACTATTTAAAAATTCTCTAATCAGTTATATTGACTAACATAAAGTTGTTCAAGCATTATCTAATCTGTCGTATTGCTAATAACTCTGGTTTATTTCATATTATGTTCAGTTTGACTCGTTATAAAGTAGTCTAAACGTTATCTTCTGTAGCACATTTGCGAAGGATTGTTGATGTGTGCTGAGATAATTACCAGTTAATAGATATAAACGTACTTCTTAAGAGTCGGAAGACATTTACTCTACGTATTTCTCACATTTTAAATGCTCCTGTAGTTTGTACTTTGTTGGTTAAGACGTTCGACTTGTAATCTGAGAGTCGTGGGTTCGAATTCCCGTCGCACCAAACATGCTCGCCCTTTCAGCCGTGGGAGTGTTATAACGTGACGGTCAATCCCACTATTCGTTGGTAAAAGAGAATCCCAAGAGTTGGCGGTGGGTGGTGATGACTAGTTGCCTTCCATCTAGTTTTACACTGCTAAATTAGGGACGGCTAGAGCAGATAGCCCTCGTGCAGTTATGCGCGAAATTCAAATCAATGCTTTTAATATCGTGTTTTCATTAGCGTTTTAGATCATTGAAATTAATATTTTAAACTTGGCTTAATAATTGTTTAGAATATTCTGGTAAAGCTACTACGGGGTATAGAGAAAAATAAAACAACCAGCAACATCCATCGCTAATTTTTCTCTGGTCGCATCGTGGGATTTGACGGTCACTCTAATAGCGCACTCACAGCCCAAAGATACGGATTCCACTTTTGAGGCAACAGTACAAAACCGTGAAAACTCGGATTCTCATTCCGAGCACACTAACAACCGGCCACACCCATCTGACTTGAAAAAAGCTGTTGTGCTACAAAGGTTGTTATGTCGATTAGTGAGACTACTTTGGTGTTGAACGTGATTTCAACTAGAAACGACCAGGACAACGTTAAGCTGATCATTACAATGTCAGATTTCTGTTTCCACAGCAACTATGTCACGTTGTCTGTTACAACACGTCGGATAAAAAAAACAACAACAAAAACTGCAACATTCTTTCAAGGATTACAGTGATGACTTATTCTCACAAACACTACAGTGGCAACCTAATATCACAGACACTGCTGTAATATCATGTTCTTCCAGACACCACGGTAGTTTATCGTTTCCTCAGACACTGTGGTAGTTACAGACACCAGAGAAATATTTTCTTCTCTCAGACAAAACAGTAATCCATTATTCTTGTAGACTCTAAAGAAGTGCCTTTTTTTTCAGACACTACAATAGTACCTTGTTCTTCTAGACGTTACACAATCACCTTTTTCTCACAGACACTACAGTAATACCTTGTTCTTGCAGACAGTACGGTAGTACGTTTTTCTGTCAGACACTACACTAGTTAGTACCTTATTCTCGCAGATACTACAGTAGTGTCTTTTTCTCCTAGACACTACTGTAGTATTGTGTTGTATGAGACATGCAGTGGTACTTTTTTCTCTTACGCGCAGCAGTAATAATTTGTTGTCGTAAACACTACAGAGGTATCTTGCTGGCATATAAACTACAGAAGTGCACTGTTTTCTGCTGGTATAAACTAAATAAAGAAGTTACCACAGTGTTTTCGTGGTACTCTTTATATTATACAAACTTTGTGTCACCATTGCTTGGATTCTGATTGATAGCACTACTTATATTATACAAACTTTGTGTCACCATTGCTTGGATTCTGATTGATTATTGTACTTTATAAATTATCTTCTCTGACTGACTGATATAAATCTTAATTGTTTCAGCATTATGTATCTTTGTCTCGAATACAGTCATCAAAATATTATGTTCTGTCATACTGATTTACCTAACTGAGGAATATTTAATATTATATTATATTATATTATATTATATTATATTATATTATATTATATTATATTATATTATATTATATTATATTATATTATATTATATTATATTATATTAATAATTTATTACTATTTAAAAATTCTCTAATCAGTTATATTGACTAACATGAAGTTGTTCAAGCATTATCTAATCTGTCGTATTGCTAATAATTGGCTTATTTCACATTATGTTCAGTTTGACTCCTGATAAGTTAGTCTAAACGTTATCTTCTGTAGCACATTTGCGAAGGATTGTTGATGTGTGCTGAGATAATTACCAGTTAATAGATATAAACGTACTTCTTAAGAGTCGGAAGACATTTACTCTACGTATTTCGCAAATTTTAAATGCTCCTGTAGTTTGTACGTTATTGGTTAAGACGTACGTACGACTTGTAATCTGAGAGTCGTGGGTTCGAATTTCCGTCGCACCAAACATGCTCGCCTTTTCAGCCGTGAAGGTGTTATAACGTGACGGTCAATCCCACTATTCGTTGGTAAAAGAGTAGCCCAAGAGTTGGCGGTGGGTGGTGATGACAAGCTGCCTTCCCTCTTGTCTTACACTACTAAATTAGGGACGGCTAGCGCATATAGCCCTCGAGTAGCTTGCGCGAAATTCAAAACAAACAAACAAACAAAGACTTTGTTCGTTACTTTGTAGTCGTTTGTATTTATGGAAAATCAGTTTTTCAATTTCATTATTTATACATGTTAACACCATGCGTAAGGCTTAACAAAACCTATGATTTCTTAATTGTATTCCTTTTACGCAGACTTCAAAACGTGTAATTAAATAAAAATCATAGAACGGATTGAAATATTATTCCATTGTGAGCTTAGCAGCAGTAGACGAATCATCTTCTTGAGATCGATTTTATACAGAGAGACAAAAAAGACAAACCTTGTAAAGTTTATGATGTAATATTCAGTAGAAATCCTGATAATAGAACAGGCACTTACGATAAACGCAATAGAGCTTCTTTAGTGCCCTGGAGGCTCAGCAGCACGTTCGAGGCCTTGTAGTGCTTAAAATGCAACGTCAGTCACTGCAGACATATTGCATTGTGCAATTCAAGGCTCAGTATAAAACAACTAAGTTTATATGCTCATAAGTCTAATAAGTTTCCTTATGTTGCAGTATTCAGAAGTATGACACATACCAAGTTAGATTGCTTAATTTGCAATACATATTTAACGTTTGATGAGTATAATTGTATTAAGGTAGACAGAACTGGACCTGGAATTAATAAAATCTAATCTACAATTCATTGTGAATAATTGGTTTAGAGAAACCAGCTATACACTGGATAACAAAATTAGAATTACAATCCGAGCTGTATATATTAAGAAAATCCCGTGTACTGCAATATTTTGATCGAATATTCAGTTACTGTATTGTGTACACAGTATTCTCGTTTTCTAAAATATGCTTTTATTCGTTAAATTTTTTTGTTTTTATCTTACTCGCTTCACAGAACTGTTTCACTTTCGACAAGTGTGACTACTCGCTTCACAGAACTGTTTCACTTTCGACAAGTGTGACTACTCGCTTCACAGAACTGTTTCACTTTCGACAAGTGTGACTACTCGCTTCACAGAACTGTTTCACTTTCGACAAGTGTGACTACTCGCTTCACAGAACTGTTTCACTTTCGACAAGTGTGACTACTCGCTTCACAGAACTGTTTCACTTTCGACAAGTGTGACTACTCGCTTCACAGAACTGTTTCACTTTCGACAAGTGTGACTACTCGCTTCACAGAACTGTTTCACTTTCGACAAGTGTGACTACTCGCTTCACAGAACTGTTTCACTTTCGACAAGTGTGACTACTCGCTTCACAGAACTGTTTCACTTTCGACAAGTGTGACTACTCGCTTCACAGAACTGTTTCACTTTCGACAAGTGTGACTACTCGCTTCACAGAACTGTTTCACTTTCGACAAGTGTGACTACTCGCTTCACAGAACTGTTTCACTTTCGACAAGTGTGACTACTCGCTTCACAGAACTGTTTCACTTTCGACAAGTGTGACTACTCGCTTCACAGAACTGTTTCACTTTCGACAAGTGTGACTACTCGCTTCACAGAACTGTTTCACTTTCGACAAGTGTGACTACTCGCTTCACAGAACTGTTTCACTTTCGACAAGTGTGACTACTCGCTTCACAGAACTGTTTCACTTTCGACAAGTGTGACTACTCGCTTCACAGAACTGTTTCACTTTCGACAAGTGTGACTACTCGCTTCACAGAACTGTTTCACTTTCGACAAGTGTGACTACTCGCTTCACAGAACTGTTTCACTTTCGACAAGTGTGACTACTCGCTTCACAGAACTGTTTCACTTTCGACAAGTGTGACTACTCGCTTCACAGAACTGTTTCACTTTCGACAAGTGTGACTACTCGCTTCACAGAACTGTTTCACTTTCGACAAGTGTGACTACTCGCTTCACAGAACTGTTTCACTTTCGACAAGTGTGACTACACTGTGAATCTGGACAGTCATAGCTCGTTTGATCTTGCACATAAACGTGCTATCTATACTTGGGACATGAATTCACTGTGAAAATTATGGCGAGATTCGGTTATCTGCTTGAACCATGAGAATAGTCTATGATTAGTGATAGGCGTCACTTCAATATTTGGGAGGGTCACGTGCAGAAAGCCTTTCGAATAACTTTACTGGAAAATTCTGTAACAAGTTTTTGGCCATGAACCGATCGTGGCCACGTGGTAGCATGTCGGATTATAAATCTGTGGGTTTTTCATTTACAATCCTATACTGACAAAAAGGAAAGAAAAGAAACCACGATCTTCACTCAGGGTGCTGTAGATGAGTTATAAGTGTGACGGTGAAATACTATTCTTCGGTCAGACAAGCATAGTTCAACAGTTCTTCGTGAGTGCTGTAAATTAACAGTTTCCTCTTCAATCTCATAGCTCAAAAGTAGGTACGGTTACTATAAATAGCGAGCCCGGCATGGCCAGGTGAGTTAAGGCGTTCGACTCGTACGCTGAGGGTCACGGGTTCGAATCCCTGTAGCACCAAACATGCTCGCCCTTTCAGCCGTGGGGGTGTACAATGTAACGATCAATCCCACTATTCGTCAGTAAAAGAGTAGTCCAAGAGCTGGCGGTTGGTGGTGATGACTAGCTGCCTTCCCTCTAGTCATACACTGCCAAATTAAGGACGGCTAGCGCAGATAGCCCTCGTGTAGCTTTGCGCGAAATTACAAAACAAACAAAAACAAACAATACTATAAATAGCACTTTAATAGTTCTGTGCGAATATCCAAAAACAAACCAAACTCTTAGACATCTAGTGATTAAAAAATAAATTGTTTTAGAGTTCATTCGATATTTCAACGTTTAAGAGCCAATCTGGTTATCACTTCAAATGCTTTCTACTGCTTCCTATTTTCCTTTCCTCTTATTTTTTTTCTTCTTCGTTCAAGCTCTTTGTTTCTCGACAAATCAACTTGAGAGTTGGTAGAAATATAAATGTCGATAACCAAAAAATGTATATTTTGTGATTCTTTGCAGCCATGTGTAAGGCAAACAAGATGAAAATTAGCACAAATATAGTATATTATGCATCCAACTCAATGGTGTAAAACGTTGGATCTGTCTATTTTGGGTCATTTTACATATCAAAAGAGCACAAAAAGCATAGTTTTAGGGATTTCGGTCCATTTCTTGGCTACATTTCGATCACTTTACAGGGGATTTAGTACGAATGTATTCTTCAGAGATCTAACAAAAAAAGATTTAGAAAGATTTTCTTTTGTTTACTTTTTCAGCGAGGAATGAAGAGTTTGGGGTTTTCGTGAACTGTTCATGGGTATCTCAAACAACTTGTAATGGTTTTGGTACAAAGATACCTTCGTACAGATCCAAAGCAATGATATAGATTTAGTTTTCGATTTTCCTGGTGTTAGAACTGGCTATAATGGGTTAGCCTGATTGAGACATCTTGTATTCACCAGAGTCCCTTTAATTTAGTATTTTGTTTCGAATTATTTCTGAAAAAAAAAATGAACGTGTGGATGTGACGACACACAGTGTTCCTATTCGCTGAATAACAAGCGTAAATTTTTAAATTTAAACTCTTGAAGCATGTCTGTCATTTCATAAGCTATTTTGTTTTTCAATTTCGCGCAAAGTTACACGAAGGCTATCTGCACTAGTCGTTCCTAATTTAGCAGTGTAAGACTAGAGGGAAGGCAACTAGTCATCACCACCCACCGCCAACTGCCGGGCTACTCTTTTACCAACGAATAGTGGGATTGACCGTAACATATAACGCTCCCACGGCTGAAAGAGTGAGCATGTTTGGTACGACGGGGTTTCGAACCCGCGTCCCTCAGATTACAAGTCGAATACCCTAACCCCCGGGCCGTTTATTTGTTTGTTTTTTAAGCGCAAAGGAATATGATGATCTGCCAGTGCCAGATGAACCGCAAGAATCAAACTGCGAATTTTAACGCTATAAGTCTTCGATCTTACTACGGAGACACCAGAATGGGATCAGATATATGAATCAGAGAGTACAGAAACATCGGATGTATTCATAACAAATTAAAATTTCTTAACAATACTGTTTTAAATATGCAGAACTATTAGGTCCCTTCTGGCTCAGCAGTATTTTTTCTGAATTATAAAGTTGAAATCCGAGGTTTGATTCTCGTTTTAGGCACAGCACACATAGCACATTGTGCAGTTGTGTGGTTAACAAAAAGAACAAACAAAGGCATATTTATTCTTGTTGCCTTCAACTAAAAACTTCAATTTGTTTTGAAATAATCGCACCAATTATTTACCAAATTTGGTAAATAATAATAACTTAGGTTTGTTTTTAACGAAATTTGGAGATGTAAAGATGCCCTGAAACACATGGATTATTTATATTAACTTCGAATACGAAATGTTCTATTCAGTCGTTGCATTTTAGTTTGGCCACATGAAAGAACATATAATGATTAAATTGCTACCACAATTCAATCCTAAAGAGTGTAACATCATCATTAGTATTCCCAGGTGGCGCGGTAAATTGTTCTTAAATTACGGGTTCTGGCACCACAACTTAAGCAATACATGTGATCTGTGGGAAGTAATATTCCAGGCTATTCTTCATTCATTTTTCTTTATCTAATCCAAGCCTTTAGAGATTTCAATTTCGCAGAAAAAGCAAAAAAAAAAAAAAAAGAAGAAAAAAAAGCCAGTGAAAAAAATTATATTATTACATTTCACTTCTCTTTCTTTCTGCTCATCACGAGACAGTAGCTAAATAATATAGATAAAAAATAAAAATATATCTCTCCCGCAGGCGTCCCCTGAAGAGTGGAAAATACTTTGATAACTGACATATCAAATATCCTGAGAACTCTATCTTCCAGACAAACTATTTGAAATGCCAGTTTTGACGTCATAGACTATGTTTTATATAAATATTATACAGTTAATCTCAATCCAAAAACAGACTGACAGCCGGAAAAAACTAGCTTAGTTAGGAACAAAACCATAAATATCAGAAAAAAAAAAGTATAAGACTGAAGTCCACATAGGGAGGCGATTAAATATACAAGAATTAATGCCAGGTTGTTAGGACGCTCGATTCATTATCTGTGGCTTACAGATTTGAATTCGCATCGCACTAAAAATGTTCGCCCTTTTAGCCGTGGAGGCGTAATAATGTGACGGTCAATCCTACTATTCGTTGGTGAAAGAGTAGCCCAAGGGTTGACGGTGGGAGGTGATGACTAGCTGCCTTTCCTCTTGTTTTACGCTACTAAATTAAGGACGACAAGCACAGATAGCCCTCGTGTAGCTTTGTGAGAAATTTCAAAGAAACAAAAAAAAAAGAAGTCTACTCGAAATCTACAAGAATCAGTTCACTTAATTAGGGGTTTATGTGTATACGATAACTTGTGTGATACCACTAAATATTCGTCCATATTAAGCTACAAGTATGTAATAATACTTATGTTTTGGTGTTTCGTACGTTGCTGCTGAGAAGCTGCCATCATTTTCATCAGTAATTTAAATTTAGTGACCATAGTGAATGGCTTTAGTAGTCATGACATAGCATATAATTCAAATAAACATCTAAAAAGATCAAGACCTTCTATAAGAAATAGTGTCCAATCAGCTGGGTGCGAAGATTTAATTATAAAACCTAGCCTCCAAAATACTACAAAATACTGACCATGTACATTTATTCCCTATTTTAGTATTTGTTACCACTAATTGGCGCATAACAAATTATATAAGCCCAATCATATGACTGATATATTTAAAATTATTCTTTTTGTGAAAAAAGTCAATATGGGAATTTTTTATTTCTTTTTTGTGACACCAGGCGTTTATAAACGTACAATTTCTGTTATGTATAATTGAGTAAACACCAGTATTTTCCTTCTCATTTATTAGATTATCTCACATCTCAAACAATGAAAAAAATTAATATAAAACTACTAAAGCTGAAGTAGTCTTGTATTTGTTACATTAACAAAAAAGCAGAGTTACCATACTAATATTTACACTGTCGTCACTATTACATTAAAAAGGTACATCTGTGTCATACTAATATTTACACTGTCGACACTATTACATTCACAAGGTACATCTGTGTGATAGTAATATTTACACTGTCGTCACTATTACATTCACAAGGTGCATTTGTATTTTAGTAATATTTACACTGTCGTCACTATTACATTTACAAAGTACATCTGTGTGATAGTAATATTTACACTGTCGTCACTATTACATTCACAAGGTACATCTGTGTGATAGTAATGTTTACACTGTCGAAACTATTACATTCACAAGGTACATCTGTGTGATAGTAATATTTACACTGTCGTCACTATTACATTCAAGAGGTACATCTGTATTTTAGTAATATTTACACTGTCGTCACTATTACATTCACAAAGTACATCTGTATGATAGTAATATTTCCACTGTCGTCACTATTACATTCACAAGGTACATCTGCATGATAGTAATATTTACACTGTCGTCACTATTACATTCACAAGGTACATCTGTGTGATATTAATATTTACACTGTCGACACTATTACATTCACAAGGTACATCTGTGTGATAGTAATATTTACACTGTCGTCACTATTACATTGACAACGTACATCTGTGTGATAGTAATATTTACACTGTCGTCACTATTACATTGACAAGGTACATTTGTATGATAGTAATATTTACACTGTCTTCACTATTACATTCACAAGGTACATCTGTATGACAGTAATATTTACACTGTCGTCACTATTACATCACAAGATACCTCTGTGTGATAGTAATATTTACGCTGTCGTCATTATTACATTCACAAGGTACATCTGTGTGACAGTAATATTTACACTGTCGTCACTATTACATCACAAGGTACCTCTGTGTGATAGTAATATTTACGCTGTCGTCATTATTACATTCACAAGGTACATCTGTGTGATAGTAATATTTACACTGTCGTCACTATTACATTCACAAGGTACATCTGTATTTTAATAATATTTACACTGTCGTCACTATTGCATTCAGAAGTTACATCTGTGTGATAGTAATATTTACACTGTCGACACTATTACATTCACAAAGTACATCTGTGTGATAGTAATATTTACACTGTCGTCACTATTATATTCACAAGGTACATCTGTATGATAGTAATATTTATACTGTTGTCACTATTACATTGACAAGGTACATTTGTATGATAGTAATATTTACACTGTCTTCACTATTACATTCACAAGGTACATCTGTATGACAGTAATATTTAGACTGTCGAAACTATTACATTCACAAGTAACATCTGTGTGATAGTAATATTTACACTGTCGTCACTATTACATTCGAGAGGTACATCTGTATGATAGTAATATTTACACTGTCGTCACTATTACATTCACAAGGTACCTCTGCGTGATAGTAATATTTACACTGTCGTCACTATTACATTGACAAGGTACATTTGTATGATAGTAATATTTACACTGTCTTCACTATTACATTCACAAGGTACATCTGTATGACAGTAATATTTACACTGTCGTCATTATTACATCACAAGGTACCTCTGTGTGATAGTAATATTTACGCTGTCGTCATTATTACATTCACAAGGTACATCTGTGTGACAGTAATATTTACACTGTCGTCACTATTACATCACAAGGTACCTCTGTGTGATAGTAATATTTACACTGTCGTCACTATTACATTCACATAGTACATCTGTATTTTAATAATATTTACACTGTCGTCACTATTGCATTCAGAAGTTACATCTGTGTGATAGTAATATTTACACTGTCGACACTATTACATTCACAAAGTACATCTGTGTGATAGTAATATTTACACTGTCGTCACTATTATATTCACAAGGTACATCTGTATGATAGTAATATTTATACTGTTGTCACTATTACATTCACAAGGTACATCTGTGTGATAGTAATATTTACACTGTCGCCACTATTACATTGACAAGGTACATTTGTATGATAGTAATATTTACACTGTCGACACTATTACATTCAAAAGGTACATCTGTGTGATAGTAATATTTACACTGTCGTCACTATTACATTGACAACGTACATCTGTGTGATAGTAATATTTACACTGTCGTCACTATTACATTGACAACGTACATCTGTATGATAGTAATATTTACACTGTCGTCACTATTACATTCACAAGGTACATCTATATGATAGTAATATTTACACTGTCGTCACTATTACATTCACAAGGTATATCTGTATGATAGTAATATTTACACTGTCGTCACTATTACATTGACAAGGTACATCTGTATGATAGTAATATTTACACTGTCGTCACTATTACATTGACAACGTACATCTGTGTGATAGTAATATTTACACTGTCGTCACTATTACATTGACAACGTACATCTGTATGATAGTAATATTTACACTGTCGTCACTATTACATTCACAAGGTACATCTATATGATAGTAATATTTACACTGTCGTCACTATTACATTCACAAGGTACATCTGTATGATAGTAATATTTACACTGTCGTCACTATTACATTCATGAGGTACATCTGTATGACAGTAATATTTAGACTGTCGAAACTATTACATTCACAAGGTACATCTGTGTGATAGTAATATTTATACTGTTGTCACTATTACATTCACAAGGTACATCTGTGTGATAGTAATATTTATACTGTTGTCACTATTACATTCACAAGGTACATCTGTGTGATAGTAATATTTACACTGTCGTCACTATTACATCACAAAGTACATCTGTGTGATAGTAATATTTACACTGTCGTCACTATTATATTCACAAGGTACATCTGTATGATAGTAATATTTATACTGTCGTCACTATTACATTCACAAGGTACATCTGTATTTTAATAATATTTACACTGTCGTCACTATTGCATTCAGAAGTTACATCTGTGTGATAGTAATATTTACACTGTCGACACTATTACATTCACAAAGTACATCTGTGTGATAGTAATATTTACACTGTCGTCACTATTATATTCACAAGGTACATCTGTATGATAGTAATATTTATACTGTTGTCACTATTACATTGACAAGGTACATTTGTATGATAGTAATATTTACACTGTCTTCACTATTACATTCACTAAGTACATCTGTATGACAGTAATATTTAGACTGTCGAAACTATTACATTCACAAGGTACATCTGTGTGATAGTAATATTTACACTGTCGTCACTATTACATTCAAGAGATACATCTGTATGACAGTAATATTTACACTGTCGTCACTATTACATTCACAAGGTACCTCTGCGTGATAGTAATATTTACACTGTCGTCACTATTACATTGACAAGGTACATTTGTATGATAGTAATATTTACACTGTCTTCACTATTACATTCACAAGGTACATCTGTATGACAGTAATATTTACACTGTCGTCACTATTACATCACAAGGTACCTCTGTGTGATAGTAATATTTACGCTGTCGTCATTATTACATTCACAAGGTACATCTGTGTGACAGTAATATTTGCACTGTCGTCACTATTACATCACAAGGTACCTCTGTGTGATAGTAATATTTACGCTGTCGTCATTATTACATTCACAAGGTACATCTGTGTGATAGTAATATTTACACTGTCGTCACTATTACATTCACAAGATACATCTGTATTTTAATAATATTTACACTGTCGTCACTATTGCATTCAGAAGTTACATCTGTGTGATAGTAATATTTACACTGTCGTCACTATTACATTCACAAGGTACATCTGTATTTTAATAATATTTACACTGTCGTCACTATTGCATTCAGAAGTTACATCTGTGTGATAGTAATATTTACACTGTCGACACTATTACATTCACAAAGTACATCTGTGTGATAGTAATATTTACACTGTCGTCACTATTATATTCACAAGGTACATCTGTATGATAGTAATATTCATACTGTTGTCACTATTACATTGACAAGGTACATTTGTATGATAGTAATATTTACACTGTCTTCACTATTACATTCACAAGGTACATCTGTATGACAGTAATATTTAGACTGTCGAAACTATTACATTCACAAGGTACATCTGTGTGATAGTAATATTTACACTGTCGTCACTATTACATTCAAGAGGTACATCTGTATGACAGTAATATTTTCACTGTCGTCACTATTACATTCACAAGGTACCTCTGCGTGATAGTAATATTTACACTGTCGTCACTATTACATTGACAAGGTACATTTGTATGAGAGTAATATTTACACTGTCTTCACTATTACATTCACAAGGTACATCTGTATTACAGTAATATTTACACTGTCGTCACTATTACATCACAAGGTACCTCTGTGTGATAGTAATATTTACGCTGTCGTCATTATTACATTCACATGGTACATCTGTGTGACAGTAATATTTACACTGTCGTCACTATTACATCACAAGGTACCTCTGTGTGATAGTAATATTTACACTGTCGTCACTATTATATTCACAAGGTACATCTGTATGATAGTAATATTTATACTGTCGCCACTATTACATTGACAAGGTACATTTGTATGATAGTAATATTTACACTGTCGTCACTATTACATTCACAAGGTACATTTGCGTGATAGTAATATTTACACTGTCGTCACTATTACATTCACAAGGTACATTTGTATGATAGTAATATTTACACTGTCGTCACTATTACATCACAAGGTACATCTGTGTGATAGTAATATTTACACTGTCGTCACTATTATATTCACAAGGTACATCTGTATGATAGTAATATTTATACTGTTATCACTATTACATTCACAAGGTACATCTGTGTGATAGTAATATTTACAATGTCGCCACTATTACATTGCCAAGGTACATTTGTATGATAGTAATATTTACACTGTCGTTACTATTATATTCACAAGGTACATCTGTATGATAGTAATATTTATACTGTCGCCACTATTACATTGACAAGGTACATTTGTATGATAGTAATATTTACACTGTCGTCACTATTACATCACAAGGTACATCTGTGTGATAGTAATATTTACACTGTCGTCACTATTGCATTCAGAAGTTACATCTGTGTGATAGTAATATTTATACTGTTGTCACTATTACATTGACAAGGTACATTTGTATGATAGTAATATTTGCACTGTCTTCACTATTACATTCACAAGGTACATCTGTATGACAGAAATATTTAGACTGTCGAAACTATTACATTCACAAGGTACATCTCTGTGATAGTAATATTTACACTGTCGTCACTATTACATTCAAGAGGTACATCTGTATGACAGTAATATTTACACTGTCGTCACTATTACATTCACAAGGTACCTCTGCGTGATAGTAATATTTACACTGTCGTCACTATTACATTGACAAGGTACATTTGTATGATAGTAATATTTACACTGTCTTCACTATTACATTCACAAGGTACATCTGTATTACAGTAATATTTACACTGTCGTCACTATTACATCACAAGGTACCTCTGTGTGATAGTAATATTTACGCTGTCGTCATTATTACATTCACATGGTACATCTGTGTGACAGTAATATTTACACTGTCGTCACTATTACATCACAAGGTACCTCTGTGTGATAGTAATATTTACACTGTCGTCACTATTATATTCACAAGGTACATCTGTATGATAGTAATATTTATACTGTCGCCACTATTACATTGACAAGGTACATCTGTATGATAGTAATATTTATACTGTCGCCACTATTACATTGACAAGGTACATTTGTATGATAGTAATATTTACACTGTCGTCACTATTACATTCACAAGGTATATCTGCGTGATAGTAATATTTATACTGTCGCCACTATTACATTGACAAGGTACATTTGTATGATAGTAATATTTACACTGTCGTCACTATTACATCACAATGTACATCTGTGTGATAGTAATATTTACACTGTCGTCACTATTATATTCACAAGGTACATCTGTATGATAGTAATATTTACACTGTCGTCACTATTATATTCACAAGGTACATCTGTATGATAGTAATATTTACACTGTCGTCACTATTACATCACAAGGTACATCTGTGTGATAGTAATATTTACACTGTCGTCACTATTACATCACAAGGTACATCTGTATGATAGTAATATTTACACTGTCGTCACTATTACATCACAAGGTACATCTGTATGATAGTAATATTTACACTGTCGTCACTATTACATCAAAAGGTACATTTGTGTGATAGTAATATTTACACTGTCGTCACTATTATATTCACAAGGTACATCTGTATGATAGTAATATTTATACTGTTGTCACTATTACATTCACAAAGTACATCTGTATGATAGTAATATTTACACTGTCGTCACTATTACATTCACAAAGTACATCTGTGTGATAGTAATATTTATACTGTTGTCACTATTACATTCACAAAGTACATCTGTGTGATAGTAATATTTATACTGTTGTCACTATTACATTCACAAAGTACATCTGTGTGATAGTAATATTTACACTGTCGTCACTATTATATTCACAAGGTACATTTGTATGATAGTAATATTTACACTGTCGTTACTATTATATTCACAAGGTACATCTGTATGATTGTAATATTTATACTGTCGCCACTATTACATTGACAAGGTACATTTGTATGATAGTAATATTTACACTGTCGTCACTATTACATCACAGGGTACATCTGTGTGATAGTAATATTTACACTGTCGTCACTATTGCATTCAGAAGTTACATCTGTGTGATAGTAATATTTACACTGTCGACACTATTACATTCACAAAGTACATCTGTGTGATAGTAATATTTACACTGTCGTCACTATTATATTCACAAGGTACATCTGTATGATAGTAATATTTATACTGTTGTCACTATTACATTGACAAGGTACATTTGTATGATAGTAATATTTACATTGTCTTCACTATTACATTCACAAGGTACATCTGTATGACAGTAATATTTAGACTGTCGAAACTATTACATTCACAAGGTACATCTCTGTGATAGTAATATTTACACTGTCGTCACTATTACATTCAAGAGGTACATCTGTATGACAGTAATATTTACACTGTCGTCACTATTACATTCACAAGGTACCTCTGCGTGATAGTAATATTTACACTGTCGTCACTATTACATTGACAAGGTACATTTGTATGATAGTAATATTTACACTGTCTTCACTATTACATTGACAAGGTACATTTGTATGATAGTAATATTTACACTGTCGTCACTATTACATTCACAAGGTACATCTGCGTGATAGTAATATTTACACTGTCGTCACTATTACATTCACAAGGTACATCTGCGTGATAGTAATATTTACACTGTCGCCACTATTACATTGACAAGGTACATTTGTATGATAGTAATATTTACACTGTCGTCACTATTACATCACAAGGTACATCTGTGTGATAGTAATATTTACACTGTCGTCACTATTATATTCACAAGGTACATCTGTATGATAGTAATATTTATACTGTTATCACTATTACATTCACAAGGTACATCTGTGTGATAGTAATATTTACACTGTCGCCACTATTACATTGCCAAGGTACATTTGTATGATAGTAATATTTACACTGTCGTTACTATTATATTCACAAGGTACATCTGTATGATAGTAATATTTACACTGTCGTCACTATTACATCACAAGGTACATCTGTGTGATAGTAATATTTACACTGTCGTCACTATTGCATTCAGAAGTTACATCTGTGTGATAGTAATATTTACACTGTCGACACTATTACATTCACAAAGTACATCTGTGTAATAGTAATATTTACACTGTCGTCACTATTATATTCACAAGGTACATCTGTATGATAGTAATATTTATACTGTTGTCACTATTACATTGACAAGGTACATTTGTATGATAGTAATATTTGCACTGTCTTCACTATTACATTCACAAGGTACATCTGTATGACAGTAATATTTAGACTGTCGTCACTATTACATGACAAGGTACATCTGTGTGATAGTAATATTTACACTGTCGTCACTATTACATTCAAGAGGTACATCTGTATGACAGTAATATTTACACTGTCGTCACTATTACATTCACAAGGTACCTCTGCGTGATAGTAATATTTACACTGTCGTCACTATTACATTGACAAGGTACATTTGTATGATAGTAATATTTACACTGTCTTCACTATTACATTCACAAGGTACATCTGTATTACAGTAATATTTACACTGCCGTCACTATTACATCACAAGGTACCTCTGTGTGATAGTAATATTTACGCTGTCGTCATTATTACATTCACATGGTACATCTGTGTGACAGTAATATTTACACTGTCGTCACTATTACATCACAAGGTACCTCTGTGTGATAGTAATATTTACACTGTCGTCACTATTATATTCACAAGGTACATCTGTATGATAGTAATATTTATACTGTCGCCACTATTACATTGACAAGGTACATTTGTATGATAGTAATATTTACACTGTCGTCACTATTACATTCACAAGGTATATCTGCGTGATAGTAATATTTATACTGTCGCCACTATTACATTGACAAGGTACATTTGTATGATAGTAATATTTACACTGTCGTCACTATTACATCACAAGGTACATCTGTATGATAGTAATATTTACACTGTCGTCACTATTACATCACAAGGTACATCTGTATGATAGTAATATTTACACTGTCGTCACTATTACATCACAAGGTACATCTGTGTGATAGTAATATTTACACTGTCGTCACTATTATATTCACAAGGTACATCTGTATGATAGTAATATTTATACTGTTGTCACTATTACATTCACAAA